>NC_133325.1:274088062-274728062 GCF_042186555.1 Aquarana catesbeiana
ATCGGAATGGATACATACCGATGGGGAGTTGTCACCACCCCCAGTGGAAGGCAGCCATCCCTAAAAGCCAGTTCATCAGGATTAGGCGGAATTGTGATCGAATGGAGGACTATTTACAACAGACAGATATCCTGATAGATAGGTTTATAGATAAGGGCTATAAAAGAAATATACTGGAGAACACACGTTCAAAAGTGGCTAACATGGATAGGGAACTAATCCTAAGTAACAAAGTAAGAAAACATAATCAGGATAATAGCATACCGTTCATCACGGGATTCAACACACAATACAAAGAATTAGAGGATATCATAAAGAAAAATTGGTCGATTATTAGCAGTGACCCACAATTAAGTAAGGTACTACCCCGGAAACCAACATTCGTATACAGAAAAGCAAGAAGGATTAGAGACAAATTAGTAAAAAATGTGCCAGACCCCCCTAAAGATTTCTCAACACTTTTTAACCAGAGGGGTTTTTTTAGGTGTGGGAAATGCAAAGCTTGTAGATCCACTAACAAGAATGATAGGAAAATTACAAGCTTTATGTCAAACACCAAGGAGCAAGCATACAAAATAGATAAGTTGATAACATGCTGCAGTACTCATGTTACATACGTGCCGGAATGCAGTTGTGGATTACAGTACGTGGGTAGAACAACTAGAGCCCTATCAGTAAGAATAGGTGAACATGTCAGAAACATCAAAAAAGGATTCAAACATCACAGCGTATCAAAACATTTCAGAGAGGTACATGATAGAAATCCCCAACATTTGAAATTTTATGGAATAGACAGAGTAGTACGTAATTGGAGAAACACCAATATGAAAAGGGAAGTTTCAAAGAATGAAACCCACTGGATATTTAGATTGGACACGATGAGACCACAGGGGTTAAACGTGGAACTTGATGTAAATTGCTTTTTGGAAGATTATTAACATGTAATTGCTGTAATGTTGAGGGTTTAAGCATATATGTTATATACATATATATTTTTTTATTTTTATTTTCATTTTTTTAATTTTATTTTTATTTTTTTATTTTTATTTTTTATTTTTATTTTTATTTTAATTTTATTTTTATTTTTATTTTTATATATTTTTTTATTATTTTTTTATTTTTTATTTTTTTATATTTTTTTATTATTATTATTTTTTTCTATTTTATTATTATTTCTTTATTTTTTCATTTTTTCATCTAATTTTTTTGTTTTTGTTTTATTAGTTTCATTTAATATTTTTTTCGTTAATATATATTTTTTCTATTTTTAGCAGTTTAAAACACTTTTTCTTGGTAACAAGATGTCTTTAAGTACTGACCATAGGTTAGAGACTAATTTTAATAAAGGGTAGGGGTGCACAGGTATTCCGCTGAAATAAAGTAATGTGGAAGATTTTGCTGTTTTATATTGTAAATCGTGCAACAATTGATGTGTAATAATAACATGTACAAAGACGTTTTAAATGTCACATAACCCAAGGGTCAAGTATTTAATAGTATGTGAAAGCCTCTCCAACAGATACGGATGGGGTAGTTGTAAATATATCCATACATTTCTAGTAGATTAGGGATTAGACCGGAACAATGACATACGGAGAGAGAGCAGGGGAAAGGGTATGCACAATACACAACTACAGGAATGGGCTAATGCCCACAGATAAAATGGCGCCAAGTGGGAGGAAGTTCCTACTAGAGAGCATAGTAAGGGAATACCCATAGTTAAGATGGCGGCATGGGTACTTCTGCCCATGTTTAATATAAATAGAATAGGAACCAATTAAATGGCAGCTTCCTGATGACGCAAATTGCGAAACGCGTAGAGGCTGCTGGGAGATATACACCCACGTGATCAAGTACGAACGTGGTTGGTGAGGACGCGAACGGGTACGAGGGGAGGAACGGAGGTCGCACAGCACACAATAGGCGAACTAGACTGCTATACCTACCCGTCCCTAACTGTTGGAATAGCTTTGTGCCGGCTCGAGGGCACATATAAATGTGAGTGCACAGTTTTTATTTGTTTTTTACAATAAACAGTTTAAACGGTATTGCGCGATGATCGTTTTATTCATGTTTTATGAGGAACACTAAGGTCCAATCATAACTGTTGAAGAAGTTCCCTTTGAGTGGAGTGGTTATCCCTATGAATGAACCAAAGGTGTAGTTTTAAAGAAACATCTGGTGAGTGGCCAATCTCACAGGTGGTGGTGGAGCACTAAGTCACTAGTACATTGAATTAGCACAAGAGCACGCCAATCACGGCAATTGATAGAAGATTTGAATACATCACTGGGAGTCTTTGCCACACATGTGACACACATCATTGAACTATTGAATTTTTGGATTTTGTTGATATAATTTTTGATATAATTTATTTTTTAATGTAATGATTGTATATGGATTTATGTTGTATATGGAATAAGTTTGCACTTTATGTATAGGATATAAGCGTATTTAGATGGGAGCAGCGCATTCACACACACAGCATCTGTAGTCAGCAAACATATCAACTCATCCCCCGAAATAACTTACAGACGAGTCCCTTCATTGAAGGACCGTCTGGTCCACAGTCATTTCCAAGACACTTTGAAAAATAAAAACCTTCCACACACAGGTATTTCCCCATGCGGTAAGTGTGACATTTGCCTTTATGTAGAAGATACATCACAGTTTTTGCTTCCCAATGGACAGTGGCACTCAATTAAATTTAAGGCTACCTGTCAAACTCCGGGCATAATCTATTTAGCTCAATGCATTTGTGGTGGCTTTTATGTTGGCAAAACAAAACGACCATTCTATAAACGAATTAGAGACCACATAAAGCCAATCCTGAAAAAACAAATGGATACAGCTATTGCCAGGCATGTGGGACTGTATCACAACTTTAACCCTAGAACTATTAAGTTCTGCGCTCTGGAGCATGTCCCGCTGGACGAAAGAGGGGGTAGTGCCGATCGGACACTGCTCCAGCTTGAAGCCCGCTGGATTTATATTCTCCAAGCCACTCATTTCCCGGGCTTTAACGAAAGTCTTAGCTACAGGCCCTTCCTCTGACTGTTAGCTGCTCATGCAGTATTCCCTGGTGTCAACCAACATCTGACCCCCCCCTTTCCTTGCCCACCCCGTTTTCCCACTTCCTCCCCCCTCACCTTTCTTCCCCCTACGTCATTTGCATTAAATGACTTGTTTTTTAGTACCAATGTTAGTACATTTTCATATTATACTCTGCAAACCTTGACTAATATGTAATTGATGTATAACTATGTTTTACTATGGAACCTTGCCTCAATGTAACCATGATTTGATTCACATATATTACGTGTTGTTCCTTTGAAGCACCGATCGAGATTGGAAGGTCTGTGGTCCCTCCCGACTCGATCGGCTACCCCTTTGACCTATCTCGGCCGAGCCGCCTCAGTCCAGTCTTGCTATGACAGCAGAGAGGGGGCTGCCGCATCCACACGGACGCCCGGGGCACATCCTTGTGATGTGCCCACTCCGCGCCGTGCATCCCCCTCAAACCAGCTCTATCGCTGATCACCATCGGAGCCTTTCCCCGCCTCCTTCGCCCCATGATGCGGCATCTGTGTGGGAGGAGCTGCCGTGCGCAGCAGTGCGCATGTCGGCTCCCTCCATCGGCGCGGTGCTCTGTGGGACTTGAAGTCTTGGCGAGGTTCGGTCCCTCGGGCATGCGCAGTGGCGCCATCACGTCCGCATCGAGCCGGCAACGTCACACGCCGGCTCGATGGGGAGTAGTATTTAAACCGGCTTATCTGACAGCTATGTCTGCCAGCGCCGGAGGATGCAAGTCAAGACCCAGGCAAGGTAATGTGACTGGTGTTGTACACCATACCTTGCTTCATATTCATGCCTATATGCCCTCTCTTCCTATATATCTATTGAACTCTTGTTGAGTCCTAACTTTACTTATATAACCCTTTTAAACTGAGTAAAAACTTTTATACCCTGAGCATAGTTATATCATTATGCTAATTGACAGTACTACCCCCACTATCCGCTTATAAAATATGTCCTTAACTTTAATTATTCAGCCTCATTTTCTCTGTGTAATGACAACATTTTTCGTTTTTATTTCATTCCCTAGCTTTAACATACTTACTATCCATTTACTTCTGGCAATCACCATTCTACCACTCTCGCTGATCAACTGCATATATTTCTTTTTTGGTTGCAGCTTTAACTAATCTTCGGCGTAAGTGATATCTGATTGATTCTGATTCTCTCTAAAAATCAATTAACCCCTTGCATAATGATATCCTTCTCTGATATTGAACATTTATTATCTATACAACAGCTTCTCCTTACTGCTCCCTGTGGTTGCAAATAAGCCCTCTTGCTGTCTTGCTTGGCTGCGTCTGTACATGCCGGTTCTGACGAGATTCCATAGGGTCAACTCTGGGGGTAAGCCTTTATGGATACTTCGGAGTGACAACACGTATTTCCTCATGCCTTCTAATGTTGTATCATTATTGTAAAATGTTTATCTATGTATACAAAAACTCTTTTCCCTTTTTTTTGTAGAATCACTAAAAGTATTGGATGACTCACTATATAGTTGCATACCCCTTGAGAAAGCGACAAATGCGAAACATGTCGGGCTAGTATGCAATAACTACCACCCATGAATTTGTAGTGTATATCCTACTTGTCATTTCCCATTTTTTGACCACTTTGTTTTAATCGTATTGTCATAATGAGTTCATTTGATACAGTATATGTGTTTTTTAAATGTAAACAATAAAATTGTTCTTTTTTTTTTAAGAAAAAGAGAAAAGATATATAGTTTTTTCATACACTTAATCTATCTGCACCGTGAAAATCCCTCTCTTCCTTATACCCATTTAAACATATCTAAATAGGTTTACTATGCAACTATTGCTCTTTTTTGATGATATGTTCCCATGACCTTAAAGCTTTTGTCATATAATGTCAAGGGCCTGAATTCCACTTGGAAGTGGAGGGTTGCTCTGAAGGATTTTAGGTCCTCTGGTGCGGACATAGGCATGCCCCAGGAGATGCATTTTCGGGCAGGAGGGTCTTTAAAATTTGCTTCCAAGCTTTTTCCTACCCGGCCCCTGATTCCACAGGCAAAGCTGGAGTGGCAATTCTAATCAAAAAATCATGTCCCATTAGGGTCAAAAGTGCACATGCTAACCATGGGAGGTTCATTATCCTGGACTGCGACTATATGTCTTCTTCCTTTACTTTAGTTAACTTATACGCACCTAACTCTGGTCAGGTGGATTTTCTTGATAAGGTTTTTGGCTTGCCCCAATATCGTGCCCAACCCTTTATGATCATAGGAGGGGATTTCAATTTGGTCATGTCCTCAACTAGGGACCGGCAAACTATGTTAAATGACATTCCCTCGCGGAAATCCAACTCTCAAGCCAGTGCCTTCCATAAATGTGTCAGGTCACACCAATTATTTGACTCTTGGAGGATTAAACATCCCACGGCCAAGCAATTAACCTTCTTCTCTACAGCCCACAAAATGTACTCCCGTCTGGATCATTTTCTCATTTCAGCTCCACTTCTCCCTCACATTATTGATTCTAACATATCCCCCATTATGTGGTCTGACCACGCCCCTATTACAATGGAGGTCATGTTGTCTAAAATCCCCTCTAGATCTTGCCATTGGCATCTAAACGACCAACTCCTTCACTCTGAACCCTCTTGCGTTAAATTAGCTGCAGGCCTTGAGGAATTCTTTTTATTTAACGTGGGATCTATTCCTGATTTTTCCACAGTGTGGGAGGCACACAAGGCGGTCTTCCGTGGTGCTTGCATCGTGGAGGGCGCACGCCTGAAGAAAGATAGAAATAAACTTCTGGAGTCACTGACTTCTGACTTGACAGTAGCAGAACGCAAGTGTCGAAACTTTGTATGGTTACATCCCTCAGGGAACAAATTAAATCTATACAACTTGGTAAGGCAGGTAAATCTATACTCTGGATTAAACAAAAATTCTATGAGTTTGCTAACAAGCCCCATAGGATGTTGGTAAACAAACAACGTCCACGTCTCTTCAACTCCTTCCCTGACTTTCCTATTAAGAATGATGGATCCAGAACACACTGTCCGTTTGAAATGTCCAAGGTCTTTGGCGACTTCTACAGCAAGTTATATAACTGCCTAACTGCAGGAAATCAGTTTAATTTTACAAAAGAAACATTTGATGCTTTTTTTGAGGATCTTAGACTCCCGAAACTATCTTCCTCAGATCTCATTGATATGAATGCTCCCATAACTGCTGAGGAACTGCGCCACACGATCAAGGACCTCCCGTTACATAAATCCCCTGGCCCAGACGGTCTACCCTACTTCTATTATAAAACCTTCCTTGACACTTTATCCCCTCATTTATTGAACCTCTATAGCACGTTCCTTAAAGGACAACCCCCACATTCCCAGTTTTCCCATTCTTTTATATCCGTTATCCCTAAACCAGGAAAGGATCCCTCCCATCCTGACAACTATAGACCTATAGCCCTTTGAAATTCAAACTATAACATTTTTACCAAGATATTAGCTACTAGACTTTCTAAATGTATCCCAAAATTAATCAACAGAGACCAGGTGTGTTTTGTCCTGACCAGACACCCAGGTGATAATACCTGTCGCACCATAAACTTGATTGACCTTCTGAATAGATCCTCACGCCAAGCTTTAGTGTTAAGTCTAGATGCACAAAAAGCCTTTGATAGGCTGAGCTGGCCCTATATGTTCTCTACTTTACTTAGGTTTGGTTTTAAAGGTCCTTTCCTGAGAGCACTACAGGTATAATACTCCCAGGTTTCGGCTCAAGTCCAGGTGTCTTCTTTTCTGTCGCCCTGCTTCCCTATGAGTAATAGCACTCGGCAGGGGTGCCCATTGTCCATCCGCCTACATCCGGATATTCGTGGTGTGGTGATACGACAGAGGGAATACAAATTATCATTGTTCGCAGATGATATTCTGCTAACCATCACCCAGCTATTGCTGTCCCTACCCTCACTACATGGTCTTCTCTCCTCTTTTGGAGCCATATCCGGCTACAAAGTTAACACTACCAAAACAGAGGCTCTTCCTCTAAACATTCCCTCCCCCGTACTGTCTCAACTAATGCAATCTTATCCTTATAAATGGTGTACATCCTCCCTCAGATATTTGGGGATCCATCTTACTTCTACTTACTCCGCCCTCTACCCTGCTAATTTCCCTCCACTAATTTTAGATATTTAACAAATCCCTGCAAAACTGGACGAAATACCCCCTTTCCCTCTTGGGTAGAATAAATGTATTAAAGATGTCCATCTTACCCAGATTATTGTATTATTTTGAAACACTACCCATAGCTATTCCCCTTCCCCAACTTAAAGCAATCCAAAGGAGTTTTCTAAGATTTATTTGGAACAGTAGAACCCATCGCATTGCAAGCTCGGTGGTCTTTGCCCTCAGATCTAGAGGGGGACTGGGTGCTCCGGATATCATTATATATAATGCATCCCATCTTAGGGTGATTTCCTCCTGGTCCAGTATGGGGGCCCCAAGTCACTGGTCTGATATTGAGAAAGGTGTTTTGTATCCAGTGCATCCATGCACCCTGATTTGGTCTCCCACTCCACATATAGACCCTGTCTATAGATGTCAATGTACAGCACCTATGAACTTCACTCTCTCGATATGGAATAAATGCAGGCAGATCTATTCTCTTTCATCAACCTGCTCCCCCCTCACAAATGTTTTATTTAGTCCGAACATCCCAGATAGTCTATCCTTGGGACGTATTTTTCCTTGGGTAAATGCCTCTTTGTTTAAGCTTCGTAATCTTGTTAATCCGATATCCCGTCGACCACATACATTCAACACCATCCGTGAAAAGTTTGACATCCCCTCCCAGTTTTATTTTTACGATCCAAATCAGACATTTTTTCCACTCCCAATCCCCGTCTCTGACCTTAGACAAACCCCACCCCTTTCAATTTTTATATGCTCAGGGTCCCAATCAATTACAATTAGTATCTTCCATACACCGCATTCTTCATGAGTCCACTCCCCTTACTGAGGTCACTTATTTATACATGAGAAAATGGGCTCAACTGTTGGGCAGGCCTATCAGTCCTCAGTTGTGGGATAGGATCTGGACTGCCTTTTCTAAGTCTTCCAAATGTGTCTTGCAGAGGGAGACGTCTGTTAAAGTCCTAATGTTTTGGTATAAAACACTCGAAACATCCACAAATATGACCTCTTGACCTCGGACAGATGTTGGCGTTGTGGTATAGAAGTGGGTTCTCTGTTTCATATATTCTGGCAATGTTCTTTGATCAGACTCCTTTGGCAAGAAGTAATGTTGTTGATTCAGAATGTAGTTGATGTGTCTCTCCCGCTGGACCCTCTGCATTACTTATTAGGTCTTCCTTTTAAAGGTATTTCAAAACACAATAATAGATTGATTGCATATGTTTTCTTAGCTGCTAAGAGACTGATCCCCTTGTGTTGGCTATCCAACTCCACCCCCCCAAGGTGTAGATTCCTTCAACTTATAGCTGACATCCATAGGATGGAATATTTAACGGCCTCTGTTCATGATACCGTCCCTCAATTTCACAAGATCTGGGATTTATGGGACCAGAGTTTGGGATTCCCCTGACGGCCACTGCCATATGAATACCCTAACCCCTTTGTTCCTTTCCGAAAATATGTATCAATGTGTTTCTTCTACCCCAATTCTGATACCTTTCACTCTCATCTGGTTTCGTCAGTACTAACCTAATGATAATGATAATGTTACTCATGTATGACCTCTAACCTGGTTTCTATTTACATATGGTTATTCTCACCTCTGTTAATGCAGTCTACCTCTGTGTCTTATATTAGTGGATCTCTCTTATCCACGTCTTGTTCTTTTTATTGCAATTTTGCCACTGTATGTTTACATTGAAACTTTTATGTACTTCCTTTTGAAAAAAAAAATGTTTTTGTTCTTTCAATATTTCAATAAAAAAGACAATTATAAAAAAAAGACTCTATCCCTCCCAATGCTCTTTGAAGTCTTCAAGTTTTCAGCCCCAATCCAGATTTACAAAATCCAGAGAAAACTTAAAGCATAGCTTTCTCTGCTCACAAATTTTCTGCTGGAACTTCTCAAACTGCCTCTCCGAGAGTCCGGTGTACATTTTTCATGGATTTTCACTGAGACAGGGGCTCTCACTCTCACAGTAGGTATGCATACAAGTATCCACGCATGCACCTAGATATGCCTAAACATATGTACATAACATTTCCCCAATATTATGCAAACCGTATGTAAGACAGGATGTATACACATCTTATTGGTGTCTACTACTACATGCCTATTACCCCTGCAGGGTTGCAGGGAGCTGGTGAGTGGGGATCTTTGAGGGGGAGTGCCGCAAGTCACTGGATCTGATCAGCTGTGTTCACGAAAGTCACCTATCACAGACGTTTTTTACTTACTGCTACTGGACTTTGTTACACTTCCTACACTATATATTTTTTCTCATCAATTTTTTCCACTAAGTTGTTCATATTTATTTTTTTTATTAATTTTCCACCAGCTTTATATTATCTAATGTGCAACCCTGCACTATATGTCTAATGTTGGGACTATTCAAATTCACTTTTATGCTTATAAGTATATTTGGACACATTTGGGGATCAATATAAGTTTGTACCGTGGTGTTTTATTTAATTTTATTTACTTTATTTAGGTTTGGTTTGTCACTAATTACTTTTTATTAATTGTCACTTAATTAATTTGTGTTGATTAACCACAAGGTGCACACCTGCATGTAGGTATGAGAATGACCTGTTAGTACAGTCCACTCAGGTAACGCTGGACATCTAGATCCACTACCTAATGAGGGATAAAAGGGGTGCATTTATTATTATATTTTTTCTGATTCCTTTGAGGTTCGTTAAATTATAAATCAAGGTACCCTGATAAGGCAGCGCCACCCACCCCTAATCAATTTCTCTCTATTATTTAACTCACTCCTTCGGGGGTAAGTGCAAGGGGAGGCTGCAAGCCTTTTAGGTCCGTGAGCGCGGAAACCCTTCCATTAGTTACTTTCTCCCCATTGCACCACCACCTAATAGGTGGCAGCTGTGTGCAATGTGAGAGAGAGTTGGAACCTATCCTAGATTGGTCTCCCGAGCAGTGCGCGGGCAGCGCATCCACACTGCACATATGCAAATGACATAATTGTGCAAGTGTGGCAAAGTGACGTCTCGTGCATGCGTCCTGACACAGAGTACTCCCCGAGGACTAGAGGCAGTCCCAGGTGGAGCAAGATGGAGGCAGGGCAGAAATGAATGTCAGGTTCTAAAGACCTGCCCCCTACCTCAATTTCACCATGGGACAACCCGGGCGTATGGCCGTGTTGGGTGATCTAGTAACCTATTGAATTTGTATGACTGTGAAAAAGCCAGCGATCTGCCATCTAGTGGGTAAAAAAAATTTATATAAATATTGACAAGTAAATTGCATTAGCGCAACACTGCACATGGGCAAAATTGCAAGCACTTCTGAGACAGTGTGTACATATAGAGATACAGAAAATGAATGTCTAAATTAAAACATTGGCATTCAAGTAAAGTATAACAGATACAGGAGACTCTGTTTTGCTAATGGGTTTATATATGCAGGCAGGCCTAATTACACCTAATCTTTGAGCACATGCTATACTACATACACATTCTGAAACCCTCCAAACAAAAACATCAATCAATATTATGTTTTAATTATAGGATCCCGTCTGTTTCCTATGTTAAGGGGAGCATATGATGATGCTCCTCTAGAATATTGGCTTTCCCACTCAATTCACAATATGTAATATTTGTAGCGGGGGCGAAGAAAGAAAGAACTCCTTGAGACTGTTTACTTTTAATCTAACATGAAATGTTTACATATACACCACTAGAGGGACAGAGTCTGAGATTTATTACTTATGGTACCTATGCATTGTGAATGGACAGATTGTTATTGATTTCTGTATTTGCATTATAGATAATATATATAGATATAGATATCTCCCCTAAACCTGATGAAGGAGGTTAAAAAAACTCAAACACGTCGGTAGAGGATATTCTGTATCATCGCTCAATTTTCAGTTGGTGTACTTTTAGTTGCTCAGTACATGTGCATTCTATGCTATTGTTTTTAACTGATGAGAAATTAATAAAAATTAATCTACTTGTCATATGAATCAAATGCCTATAAAGTCCCAGTAAAACTCGCTTTTTTCTATTTCCATATATGGTATAGCAGCGGTTCTCAACCTTCCTAGTGCCGTGATCTCTTGTTAAAATTTTCCAAGTTTTAGGGACCCCTAACAGTAAAATTATTTTCCTTGTCAAAAAAGTTTTATTGATTACACATCAAAATGAAGGTATATTACTTACCTATACAAGGTTACAGATGATTAAGCTCTATGTTGAACAATAAAACTTATATAGATAGGTAACATTAAAATGTCTTATCTGTGTTAAACTGCTTCACAGGACCTAAATAAACGGTGATATTTAACGTATAAATGCTATTGTCGATATAGTATCTATCAAAACCACAAAAAGTTATTACGAAAAAAATGATAAATTTATAGGTCAAATATATATTGGTATAGAGCTGGTGTAACTAAGCAATAGTTTTAAAAAAGTAGAAGGAAGAATGAAAGTAAAGAGAGAGGGAGAAGGGAAAGAAAAAAAGAAAGACAGTACACAAGGTCGGTCCAGGCACCGAGCACTGCACAGCGCAGTTATTCAATATGTGAATGGTTATGTGGTACCTTAAATCAGTTAATCAGTTACCATGGCAGAAGAACCGAATCACTGAAATTTGGAGGTAAGTGGAACTTTATCCAAGGGTTCCATATTTTTTGAATTCCGGGATTTGGTTACAATCAATAGCAGTCATTTTGGCAGGAGACATTGCGGAATTCATTCTGTTTTTCGTTTCCGCCAATACCAGTAATGGCGATTTCCATGCTTTCACCATTGTTTGTTTTGCAGCCGTTGAAAGTTGAACAAAAAGCTTAAATTGAGAAGATGTTCGGTATTCTGGCTTCAAGTTAAGTAATGCTGTGAAAGGGTCTGGTTGTATCAATGTTTAGAACATTTTAGAGACCAATTCAAAAATCTCTTTCCAAAAAGATTGAGCTATTGGACATGTCCACCACGTATGCAGGTGTGTGCCAAAATCTGAACAGCCCCTGAAACAGAGAGCTGATTGAGTGGGCGTAAATTTAGCCACTCTAGCAGGTACAAGGTACCAGTGGGTTAGGACTTTATAATTTGCTTGCATCGCCATAACATTGGGTGAGGATGTTTTAGTAATTAACCATATCCCGGACCATTCTGTGTCATCCAGTTTACGTCCCAGATCTATCTCCCACTTCTGGACATAGGTAAGTTTGTCAGTAAAATTATTTTCATTGCTCCTTCATTGCTGTCATTTTGCAACTGTTATGAATCGAAATATAAATATCTGATATGCAGGAGCCATCATTGTGCAATATTCCAAAAAACGTAATTTATTTAGCTTAAAACATGAACAGATGTACACTCACAGGATAGGGTGTCCAAGGTCCAAGCCTCATTTTTGTTGCGGGTCAGAGGCCAGATGTGACGTCAGCATTGCTCCACTAGCCTTCATGCTTCCTGATGATGCATATTTCATGTGAAACACATTGAGGCTAGTGGAGCGATGCCAACGTCACATCTGGCTCCTCACCCGCACCGAAAATGAGGCTTGGAACACACGCGGCTACCAAGCACAGAGCGGCGTATAAAAAAAAAGTATGTCAGATTGCTGGATAGACTTAGTGGCGGTCTAACAACCTATCATGTGAGTGTACATCTGTTCATGTTTTAAGCTAAATCAATTATCTTTTTTGTAATATTGCGCAATGATGGCTCTTTATCTTGCATGAGTATATAGGTGGAGAATACATACCGCTGGACCTTATTTGGAGTAACCAGTACAAATGATTGAAAGACCCATGTTCTGATCAAGCCCTTATACTGTATTCTGGTGAGTGCACAATTCAGAAGATGGTGGTGCATCACAGGTGTTTGGGTGCATATCTAGCACTGGCACGGAATAAACATTTTTGAGCAACTAACTGGGATGTTTATATTTGAATTATGTTTTGTTCCATAATATTTTTTTTTGCACAGTCAGGTCATGTTGGATTTATTTATTCACAATCTATTGATTGACTGGGCCAGTGGCACACAGTACTAATCTAATACAGTGCTTTGCAAAAGTATTCACCCCCTTGGCATTTTTTGTTGCCTCACAACCAAGAATTAACATGGATTGTTTGAAGATTTGCATCATTTAATTTACAGAACATGCCCACAACTTTGAAGATGGATTTTTTTTAATTGTGAGGCAAATAGGACAAAATAACAGAAAAAGTCAACATGCATAACTATTCAACCCCCCCCCCCCTAAAGTCAATACTGTGTAGAGCCACCTTTTGCGGCTCACAGATCCAAGTCGCTTTGGATAAGCCTCCATGAGCTTGCGACATCTTACCACTGGGATTTTTACACATTTCTGCTTGCAAAACTGCTCCAGCTCCTTCAAGTTGGATGGTTTGCGCTTGTGAACAGCAATCTTTAAGTCTGACCACAGATTTTCTATTGGATTGAGGTCTGGGCTTTGACTAGGCCATTCCAACACATTTACATGTTTCCCCTTAAACCACTCAACCCCTGTTGCTTTAGCAGTGTGTTTGGGGTCATTGTCCTGCTGGAAGGTGAACCTCCGTCCCAGCCTCAAATCACACACAGAGTGGTACAGGTTTTGCTCAAGAATATTGCTGTATTTAGCACCATCCATATTTCCCTCAAACCTGACCAGTTTCCCAGCCCCGACTGCTGAAAAGCATCCACACAGCATGATGCTGCCACCACCATGTTTCACTGTGGGGATGGTGTTTTTTGGGTGATGTGTTGGGTTTGCGCCAGACATAGCGTTTTCTTTGATGGCCAAAAATTTCAATTTTAGGCTCATCAGACCAGAGCACCTTCCTCCACACATTTTGGGAGTCTCCCACATGCCTTTTCGCAAACTCAAAACGTGCCATTTTGTTTTTTGCTGAAAGTAATGGCTTTCTCCTGGCCACTCTGCCATAAACCCCAACTCTATGGAGCGTATGGTTTATTGTTGTCCTATGCACAGATACTCCAGTCTCTGCTGTGGAACTCTGCAGCTCCCCCAGGGTTACCTTAGGTCTCTGTGCTGCCTCTCGGATTAATGCCCTCCCTGCCCGGTCTGTGAGTTTTGGTGTGGGGCCGTCTCTTGGAATGTTTGCTGTTGTGCAATGTTCTTTCCATTTGGTTATGATTTTTTTTTTTTTTTGTTTTAATAAATTTTTATTAAAGAAAAATATAACAGAGATACAATAATAACTCAAAATAGAGAACATTTCCATTTTTACAATAACACAAAGAAAAAACAGTACTCACATACGTACCAGTTAGAATAATTCCGTAATTGCCTCTAGGAAGATACATAAAAACAGCGCACTATCTGACTAGGCAAAGGATATAAACTATGTGAGTACCATGTATTGAACGTAATTGGGTAAAAACATAATGCTTTGGTTTATTGAAAATAGACACTTAAAAGAGAGTATTGGGGAAAGAATGTAGAGAAAGAGAGAATAGAAGAGAGAAAAAATAAAAAGGAATATAAGAGAAAAAAGTGAGGGGAAAAAGGTGAAAAGGGAGGAGAAGGGAGGTGGAAGGCTGCCGGCATGCAGGGCCAGGTATTGAAAAGAGGGTTGCATTAGCGAAGTTAAAGACAATGCTAGGTGGCTAAATCTGATTGATTAGTTTAAGGGGTTTCTGTAATGAGATTTTTATATGAGGAAGTGGTCTGAAATTTTTTCCAAGAATCCCATATGAGAGAATGTTTCTGAGAGGTCCCTCTGATATTGTGGGTAATACTCTCCATGAGGTGTATGTTATCAACCATTTGTAGCCAGTTTTTTATAGAAGGAATTACTGGTTGACCCCAAAAAGTGGGAATCAAGGCCTTGGCAGTATTCAGTAGATGAGGAATGATTGAGCGTTTGTACGACCTTATGGGAGTTTTTGTAACATGAAAAAGGATAGCCCACGGGTTGTTTGGTATGTGAACATCAGCAATCTGAACAATCAGATCACGAATGACATCCCAATATGGACGGATAAGTGGACAAAACCACCATATGTGTGCATGGGTAGCTTTGTTCCCACAGTTCCTCCAGCACAAAGGGGAACTGGCGGGGAACATTTGGTGCAGTCTAACTGGGGTGTAATGCCATCTAGTGAGCAATTTATAGTTGACCTCTGAGATTTTTGAGGCTAGGGACGAGGTGTGGGCTAATTGTAGGATCCTATCCTTTTGATTGTCAGTCAGGGAAAGATCAAATTCAGCTTCCCATTTAGTCAAGTAATGTGGGAATCTGGGATTTTGAAGAGTGATAAGGGCTTTATAAAATAACAAAATGCTATGTAGAGGAGGATCTTTTGGATGAAATATAACTTCTATAGCTTTAAATCACTAACGCCCCTAAGTAGAGTAGAAAGAGAGCTTAGGAAGTGTTGTATCTGGTGGTATCTCCATTTATCTAGAAACGTGGCAGGTTTAGGGGCGAGGATCGTAGGTAATGGTTTTAGTACATTTCCATTAAGAATATGATGGAGCAAAAGAGGCTCTTCCGGCCTCCATGACTTAAAACCTGGATCCAGAAGACCCAGCAAAAAGTATGTATGATTGAGCAGAGGTAATAGGGGGGAGTCATAAGCCCAAGAAAGTTTTTTATGTAAGGCGTCTCATACATCTAAAGAGGATATGGTGAGAGCTGAGGTAGTACGAGCAAGGTTCCTGTGGGATCTGGGTATCCAGGGAGCCATTGAAAGATCCATGCCACTTAAGGAATACTCAATTTGTACCCATAACTTCGAGTTAAGAGCATATTTCCACTCAGCTAGTCTGGCCAATACAGTCGCTTGGTAATATGCTTTGAAATTGGGAAGTGCCAGACCACCTGAGCATTTGGAACGAAACAATGACTCCCTGGATATTCTAGGATGTCTGTCCTTCCAGATGAAGCGGGAAACCATGGATTGTAAAATAGTAAAAAACCCCACTGGAACACTCAATGGCAGCATTTGAAAGAGAAAGAGAATGCGAGGTAAAATGTTCATTTTAATTATATTTACTTTCCCTAACCAGGTGTGAGACAAGTTGGACCAAATTCGTAAGTCATTTCTGATCCTGTTTAGCATGGGAATAGAATTTTATTGAAAAAGGGAGTGGAGATTAGAAGTAAGATAAATGCCTAAGTATTTCATACATTTTTGTTCCCATTTAAATGGAAAGAGGGGTTTAAGAGAGAGAGCCTCAGACTTAGGGATGTTAATGTTTAAAATTTCGGATTTAGGTTTATTTTGAAGTTTGAAATTGAATGAAACAAGGAAAATGCAGACATCAAATTGGGAAATACGTGGTTGTTGAATGAAAAATAGAACATCATCTGCATAAGCTGCATATTTATGGGATTTGTTGCCTATTTGTATGCCTTTGATATTAGCATTGTTCCTAATTGTAGCTAAGAAGGGTTCTAAGGTAATAGCAAAAAGGAGACGGGAGAGGGGACATCCTTGCCTGGTTCCATTATGTAGAACAAAGGGGTCACTTAGCGTCCCATTAATTCTAATTTCTGCTGAGGGATCAGAATATAGGGATGAGATATGATGGAACATTTTAGGTCCCAGGCCAAAGTGGCGTAAGGTCAATTTAAGGTACTCCCAGTCCACCCTATCAAAAGCCTTCTCTGCATCAGTAGAAAGGAGTAGGGTGGGCTGGGAGTAGCGCTGAACATATTGAATTAAGGAGATTGCTCGAAGGGAATTATCTTTTGCTTCTCTAGTGGGTATGAAACCTGATTGGTCTGCCGAGATCTATTTAGGTATAAGGGGAAGTAAGCGGTTTGCCATGACTTTGGCGAATAATTTAGTGTCAACGTTAATAAATGATATTGGTCTATAACTGTTACAAAGGGTAGGGTCCTTATCTGATTTGGGAATGACAGTGATATGAGTTGAAAGTGATTCCGGGCGTAGACCTGAGGAGTGAGAGATAGAGTTTGCATATGCAGAGAGGCGAGGAAGTAAGATGTCACTGAATGTTTTATAATAAAGAATAGTGAACCCGTCTGGTCCAGGGGCTTTACCAGAGGGGGAAGACTTTAATGCTGCTTGAAATTCCTCCACTGAGAAATCTTCTTCTAATTCTTTAAGGACGGACACAGGCAATTTAGGAAGATTAGCTTCTGTCAAGTAGGAAAGCATACGATTCCGTCTCTCCTTACGAGGAAGAGAGGATAATTCGTTTTTGACGTTATACAGGTCCGAATAATAATCTCTGAAGGCTTTAGCGATGTCTGGAGTTGCATAAGCTAATGAACCTGACGGGAGTTTGATTTTGGGAATAAACGATTGCGATTGCTTAGTTTCTCATTTAAGTGTGAGGGATTGAAGGTGTGCAGTATGTAAAGAAAGTTTATGTTGCTTGTCAAGAGCTGCTATCTGTTGTAAGACCTGGTCAATTTGTTGACCATGCTCCCTTTTCTTCCGAGCGCCAAGCTCAATAAGTCAGCCTCTAATAGTAGCCTTGTGAGCCTCCAATACAATAGAGGGGGAGGTGTCAGAAGGTTTGTTTTCCTTGAAATACTGCGATAAATGAGAAGCCAACATGGAAACCTCCACTTCATCAGAGAGAAGGGAGTCATTCAGCTTCCAATTGGTGGTGCATCGGGGTAGGGAAGGCATGGTCAGTGTCATCGACACAGGTGCATGGTCTGAAATAGATGCGGTGCCTGTGAGTAGAGTGTAAGAGGGGGATATGAAAGTGATCTATGAATATATTGTCTATTCTAGAGTATGGCTGATGTGTTGAGGAGTAATGTGAAAAATCCTTCTCCTTGGGGTGAAGAAGGCGCCATACGTCCATTAATTGAAGATCAAGAAGCCGTTTTTTCACAAATTTCAGTTGTTTAAAAGAGATATTAGAACGATTTTGTGACGTATCAATAGTGGGGTCTAATGGCATGTTTATATCCCCTGCTAGGATAGTAAGTCCTTTAGCGAAATGTGACAATTTAGTCAGTATTTGGGAGAGAAAGGTTGGTTGATTATGGTTCGGGCAATAGATATTCGCAAGAGTGCATTGAGTATTTCCAATAAATCCCCTAAGAAAAAGAAAGCGACCATGATCACCTGCAAGCATTTCAGATAACCTAAAGGACATGTTTCTGCAAAAACCAATAGCTACCCCCTTAGCTTTATTGGTGTCCGATAGGCTATAATACCACTGTGGAAATTTAGGTGACGTTAGTTTAACCGGTGTCGTGTGAGTTAAATGGGTTTCCTGAAGAAAGGCAATGGAACATGTAGCTTGTTTCAGTTCCCGATATACTTGGTGTCGTTTAGCAGCAACATTATAGGATACTATCTTTACCTTAGCCATTTAGAAATAAGATGTGAGCCTTCAAACAAACTTGCCAGGCATGCCAGCAGGGAGGAGAAAGTGGAGGGAAAGAAAGAAGAGAAAGTAAGTAAAGAGAGAGATGAGGAGGGATGGAAAAGGATAAACATATACAGAAGATATACATGTAAATCAAAGAACTTGTGGGAAATGAATGAATGTCACGCAGAAATCTGCAGTGGTCCCGTTGGGGAAAGAGAGAGCGAAAGGCCATCCCAATCCCTGAACAGGGGTGGAATAGGACAACTTCAGGGCCGTTCGTACTCGCCTACCCCAGAAGGAGATGGGGGCGGGGTTACGCTGTAGGAGGGAGGTAGTGAGGGGAGTGTGCCCCGACAGCACACGGCCTGTAAAAAATTAACAAATAACTTGCAACTAGCAAGAGAACAATAAGTTCCAGTTAGAAATATGAAAAACCATACAAATAGAACCAGAATCAGTATAAACAGTGTACATCCTACAAGATATCATAAATGTAGACCAACCTAGAGCTTGAACCATAAAACCCAAAAGAAAAGAAAAAAGGAAGATCAAACACTGGTCAGATTAATGGCGAGTCCGCTTTAGTCATAAGTGGGCAAGTAAAAGTAGGAAAAACATAGCAGCCAAAATCGGACTCTATAAGAGGCAAAAAAAAAAAAAAAAAAAAAAAAAAAAAAAAAAACCTTGTAGGAGAGAGACTGTTTACATTAATGATAAAGGCGTGGGTGAAAAAATAAATGGTTCAACCATGTTTTTGTGCAGAACCCGGGAGAGAAGTGCGCCTCTTCTTTGAGGAGGTTTTTTTCCAAAGAGCGTCCATAGGGCAGGAGAATTTAGGGATTGGGTCCTGCCAGCCTGGAAGTTCCATGGGCGAGAGATGTAAATCCTGCAGAAAAGTTGGTAGTTCCTCAGGAAATCTCAGTGTATGGGCGGCCATTTTTTGTGGCAATCAGGCAGGCAGGATAGCCCCATCTGTATGCGATCCCGTCAGAGCGTAGTTGGTCAAGGAGCGGTTTTAGGGCTCTACGACGATCTAGAGTATCCTTGGAAAGATCTGGATAGATGGTGATAGTTGCCCCGTCAAAATCAATGTTAGGCAGTCCCCGCATCTTCACCATGATGGCATTTTTATCTTCAAAGTAATGCAGGCGACATATAACATCCCTGGGCAGATCTGAGTTAGCATTACGGGGTCGTAGGGCACAATGCACACGGTCGAAGCGTAGCGGTGCAGTGACAGGGTTACCCAGAATAGTATTAAAAATGCCCCTTATAGAAGGTTCAAGATCAGTATCTCCAGTGGCTTCCGGCAGACCTCTAACACGTATATTATTTCTGCGGTTACAGTTCTCAAGGTCTTCAAGCTTATACAAAGATGCACGGTGGGCAAACGCCAGCTGGGTAACAGTGTCCTGCAGTTCTTTAATAGCTAATGCTTGCGTGTCTTGTCGCTGCTCCGTTTCCTCCACTCTGACCAAGATATGTGACATATCAGATCTAACTGCAGTTATTTATTTTTTAATGGATTTCTCCAAACTGTGAAACATGCCTGCAAGTTCTTTTTTGAGACCGCTCATAAGTGTAGACATTTCAGAGCCCGCAAGGGGATCCAGGATCGTCCATAAGATCCGAGCAGTAGGAGGATGCCGGAGAGCTCTCTCTCACCGATGCGGCGTGGGATGATGGAGAAGCGCTTGTTCTCGAGGTTCTGGCTTGGTTGCCACGTGCGTTGGCTAAGTATTGCTGAATAAAACTCCATTTTGTTATGATAGATTTGATGGTATACCTAGGGATCATCAAAGATTTGGATATGCTTTTTATAACCTAACCCTGACTTGTACTTCTCAACAACATTGTCCCTTACTTGTTTGGAGAGTTCCTTGGTCTTCATAGCAGTGTTTGGTTAGTGGTGCCTCTTGCTTAGGTGTTGTAGCCTCTGGGGCCTTTCAAAAAGGTGTGTATATGTAATGACAGATCATGTGACACTTAGATTGCACACAGGTGGACATCATTTCACTAATTATGTGACTTCTGAAGGTAATTGGTTGCACCAGAGCTTTTTATGGGCTTCATAACAAAGGGGGGGAATACATACGCACATGCCAATTATCAGTTTTTTATTTCTGAAAAATAGTTTTATGTATATATTTTTCTAATTTTACTTCACCAACTTTAGACTATTGTGTTCTGATCCATCACATATAATTCAGATTAAAAAAAAAAAATTGAACTAAAGGCTGTAATGTAACAAAACTGGTAAAAAGCCAAAGGGGCGGGGGGGTGAATACTCTTGCAAGGCACTGTATGTTTTTATTAATTTGTCTCTGACTTACAAGTTACTCAGGTGTTCCAACAGAATCAGCAACCTGTATAATGTGGAAAGGGAAGTGACGTTCCGTCGCCACCATCTTGGTACACTCGTCCGCAGTAAGGCTACAGTTAGAAGTCGGCAAGCGGACATCTTTTTACACCCACCAAAGTCTTGCATTTTACACTTATTTTTATCAGTAAACTGAGCTTATATACGCCTTATATAGTATATAAGCTCAGTTTACTGATAAAAATAAGTGTAGAATGCAAGATTTCAGTGGGTGTAAAAAGATGTCCGCTTGCCGACTTCTAACTGTAGCCTTACTGCAGATGAGTGTACCAAGATGGAGGCGACGAAACATCACTTCCGCTTGGTCTCTCCTCTCCTGAAAGTGACGTCTCGCTGCCAGAGATGGAGTCGATATTAATATATGTGTATGGAGTTGGGTCAGTCCGGATTGGAACAGCGTTTGCAACCCCCTGGCAAATCAGCAATCGACCCCCCCAAGGGGTCGCGACCCATGGTTTGAGAACCGCTGATGTATAGGGATGTGTCACATTATGGAGTAAATCACTGATACCCCTTGAATATATTTCAGTAGTAAATACCGCTCCCTGTTTTTTGGGTGACACTCCTAAAACTTTTATATATAAAATAAACAGTCCCTACTAAGATTTTTGATCATTGTGATCAGCACTATATGGTCACTTACAAATATCTAAACTGTTTGAGACTACAGTGTGTCTAACTATACAGGCAAAGAGATTGCTCTCTCAGTTTCTGAAGCACACAACAGACATCTGTGTGGTGGCTCTCCAGGAACTTGGAAAATATGAGGATATTGTCAAGATAAACCACCACACATAACTGCAACAAATCTCGGAGGACATTGTTAATAAATTTCTGGAAAACTGCGGTAGCGTTACAAAGGCCAAAAGGCCTTATGAGGTACCCATAATGGCCTGTTCTGGTATTAAATGCAGTTTTCCAGCTGTCACCCTCCTTAATCCTCATGAGATTATATGCCCCTCTCAAATCAAGCTTCGTGAAAACTGTTGCTCCCTTGAGGTGGTCAAATAACTCTGTAATCAACGTAATCGGATAGGCATTCCTAGTCGTGAAATGATTGAGGCCCCTATAATCAATACAAGGTCTCAGTTCATCACTCTTCTTCTTCACAAAGAAGAAACCAGCACCAGCAGGAGACAATGATTTGCGAATGAAACCTCAAGAAAGTGGGTCTGCAACATACTCCTCCATGGCCTTATCCTCCAAGACCGACAAAGGGTATACTGGCCACGAGGAGGTATGGCACCAGGTTGAAGGTCTATTGCGCAATATGACCGGTGTGGAGGCAAACTACCGGCTTGATCTTTGTCAAAGACATTGCTAAAATTGCGGTACTCCTCCGGCAGGGAGGAGAATGAAGAAGTGCACAGGACCTTGGCTACCTTCTGGAAGCATGTCTTACTGCATTGTGGCGACCAGGAGAGAACCTCAGCATGGAACCAATCAAGAGGGGTTGTGCCTCTGTAACCAAGGATAACCAATAACCAGCAGAAACTTAGGTGAGGAAATAACTTGGAATTGGATTATCTCATGGTGAAGAGCCCCTATGGCCATGGACAACGGAACAGTCTCATGAGTCACATGGGCAGGCTGTAGAGGTCTCCCGTCAAGAGTCTCAATGGCAAGTGGAGTGTCACGCAGCTGCAGCAGAATTGAGTGCTTCGATACAAACGCAGCATCAACGCAGCCCAAGAGTCAAACAGATCCTGTATCTCGACGGACAATTCAGCCA
The DNA here is from genome assembly GCF_042186555.1 of Aquarana catesbeiana. Taxonomy (NCBI): domain Eukaryota; kingdom Metazoa; phylum Chordata; class Amphibia; order Anura; family Ranidae; genus Aquarana; species Aquarana catesbeiana. The sequence continues at coordinate 274,110,728 of NC_133325.1, forward strand.
AAGAATGGGTAACCAAAACCAGGGGCTTATCCTTCAGGATAACTGGGGACGAAACAACGCCACCCAAGGTCTGCCCCTAACAGGACCTCAAGGTTCAGGCATTCCCTGGACGGGTAGGACAAGACTTCAAAAAGTGACCTGCCTGGCCACAATAAAAGCACACTCTCTCCCTCCTCCTAAGGGTTCTCTCATCCGCAGAGAGACGCGTGAAGCCCAAGTGCATGGGTTCATCTTCACTGACCGACTCAGTACCAGGAGGCATGGGAGGTGAGGGAGGCAAGGGTGGGACTGCAAAGCTCAGAGACAAATGTAAAGGAGGCTTCCGCAAACGCTCCTTAGAGAGTCTTTCTCTGAGTCTGGAGACAATGAGGATGGTAAATGTGATCAACTTCTCCAGCTCAGTGGGTATATCTTGGGCTGCTATCTCATCCTTGACGGTATCCGAGAGACCATGAGAAAAAGCAGCCACGAGGGCCTCACCGTTCCGTGCAACCTCTGCTGCCAGAGTACGGAATTCAATGGTGTAATCGGCAACAGTTCTCATACTCTGATGGACGTGAGGCACTTGGCAGCAGAAGTGGAGCATGCGGGAACGTCAAATACACGTTTAAAAGAAGCCACAAACTCAGGGTAAGTCAAGACAACAAGTTTTTGCGTCTCCCATAGAGGGTTTGCCCAGGCCAAGGCTCTCTCAGAAAGCATAGATATCAGGAAACCTACTTTGCTTCTATCCGTGGGAAAAACCCGAGGCAGCATCTCAAAGTATATCGCAACCTGGTTGAGAAACCCTCTGCATTGGACTGGACCGCCCCCCATATTGCTGGGGAAGCGGAGCGGAACCAGACATACCTCTTATAGAGGTAATACTCGAGGCGGATGCCTGCACAGAGACTACAGCAGCAGGGATGGCCTGCAACACTTGTTGTACCGGAGTAGCCACAATGGGAGATTCCAGGAGAGCCGTGTGACTCAGGAGTGTTTGTAATGCCATGGCAAACTGATCCATGTAGTGATCCTGCTCATTCAATCTGGAAAAAATATTACCAACAAGTGGATTGACTGCATCTCCTGAATTCATGGCCTTCACCCACTGTCAGAAACCATGAATCAGACTGAGACAGAAGTACAGGTAAATCACACTTGTTTATAATAATAGAAAAAGGTAAACAGCGTAAACGTAGTCAAAACATAGCCAGAGTTCAGGAACCGGAATGGATAATCAGACAAGCGAAGACGTCAGGCAAGTCTTTAACAGGAACACAGGAGAGCGTCTCTAGAGATGTGACCAAGGCAGAGATCATCTGGACTGGATGGCTTAAGTAGGCAGGACTGATGAGCAGGATATCAACAGGTGAGTCACTGTGAAGAGATAGGAGCTGGCAATTAGCCGACAGCTGAGCGGCCAGCTCAGAGAAGGAAGTGCTGAGCCCAGCCCTGACACAAAGACTGGGACAATGATGTCCTCATACTTAAAATACTTTGGTAAAAATTAACTGGTTGATTCAGAGCTCTCTTCATTGTTTTTCAAACTGTCCAAGACTTTGGAAAAGAAGTCTCTGTTATTTTGGCACATAAAGTCCTTTGAGGACTATATCGAGGAGGATATGAACCTCCTTGAAATGAGAGTCCAGATCTTCCCCACTTTAGAAGGCCTAGACCCCAACTTCAAATTGGAATGGGGAAAAATCCTACATACATGCTCACGTGGCATATTGAGCCTACTCATAGGAGAATATAAAAAACATTCTGAAGTTTTGGACAGAAAAATGAACATATCATTTCTAGAAAGAAAAAATCTCAAAGAACATTTGCAAAGCTTTAATAAAGATGTTTTAATTAAAAAAGAAAAAAGTTTATGTGGGACAAGAATGCATTCCAAGAAAGAAAACATATAGATGGAATCAAAATCAACAATTTAAAAATAGATTTGCCAAAAGAAAGGAACATTATTCTGTGATTTCACAATCCTCTTCAAGTTTGTCTTCTACCTCTTCACAGGTGTCTTCGAAACACAAAAGTTCACAGCACACAAAACGTCAATATCATGGTGATCCAGCACATGGACAAACAGCTAAAAAAATATATAGTTTGGATACTTCTGAACAACTATTCAACTCTAAAACTTCAACACCTGGGTGTATTTCATCTCTATCCATGGTACCAGGTAATGTACCGACTCCGGTGATGGGTTCTTCTCTTACACAACAGATCTCATGGTGGTGGTTCGACATCTGATTTAAACACTTTGCCCAAAGTTCCGGCAGGAACATCTATGACAGATTCCTCTTTTTTAGAGGCACTTCTGTCCAATCCAATGTCCACACACACAACACAGGACACAAACATAACAACGAGCACTTGATACCTAATGAAGAAATTACGTTGACTGACAAGGATCTTAACCACATACCGAACGGCCACTGTATATATACGTAATTTTTTTGAAGGTGGATATCTCGGTAACAGCAGCAGCTGCTGCCACAACCGAGGTATCCATCTTTAGGGCCGGCGGTTCTGTTTACGATAATCGTGGTCTGTGCGGCAAGTTCGCCTCGAGATCACTGTTATCGGCGGTGGGAGAGGTGCCACCCCCCTCCCGCCGCTCTCACACACCCTCCGCCGCTTACCGGAGCCGTTGGTAGCGGCGGAGGTGATCGGGACCCATCCGTGGTATGGAAATGAGTGAGGGGAAGATGGCCCCCACCCATCTCCATACTATAGGAGGGCGGAAGCGACATCATAACGTCATTTTCTAGCAAAAAAAACCTGTTTAAAACATGTAAACACCTAAAATCCAAAACAAGGCTAGTCCTTAAGTGGTTAATATAGTGAATCTTTCTTCTCACACACTATCAGAAGACGAAACTGAGATACTCAAAAAAGCTCTCAGTTTCTGTCTCAATGGGAATCTTGACAAATTTTAATTAATCAAAGATCTCCAACTTTTCGTTCGTAAGCCAATTCTAAAAGGCCTTTACCAAAAACAAAGATGACAAAACAAAGCATTAGACCAACTTATCTCTCTATTATAAGAGAGCCATCCAACAGATCTGATTGATCGTGTGGATCTCTCAAAGCTCTGATCTCTCACTGAAAAACACATAGGCTCGGATAAAGACATCCCTGATAAATCCAAATGAAAGAAAAAAATCTGACAAATTTCCAGCTCCCAGCTCTAATCCAAACATTTCTGCGTTTTTAAAACTTGTTAATAAAGAACTCGATAATTTATGGATACACCCTCCACCAATATCAATGACAAAGAAATGCAGGCTCTTAAACAACTTTCAGACAATTACAATTAAACCGGAAGACAAAGGAGGGAACATTGCCCCGATGGATAATACCAAATATATAACCATGTGTAACAAAATTCTGAAAAATAAAGGCTGTTACCGTCGGATCAGGACAAACATAGTAGAAAAATACAAGGAATACTATGAACTCAGACATGGCATATCTAAATGGTAACATTACTAAAACCACTTGGGATTTCATCAGGACAAGCTTCCCCATCACTCCTACATTCTATGCCCTCCCCAAGATCCATAAAGATGCCTCAAATCCACCAGGCAGACCCATTATATCTGGGAGAGGGGCCATAAGTGAAAATGCCAGTCGAAAAAAATCTTAGACCACATGTGACATATTTACAAACTTATGTTAGAGACACTATCCATTTTCTCCAAATTATAGACAATTTGCATATTCCAGAAGGCGCCCATTTAGTTATTATAGATGTAGACACTCTCTACAGCTCTATCCCCCATGACAAAGGGTTAGCAGCCATCAAACACATTTGGTATCAGAGAGGCGAAAAAGATTGGGGTTACACCAAATGTATTCTATCTATACTGGAATTTATCCTTTGTCACAACATTTTTACCTTCAATGACTCCTACTACCTCCAGGTGCAGGGGGTAGCGATGGGGACATGCTGTACCCCATCCTTTGCCAACCTGTACCTGGGGGAGTGGAAGCGTATGTTCCTCAGGGACGAAGCCTTGTTGATGTACACTGACCATATAATTTTATGGCACCGATGCATCAACGACATATTTTTCGCGTGGGAGGGGCCACAAGATCTGCTGACACAATGTATGAAGAGAATGAATAAAAACAAATTTAATCTCACATTTACCATGTCACATGACAAAAACTGCATTGCATTTCTTGATGAGGAGGTATATAGAGGTGGGGACAATGCCCTCTGCAGCAGACTATACAGGAAAAAAAATGCAGGCAATACCATATTGCATGCCTGCAGCTTTCATCCAACAACTTTAGTTAATCAGATGACAACACATTTAGATTGGAGGCTAATAAACTCTGCGATAGAATGCTGCAGAGGGTATATTCCCAAAACGCCCTGAAAAAGGCATATAAACGTGCCATCTCACATACCCGACATAATTTACTGTATTCATACAAACCAAAAATCAGCACAATCCATTGACGATAATCACTAAATACTCAAATCAACATGAGCAAATAAAAAAGATTATAGGGAAATATTGGCCTATTTTAACGAGGGATCCATCATTGGTCCATTTTGTCCCTAGCACCCCCCTATTTACTTTCAAAAAAGCTACTTTGATTAGATACAAACTTGTGGAAAACTGAGTTCAAGGGAGAATCCAGTAAAGATCCCTGTAAATACAAGGGCACATATATACAGTTGTATGCAAAAGTTTAGGAACCCCTGACAATTTCCATGATTGGAACCCACAGAAAAAATTGGTGGAAGTTCCATCATGCTGTGGGGTTGTGTGCCCAGTGCGGGTACTGGGAATCTGGTTAAAGTTGAGGGTCACGTGGATTCCACTCAATATCAGCAGATGCTTGAGAATAATGTTGAGGAATCAGTCACAAAGTTGAAGTTACACCAAGGCTGGATATTTCAACAAGACAACGACCCAAAACACTGCTCAAAATCTACTCGGGCATTTATGCAGAGGAACAAGTACAATGTTCTGGAATGGCCATCTCAGTCCCCAGACCTGAATATCATTGAACATCTGTGGAGTGATTTGAAGCGGGCTGTCCATGCTCGGCAATCATCAAACCTAACTGAACTGGAGACGTTTTGTAAGGAGGAATGGTCTAAAATACATTCATCCAGACACTCATTATAGGCTATAGGAAACGTCTAGAGGCTGTTATTTTTGCTAAAGGAGGCTCTACTAAATACTGACGTGATTTTTCTGTTGGGGTGCCCAAATTTATGCACCTGTCTAATTTCGTTTTGATGCATATTGTGCATTTTCTGTTAATCCAATAAACCTCATTTCACTACTGAAATATTACTGTGTCCTTCAGTTATTTGATAGATCAAAATAAAATTGCTGATCCAAACACCCAAATATTTATAAATGACAATCATGGAAATTGTCAGGGGTTCCTAAACTTTTCCATACAACTGTATGTGCGGATCATGTGGATACTGCAAGTATATGTATACTGTTAAAAAACCCATTCAACCCAACAGGCGGGTCTTCAAACCTAAACATTTTGCAAATTGTAAAACATCTGGGGTTATTTACATGCTACTCTGTGATTGTGAATGTTTTTACATCGGCAAAACCAAGTTAGAATTTTGGAAGAGAGCATATAGACACATTAGGAGTATGCAGACTTGCAACCCTGATTTACCCCTTTCCCGTCATACTACACTGGTCCAGAACCACCTCAATACAGTGCACTTACACCCCCCCTTCCTGCCCAGACCAATTTTTAGCTTTCAGCGCTCTCACACTTTAAATGACAATTACTCAGTGATGCAACACTGTACCCGTATGAAACTTGCGTCCTTTTTTTTCACACAAATAGAGCTTTCATTTGGTGACATTTAATCACCAGTGGTTTTTTTTTATTTTTTGTGAAAAAAAATGCCAATGAAAAAATGACAATGGAATTGCCCACAAAATGCCTTTTTCTTTGTTTCTGTCATAAAATTTTGCTAATTAGTAAGTTTCTTCATAAATTTTGGCCAAAATTTATACTGCTACATATCTTTGGTAAAAATAACCCAAATTAGTGTATATTATTTGGTCTTTGTGAAAGTTATAGAGTCTGCAAACTATGGTGCCAATCACTGAAAATTGATCACAACTGATCAGGCGTACATCAGGTGTATCTCATTTCTTCAGACACTAACAAGTCAGGAAAGTACAAATACCCCTCAAATGACCCCTTTTTAGAAAGTAGACATTCCAAGGTATTAATAAGTAAGTAGCACGGTGAGTTTTTTTAAGTTGTCATTTTTTCCCACAATTCTTTGCAAAATGAAGATTTTTTTTTACAAAATTGTCATATTATCAGGTTATTTCTCACACACAGCATATGCATACAACAAATTACACCCCAAAATACATTCTGCTACTCTTCCCAAGTATGGCGATACCACATGTGTGAGACTTTTACACAGCCTGGCCACATACAGAGGACCAACATTGAAGTAGCACCTTCAGGCGTTCTACGAGCATAAATGACACATCTCATTTCTCAACCACCTATTACACTTTTGAAGGCCCTGGAACACCAGGACAATGGAATTGCCCACAAAATGACCCCGTTTTGGAAAACAAACACCCTAACGTATAATCTATGAGGCATAAAGAGTCTTTTGAACGGTTCATTTTTTTTCAGAAGTTTTTGGAAAATGTGGAAAAAAAAAATGAAAACACATTTTTTTTTTTTACACAAAGTTGTCAATTTATAAGATATTTCTAACACACAGCATGTATATAGCAAAAATTACACCCCAAAATACATTCTGTACCAGGACAATGGAATTGCCCACAAAATGACCCCATTTTGGAAAACAAACACAGCCTGGCCACATACAGAGGCCCAACATTGAAGTAGTACCTTCAGGCGTTCTAGAAGCATAAATTACACATCTCATTTAATTCCTACCTATCACACTTTTGAAGCTCCTTGAGCACCAGGACAGTGGAATTACCCACAAAATGACCCTATTTTGGAAAGCAAACACCCCAACGTATATTCTATGAGGAATGGGCTGCAAATAGGTACTCGGGTACTCTGATGAGCTGGAGACAGGAACTCGGGTACTCTGATGGGCTGGTGACAGGTACTCAGATAGTCTTGTAACAGGTACTCGGGTACTCTGATGGGCTACAGATAGGTACTCAGGTACTCTGATGGGCTGGTGACTGGTATTCAGGTACTCTGAAGGGCGGTGACAGGTACTTAGGTACTCAGTACTCATATGGACTATGACAGGTACTCGGGTACTCAGATGAACTGTGAAAGGTACCCAGGTACTCTGATGGACTGTGACAGGTACCCAGGTACTCCGGTACTCAGATGGACTGTGACAGGTACTCGGATGAACTCTGACAGTTACTCATATGGACTGTGACAGGTACTTTGATGAGTGGTGACAGGTCCTTTTTATTGGGGGGAGGGGGGCAAATCAGTGTCATTGGTGTACACTGTAAGCGGTAACGAGATGTTACCGCAATCTACTTCTCACACACGATCAGTGTGTGAGGAGATCCCCGTAACATCTCGTTACTGCTCTATGTTTACATTTAGTGATCGGCTGTGAAAGTATCACAGCCGATCACGTGGTAAACAGCTGCCGGCCAATGGCTGTTTACCAGCGTCGGTGACGAGCAGTGTTCCCGGGAACACGCTGTCATCGACGTGATCGCACGCATGCGCCATGCACCACCGCCACCGAAGGAACAAGGATGTGTGCACACGATTGCACGCATTCCCTGTTTAAATGGATGGCCATCATGACGCCCACCATTAAATGCCTAATTTTGGACCACATCCATCCAAACTCTAGAGGGGGGTGACTGGAATAAGATCCTTCTCCAGTTAGAACACCTTAGGATATATACTGTATACATACCCTGAGGGCTACTTAGCTCCCAGAATGAAGCTGTATGCTTTAAACCCTTCTTGGAAGGCTTTTCTGCTGGTGGAATGGAAAAAAAAATGCTCAATAATCAACTTTCCGTGAATGAGACACACAACCCATTCCCATTGCCTATATGCATCAACTAAATCTATGTTTATGTAAATTGTAAACTTTACTTGGATGCCAATGTTTTAGTTTAGACATATTTATTTTCTGTACATCTATATGTACACACTGCCTCAGAAGTTCTTGCAATTTTGCTCATATGCAGTTTTGCGCTAATGCAATCTACTTGTCAATATGTTTTTTGCCCACTAGATGGCAGATCAGGGGCTTTTTCACACTCATACAAATTCAATAGGTTACTAGATCACCCTACATGGCCAGACGCCCGGGTTGTCCCATGCCGAAATGGAGGTAGGGGCAGGTCTTTAGGACCTGACAGCCAGAGCTCTTCCCTGCCTCCATCTTGCTCCCCTGGGACTGCCTCTAGTCCTCAGGGAGTACTCTGTGTCGGTGGGGCGTATGCATGTTACGTCACTCCGCCGTGCTTGCGCAATAGTTAAATAGTAGGTGAGGGTGAAAAAAGACACAAGTCCAACCTATGTGTGTGATTATATGTCAGTATTACAATGTATATCCCTGTACGTTGCGGTCATTCAGGTGCTTATCTAATAGTTTCTTGAAACTATCAATGACCACAGCCTGTGGAAGGGAATTCCACATCCTTGCCGCTCTTACAGTAAAGAGCCCTCTACGTAGTTTAACCACATCAATACTGGGCACTTTCGCCCCCTTCCTTCGCAGTGCAATTTTCAGCTTTCAGCGCTCTCGCATTTTTAATGACAATTGCGCGGTCATGCTACGCTGTACCCAAATGAAATTTCTATCATTTTGTTCGCACAAATAGAGCTTTCTTTTGGTGGTATTTATTCACAACTCCGTTTTTTCTTTTATAAGCGAAAAAAGAGTGGAAAAAAAATATATATTTTCTTTATTCAATTTAGAAAGAAATCCAATAAAATCTAATTTTTTCATAAATTTAAACCAAAATGTATTCTGCTACGTCTTTGGTAAAAAAAATCCCGTTATCCCGTTTGTGTGATCACGGACAGATGTACACAAATGATCATGTACAGATGATGTGCACAGGTGATCACGGTCATATGTGTAAAGATAATCATTGGGACACGTGATTTTACTGGGACATATGTGGGGGACATGTTTTTGGGGACATGTTTTTGGGGACATGTGTGTGGGGACATGTTTTTGGGGACGTGTTTTGGGACATTGTGTTTTACACTGTGTTACTATGCTGGTGATCAGTGTGTAAAAAGCTGTAAAAAACAGCTCATACACACTGATCACCAGCTGGTTGCAGCGATCCGCTCTCCTCTCCTCATGACAACTGTGTGAGGAGAGTAGAACCGATCGCTGAGCAACCGGCTCTGTTTACATCACATGACGGCTGTGATTGGACACGGCTGTCATGTGATCAAGAGGGCCAATCACAGAGCCCTCCTGCCGAACTGAGATGCGCCGTGACCGGGTGACACGAGCGCATTGGGATCGTGCCTCTGCGCGGGCCCGTGTGCGCGCGATCCCCCTCCTTCCGAGGGATGTTCCCGAACGTCCATTCAGAAGGAGAGAACGCCCACCCAGTCGTACATATGCAGTGGCCGGTGGGAAGTGGTTAAGGTTAAACCTCTTTTCTTCTAATTTTAATGAATGGCCACAAATCTTGTTAAACTCCCTTCTGCGAAAAAGTTGTATCCCTATTGTGGGGTCACCAGTATGGTATTTATATATTGAAATCATATCCGCTCTCAAGCGTCTCTTCTGCAGAGAGAATAAGTTCAGTGCTCGCAACCTTTCCTCATAACTAATATCCTCCAGACCCTTTATTAGCTTGGTTGCCCTTCTTTGTACTCGCTATATTTCCTGTGCATCCTTCCTGAGGACTGGTGCCCAGAACTGGACAGCATACTCTAGGTGCGGCCGGACCAGAGTCTTGTAGAGCGGGAGAATTATCGTTTTATCTCTAGAATTAATCCCCTTTTTAATGCATGCCAATATTCTGTTTGCTTTGTTAGCAGCAGCTTGGCATTGCATGCCACTGCTGAGCCTACTAGGACCCCCAGGGTCCTTTTCCATTATAGATTCCCCCAGAGGTTCTCCCCCCAGTATATAGATTGCATTCATATTTTTGGCCCCCAAATGCATTATTTTACATTTTTCTACATTGAACCTCATTTGCCATGTAGTTGCCCACCCCATTAATTTGTTCAGATCTTTTTGCAAGGATTCCACATCCTGCAGAGAAGTTATTGCCCTGCTTAGCTTAGTATCGTCCGCAAATACAGAGATTGAACCGTTTATCCCATCCTCCAGGTCATTTATGAACGAATTAAACAGGATTGGTCCCAGCACAGAACCCTGGGGGACCCCACTACCCACTCCTGACCATTCTGAGTACTCCCCATTTATCACCACCCTCTGAACTCGTCCCTTGTAGCCAGTTTTCAATCCATGTACTCACCCTATGGTCCATGCCAATGGACCTTATTTTGTACAGTAAACGTTTATGGGGGGGGATGATGTCATTTGCGCATGCACGTTGTGGAGGCACTGCACACGCACTGCCCAGGAGGCCAATCTAGGATGGATTCCAGCTCTCTCACATTGCACACAGCTGCCACCTATTAAGCATGTGGTGCAATGGGGAGAAAGACATACATATAGACAGGGGTTTAGTAGGTATAATCAGGTGTGCTGCACGCCCTCATGGAGGCCATAACACATGTAAGATATTAGTAACAACTAGGTAAGTGCCTGCATAAAGCATTAAATGTATTGCATTGCATATAAGCTCTGATAGACGTCTGCACAGCTTTTTGGTGATTTCCCTATACTGTCAAAGCTTACATTCGCCTGTGTGGATACACATGACTGATTACAAGTTCTATTATGTGGCTATAAGCTTTATATTGTATGTCACTCGGGACTTTCCTGTTTTCATGAACACCCAGGGCATTATATATCATACATATTTACACATTACAGGGACACGGGTATCATGATCTCAAGGTGTTACACAAACTGTATATATCAGTCAGCAGGCCATATACCTTATATATCCACAACAATTACATACATCCGGTCTTACATACGGCTTGCATAATATTGGGGGGATGTTATTTACATATGTTTAGGCATATCTAGGTGCATGTGTGGATACTTGTATGCATACCTACACATGTATTCGGTCTGGGAATATTTCCATAACCGCCTCGCCCACATGGATATATGATTTCACGGTGGCAGATATGGACATGTATATATATTTACATACACATATCGGTTTTATTTTTTTAGTGTACTCCTGGAATATCATTCACCAGGAGACTCTGTTTTGCTAATGGGTTACATTATTTTTTGAGCACATGCTATACTACATACACATCCTGAAACCCGCCAAACAAAAATATTATTGAATATTATGTTTTATATTACAGGATCCTGTCTGTCAGGCCTCAGTGTTTCTTGGTTTTCTATGTTAAGGGGACCACCTGATGATGATCCTCTAGAATATTGGCTTTCCCACTCAGTCCACAATATGTAAGATTTGTAGTGGGGGCAAAGAAAGTAAGAACAGCTTAAGACTGTTTTCTTTTAATCTAACATGGAATGTTTACATTTATACCACTGGAGGGACTAAGTCTGAGATTTATTACTTATGGTATCTATGCATTGTGAATGTACAGGCTGTTATTGGTCTCTGTACTTGCATTACAGATAACTAATATTTCCCCTACCCCTGATGAGAGGTGAAAAAAACTCCGAAACGCGTCAGTTGGAGGATTTCATTCTGTATCATCACTCAATTTTCAGTTGATGTACTTTTAGTTGCTCAGGCCATGCACATTATTTTTTTTTTAGTTCTCAGCATTTTTGCGGGGAATATAGAGTCATATTATATGCACTCACATATTTGATAATAGAATATATGGACTCAGTGTCGGTATTATGCGTGTATTTCTTTATGGATGTGTAATGGGAATAAATACAATATTCCAAATAATAATTTTAAATATGGTATTTTGGAAAATGGTTATGATCCATTTATTAAGCGAATATTTGTATATCATTTAGGTTAGAACATGTGCACTAATTAGGCAGATTTTATCAATTTATTGTTATGCAGTGTGATATTTATCCATAGATTAATTTTACACAAATGTCTTTTGTTCTTCCAAAACTGATTATTCTATTAGCATGAGAACATCTTAGAGAGAAGACCCTTTGAGTAAGGTACGAAAACAACGCATAAAGATACATATGGTAAACAACATTTGGCACACTGGGACCTTTCTGTTGGGTTCTCCTCTCAGGTGTTTCTCATCCTTAGTCTGATTGTGTAGGGAGGGTGTTTCCGACATGTTTTTTGATTGGACACCAATGCTTACTTATACATACAGTCAGACTATGATATTTGAGCGATGACTAAGCACCAAAATATGGTGTGAAACGCGCCAGTCATTTATCCCTGCCTTTGCTAATATGAACTGACTATTAGATTTTATCTACAATAAAGGTATCTTATCGGTGTGCGGCCGTCCAGGATTAAATTTTTGCTCTCATCTGCATTCTTTGTTATTGTTTTTAATTATTAGACATTAATAAAAACTGTTTTATCTACGTAATTGTCATATGAATCAAGTGCCTACAAAGTCCCAGTAAAGGGACTTCCTCAATAGAAATGAAGAAAAATCACCGCTCCAGGTGAATAAGCTGTGCCTGATAAAAGCTTTAATCAAGTGCTAGCCTTTGGTGATTTAATAAACTGATAATTGGTCTTTCTTCAAAGGGGGAAAGCTCACTTTCTATTTCCATATATAGGGATGTGGCACATAATGGAGTAAATCACCGATACCCCTTGAATAAGGTATTGAACTGAGCAGACTCATTGGATATATAACTTAATTTGCTTTATAATTTAGTCTTATTTTTGTATTATGTAATAATGATGCATCACTGAACAATCATATTGTATACATTACAAATCTATTGTATATTTGGATAAGCGGGCATTTTTATGTAGTAGGGAATGCAATTGTTTTGTATTATTTTAATATAGTTTGTCGCTTTAAAGAATTTAAAAAAATGCTATGTGAAAAGACCTTTTTATTTACCTTTATCTGTGGTCATGTGGTGTACCAGAGTTTTATATTTTCCCCATAATAGAGGGATGGGCTGGGGAATATAGATACTTCTCATTGGCTATCCAATGGTTGGTCCACTAAGACTCCAGAAGTTTGCATGGTGTGATGAACAGTCCTCATGGGCACAGAGTACATTTGCAGGGTGTGATGAACAGTCCTCATGGGTACAGAGTACATTGCTGGATTTTCAGTCTCCTTATCTAGGAAAGGCATCAGTGAGGGACACAGTTGGCAGACCAAAGTGAGTAAAACCCAGTTTTTTCACAGGTTGTGAGTGGTTTAAAGGAGGGGTTGCATATGCCTATAGATGGCTTTCAAATAGAGGCATATACTCTCTGTGCATTACCGCCTCTTTTGTTTTTCCTCCAGTTTTCAAAAATCAGCTGAAATGTTTTTACTGGTATTAAAGTACCTATTCCTTGCGGAAAGAAAACCTTATATACACAAACTTATATTTCACACATTACATTGAAATAATTTGGAGTGTGACTATTACTTTTTAAATAACATGGGTACATTTTGCCTGGTCTAATAAAAAGATAAAAAGAGAAATCTCATGAAAAAAATAGGAAAATAAAGGTTATGGCCAATGGAAGCTGTGTATAGGAAGTTATGTGGTTAATTGGATTGAGAAAAGTAAAAATCACATTAGTGGGCCCGTGAGATAGAAAAATGTAGCCACACCTGTAAAGTCAAAGGATTACACCCACTAATGCCCCGTACAAACGGTCGGACTTTGTTCGGACATTCCGACAACAAAATCCTAGGATTTTTTCCGACGGATGTTGGCTCAAACTTGTCTTGCATACACACGGTCACACAAAGTTGTTGGAAAATCCGAACGTTCTAAACGCGGTGACGTAAAACACGTACGTCGGGACTATAAATGGGGCAGTGGCCAAAAGCTTTCATCTCTTTATTTATTCTGAGCATGCGTGGCACTTTGTCCGTCGGATTTGTGTACACACGATCGGAATTTCCGACAACTGATTTTGTTGTCGAAAAATTTTATATCCTGCTCTCAAACTTTGTGTGTCGGAAAATCCCATGGAAAATGTGTGATGGAGCCTACGCACTCTATTTCATTAAGAGTAAACCATATGAATAAAACAGAACAGTGAGCCACACATTTATTTTTCCTACATGTCATGCTATCCTCCCCATTTACATATTTTTTTTTCAGTAAGGAAGAATCAAGAATTTGCTCTTATTGCATCTGTTACCAAGGTATTATTTTGTGACTGCATGCTTATATAATTTAAAAACCAATTTCCTAAATCACACCATTAAATTAAAAAAAAAAAAACCTACAACTAAAAGACCTGATTTTTTTTTACACAAATAATGATCACCTGGCAGGCAGGGCCTGGAGGCTCTGGAGCTTTCTGGACTGCAGTGTAGAAACAAGTAAATAAATAAATGCAGCACTAACACCAATCTCAATATACAACGCAACAGTTATAAGCGCACAAAAATACAGTGTCAGAACTTAAAAAACAGTGCAATACACAGTGACTATACATATAACTTGAAATGTTCAACATTTTGTCATGTTACAACCAAAAACATAAATGTATTTTTTGGGATTTTATGTGATAGACCAACACAAAGTGGCACATAATTGTGCAGTGGAAGGAAAATGATAAATGGCTTTCAACATTTTTACAAATAAATATCTAAAAAATGTGGCGTGCATTTGTATTCAGCCCCCCTGAGTCAATACTTTGTAGAACCACCTTTTTCTGCAATTACAGCTGCAAGTCATTTTGGGCATGTCTCTACCAGCTTTGCACATCTAGACAGTGACATTTTTGCCCATTCCTCCTTGCAAAATAGCTCAAGCTCTGTCAGATTGGATGGAGAGCATCTGAGAACAGTAATTTCCAAGTCTTGCCACAGATTCAATTGGATTTAGGCCTGGACTTTGACTGGGCCATTCTAATACATGAATATGCTTTGATCTAAACCATTTCATTGTAGCGCTGTATGTTTAGCATCCTTGTCCTGCTGGAAGGCGAACCTCCACCCCAGTCTCAAGTCTTTTGCAGACTCCAACAGGTTTTCTTCCAAGATTGCCCTGTATTTGGCTCCATCTATCTTCCCATCAACTCTGACCAGATGCCCTGGTCCCTGCTGAAAAAAGCATCCCTACAACATCAGCTGCCACCACCATGTTTTACAGTGGGAATGGTGTGTTCAGGGTGATTGTGCAGTGTTAGTTTTCCTGCCACACATAGCATTTTGCTTTTAGGCCAAAAAGTTCAATTTTGGTCTAATCGGACCAGAGCACCTTCTTCCACATGTTCGCTGTGTCCCCCACATGGCTTCTCGCAAATTGCAAACAGGACTTCTTATGGCTTTCTTTCAACAACGGGTTTTCTTCTTGCCACTCTTCCATAAAGGCAAGATTTGTGGAGTGCACAACTAATAGTTGTCCTGTGGACTGATTCTCACACCTGTGTTGTGGATCTCTGCAGCTTCTTCATGGGCCTCTTGGGTGCTTCTCTGATTAATGCTGTCATTTTAGGTGGACAGCCATGTCTTGGTAGGTTTGCAGTTGTGTCATATTCTTTCCCATTTTTGGATGATGGATTAAACAGTGCTTTATGAGATGTTTAAAGTTTGGGATACTTTTTATAACCTAACCCTACTTTAGACTTCTCCACAACTTTATCCCTGACCTGTCTGGTGTGTTCCTTGGCCTATATGATGCTGCTTGTTTACTAAGGTTCTCTAACAAACCTCTGAGGGCTTCACAGAACAGCTGTATTTTGAATGCGATTAATTTACACACAGATGGACTCTATTTACTAATTAGGGGACTTCTGAAGACAATAGGTTCCACTAGAATTTAGTTAGGGGTATCCAAGTAAAAGAGGCCTGAATACAAATGCAAGCCACACTTTTCAGATATTTATTTGTAAAACCATTTTGAAAACCATTTATCATCTTTCTTCCACTTCAAAATATGTGCCACATTGTGTTGGTCTATCACATAAATTCCCAATAAAATACATGTACTTTTTTTGGTTGTAACATGACAAAATGTGGAAAATTTCATGGGGTGTGAATACTTTTTCAAGGCACTGTATCCCACACACTTCACCTACTTGTGTAAAACAAATAAACTAACAGCGTTGCACAATGATAAAATATAAAGATATCACACAATATGTTAATCCTTCAGTTCTTCACAAAAAAATTCCAGACATCAAAGCAACCATATTTCCACAAAAACACAAAGTCCCCAGTGTTTCTTCTGGACAGGAAATATATTTATACACCCAATCTCTGTGATTCCCTCAAGTTGGACAGTCACTCAGCATTTCCAAATGCCTTTTTTTTTTCAATATCGGCACATGCAGCTCAAAACTCTAATTGGTCGGGCCCAGCTGCCTCTCAGTAGAATCCTCTTAAGCTCTCATTTCTCTCGACCAGCATGCTATCCAGGAAGCATAAAATAAAGGAATCCATAGCGGAATACTGCTAAAATCACATATCTATTAAAAAGAATTGCATATACCAATTTGTAAGTGTGGCTGTGTGCAGATATCTCAGGAGAAGAGCTGACACACAGCGCAGCTGGCTTTTACTTTGACAGCAGTGGAACACTGTTTTTTCATCCTCCTGTGCATCAATCAATTTATGTGATCTGTTACAAGATATCAGTATAATTCTTTTAAAAAATTTGGGATTTTAGTGGTATTAAAATATGGATTCCTTTATTTCTTTTATGCTTTCTGGATAACATACAGATCAAGAGAGATAAGAGGTTGAATAGTCTACTACTGAAAAGCAACTAGGCCCGAATAACAGAGTTTTGAGCTTGGTGTGCCGATATTGAAAAAAAGCAAGACATTTGGAAATGCTGAGCAGCTGTCCAATTTGTGGTGAAGGGAATCACTAAGATTGGATGCACAAATACATTTCCTAGCCAGAAGGAACCCTAGGGACTTTGCGTTTACAAACTTTTTTGAAGTTCTGACAGTGATTTTGCGTATTAATAACTGTTTGTACTGTATATGCTAATGATATTAGTGCTGTATTTATCGTTCAATTGGTACTGCACTTTCATATTTCAGGGTTCTTAATACAGCAGCTGTTTACTATATATATATATATATATATATATATATATATATATATATATATATAACAGTTTTTTTTACCTACAGATGAGCAGAGTGGGGAACTATATACTGTATATGAATTTATAAAGAATTCCTCTTATCCTAATCATAGAGTACAGGATACAGGCTGGATATTTATAGACCCTGGGGTGTTCTGAAGCAATTAACCGGAAAGGTGGGCAACATGGCAAAACTGTTCCTACAGGCCCAACAATAACAGGGGTCAACCAGCCCAATTCAGAGTGCTGCTGCAAGAACATCCTGGCCAAAAGCTGCATCTCCAGAAGTTTGGAAAACCATCTGGCAGAAATTGGAAAAGGTATAAACGTAAGACCAGTTGGCAGTCTGGTAAAGCAGAGCAACAGAGGCTTGATGTCAGAATGCCCAGGAAATACCCACTGATCTGTTGGAGTGAGCATGTAGAATTGCTGGAGGTGTCTTATCCTTTACAAAGCAAGTTCTTGATATTAGCGGTCTTATCTACCTGAAAATAATAGGTTTTGAAGAAGGATGTCCTTTGCAAGGCCCTGACAACAAGACGAAGAGGCTGTCCATCTTTCCTATAGAAGCTGTGCTTTTAGATAAACTCTGATAGCTCTGAAAACATCCAGACAATGAAGAGTAATCTCTTTGGGGTAATTAGGAGCAGGGCACAACAAGGGGAGGACTATGTCTTCATTAAGTTGGAAGTTAGATAACCACCTTGGGCAGAAAGGTACGTACTGAGTGCAAGACTATTTTGTTTGTGAAAGATTAGAAATGTCTACAAGCGAGATGTGTTGCCTTATGAGTTTATGTGAAATCTCCATTAATAGCTGTAAAATATTGGAATTATGAATATATTTAATTTAGCTTGTATCTATGTAGGGCGTAACATATTATCTTCACAGAAGTCTCTGTTAGACCAGACAATTCAGTGTCTAGGCTTGTGTATCTAAACAACCCAAACCGCATTGTTCTACAAACATTCATTTCAAAGGATCCCATGTTTGTATATGCAATGAAGGGAGGCCAGCCCACAATCAATACTTAACTTCCCGGGAAAAGGTCAAGTTAATCTGCTCAGAATAGTCACAAGGATTTGCATCAAAGGGGGCTGACTTATGCAAAGTATAGGGATTGGAGATGTAGCCAGTCCATAACCAGGAATAGGGAAGCCCACCAATCAGAGCCACGC
Organism: Aquarana catesbeiana; assembly: GCF_042186555.1. Lineage (NCBI taxonomy): Eukaryota > Metazoa > Chordata > Amphibia > Anura > Ranidae > Aquarana > Aquarana catesbeiana. Next base: position 274,129,154 of record NC_133325.1, read on the forward strand.
CATGTCAACCAATGAGGCATCAGCCTGTAATGATATACACAGACTAGATGGGAGGGAAACACACACTCTCTGGTAGAGGGGTCACCCGAATGGAACCTTTTTGGGTCATAGCCTGGTAATTATGGGAAATGTCTGCCTTGTACTTGTAACTAAATATGTTTGTCTTAAGTCTTTTATGTCCTACTGTTTGTAGATTATTGTTTTAAGGAATATACTCTGTATTACTTCATGTAATCCATCATTTTTACCCCCCCCCCTGTACAAATAGATTGTGTTTATTAGTCTTAGCCTATTTTACTATATACCAATACATTTTTGTTATTGTGTTAAAGCTTTCACTCATGGTCAAAGAACTTAACCCAGATCATATCTGAGAGATATTAAATCTCAAATATAGAAAATAGTTAACAGATGCTAGTTCAGGGACATGTCTGACAGGCATGATAGCCACTAAAGCTGGGTTCAAATCCATGTAGTTGATGCATTTTTCAGGCACGTTTTGCATTTTTTTGAACATGCATTTTTGATGCGTTTTTTTTTTTTTTTTTTTTAATCTCTTTATGTATAACTGGACATTAAGGAGTGGGCTTGGCAGCCGGCTAACACATCCTTAACCACAGATGTAAAAATAAACAAAAAAAAAAAAAATCATCAACAAATAGGTGTGGGGGTAGGCCCTTTTCGGTCTTGTACAAATTTTAAACGGAACGCCACGTTGGGGTCCCCCCAAATCTATAGCAGACCCTTATCCGAGCATACAGCCCGGCAGGTCAGGAAAGGGAGGGGACGAGCGAGTCCCCCAATTGAACCATACCAGGCCACATGCCCTCAACATGGGGGAGTGCTTTGTGGCAGGGGCACTCTGCCCCCCCATCTTAAAGCACCATGTCCCCATGCTGATGGGGACAAGGGCCTCTTCTCCACAACCCAGGGCTGTTGTGGGGGTCTGCGGGTGGTGGGCCTTTCAGAATCTGGAAGCCCCCTTTAACAAGGGGGTCCCCAGATTCCCTCCATGTGAATGAGAATGGTAGTACACCTACCCAATTCACCAAAAAAGTGTAAAAGTCCTTGACGCGTCCTTTATTTAAAAATACAAATCAATGTCCCCTGATGTAGATCCATCATCAATCACAACGCTCACCGCACTGCCGGACCCCCCCCAAAAAAAAAAAAAAAAAAAAAAAAGCTCTGCTTGCATTGAATGCTCCCTCGGTCAGCACACATTTCTGAGACACATTTCTTAAACGGCTAAGATGTGGGCCACCAGGCGACGTCACCAGGTGGCACCGCCCCATGACATTGGCGTTCCAGCATGCACCAGCCGAGGCCCCCCCCACCCCAAAGCACCCTCCATGTTCAGGGCATGTAGCCCGGTATGGTTCGGGGGGAGGGGGGTTGGGTCGCTCGCTCCTTTCCTCCCGTTCCTGATCTGCGTGCTCAGATAAGGGTCTGGTATGATTTTGGGGGGACCTTTTGCCTTTTTTCTTAAATTTTGGTGTGGGGTTCCCCTCAAAATCCATACCAGACCTGGAGGGCCTGGTATGGATTGGGTGGGGTACCCTGCGCCTTTTTTAAACAATTTATTTTTATTTCCGGCAATTCTTTACATTCAGCTGTCAGCGGGGAAGCAGCTTCCCGGCCCGCTCCTTAGCAACCAGCTATACACTGCTTGTTAAAGAGGGGGAAAAAAAAATTGAAAAACACAACATGCAAAACACATGTAAATGTGGTGCTGGTCCATTGAAGTCTAATACACGTAAAATGCAAACTGCTGCTGGAAAAAAAGTCCCTGACCCTTTCCAAAAACACACCGAAAAACTCATAGATGTGAACGTGTGCCATAGGAAACCATGTTAAATGGACTGTAGTGCGTTTCTGCAAACTGCAAAACACACTAAAAATCCCATAGGTGTGAACCTAGGGTAAGAAGACCACATTGCAGAAAGGGTCATCCTAAGAAATATCCCTGATGGGTTCAAACAGTGATTTCCTGAAAGGCAGAGCGAGCCTGGGTGGTTTGATCCAAAAAAAAATCTTGAATATTTTATTTTTACAAGGGAAATTGAAGCCATAGGATTTTGGAACAATCAGAGCATGCAATGCCAGTGCAAGATGAACCTTGGTGCTTTGAACAAACAGGTGTAACTTTTTGTTGTACATGCAGGCCAGGGTGTCCACAATGCTACCCATTTTTGACATAGGAGACTGAGGTCATGGCTGAGGTAATTCACCTTCCAACTGTCCACTCCTGTAATGTGAACAATAGAGAGGGCTGAACAGAGTTACTTCTCCCATGACATCAGACTTGTTTCTGTTAAGGCTGCCTGACTCTTGATACTCCCTTGATGGTCAAAACTGTAATGTCTGATTGTACCCTGATCAATCAGACCCAGGACTCTCAGAGAATCTCTCAAGATCTGAACATCAGACTTTAGAGAGGATTTGATCTTCTAGAAAAAATACTTTTGCCTGCACTGTGTCCAAGATGAGGCCTACATATTCTAGGCAAAGGGAAGGTTGGTGAGCAGACTTTTGAAAACTGATTACCCAACCAAAGACCTGAAACATCTAAATAGTGCTTTGGACATATGTAGATCGTAAAAGGGGAGAGGAGTCCTTCAGAAGAAAGTCATCTAAGTACCCTGTTAATTTAATGCCTATGTTTGTAAGAGAGTGAAAAGAAGTGCAAGTGCCTTTGTGAATACTTTTGGTGCAGAGGATAGGCCAAATGGTGCAACAAATTGAAAGTATTTATTTCTTCCTGCAAAGCATGTGAAGTGTTGATGAGGTTGATAAATAGGAATATGATGATCATAATCGTGGATGTCTACTGATGCAAAGTATTTCTCTGATTCCATGCAAAATGTGGCGGTATTTGTCAAGGGATTTTAAGTCCAGGATAGGACGAATAGGATTTTTATAACAGCTTACCTGTAAAATCCTTTTCTTGGAGTACATCATTGAACACAGAGCCTAAGTAATAACTTAATGGGTTATGGGCCACCTTCAGGTGTTGACACTGGTATACCTAATACAGGAAGTTCACTCCCCTATATAACCCCTCCTCCTTCCAGGAGCACCTCAATTTTTGTAGCCAAGCAATATACTTACACCCCATAAAAAAGAGGGGCGGGACCTCTGTGTCCCATGATGTACTCCAAGAAAAGGATTTTACAGGTAAGCTGTTATAAAAATCCTATTTTCTTTATCTTACATCACGGTACACAGAGCCTTAAGTAATTACTTAATGGGACTTCCCATAGCAATGCTACTTGAGGGGAGGGAGACACAACCCGTAGGGCACCCCCAGACCTGAGGACTTATACTGCTGCCCGTAGCACACTGCGCCCGAAGGCGATATCCTCATTCCTCCTTACATCCACTTGATAAAATTTTGTGAATGTATGCACTGAAGACCAAGTTGCGGCCTTGCAGATCTGAGCCATGGAGGCCTGGTGATTCACTGCCCAAGAAGCACTAACCGACCTGGTAGAGTGTGCCTTAATGGGGGAATTTTAGCCTTTAAATCATAAGCTTGAATTATCACTTGTCGCCTGAGTTATCTCAGAATCAAAAAAGCAGTTTGGATGAGCCTATAACTATAGATGAAGTTGCTAACGCCATAAAAGACCTAAAACTTAACAAAAGACCAGGCCCAGACGGCTACTCGGCTTTATACTATAAAACATTCTCAGAAATACTCTCTCCCATTCTCACTGAAACTTTTAACAAACTTCTAGATGGACATTCTTTTCGGCAAGAAACACTAATGGCAATTGTTTGTATGATCCCAAAACCCCTTTCTGATGATACTTCCTGTGTGAATTATCGGCCTATCTCTCTGTTAAACCTCGATATTAAATTATTAGCAAAAATAATAGCAAAACGCCTCAATAGCATTATAGGAAAATTAATACATAGAGATCAAGTAGGCTTCATGCCAAATAGACAGGCAGGCGATAATATACGCAGGGCAGTGTTATTGGCACATATTGCTTAAAAACGGAAAATCCCTTTATGTTTTCTATCTCTCGATATTAAGAGGGCATTTGACACAGTATCCTGGCAATATATGCAATATTCATTACAAAAATGGGGTTTTGGACCCCACTCTTTAACATGGATCAAAGCATTATATAATAAACCCAAAGCCTATATAAAATATGCTGGATACAAATCTGAAGCCTTTAATATCGAAAGAGGTACCCGACAGGGTTGCCCATTATCTCCCTTATTATTTGCCCTTATACTCGAACCCATGGCCCAATACATCAGAACAAACCAAACTATAACTGGCATTGAAGTAGGAGGTATTACACACAAATTATGTATATTTGCAGACGATATATTACTTTTTCTATCATCACCACAGGTCTCTGGTCCTAACTTAATACCAGCTCTTGATGGGTTTGCAGCCCTATCCGGCCTTATGATTAATCCTAAGAAATGCCTAGTGCTTAATATTTCACTCACAAACATGGAATTGATCCCGGCTAGGGCTGCACTCCCATTCACATGGGCAGAAAAATCAATCCCATATCTTGGAATTCATTTAACAGCATCTCATTCTGACTTATTCTCAACCAATTATCCTCCTGTATTAAGACAGATCACAAATCTAATAAAACAATGGTCGCAACTTCCTTTATCCTGGATAGGGAAGATTAATGCAATCAAAATGACTATTCTACCCAAATTGCTTTATCTATTCAGAGTCCTCCCTATTCCAATTCCTTCCTATTTTTTGAGAATAGTACAAAAAAGAGCAACTTCGTTTATATGGGGCTCTTCTAAACCACGTATACCTATACACACACTACATCTTCCCAAAAATAAAGGAGGCCTGGGATACCCTAATTTTACTAACTACAGAGCAGCACATTTGGCCAGTCCGTCCAAATACCATGCAAAACAGGAAATCCCATTATGGGTAATTATAGAGGCTTCAGAAAATGACCCTCTATTAATATCAAATTTATTATGGCTTGATCCTAAAGACCGCTTTAAAATTCATAATCCCATAACTAAACACTTCTTATCTCTCTGGGATAAACTAAAAACCAAATATCAGTTACAATCTTCACACAATCCTCTCCTTTCTTTTATCAGAAATCCGGCCTTTTATCCGGCATGGATCTACCCAAATTCTTTTAAAGCTTGGACAACATCAGGCATTCAGACACTAAATGACTTCATAGCATCTAAATCATTCCTTTCATTCCCATCGCTTAGAGAAAAATATGATCTACCAAACTCTGAGATATTTAGATATCTCCAAATCAAAAATTTCTATACACCATTCCTAAAGGGGGATACACCATTATCCCAATTATCCATTTTTGAATCAATCTGTACAAAAGATCCATTTGCTAAAGGTACAATTTCATCACTTTATAATCAATTATATGGAGTAGCAAATCTTAATAGACCCTCTTACGTTCAGAGGTGGGAGGAGGACATGGGACGAACTTTAGAAGACACGGACTGGTCTAACATATGGCTCACATCTAAGTCATCTTCACCCAACATCTTAGCACTGGAGACAAATTATAAAGTCCTAACTCGCTGGTACCTCGTACCCGCTAGAGTGGCAAAATATTCACCTAATACCTCAGCTCTTTGTTTTCGAGGATGCCCAGAAATAGGCACATATTTACACATATGGTGGACGTGCCCAGTAATCCAAACCTTCTGGAAGGAAGTCTTCGTGATTGCATCTAAAATATTTACAAAAATAATACAACCAGATCCATATTTAACTTTACTTAATCTAAAACCGGAATGGTTAACACTCTCTCAATTCAAACTTATGATCCAACTAATAACGACTGCAAAACAAACAGTGGCCAAGGCATGGAAATCTCCTACATTGGTACTAGCAGAAACAATTCACAGAATGAATAATACAATGTCCCATGCTAAGATGGTAGCCATCGATCAAAATCAAATTCCAAAATTTGAAAAACTTTGGCATCCTTGGATAAAACAACAGTTCCTGTCAAACTTCAATGACTCTGTCCTGTTGCCATGGTAACAGATTAAATGACTTACAGAGACACCCATTCTAAGGCTTCAAAGAGAACTAAAAAGAATAATAAACTGACGAGCGGGACAACCTTGTGGACCATACCTCTGCCTTTCAACCCTTTTTCTTCTTTCTCTTTCCTTTTCTCCACCTTACGATTAAAGCTCATTATCAGAATTTATTTGACCTATATACACTCTACTTGTAAACAATATGTATAGTAGGTATAAATCATTTAAATAACTACAAAAGTAACTAAGGAAATGATATATATCTTTAATTTAGGTTTACGTGAACCCAATGTTTAATATTTGAAATTTCATGATATTTACCTATATAAACCCTACTGTAAAACAATGAGCTTACTTTATAGATCCTTGTAAACTTACTTTATGTATCTTTATAACATTGTATACTCAATAAACTTCTTTTGACAAGAATTATCACTTGTCGAATCCACTTAGCGACAGTGGATTTCGATGCTGTCTGTCCTTTCTTAGGACCCTCTGGCAGAATAAATTAGACATCAGTCTTACAAATCTGAGGAGTTGCCTTTAAATAGATTTTCACGGCTCTCACCACATCAAGACAATGTAGTGACTTTTCTTCCCTGGAACATGGTTTTGGAAAAAACGATGGCAGGACAAGATCTTGGTTCAGGTGAAAACCTGAAACTACTTTTGGCAAAAGCCTGGACGAGGGCGTATCACCACTCTGTCCTCATGAATAATCAAATATGGCTCTTTACAAGAAAGAGCAGCTAATTCTGAAACCCTCCTTTCTGAGGATATAGCAACCAAAAATACCAGCTTCCTTGTCAGAAGGACTAAGGGAATATGCTGTATCGGTTCTAATGGCTGTTTTTGTAATACTGACAAAACTAAATTTAAGTCCCAAGGGCTCAAAGGTGATTTAACTGGCAGATTAATCCGCATCAACCCTTGCATAAAACCCCGGACTAAAGAATGCGTAGCAAGCGGTCTTTGAAATAAAATCGATAAGGCTGAGACTTGACCCTTAATAGTACTCAGGACCAACTTTATCTCTACGCCTAATTGTAGAAAGGCAAGAATTCTGCCTATGATATTTCTCCGAGGGTGCCAACCCTTGGATTCACACCAGCAAACATAAGCCTTCCGAACTCTATAATCTATAGTTCTGAAAGCTGGTTTCCTTGCACTAATCAAAGTAGAGATAACTGACCTGGAAAGCTCACGTTTCTTCAGAATGTGGGTTTCAATAACCAGGCCATTAAATTTAGCGTTTGTAAAGTAGGATGGAATATCGGCCCCTGTGAGAGCAGGTCTGGCCTTAGTGGGAAGGGCCATGCACCCTTCACTGCCATCTTTACGATTTCTGTGTACCATGACCTTCTGGGCCGTGCTGGTGCTACCAGAATTACCGACTTTCTTTCCAGCTTGATCCTGCAAAGTAGTGGCAGCAACTGAATAGGGGGTAATGCATAGATGAGTGAGAACTGATCCCACAGGGGTTACCAGCGCATCTGTTCCACATGCGAGTGGATCCCTTGTCCTGGACACAAAGTTGACTAACTTAATGTTGAATATGGACGCTAGAAGATCTACGTCCAGAGTCCTCCATCTTTGGCAAACGGCCTGAAAAACGTCGGGGTGAAGTGACCATTCCCCCGGGAATAACTGCTGGCGACTTAAGTAGTCCGCCTACCAATTCTCTACTCCCGGAATGAAAACTGCTGATAGGCATGGGACATTCTTTTCTGCCCAAGTTAGAATATGGTTCACTTCTCTCCGAGCTGAGAGACTCTTGGTGCCCCCTTGGTGATTGATATAGGCCACAGCCGTGGCATTGTCGGATTGCATCCTGACAGGACAATTCTTTAACCTAGAGGTCCAGGTTTCCAGAGCCAGATGCACTACCCAAATCTCTAGGTTGTTGATGGGCAAGGCTATTTCGGTTCTTGACCACTGTCCCTGGACAGTTGTCTTCTCCACTACTGCTCCCCAGCCTGAAAGGCTGGCATCTGTCGTTACTACTTTCCAGATAATTGGTCTGAAGGATTTTCCTTTCAGTAGATTCTGGGTTAGTAACCACCAGCTAAGGCTTTGGGACACTCTTGGGGACAGCCGCATTGGCAAGTCAAAAGCTTGGATCGTTCTATTCCAAGCAGACAGGATACTGTTTTGCAACAGTTTCGAATGGAACTGGGCATTGGGAACTGCTTCGAATGAAGCTACCATCTTTCCTAACAACCTCATGCAAAGGCAAATTGAGGGATTCTTTTTGACCTGACCATCCGCACCAGCTCACGTTTGGAGCTGATCTTTGCTGGAGGCAAGAACACCCTTTTCTAGGCTGCGTCTATAATCAGGCTCAAATACTCCAGCTTTCTTAGCAGTTTTAAGGAGGACTTCTCTAGGTTGAGAATCCAACCCAGAATTTCCAGGTAACTGGTTGTAATGCATACACTTTGCTCCAAGCGAGCCACTGACTGGTCTATTAACAATAGATCATCTAGGTACGCCAATACTGTTATGCCCTGTGAACTTAACCTGGCTAGAGGTGGGGCCAGTACTTTTGTGAACACCCGGGGTGCTGTAGCTAGCCCAAAGGGCAAGGCTACAAAGTGCTGCTGTTCTACTTCAAACCGCAGAAACCTCCGATGAGCAGGAAACGTAGGGACATGCAGATATGCATCTCTGATGTCGATGGATGCCAGAAGTTCTCTTCCTTGTAGGATGGAAACTACTGACTTGATTGACTCCATGTGAAAGGAGTGGATCTTCAGGAACTGATTTAGATTCCTTAGATCTAGAATGGGTCTAACATCCCCATTTGGTTTTGGTACCGTAAACAGGTTTGAATAAAACCCCAAACCTTGCTCTTCTGTGGGGATCTGTATGATCACCCCGAGCCAATAATCGGTCTAATGCTTAAAACAGGGATTGCCTTTTCCCTGGGTCCTTGGGAACGTTTGATCTCAGAAAACAAGACGGTGGAAACTCCTGAAATTCTAGTTTGTATCCTAGAGACACCGTGGAGAGAACCCATCTGTCCTGAATTTCCCTTTGCCAGACTTCTGAGTATTTCAGAAGTCTTGCCCCACTCTGGTGAGGAGGTGATGCCTCTTCATGATTTAGTATTCTGCTTTGCAGATTTGCGGCTCCAGGTCTTCTTTTGTGCCTGGGTCTGACCCTGAGGTTATCCTCTAGAGTCTGACGGTGGAGGCTGTCGCCACTGCCTAGAGGCAGATGCCCCTGGCGCAGGACAAAAAGTTTAAGTGCCGGTTCACACTGGTGCGATGCGAGAACACTGCGAATCCACTGCGTGTTCCCACATCGCATGTCAGTTCACACTGCCATATGCAAATTGCTGGGGAGTGTCAATACATTGTTAACGACCCCCCCAGTTCAGCTCGCATATCACACTGCGAACTGACAGTTCGGACATGAATCGGATCGCATATGTGTGAACACACATGCGATCCGATTCTGGTCCGAACAGAAAAAAGGGTCCTGTGCGTGTTTGCACCGAATGCAGTACGATATCGCACCACACAGACATCGCATGTAATGTGAACAGCAGTGCGCTGCGAATTACATGCGATGTCTGTGCGATGTTTGGCATCGCACCAGTGTGAACCGGCACTAAATGAAGGACGTTTATACTTTCTTTTGACTGGCAAGAGAGTACTCTTTCCACTAGAAATCGTTTGGATGTATTTATCCAAATCATCGCCAAACAGTCGCTCCCCATGAAAAGGGAAACTATTCAGAAGCTTTTTGCAAGGTGCTTCGGCTGACCAATCTTTAATCAAAGGGTTCTAAACATGTGTATTAGCACAAGCGCAAGGCAAGACGCCTGAATAGAATCTTTTATAGCGCCTAAAGCAAAACATAATACCTTTGGTAATTAGGCCAACTCATGGGCCTGTTGTGCAGGGACCTCTTTAAGAGCCTCTGTGAACTGGTCCTTTAAGGACTGATAGCTGCCTATTGCAGCGACTGCAGGCTGCCAAGGTTCTCTGCCAAGGAAAAAGAGGATTTTAACAGGAATTCCAACTTCTCATCTGTTGGATCTTTAAGCATTTGTGCATTCTCTACTGGACAAGTTAGACTTTTATTCACACTGGAAATCGCAGCGTCAACTGCTGGAACCTTCCATTTTTTAGTGAATTTTTCCTCCATGGGATAGAGAACTGAGAATCTCTTTGGAGGGAGAAAATGCTTATCCGGATGATCCCTCCTGTATTGATTTGTATTGTAAGTGTACTGTCTGTCCTCATGTTGTAAAGCGCTGAGCAAACTGTTGGCGCTATATAAATCCTGTAATATAATAATAATCCCATTCAGCATAAATAAGCTTTTCTAGTAATGCATGGACAGGAAACGCATGCAAAGGCTGTAAAGGTTTCAAAGAACCCAGGGAGGAAACCGGACTTTCAGCTAACTCTGTTAGGGGTAGCATGAAAGTAGAGCGAACCATTTCCGTAAGGATTTGTACCTCAGATTGTGAAGCTGAATCATCAACTGTTGTTTCCTCCGCAGAGGAATAATCGGCTTGTTTTTCCTCTCGATTGTCTGAGGGTAGTACCTCATCCTGTCTCCACGGTAAAGGGTTTGGAGTGGGAGAGAGGGATCTAGTGCGCTTCCTATCCCCTTGGATGGATGATGCAATTAAAGCTGCTAATTGTCCTTCTAAGCCCTGCAGGGAAGAAGAAAATGCATCTTCAGTCACAGATACAGGGGCTGAAGTGTGAGAAGCAGTTGCACCACCAAATCGGTTCCAAAGACTCACCCTGGCTTGCCATATCTGGTATCTCCAGAGAGGATGACAGTGTGGAGGCATTGCTGGAGTTCCCAGTGCCTGGGGGTGGAACTTTTGGTGCCTTAGTAGTAATCTTGGAAGCCATAGGGCTAAGCACAAAAGCAGAGGCACTATAAGAAATGTTCTATTTGCTGAACAATTGTAGGAAAAACAATGGCAGCATAGATTAATCTGATGCTAAACAATAATGTCTTTTCCTGTACTGGAAATGCCTGTGTATACCCTTCACGTGCTCCAATGCTCCCGTGTCTTTTGGCAGCTCTTGCTTCAGCTGCTCTGGTAGACACATTTAGTTATCAGAGCATCAGCTTTAACAAGGAAGCCGAGTACACACACGGCGCCTGACCGCTTTAGCCACGACCCTTCCCTCAACCCTCCCTCCTCCTCCTTTCAAAAGTAAAACCTTAGCATGCGCGCAGACGGCACAGGATTCAGGTCTAAGACACAGGCCAGGAGGAGGAGGAGAGGCTGCAGCCGCCATGCGGTGTTACTGTCTTCCCCTTGAGAAAGGCTGACTTCTTCTGCATAGGCAAGTAAAAAATGTTTGGCTGAGAAAGCCACCCCGAACCCTTTGAGGGGGGGCAGATGGGTGGGGGTACTTTAGCAGTTTGTGAATCAGCCTTTAGTGCTCGTTCCACTGTAATGGCAGTATAGCATTTCCCAAAATTGCTTACAGATGTAAAGTACCTCAGTACAAGTACCCCCAGCCACTCAGTTTCCACAATGCCTCACCAAATAGATGTCCTCCTTCAAAATGACATACATGTGAGGCAACATTTGCAAGCAGCTTCAGTTGACAGTTTAGCCATCAGATTCTGCACATATGGATAGAAGTGAGAACCATTCTGAAGATGCGTCATGACTTATTCTAGGGTATCAACACAAAAGAGTAAGGCAAAAAGCAGTATCTTCAAGTGCTCCATCAAGGTGTGATCAGGAAAGAGAGCATTTAGCTGGTTATTCATTGCCTTTGTTCAATTAGCTGTGGTCTGGCAAACAGAAATTGAAGCAACAGCCGGTTGCAGTGCCTTTAACAGCATCTCTCATGTTCTGTCTTAACCACTTTAGCCCCCAAAGGTTTTACCCTCTTAATGACACAGCCATTTTTTGTGATATGGCACTGCGTCGCTTTAACTGACAATTGTGTGGTCGTGCGGCGCTGTACCCAAATAAAATGATATCCTTTTTTTCCCCACAAATAGAGCTTCCTTTTGGTGGTATTTGATCACCTGTGGTTATCAGTAAACCAAAAAAGAACAATTTTGAAAAAAAAAAAAAAAAAAAAAAAAAAAAAAAACAAACAAAACACATTTTTTACTTTATGCTATAAAACATATCCAATAATTGTTTTTTAAAAATCAAATTTCTTCCTCAATTTAGGTCAATATGTATTCTGCTACATATTTTTGTTAAAAAAACCCAATAAGCGTATATTGGCTTGCACAAAAGTTAAAGCACCTACAAAATAGGGGATATATTTATTTGTATTTTTTTTTTTTTTTTTTTTACTTCTAATGGCGGTGATCAGCAATTTTTAGCGGGACTGCGACATTGCGGTGGACAGATCAGAAACCTAGTTGACACTTTTTTGGGAACCAGTGACATTATTACAGAGATCAGTGCTAAAAAAATTTGCATTGACACTGTATAAATGACACTGGCAGGGAAGGGGTTAACATTGGGGGCAATCAATGGGTTAACTGTGTTCCCTCAATGTGTTTCTAACTGTGTGGGGGATGGGCTCACTGCATGGAAACTCTGATCCGTGTTCCTGATTAGCAAGGAGTGAGTGTCCATGCCTGACAGCACGGCTTCTGTCTCTGCGAGGAGCGATAGCGGGTGGCCAGCGGACATTGCGTCTGCCGATTGGCTACCCCTGTGGCCAATCAGCACGCGATCGTGGCTTCGGCAGTGCGCGCCTCACGGAGACTTTAAGCAAAACAACATACAGGTACGTGACTTTGCGTAATAGAGCCAACTTGCTGCAGCATATCTATGGCAGGCGGTCGGGAAGTGGTTAAATTAAGGAACATCTTCTAAAAGTACAATAAGGGGTTCTACTACTGGAACAGACCAATTTTTAGTAAACTGTTTTCCAGTTTGGCAATTATTCTAGGAGGAGTGAAAATCTTTGAACCAATTGTTAATTCAATCATCATAGATTGCAAATTCTATTTGTTCACAAATAGGGAATGTCTTTTTTTTTTGTATTAGCAGATCTCTTAGTACCCAAAGGGGCATGGGGAGACAGAAGAGAATCAAGTGTGAAAATGCAGAGTCTCTTACACATGAGCAGAATTGAGCATATCCACAACTCCAAAATGTGTAAAATCTACATGAAAACAGAATGCAATGATTTTGCAAATCTTATAAACCTATATTTTATTCACCATAGAAAACACATATGTTAAGACTAAAAAAATTAAAAAAAAAAAAAAAAAAGAAACATAAGGTGATTTTGAAATTGATGGCAGCAACAAGTCTAAAAAGGGTCATGTTTAACACGGTGTAGCACCCCTTCTTTTAACACCACCGTATGGTAACTGAGACCAGTTGCTGGAGTTTTGGGAGAGGGATGTGGTCCCATTCTTGCCCAGGTTAGAATTCTCAGTGCTCTACAGTCGTGGGTCCAATATTTTCAATGAACTGCTTGCCGACCAGCGCACGCCGATGTATGTTGGAAGAATGGCGCTGGTAGGCAAAAGGGCGTACAGGTACGTCCCCTATAAGAAGCGGTGTCGCGGGAGCGCACCTGCCGCGGTCTCCGTGACCGTCCCGCGGACTCGATGTCCGTCGGGTGCCCGCGATCGTGTCACAGAGAGGAAGAACGGGGAGATGCTTTTGTAAACAAAGCATTTCCCCCTTTCTGCCTAGTGACAGGACAGTGATCACAGCTCTCTCTCATCGAGAGCTGTGATCACTGTCCTGTGTGTTGAAGTCCAGCCCCCTAACAGTTAGAATCACTCCCTAGGACACACTTAACCCCTTCACTGCCCCCTAGTGGTTAACCCCTTCCCTGCCAGTGTCATTTACACAGTAATCAATGCATTTTTATAGTATCGATCGCTGTATAAATAACAATGGTCCCAAAATAGTGTCAAAAATGTCCGATGTGTCCGCCATAATGTCGCAGTCCCGAAGAAAAAAAAAATAAAAATCGCAGAGCGCTGCCATTACTAATAAAAAAAAAATTAAAATGCCATAAAACTATCCCCTATTTTGTAGACACTATACATTTTGTGCAAACCAATCAATATATGCTTATTGCAATTTTTTACCAAAAATATGTAGAAGAATACATATCGGCCTAAACTGAGGAAAAAAATGTTTTTTTTTATATATTTTTGTGGGATATTTATTATAGCAAAAAGTAAAAAAAAATGGCGTTTTTTTTCAAAATTGTCGCACTTTTTTGTTTATAGCGCAAAAAATAAAAACCGCAGAGGCGATCAAATATCACCAAAAGAAATCTCTATTTGTGAGAAAAAAAGAACGTCAATTTTGTTTGGGTACATCGTCACATGACCGGGCAATTGTCAGTTAAAGCGACGCAGTGCCGAATAGCAAAAAGTGCTCTGGTCAAGAAGGGGGTAAAATCTCCGGGTTTTAAGTGGTCAATGAAAGGGCTGGATTGCAGGCAGGATAAGCACCCAGACTCTTCTACTACGAAGCCAGGTATACACAGTATGTAGACGCAGTATGCAGTTTAGCATTGTCCTGTTAAAATATGCAAGGCCTTCTCTGAAAAAGATGTCTGGGTGGGAGCATATGCTGCTCTCAGTGTTAATTTAGTCTACTAAAACATTTTAGTCGACTAAAACATTTTAGTCAACTAAATGAATACTATTTTAGTTGACTAAAACAAATGAGATGACTAAAATACGACTAAAACTAAAAGCCATTTTAGTCAAAAGACTAAAATGAGACTAAAACTAAAATGCCATTTTAGTCAAAAGACTATGACTAAAACTAAATTGCAATTACTAAATTGTACTGGAGATTTTAGTCGACTAAAACGTAGGACATTTTAGTCGACTAAAATGTACTGGAGATTTAGTCGACTAAATACGACTAAAACTAAAACAATTTCAGAAGACTAAAATGGGACTAAAACTAAAATGCCATTTTAATCCTAAGACTAAAATTAACACTGGCTGCTCTAAAAGCTGGATATATCTTTCAGCATTGTTGGTGCCTTTCCAGATGTGCAAGCTGCCCACACCATATGCACTCTCATACCATAAAAGATGCAAGCTTTTAAACTGGTTTTCCACGTTGCAACAGACCATTTTAAATGAGCTTCGGCCCACAAAAAGATAGTTTTGTTTCTGGATCATGTTCACATATGTCTTCTTTACGTGATAGAGCTTTAACTAGCATTTTTTGGATGGCACGGCAAGTTGTGTTCACAGACAGAGATTTTTTAAAGTATTCTTGAGACCATGCAGTGCTGACCATCACAGAATCATGCCTGTTTTAATGCAGTGCTGTCTGAGGGCCAGAAGATCAAGGGCATCCAATATTGCGTTTTGGCCTTGACCCTTGTGTTCAGAGACTTCTCCACATTCTCTGAATCTTTTTTATAATATGTACTGTAGTGGATGATATCTTTAAAGTTTTTGCAATTCTACATTGAACATTATTTCTGAAATTGTTTGACAATTTTTAGATGCAGCTTTTCACATATTGGTGAATCTTTGCTCATCTTTATTTCTGAGATACTCCAACTTTCTAAAATGCTCTTTTTATACCCAGTCATGTTACAGACCTGTTGCTAATTAACCTATTAGTTGCAAAAAGCAATTTTTTCTTGTTAGTACCACTTAGTTTGCAAGCTTTTTGTTTCCTTGTTTCAACTTTTTTGAGACATGTTGCTGCCATCAATTTCAAAATTACAATTTTTTTGCTTAAAATGGTATTTTCTCTCAGATTAAACATTTGATATGTTTTCTATTATGAATAAAATATGGGCTTTTGAGATATGAGATTTGCAAATCATTGCATTCTGCTCTTATGCAGATTTTACATAACGTCCTAACTTTTTGGAATAGTGGTTGTGCATTGTCAAGCATATCTGAAGCCATAGTATCAGGTGTACATGAGGCTGGGGGCAAGAAATCATCTGCAGCCTTCCTTAATACTGCCTCTGGATCCTTTTCATTCCCCCCTCAATGTTTGCATCCTCTAGAGGAGACATTTCACTTTGACAACAGCAGGATCTTGGTGCTTTTGTGTTCTGGACAGTGATGGCTGTATTAATGGCGTTAGTTGTCCCAGAAAGTCTGACATTAATGCACATAAATCTGGGTCTATGAATACCGAGCCCATGTCCTATATTGTACAATTAAGTTAACAAATGCAGGCATCTCATATCAGGCTTGCTAAGGTGCAATACATAACCCTTTTGTTTAGGGGTTCAGGTAAACGTTAGCGAACTTCGGCAAAAATAAATGCAGAATGATGGGGCGTGGCCAGCTGGCATTCAAGATGGACAGGCAACTCAGAGGCTCAGCACACCAGACCTTTTCAGCGGCTCTCAGCAGCTTTCCTTAGCGCCCAGATTCCACTAGCAGACACCCGATCCTCTTCGCAGCAGCATGTCTCCCAAGAGAAGGCACCCAAAGAAACTGACAGCCTTTTTCTTCCAGCCGGTGGACCAGCGCAGACGAGATGGCGTCGGGTCCGTGGCTGTGACAGCAAGTCCTGCCTCTCTCTCTCCCTCCCAGCCGGGCACAGAAACAGCTACAAGGTCTCATGGACACACTGCAGGCAGACACACACTCCTCTGCCTCTCACCCAGGCACCCTCCATCAGTAGCCCTGCAAAGGTGAGGATAAGGCTGGATTCTCCTGCCATCCCATCTACTGAGGTGAGCCATCTCAACCCTTCTCCTGACTCCCTGGGGGCACAACCTGACGCCATTGCACTTTTCCCTATGAATAACCTGTTGTGGAAAATTTTATTTATGTATGTTGTCAGATGCCCCCCAGTGTCAGTTTTGCTGCAATACTCTCATTTGAGGGTATTCGCACATACAGATGCTGGTGGAAGACCATTGGATGCGGAAACCTTCCCGTGGACACGGCGGATCTGTTTGCTTTTTTAAGGATGTCTGTTTATGTCTCTCCAAGGAACTGGCCACTCCATGGCGACCACATTTCAACTCAACTTCAACCTAAGTAAACAAGTTTGCGTACTTTGGGAACCATAGTATAACCATACAATATTATAGCCCACTGGGCCATGGTATACTATGACTCGCATCACTGGTAGCAGTGGGAATGTGCACGCGGTTGTGTTCAAAGCCATGTGCTTGCTGCATGGTTTTGCACACCACCGTCTGCACACGTCACTACTGCTTTTATATTTGATTATATGCATATGTGTCATTGGTTCTTTTGAATGAATACAAGTGTCTGATTGGCTGATTCTGAAGTCAGCAGCCTCTTTTGTTATCCATGTGTTTAGTATAAATAAAAGCCACTTGGCTATTTTGCTCAGGATTTGCAATGAGCTTGAAGTGATACCAACGTCTGTTTGTGTTACTTGGAGAGTAAGAAAGGCGCGCTTTCCCGGCATTATATAAGAGAGCTTTTTGTGCTTTTAAGCGCAAAGAAATTATATGCTTACAGGGAGAAGCTTAGATTTTCCCGGACATTAATGGCGAGCCAGCCAGGAGGCTAACAGATCTTCTTAATTCAGCGGACCTCGATGGGGAAGAGACCTCCAGAACCAGACCAGCAAAGGCCGGACTATGGTAAGACAACCATACTTCATGTTTTTCTTTTGAACATTTTTGCTGTTCTGTGTTCGGGATCTTGATTTTCTGTTCACTGTATGAGGTAAGATCTACCAGGCAAAGAACCTTATGTTTTTTTTGTTGTCGCTTTCTGTATAATGATGGGACTTTTATTGTAGGTTATACTTTTGTCATTGTAAGTAGGTCTATTAAAGCGGAGTTCCACCCAAATTTTGAACAATATCTGTATGTATTCTCTTCCTTGCCTAGATGCTGACATGCCGTTTAAAAAAATTTAAATCGCCGTAATTACCTTTAATTTTTCTATTCTTCTTTGCACTTCCTGGTTCTCCTCCCGTGGGAGTAGGCGTGTTTCTAGCCTCTCCCAGACTCCTGGGAGCTAGTCTCAGGCTTCCCAGGATGCCACTGAGCATGTGCGGGAACGAGCGGTGAATGCTGGGAGCACAGCATTCACCACATCCAGGAAATAAATGCTTGTGGGCTTCAAATGCCCACAATGAAGATGGAAACCGCCTGCAGTGAATAATATAAGTTATTCTTTCCGACGAAATCTGACACAGGCGGACATATTACACACAATATGTGAGTAAGTAATGCTGAGTAGAAAAGTTTGTGAATGAACTCAAAAAAAAAAAAACGATAGACAGGTGGACCCCCGCTTTAATTGGGGAAGCACCTATATTTAAATCCTCTATAGGTCCCATTTAATACAAACCTAAAGTGAATGTTGTGTATGACTGAGCAGGCTGTGTAATTGTATGCTGTGTGATATGTTTGTGATGTATATGAGAAATAGAAATGGATGAATTGTGATTTTTACCTTTGTATGGGACCAAGTCACATGTCCCCATAAGTGTAAAAATATTTTTAAAGGGTTTGGCTTTAAGTTAAAATGCCTGTCGCATATCCAAGTGCCCATGTATTGTTGGGACATCACAATAGGAGCTGTTTACGCCCTGTGGGGGGTCTCAGGTTTCTAGGTAATAACATGGGGGGAGTTCTGTTGACTTTCTAACTCTCAGAGTTAAATATTGTGTTGAATTTGGGACAAGAGTGTATTAAGACTTTTTTTTTTCTTGTTTTATGTAACTTTGGTGTTTTTGGATATATTACATAATTGCATGGTTGGTGGGGTTGCGTGAAAACACCAGTCCATTCAGTTCAGCCTGAGTGAGTGTGGGTGTGTGTCTGCGGTTGTCCCTGTCCATTGTGTCTCATTGAGATGCTCATATTTGTTTAAAGGTACCCATATAGCGCCATCGGTTTGCGCAGGGCTCCACGCGTGCATCGCATGCTCACGTCGGTCCCTGCCCTCAGGGAGCCCGCAGTCCAGTCCCTGGTTTGCATTCATGTACTAGGGCCAATTTTAGACAGAGGCCAATTGGCCTGCCAGCATGTCTTTGCAGTGTGGGAGGAAACCGGAGTGCCCGGAGGAGACCCACGCAGGCGCAGGGAGAACATGTAGAGACCGGGCGGGTGGTGTCGTGGTTGGGATTCAAGCCAGCGGCCTTTTTTGCTGCTGGGCGGGGATGCTAACCACTACACCACTGTGCCACCCAATATTGTTTAGTTAAATATGCCTATATTTCAGTATAGGCCCTAATTGACATAGCCTAAAGTGTTTGTCTAGGGATAAGTGTTAATATTGGTGACTCAATTGGTGTCTCAATTGTATAGTCAGTTTTTGTAGGAAGAAATCCTGATTTGTCTTGTCATTCGTTAATGTCGGCCATTTTTCTGTAGTCCGGGTTTCATTCACCATTTTGCCGTGGACCGATTTTCGATTGCTGCAACTGCTTTTTTGTTTCTGCTGATTTTAGTCTCGAGCGAAATATCTCTGGTTTTGTACTGAACTCCAGATCCAGTAGAATCATTTAGTTTTTATTCCAGTTGTTTTAAAGAAGTTTATGCTTCTAGTGAAGAAATCTCGATTTTGGCGGGATCAACAACTAAATTTCATGTGTTAATGGCGCCATTTTGTTTGTGGCCTGCAGTGTAAGCGAAAAGACTGGTTGAACTCCTTCAGCCGTCTTTTTTGCAGAAGTTTCAGTTTTTGGCTTTTGTTACACTGTTGTGTGGTATTTCGGTATCAAAACTTGTGGTTTGACTTCCCAGGGGTAATGTGACTCAAGGGGGATTCCCTCCCATTTGCAATATGGGGGTTTATTCCACCCACTCCCGGACAAAAGTTTTTAGTTGTTGATGTTTAGCCATAGATTTTTCTAATGTCTTGATAGACAAAATATGAAGCTATTCAAGGCTTCCCCTCCCCCTCCCTACTCAGGTGTGCAACAGGAAGTTAGTGGGAGGGTCTTGGGGTCTTTTGACTTGTGTTTGGAAAGACAAAATCATTTTTATATTAAATGAAGGTTTATTCTGTAATACAGTTTTGGGTAGAGAGCAAACAGGAGGCATCCAAGTTATTGTTGTAATATCTAGGTACAGACAGAAGCCATAAGTTTGTTTTTGTTTTGAATAGCAGAGGATTTCATGGTGTTTTTGTAGTTGTCGGACGAACACGTTTAGAAGGCTGTATATCGTGAGACTGGTCGGGCCGTGCATAATAGTCGGAATTCCAGTTCGCGATTGTATTAGCATAAACGTGAGGAGTAGTACACTAACAGCCCCGCTCAGGCCATGTATAATAATCGGAATGCGGGGGTCGATTATGGTGACAAAGGCGCAAACCATAATCGCTCCGAAAATAAAGCGCAGGGTTCTTTGGATGCAGAGTTCGCCAAAAAAAGCGATTTGAATCGTCATGGGCAATGGGTCGTCCATGCACCCCAGTCAGACAGCTACATAATACATGAAATCTGAGATCTGAGGAAAAGGCCATTAAACCCCAGAAAGATTGACATAGGTGGTCCAAGGATACTATTTTGGGTATCCCTCTGGAGTTGATGTAGCGCGACTGTGGCTTCAGAAATCTGTAATGTTGAGTGAGTTGATGGATGCGTAGTACACGTTTGTGTGATTAAAAATTCACAGGCCTGTTTTTGAACTTTGTGTGGCTGGTCCATGCAAAGATTTTGAAATGCTCTTGTGCTTTTCAAATTGTATTCTTTTCTATCGCTAAAAGAGTGAAGGCAGCATTCCATCTGGTCGTTTTTATTTTTTTTTCATTTTTGGAAACTATGAAATATCTCCCCCACATTTGTATCTGAATGTTTGTCTTTGTCTCATTGTTTGTATGTGGTAACAAGATGTTTGAACCTCCCGTGACAGCCCTCTTGCGTGTCGCGGCTGTTGTATTTTAGAAAAAAAAAAAAAACAACACACAGAGGGTTTAGTTATTATCGGTTTTGTGGAATGTCAGTGACAATTTACCAATGTACATGAATATTGTATTGTTTGCCATTCTTTGAAGGATAGAGTAATAACTTTTGTTTATAAGTATCTTTTCAGGTCCAGTTTCTGGAAGTGTGTGTACAGGTATATAAGAAGGTAAAAGTATCATAGGCTATTTCACTGTTTTATTCTGCACCATTCTAAACCCTGCATGTCTTCCTCCAGTTTGTAATGAGGAGAGAAGAAAAGGGGGAATGATAGTTGTGAGAATGACAATTTTTCAAACCAATAATACTAACCTTTGTAATTCTAACCAAGTTTGTGCCAAGACTGTCTTTCTTTGATAGAATTTGAATCAGCAAGCAGCAGTCTGGTGAAGTAGGCTCCCATCCCAGATGCTAAGAACCTTTTTGTCACTGGTTCCAGGTATTACACCCCAGGATGGTAAGCCACGCACAGGTTATGCAGTGACCAGTCCCGATATCTGGGTTATTGTCATATGAGGTTTGTTTGGAGGTCAACCAAAAACAGAATTGTACTTTCCTCATTAGCTGTCACCTACATTCTCAGCTGATGGGGTAGGTGCAATCACTGTAACATGATTTTCAAAAAGTCCACCACAGGGTTCACGATTCCATTCCGGACCCTGACACAATAACCAGTTTACATTCTTTCCAACCAGGTGACTGGGTCATTGTAAAGAAGCTTGAGGGATGAGACCACGCCAGCCACTGCAAGAAGTGGCTCAACCACAAAGAGTAGAGAAGTATCTTCGTTAATTTATATTTTTTTGTTTAATACATTTTGGCAAGGGTAACGATGAAAAGCATCCCAACTGGCTAAGGAAGAGAACAGGACACATGGTCGGGTATTAGTACCCCAGCGATGACAGCGGTACATGCTATATGTGACGTTTATATTGGTGTGAGAAGTTTTGACAGAATAGTAAAATCCAGACACCTGTCAAAGGAACTTAACAAAACATTTCTAGAGGGTAAAATTAATTATAATTTTAACAATAGCTCTGGTCCTTGCCAGCTTTGGTATCAGGATAACTAGGTAGCCCACAAGTGTGCTTCAACTGTAGTTTGGTATTAATGTGGATCTACAGCTTATAAGGTAATTTCCCGTAAGGCAAGAGTTTCATGTGTGCTGGTGAAACTCGTCCCAGCATCTTATGTCGCGGCCGATCGTGAGGATCTGATGGCGCGAGAGAAGGTAAGAATGGCAGGGACAGCCGGAAGGGAATTGCTTGTACACAGTGGGGGCTTGAGCTTATGAAACACTTGCATGTAACTGTTGAAGCTATAAGGAAGTTCCCACAGTCCAAGGGGGTTTCTGGGAATTCATAAGTAAAGATTGTTATATCTGGATCGGGGATAGTAGTGACAAGGTTCAGGCCCATATGGATAAGGTTTAGATCCCTACAAGGCAAAGCCAGAGCTATAGCTAGTGAAGGTTGAAATCCTTTTTAAGGGTTTGGGAATCATTGGGGATTTAATTTTTATTTTGCAGCGGATCATAGTGAAGGAAGTAGGGGTATATATACTCATTTTGTTTTTGTTTCTATTCCTACTATATGCCATGATGAGGTACTCCTGTTGCCTGATTGGACGCGTGACCAGAGCCCGAGCAGATGACCACATCTTCCTTATCGAGATGAGATGCCCCGAAGCCCAGCCCACGTACAAGACACAGAGGATTCCAGACCGACCAGGGATTACTACAGCTCACCATGTCGTGTCCTCCTTATAAGTCATTCCTCCTGAAGAACAGAATCTACAAGACAGGCTGTTTTTTCCTTTTTTTATGGACTCATATGGACTGTAAGGACCGATACATTTCCACGTGTAAGAAGGAGATCAAGATTCATCGAGGGACACATGGGAGGATATGACAAAGAGGAGGAGCTGTTGTGGAAAATGTTATTTATGTATGTTGTCAGATGCCCCCCAGTGTCAGTTTTGTTGCAGTACTCTCATTTGAGGGTATTCGCACATACAGATGCTGGTGGAAGACCATTGGATGCGGAAACCTTCCCGTGGACACGGCAGATCTGTTTGCTTTTTTAAGGATGTCTGTTTATGTCTCTCCAAGGAACTGGCCACTCCATGGTGACCACATTTCAACTCCTAAGTAAACAAGTTTGCGTACTTTGGGAACCATAGTATAACCATACAATATTATAGCCCACTGGGCCATGGTATAGAACAGCTCGCATCACTGGTAGCAGTGGGAATGTGCACACAGTTGTGTTCAAAGCCATGTGCTTGCTGCATGGTTTTGCGCACCACCATTTGCACACGTCACTACTGCTTTTATATTTGATTATATGCATATGTGTCATTGGTTCTTTTGAATGAATACCAGTGTCTGATTGGCTGATTCTGAAGTCAGCAGCCTCTTTTGTTATCCATGTGTTAGTATAAATAAAAGCCACTTCCTGGACAAACCAGCTGTTGAATACCATCCTTAAGGATATTTTTAAATGTCCCTATAATCTCATATGCTCACTCTCATGCACAGATTAAATCAAGAAGTTACTACTTTGGGGGTCAGGGTGTCCCACATCGAAACTAAAATGGGGGACTTTGCATCAACGGTCAATGAGCTCATAGGAGGTGCATGAAGAGCAGATTAAGGATAAGGCATGGATTGAAAATACAAACTCAAATATTCCGCGCTTGGGACAATATTTTAAAAGAGAACTGCAGCCCCCCCCCCAAAATAAATGGAAAAACACCGAGGTGGAATCCAAAAATTAAAAAAATCTCTGGTGGGCAATGTGGCGCTGTTCAAAAATGTATATAATTAAAATACTAATATCCTAAAAAGTGGTGGCAGTATATGAGAAATACTGTGAACAAATATATAAATAGTGAACAAACAACATATCATGTGTATATGTCACAGGTGTAAAACAACACATAATATAAAAAAACACATAATTTTAAAAAATCAAGTGCAAATAAGGTGTAAGTAATCCTAGAAGAAATATGTGCACTCAAAAAGGAAAACAAAAGTAATATGTAAATATGTGCGTGATATTGGTGCTAGTTTACAAAATCGCAAAGGAAAGATCATAAAAAATACCCAAAATATACACAAATATAATCAATAGTATAATAAATAATTGATGTGGTAATATACCAGAATTTTCAAAAATCAAATCCAAATGATATAAGTGTCCGAGCAGAATTAAAGTTCTATATATGTAAAAATAAGAAGAGGAAAAATCTGAGAGATGACGTCTTGATGATGAAACGCGTAAGGCGTGGTCACGTTGGTACGCATACGTCGCTGTTAGCTTCTGTTCGTTCACTTCCGGTTTTTGGCAGCTCGGCGGTGGAACGCAAGCCGCTGCCTCGCTACATATCCCCCTGATGACACGTGATCCCTGTGTCGAAGACGCGTAGGGGAGGGGCCAGGACGGAGAGACTGACACAGATTTTACACCAGCGCTGTCTCAGCACAGCATACCACACCAAACTTCCACTGATTTTGCATAGAAAGCCGTTATAGTATGGTGCACTGACGCACCAGTGCCATGTGAGTACCCCGGTGTGGGGAGCGTTTTCTTTTAATAAAAGCATTTTGACTATATTACACTATATAGTTTCCTTTTCATTCTATGTATGGAGCCACATTGTTTCCAGCTGGAGGAGTGGAGCAGACACTGAGACTGAGCCCAGGGGTGGCTCCAAAGCAATTTTGGACTCAGGGTAGAAGCTGAGTCACACGCTCTGAGGTGAGCACATTAGCTTAAGGGGGTCAGGAAGGAGCATGTTTTGCAGCACTCAGGATATCTTCGGCATGATGTTGGATTGTTGTCACAGCTGAACACCACCTGCACGCATTGTTTTATTATCACTGCTGGACATTATTTGCACACACTATTGAGAGTGCCATAGAGAAATTTTTTTTTTTTTTTCCATTTAAGAAAAGTAGGTTACTGTGTATTGAGCACTAAGCACACTTTTTATGTTGATTAAGACACTATGTATGGTGTAAAAAGCACTAATAAGCACTAATTTATGGTGTAACAAGCACTTGTTTTTTCACACCTTGTTTATTCTACATTCATATTATTTGTATTTAATATTACCGCACTAGTAAGCACAAAGTTGGTTATTATTACCGTATTTATCGGCGTATAACACGCACATTCATTTTAAGAGGGAAGTTTCAGGAAAAAAACTTAAATTTTAAATAAGGAACTTTGAAGCAAAATAAGGGTCATTGCCCATCTGCAGCCTCATTATTGCCATCAATGCAGCCTCATCAGTCCACATCAATGCAGCCTCACCAGTCCACATCAATGCAGCCTCACCAGTCCACATCAATGCAGCCTCACCAGTCCACATCAATGCAGCAGCCTCACCATTGCCATCAGTGCAGCCTGATCGATGCCCATCTGCAGCCTAGAGGGGACAGGGAGTG
Organism: Aquarana catesbeiana; assembly: GCF_042186555.1. Classification (NCBI taxonomy): domain Eukaryota; kingdom Metazoa; phylum Chordata; class Amphibia; order Anura; family Ranidae; genus Aquarana; species Aquarana catesbeiana. The sequence continues at coordinate 274,154,476 of NC_133325.1, forward strand.
GAGCGGGATGAGCTCCAACAGATTACATACAGTGAGAATCTCCTATGATAGACAGAACAGTGGTCCAATGGTGGCCCAGGAGACGGGACTTCCTATTACAGAGGCTACCAAGTAAACAGGAGTTTCTCACTGTATGTAATCTGATGGCGCTCATCCCGCCCCCTTCCCTGTCCCCTCCGAGGAAGCTAAAATTGAAGTATTGGCGTATAACACGCACACGCTATTTGCACCCAATTTTCATGGTGAAAAAGTGAGTGTTATACGCCAATAAATACAGTAATTTTGTTTTTGGGGTCACCCAAGCGCAGCGCATAACTTGTAAATTTAGGCTAGTGTAAAGCCGATGGCTGGAACAGTAGCGAGGCAGCGGCTTGCGTTCCACCGCCGAGCTGCCAAAAACCGGAAGTGAACGAACAGAAGCTAACAGCGACGTATGCGTACCAACGTGACCACACCTTACGCGTTTCGTCATCAAGACGTCATCTCTCAGATTTTTCCTCTTCTTATTTTTACATATATAGAACTTTAATTCTGCTCGGACACTTATATCATTTGGATTTGATTTTTGAAAATTCTGGTATATTACCACATCAATTATTTATTACACTATTGATTATATTTGTGTATATTTTGGGTATTTTTTATGCTTTTTCCTTTGCAATTTTGTAAACTAGCACAAATATCACGCACATATTTACATATTACTTTTGTTTTCCTTTTTGAGTGCACGTATTTCTTCTAGGATTACTTACACCTTATTTGCACTTGATTTTTTAAAATTATGTGTTTTTTTATATTATGTGTTGTTTTACACTTGTGACATATACACATGATACGTTGTTTGTTCACTATTTATATATTTGTTCACAGTATTTCTCATATACTGCCACCACTTTTTAGGATATAAGTATTTTAATTATATACATTTTTGAACAGCGCCACATTCCCCACCAGAGATTTTTTTAATGGATTGAAAATAGACTGGCGGACAGGTCCCACCATACCATTACAATCTAGGGTATTCGTGAAGAAGAGCAGGCTCCTAAGCTCTCTACCTATGCCCGCGGTTTGAATAAAGCCTTGTTACCAGAATTAAAAAACAGAGTTGGTCATTGACCGCATCCACAGGCTCCCTAAACCACAACATTTATCCAACTCCATCCCTAGAGATGTCATTTTTCGCATACATTTTTACCACATCAAAAACCAACTGATGCAAAAAGCAAGAACCCTAGGGACGATCCCCGATCCGTACGCCCACCTCCAACTGTTTGCAGATTTATCACAACATACACTACAACGCCGCAAACTTTTGAACACCGTCACCTTCTATATCTTCTCAGCCGCAGCGGATCTCAAGATCAAGACCTCACTAACTATGCGCTTTGAAGCACTTCACCTTCTGAGAACTTTGGTCAACCTCGGCCTTATCAAACCTTTCTTACCCCTGTTTGCTTCCTTGGCATTTTAGCCATGTTTTAGAAAGCAGGTTAAGGGACATTGCTATTTGAGAACTAAAAGAAGATGGGGCAAAATTTTTTTGTTTTTTTTTTTGCTATTACAGTTGCCTACCAATCAGTCTTCACCTGCAGCTATTTGAATATCTCTCCATCTACCTTCATTCACAAAGCATTAGTGTACACTCCCATAGCAAGTTCCTGGCCACCAACAACCACTGCTTCCGATTACTTACCTTTTTCAGCTTAAACGGATAACTATTCACTATGCCTATAAAAATTATATCCATCAACACCAAAGGTCTTAACCACCCAGGAAAAAAGGTTCTCTCTATGGAAGCTTGCCTTAGACACTCACTGTGATGTTCTTTGTGTGCAAGAGACGCTCTTCCATGCTTCTCATCAGCCTCTCTGTACTAACAGGAACATTACTCACATTTTTACAGCGAGCACCCAAGCCAAAAAGAGGGCGCTGCACATACAGGGGGTTCTTCCAAAGAAGTGGGGTTCTGAAAAAAAGTGACACTTCTGCTCTTGAAGCATTCATCTGAACATTTTCTTCTCTCTTCACAGGTAATCTGCGTTTATATTCCCATGTCCTGCAAACTGAAAATTGACTGACCGCTTATATACATTTTTGGTAATCTGCGTTTATATTCCCATGTCCTGCAAACTGAAAATTGACTGACCGCTTATATACATTTTTGGTAATCTGCGTTTATATTCCCATGTCCTGCAAACTGAAAATTGACTGACCGCTTATATACATTTTTGGTAAATCTGTTTGTCACCGCTGTCTCAACTCAATCTGTAGCCATGCTCACATTATTTCAATGTTTATTTAGCCATTAAGTCTTACCTAAATTATGGGTTTCCTTATCTTTACAATTTTGGCCTTTTAGTCCCCTTGCAGTTTGATTGTGGTGTGAAAGTTATGCCCTGCTTGCTGTGTTCCTAATATGCCCTCCTAATTGATTAATTGCCAGATTCGATCCACACCCAACACAGTATATAACAAGGCCTTCATTACGGGGGAGCACATACAGGGGGCTGCGCATACAGGGGGTTCTTCCAAAGAAGTGGGGTTCTGAAAAAAAGTGACACTTCTGCTCTTGCACTTCAGCAATTTGCACAAAGCTAACCATAGCAGATTGCAGGTGATCTCATTTTCATATTATCTCACCTTCTCTGAAACATGCTCTCTTTACCTCTCCTCCTCTTCACAATTGCAGCCTCTCTCCTCAAGCTCTCTTCTCTACATCCCTCTGCTCCACCACACAATCTGTACTTATCACCCTCACTTCTCCCCTCCCCCTACTACTGCACTCATCACCTCTTTCTAACTCTAAGCCCACTTGCTAACATACCCCCCAGGATAATAAAGCATGTCCCCTCATACAAATCATATTCTCATATTACCTCCCTCACTCTTCTGCTTCTCCTAATCGATGGAGATATTTCCCCAAACCCTGGGCCTCCCTTATTTAACTGTGCCCAACACACCCATCACCATCACCCTACACCCTCTGGCAGTAGTCGCAATCTACACAATTTAGTCTCCATTCCTCTTCTTCCCAACGCCAGTCTCCCTCTCTCAAGTGCCCTCTGGAATGCCCGCTCTGTCTGCAACAAACTCACTGCTGTTCATGACCTCTTTGTCACTAATTCCTTTAATCTACTTGCTCTCACCGAAACCTGGCTCCACGAATATGACATCCCTTCTCCTGCTTCCCTCTCCCAGGGTGGCCTTCACTGGACTCACTCCCCTAGGCCTAATGGACACAAGGGAGGTGGAGTGGGATTCCTCCTATCCCCCCAGAGCACCTTCCAGGTTATTCACCCTCCTCCCTCTTTTTCCCTCTCATCATTTGAAGCCCACTGTATACGTCTATTCTCTCCAACTTCCCTAAGAATTGCTGTGATCTACCGGCCCCCTGGACCATTATCGACTTTCCTTGATGAGTTTTCTGCCTGGCTACCCTACTTTCTCTCTTCGGATATTCCCACAATCCTTCTCGGTGATTTCAACATCCCTGCTAATACAAACACTCCTGCTACTTCTAAACGTCTTAGTCTAACCTCTTCATTTGACCTGAAGCAATGGGTACAGGCTTCTACTCACTCTGATGGCAACACCCTTGACCTTGTATTCTCCTACCTATGCACTCCATGCAACTTCTCAAACAATCCTTTTCCTCTCTCGGACCACCACCTTATTAGTTTCTCTCTCCCCCTGTCTTCCACCACCTTTCCCTCCAATCGCCTAACCATCACCCGTAGAAACTTTCGCAACTTCAACTCCTGTCTCCTCTATTCTGCTACTGACCACCTCTATGACAAAATCTCTCCCCTGTCCTGCCCCAACCAAGCCATGTCCATCTACAATAAATCTGTCCTCCACCCTGGATAAGCTCGCTCCCCTCACTACACGCAGAATCAGGCCTCGACCCCTACAACCCTGGCAAACAGATGACACTAAAATTCTCAAAAAACGTAGTCGCGCTCTTGAGCGTCTGTGGCACAAGACTAAGTCTCTCAAAGACTTCAACCAATACAAATCTGCCCTCCAAATATACTATTCTTTCCTCCACACTGCCAAGCAAACCTATTTTACAACTCTTATTAACACTTTCTCATCCAATCCCCGTAAACTCTTCTCTACCTTCAACTCTCTACTTTGTCCTCCACCGCCTCCACCCACTGACTTACTCACTGCCCAGGAAATCGCTAATCACTTCAAAGACAAGATTGATACAATCTGTGATGAAATCTCTATTCTACAGGTATCTCCCCCAGCTAAGACCCCATGTCAACAGATACAACTGACACTCCCCCTATTCAAATCTACTACTACAGATGAAGTTGCTAAACTCCTTTCTATCGCCCACCTAACCACCTGTACCCTGGACCCTATTCCCTCTCAAATGCTACGGTCACCCTCTGATCCCATCCTACACTCTCTAACCCACATCTTCAATCTCTCCCTCACCTCTGGCATCTTCCCCGATGCTCTAAAACATGCACTGGTCACCCCCATACTCAAAAAGCCGTCCTTGGACCCTACCAATCTTAACAACCTACACCCAATCTCCTTGCTCCCCTTTTCCTCTAAACTGCTTGAACGCCTGGTTTACAACCAACTGAGTGACCACCTCATTAAAAACAACCTTCTTGATCCCCTTCAATCTGGATTTCGCCCTCAACACTCCACAGAAACTGCTCTTTTAAAACTCACAAATGACCTACTAACTGCAAAAACCAATGGACACTATTCTGTACTCCTACTTCTGGATCTTTCGGCTGCCTTTGACACGGTTGACCACCCCCTCCTCCTCAAAAAACTTTACTCCCTCGGTCTCCGTGACTGTGCTCTTCAGTGGCTCTCATCCTACCTATCCCAACGCACCTTCAGTGTCACTTACAATTCTACTTCCTCCACTCCTCTTCCCTTCTCTGTCGGGGTCCCCCAAGGTTCTGTTCTTGGACCTCTTATTTTCAATCTACACCTCTTCCCTGGGTCAGCTGATAGCCTCTCACGGCTTTCAATATCATTTCTATGCTGATGACACACAAATCTCTCTCCACCCTTCAACTCACTCCATCAGTCTCCTCACGCATCACTAACTTACTAACCGACATATCTGTATGGATGTCACACCACTTCCTCAAACTCAACTTGTCCAAAACCGAGCTTATATTTCCTCCCCCACGTTCCTCTTCCCCCGACTTCTCTGTCAAGAGCAATGGCAAAACCATCCACCCGTCCCCACATGTCAGGGTACTAGGTGTTATCCTGGATTCTGAACTCTCCTTTCAGCCCCACATCCAATCACTTTCCAAAGCTTGCCGCCTCAACCTCCGCAACATCTCTAAACTACGTCCCTTTCTAACCAATGAAACCACAAAGCTCCTGATTCACTCCCTGGTTATCTCTCGCCTTGACTACTGCAACTCACTCCTCATTGGCTTACCTTTAAACAGACTATCCCCCTTCAGTCCATCATGAATGCTGCTGCCAGACTCATCCACCTTACAAACCGCTCAGTGTCTGCTACCCCTCTCTGCCAATCCCTCCATTGGCTACCACTCGCCCAACAAATTAAATTCAAAATACTAACAATAAGTTACAAAGCCATCCACAACTCTGCCCCCAGCTACATCACTAACCTAGTCTCAAAATACCAACCTAATCGCCATCTCCGTTCCTCCCAAGACCTCCTGCTCTCTAGCTCCCTCATCACCTCCTCCCATATCCACCTCCAGGACTTCTCCCAAGCCTCGCCCATCCTCTGGAATTCCCTACCCCAATCTGTCAGACTGTCTCCAACTTTATCCACTTTTAGGCGATCCCTGAAAACTTTCCTCTTCAGAGAAGCCTATCCTGCCTCCATCTAACAACTGCACTATTTTCTCCATTAGCTCATCCCCCACAGCTATTACCCTTTTGTATCACTTGACCCTCCCTCCTAGATTGTAAGCTCTAATGAGCAGGGCCCTCTGATTCCTCCTGTATTGAATTGTATTGTACTTGTACTGTCTGCCCTAATGTTGTAAAGCGCTGCGTAAACTGTCGGCGCTATATAAATCCTGTATAATAATAATTATTGTAAAAATACTGTCACTTTTTAGTTGCACGACTGTATCACTGACTTAGCAGGAAGATATATCATCTTATGCTCACTGAATAACACTTGCTATACGGTGGTTAATGTCTATACTAAGTAAGTTTTTTGCGGAAATGCTACAAGAAGATCAACACTGCTCAACAGGGCCCTTTAGTGTGGTATGCCGACTTTAATCTGGTCCCCAATCCACAGCTAGACTCTTCAAATACAACCAAAAGGGGTAAACCCAGTTTAGGCCCCTTCCTACAAAACTTCCAATTGTATGACGTATGGCGCTGCCAGCACAATATGGAGCGGGTCTACACATTCCTTTCAGGATGCCACAACACCTACTCCCATACTGATCTTTTTCTTACAGACGAATGGCTCCTACAGAAGATATTGTTATCTACAATTCTTCCAACCACCTGGTTTGACCACTCACCCATCTGCATTCACCATCGGACTATCCAAACTCCAGTCCCACATATATTTGGCGAATACTTATCTCCTGCAATTGGGTCCCTACGCATTTGACCTCCGCAAACATCTAGAGGAATTTTTCCTTCACATTTGGACTCTGTATTTTCACAAAAACTTACAATAAATGATTTTATTATATCTTTACTCCTTTTGATAAATACATTATTATTGTCGCTAAAAAAACCCAATTTTTCTTTTAAAATACTGTTTGGTGTGTGCAGCTGACTCTAACCCATGTGTTTTTTCTATATTTTCTGTCTCTAACCCACCTACCCTATGGGTGGCACAGAAAGCCTACATGTGAGGCCTCTTTATACAATTTGGAACAAAAGCAAAGAGGCAAAAGATGCAGCACATTGACCAGCTACTCTCCCAAATTCAAACGACTGACATGTTAAATAAAAAATAACCTCACCCTACCCTACCCTACCTTACCCTTAGCTTAGAACGCTTCAAAATGAGAAATAAAAAAAAAAAAAACAAACGAAAAAAAAAAAAACTTAGAAACATTCCAGAATGACCTTTTATGCCTCAGGCAATAAAGCAGGTAAATGTCGAGCACAGTAAATTAAAGGAATACAGGCCTTAAGACCTGTATTCCCTTTCTACTTCATCCATTCACTAAAGAATGCTTGAAGTGGTTGTAAACCCTTACATATACCCAGTGAAGTGAATAGCCTCAAGATGATAGAGATGAAATAAATCCTCCTACATACGTTTTACTTGTATATCTGCTGTCTTCAGCTGTCTACACTCTTTGGAAAGTGCAGATCGTGTTAAATTTTTCCTCCTCTTTCAGCAGCACATAGGGGTGGGTGTGGAGACTGGGCTTGCACTGTGTGAGAGCTGATTGGAGGAAAGGGACAACCCCCCCCCACATAGGCAAAAGAACAAGGGAACATGCAGAGCTGTAGTCATAATAGACAAGCTCCGTGCTCATCTCCCTCCCTGACACAAATTTTCAGCTACTGTTATCTCATGTGTCAGAAGCTTCTCGTGCTGATAGCTGAGGTACGAAGCACCAGAGAGAAACTACACTTAGAGCTTTGGAGAGAGATGAGTAAACACTACAGATATATATTTTTTTAGTTCAACTTTAGTTAAACCCCTTGAGTTAAAGGGGTTTACAACCTCTTTAACTAAACCCCAAGAAATCGCAGAAGCTTTTAGATCCCTTTACAATCTGAAAGATGATCGCACAATACCTCAAGCACATCCCATCACTATAAAATCTTTTCTTGATCCAATCCACCTTCCAGAGTTGACAGACATCCACCTAGAACATATTAATTTCTTATTTGAAGCTTCAGAAACTGTCAAGGCTATTGATTCTCTCCCAAACGAGTCCCTAGACCTCGACGGCTTTGTTTGTGAATATTTTAAGCAATACAAACATAGTATTCGACCTCATTTTACTCGGCTGTTCAATGCTGCTCTTTTCCAGAAGACATGTTGCAAGCCTTAATTGTAACCAGTGGTGGCCTGTCCAAACGGGGTGCAGGGGCGCCGTCCCCTTAATCCATGTGTGCGGCCCCTAATCTACATGCGGGCGCCACACGATGGATTCCAATGTTTTTGGTTTTTTTAGAAGCACATGATTAGAGCCTGAGGCTCTAACTGGCTTCAAAAAAGGGTGGGCTCGGGGCACAGTGCACTGCGTAGAGCCCACCCAGTTGTGTGACAATGGCAAATTAATATTTGCTATTGTCTTCCTGATTCTGCTTCTGGCCACAGTCACCCGATTGGCAGAGAGAAGAAGCAATCCTATTGGCCGCTGAGGAGGGAGGAGATGCAGGGGAAGCCGCCATGAAGCCCAGAAGGAGGAGACGCGGGGCAAAACAGCCGCCAGGAGGAAGCAATGCCTGCGACCTAGATGGGGCAAGTACAGGGCTGGTGACCGACCGACCGCAGGGGTGCCTGTGACCCTAAGAACACCATCCCCACCGTCAAACATGGAGGTGGAAACATTATGCTTTGAGGGTGTTTTTCTGCTAAGGGGACAGGACAACTTCACTACATCAAAGGAACGATGGGCCATGTACCGTTAAATCTTGGGTGAGAACCTCCTTACCGCAGCCAGAGCATTGCAAATGGGTCGTGGATGGGTATTCCAGCATGACAATGACCCAAAACACACGGCTAAGGCAACAAAGGAGTGGCTCAAGAAGAAGCACATTTAGGTCCTGGAGTGACCTAGCCAGTCTCCAGACCTTAATCCAACAAAAATCATGTGGACGGAGCTGACATCAGCCTCAAAACCTTAAAGCGGCGTTCCACCCAAAGGTGGAAATGCGCTTCCTCCCCCCTCAGGTGCCACATTTGGTACCTTTCAGGGCGGAGGGGACCTGTTTTTTGACAACTTCTGGATATGCAAATCATTTAAGAACTTTTTTGAAAAGCATTTTTCTGGATTTTGCTATTGTTATTCTGTCTCTCACTATTAAAATAAGCCTACCATTAAAATTATAGACTGATCATTTCTTTGTCAGATATTGGAGTTCCTACATCGCTGAAATCTGCATTAGAAAATTCCTTTCCCCATCTATGGGCTGAGGATACCATCACTTACCTTGGCATTAAGCTCACCAGGTCGGTATCTTCTCTCTACCTGGAGAACTATGCTCCTTTTATAAATAATCTGCCTAAAGAGCTTGACTTGTTATCCAAAACCATATGCTCCAGGTCTGGACACTTAGCGGCTTTCAAAATGCTCAAACTATCTCAGCTGCTAGATGTATTTAGAAGGATGCCCATCCCAGTAACAATTTCTTTTTTTCAGACATTGCAATCCATACTAGGCAAATACATTTGGCAAAGCATAAAGCCCATATGTTTACGTATTAAATTTATGAAACACAGATCAGTAGGAGGCACTGGCTTTATAGCAATCAGAGATTACTACTAGGCTTCCATTTTAGCACAGGTGCACATCTAGTTCTCATCTGACAGCACCTGTTTATGGAAAGACATAGAATCCTTACAAATCCCCAGCCATGACTTGAATTCCTGGTTGCCAAGTATGATCCAAGGCAAGCTACCAAGTAAGCTCATCTCCCCTATGCTGGTAGCATCTGTGCTCGCATACAGACACTTTCTCCAAAAAACCTGAACAGGTCCTACCCCAATCCAACCACCATTACCTCTTTCATTACTTTGTCTGCTTATACCAGACATCTCCCCTTCACACAGATAAAAAAAGGGTTTCAACAAGTGTCAGATTTATACTCATAACTTATTCATCCCTTTTCCCTCACATACACCCTTCTCAAATCAGATTACCGCTACATACAATGAACTCAGTGACTTTTAACAAATACCCACTTATGTGCGCCAGTTCACATTCAAGCATGGCAATATCTCACAGAAAACAAAACCCATGTGCAAGATATAACTGTTTAAGCGAGAAGTCCAGCAAAAGCTTGTTTGGCTGGACTTCTCCTATGGATCACAGGAGTGCAATTCGTTTTGCACTCCTGTGACCCATTTTCAGCAATGAGTGGACTGAAGTCCGCTCTCTGCTGACGTAACGGATATCAGTCCAGGCACCGCTTCATCCCGACAATGGGAGTCTGGATCCACCTAGACTGACACCCTGCTCAGCCTCTCAGCGAGCCGCTGTGAGACTGAGAAGGCTGCCCCCGCCCCCTCTGCAGCTCAGCGCTCCAATGAATGAGGAGGGAGCAGAGCAGAGAGCCATGACTGACAGTCTACAGCTCTCTGCTTGGGGAACTGTCAAAACCGAGTGATCGACGATGTTAGATCACCCAGTTCTCTGTGTAGAGGTGCCGGGGGGACTGAGGTAAGTATGATTCTAAAAAAAAAAAAAAAAATACAAACCCATACTTCTCTTAACATTGGCATTGACACTTTTCCTTTTTACTTCCAATGTATTACTCACATTTTATTAGCTGATAGATTAGTAATAGTTCGACTTTGGAAGTCATGTGAATCCCCCTCTTAAAGTGAGGAGATTGCATTAACCCATACTCATGTCACATATGAGGGTATGCTAGCTGCTAGTGAAGGACGCCTGCAAAAGGCAGAAACTAACTGGTCCTGTTGGTATCAGTGGAATACCAAAACATACAAATGTTAGCTTTAAGCGCTTAATATATATATATTTTTTTCTCTGATATGTTGATATTTAGCCTCGCAAGGCAGAAAATATTAATATTATTTCTGAATAACTTACTATCTATGGAGGCAGAACTGTTTTGTCACATTTTTTGTGGTTATCCACTCTGTATAATAGCTTATGTGTAATAGCTTGTTTCTTTTGTGAGAAATTCTTTAGTAAAAATTCTATTGAACTTAAAAATGCAGAATGAGGTTACAGTGAATTTACTGTATTAAACCCGAAGTAGTAAACTGAATAGGAATATAAAAGTTTGTCAAAAATCCACAAATGCATTTTAGCCATAAAAAAAAACAGAACATTTGAAACATTTAAGCAATACAGTGCAGTTCAAGTGCAGCTGTTACATCTCAGATGCAGTCCTTTTTGCCCCTCACACTTTATCACATTTTACTGTCTGCTTTGGCTTATCCTGATATGACAGTGCCAAGGTGTACAATGAACAAACCCTGTCATGGTAATTGGTAGTTATACACAATACAGCCTACAACAACCTCTTGAGAAACACAGTAAATTAATAGAATTTGTGAAGCCCAAATAAGCAAAATAAACAACATGCTTCAAGGAAAAATGTAGAAAATAAATCATAGAAAGATGCAAAATGAATAAAAATGCCAAGTTTGGACTCAAGTCTAGACAAACATCCCCAGCGCACCACTTTTGAAATTTGCTGATGAGGAGGGTTGGATAGACCCCTGGCGTAGTAGGCACCCCAGACAGAAGCAATTTCCTTGCTTTTCTAAAACTGTTCACTGTCAAGGATTGACCTCTGTTTGTACCCCATCTGCATCATATTTAGTACAGTACATAACATACACCCTGAGAGGCATTTTAGACCACTCACCTCTACTGGTTTATTTAGATGAGAGTTCCATGCATTGCTCCAAAAGCTCCATGGAAGCTTAATGCTTTCTGGTTGTACCTCATCCCCTCTCCCGCTTTCATAGTCTCTCAAATATCTGAGTACTGGTGCATTCATGCTGATCATCAGAACCTTCTTAGTGTATGGGATGCCTTTAAGGCATTCCTACAGGGTGTGTTCATATCGAAGATAGTAAACAAACAGGCCACTAATTCACAAAAAGAACAGGCTGCACAGCAGGTGAGTAGATTTAAGGCTAAGTTTATTGCTGATCCCTCTAACTCTACTAGAGAGGCATGGATCTCTGTACAGGATGCTATGGTCCGCATTATTACCCCAGGTGCTGAGAGGAAACATTTTTTTTTTTGGTAAATTGGCCTTTTACAAGGAGGGAGAGCAGACTGGTCGACTATTGGCTAGGATTGTTCAATACCATCAGGCCTCCCAGTCTATAGGTGCCTTACGCACACGGACCAGTACCATGGTAAATTCTCCTGATCAAATCCTGACTGAACTAGTAGAGTTCTATGCCTACCTATAACAGTCCAAACAACTCTACTTCCCAGATTCGTTGTGCAATTTCTTTTGCGGGGTGGCTCTACCTTGCCTGTCATATACCCATAAACGTTTTCTGGATTCCCCTTTAAATTTTAAAGCACTGCAGTTGGCGACCAGTCTGTTCCCCAATTCCAAGGCACCAAAGGATGATGGCTTTCCCATGGAGGTATATAAGCAGTATAGGGAGGTTGTTTTCCCTCACTTACTCAAAGTGTTTAATGCAGCCAGAGGGCAACAGTGCCTTCCTGTGCCCATGACTGATGCAAACATTATCTTATTATTAAAACCTATAGGCCTATCTCCCTCCTACAATCCGACATAAAAATTCTGGCTAAAGTGCTGTCCCTGTGATTGAATACTGTCATCTTAACTATCATCCACTCTGATCAGAGTGGTGGGTCAGCTCTCACCCACTTTTTCCTTCAGCAGGGTACACGACAGGGGTGTCTGCTGTCCCCGCTCCTCTTTGCCATAGCCATTGAGCCCTTAGCGGTCATCATCCATTCCAATCTCTCTATTCTGGGTTTTCAGTATGGGGAAGGCAAGACAAGATCATGCTATACACAGATACTATGCTCCTCCTGGGGGACACCAAAACATCCTTACAAGAAGTCATGTCAATTATAACTAGTTTTGGGAACTATTCTGGTTCACATATAAATTGGACAAAATCTGCCATGATGCTTTTAGATGCTGAATCGGGGAACTCGAAATCTGTCCTCCACAACATCCCTGTGGCTTCTAACTTCAAATACCCCAAGAGCCCTTGACTATGTCTTCCTAAAATTGTCACCTTTACTTACATGTAAAGGGGATAAAGTCAAAATATGGACCAAACTTAGGCTTTCTGTGGTAGGGAGAATCAACCTTAAAAAAAAAATTATCTTTATGCTACAACTACTCTATATGCTACACAACTCTCCAATGGTTATTCCCCGCAAGATGTTTCGAGTTATCAAGTCCACTTTTTGTGCACGTATATGGCACACTAAACCCCCAAGAATTAAGCTAAAACAACTTCAAAGACCGAAGGGGAGTGGCAGTCTGGCATTGACTAACCCTTGGCTATATTATGTGACAGCCCAGTTACAGCATATTGCTAGATGAATGCCCCAGACCAATACCAACTCTGATGCAACTAACCATATTTTATACCACATGACAGGGGTGGAAAATGTAGCAATGGGACTGGAAGCTCTAGCCTACAGTTAATCTAATACACTTTTCCACCACTTATGTTCTCATGCACAATATATGGAACAAAGTGAGGCAAATGCAGGTTACAGGTTTCACTAGATATAGCCCTATATGGAATAATGATTATTATGGGGAGCTGAAGTTGCTGCAATATGGGGCCAAATGGCGACATTATGGTATTACGCGCTTATCTCATAACTTTGAAAATGGTAAATTGTGCTCCACCACCGTACAGTATAAATTCCGGCCTCCACAGAAAATTGTACTTTTATTATATCTAACTCCAGTACGCTGTTAGGGCGCAAACTGGTTCTGAACCATGGGTACAGTCTCCCAGCATCCATTTTTAATTATATGTCTGAGGTGGACGTCTATAAGGGCTTCATATTACAATCCTATTATATGTTGCTGCTTATCTTCTTGAAGGATTTTCCTTCGAGGCCAGATGGGAGCATGATGTGGGGGCATTCGAGGAGGAACAATGGGAGGAGGCTCTACAGACTGTATAAATGCGCTCACTTAACGTTACACAATACATACTTAGGGAACTCAGTCAAGTAATTGCCAGACCATTGTTCATAATTTTTACTGACAGTCTACTGACTGGAATGGTACCAGCTGATTGGAGAAAAGCCAATGTAGCACCAATATTTAAAAAAAGGGCCAAAATACATCTCTGTGAATTACTGACTAGTAAGCCCATCATCAATAGTATGCAAGCTCTTGGAGGGGATAAGGGACTATATACTAGATTTTAGTCATGAAAATGGTATCATTAGCAGTAATCAGCATGGATTCATGAAGAGTCGTTCTTGCCAAACCAATCTTTTAACCTTCTATGAGGAGATAAAGGAAGGCCCGTAGATGTGATGTATCTGTAATCTGACACAGTTTGCCATAAAAGTTTACTGTACAAAGTAAGGTCCGTTGACATGGATCATACGGTGAGTACATGGACTGAAAACTGGCTACAAGGGCGAGTTCAGAATGGTCAGGGGTGGGAAGTGGGGTACCCCAGGGTTCTGTGCTGGGACCAATCCTGTTTAATTTGTTCATAAACAACCTGGAGGATGGGGTAAACAGTTCAATCTCTGTATTTGCAGACGACACTAAGCTAAGGGCAATAACTTCTCCGCAGGATGTGGAAACCTTGCAAGAAGATCTGAACAAATGAATAGGGTAGGCAACTACATGACAAATGAGGTTTAATGTAGAAAAACGTAAAATAATGCATTTGGGTGGCAACAATATGAATGCAATCTCCTCATTCGGGGGGAACCTCTGGGGGAATCTAGGATGGAAAAGAACCTGGGGGTCCTAGTAGATGATAGGCTCAGCAATAGCATGCAATGCCAAGCTGCTGCTAACAAAGCAAACAGAATATTGGCATGCATTAAAAAGGGGATTAACTCCAGGGATAAAGCGATAATTCTCCCACTCTACAAGACTTTGGTCCAGCCTCACCTGGAGTATGCTGTCCAGTTCTGGACACCAGTCCTCAGAAAGGATGTACTGGAAATGGAGTAAGTACAAAGAAGAGCAACAAAGCTAATAAAGGGTCTGGAGGATATTAGTTATTAAGAAAGGTTGCGAGCACTGAACTTATTCTCTCTGGAGAAGAGACAATTGAGAAGGGATATGATTTCAATTTACAAATACCGCACTGGTGACCACACAATAGGGATAAAACTTTTTTGTGGAAGGGAGTTTAATAAGACACGTGGCCACTCACTAAAATTAGAAGAAAAGAGGTTTAACCTTAAACTGCGTAGAGGGTTCTTTACTGTAAGAGCGGCAAGGATGTGGAATTCCCTTCCATAGGCAGTGGTTTCAGCGGGGGGCATCAATAGTTTCAAAAATCTATTAGATAAGCACCTGAACGACCGCAACATACAGAGATATACAATGTAATACTGACATATAATCACACACATAGGTTGGACTTGATGGACTTGTGTCTTTTTCCAACCTCACCTACTATGTAACTATGCAACAATGACTGTCACAGTTGTACATCTTTCTCAGGGTTTCATCTTACTCCAGCAAGACTCTTTAAAATGGGGGAGAGAAGACCATCCGTGCTAGATGTTCTAGGGATCACAGTGACCTCATCCTCTTACTATGGAGATGTCCCAAATTACACCTCTACTGGGGGGAAGTCCTGGATACCCTAAATAGGGTATTTCAAGTCATCATTAGACTGGACCCTAAACCCTATCTCCTGGGTGTCTTGGATGACCTGCCAATAGAGGATGTTGCCAAACAGGCATTGGCCTGGGCCAGGAAACAAATTCTTTGACACTGGAAGTCATCTGATTTTCCCTTGTGGAAAGAGTGGGTGGTCGCAATGGGGGATACATTACGCCTAGAAAAATATATCTTCAAGCATTGAGGATGCCAGAATTTTGTGAATGTAGTTTCATGTGTGGTATGAAACTACATTCACTGGGCATGTACATAATGGTACCAAAAACTGACTGCATAGCTAAATGGGTACAGTGGGGATATTGAATTGTAATACCTCCAAGTATGCTGTATCTTCTTTAGTTATGCTATGCAGCTACGTTGAGGGTACATTTTTTTTTCAATTCCATTTGTACCTTTTTTCCAGCAGTTCCAAAACCAGAAACTACACGCCTTGTAAGTAGTAATGTTGTGCTGATATTAGTGGGGCCATCAAAATTAAAATCTGATGAATATAAAGTCTCAGTGAATGGCACACACACTTCTGTGTTAAAACATACCTTGTGTTATTTAGAAAGAGCTGTGACCTGATTTGTACAGCCACATATAATGATGCTGTTGTAGCAAGAAGTTCATTTTTCTCTTGAGATGTCAAGTTGTGTCCTATAATAATGGAAAATACAAACAAAAATTAAAAAACAAAAACAAAAAAAAACTCACATAGTAACATATGGCAGTTCACGTGCATAGGCGTGCCTGGGCACAATTTAATCACTCTGTGTGCATACCTCCCAACTGCCCTGAATTGGGCGGGATCATCCCGAGATTTGAATTAAATCCCGGTGTCTTGACAATCCAGGCTGAATTCCAGAGGCCAGTACTAGAATACTCTCCGGCACTCAGCTCTATTAATTTGCCTCGGTTTTTGCCTGCAGTTGCGCTTGTCACAGGCAGCAACAGAACAAACACCATTTGTTTATTCCAGGGAGGGTCTGGGTAGTAAAGGTTGGCACAGGGAGTAAGGACTGTGATTGGCTTTATACAGGTGCTAAAGGGCGGCGCGGCAGTGGGGGCAGAGCTACAAGCCAATCACAGTGAAGCATAGCCCCACCCCTACTCCTTGCTGTGTTCTTTAGTACCAGCCCCCTCCCCGGCATAAACAAACAGCATTTCCTCTGTAGCTGCCTGTGACAAGTGCAGGTGCTGGGGAGACACAGAAAGAGGATTCAATTACTTCTGTTCTTCTCCCTTCGACTCTTCACAGTTCTCAGGGTACTGCAGCTCTGGCTCTTCTCTAACAATGTTGCTCAATGGTGATCAACTTAATTATTAAAGAGGGCCTGCAATGCACACCCTGACACCGCCACAGGGCCACACAATAATAGTCATACAGGATAGCCCAGTCTCATCTCTCCGTGATGCTGGACTGTATATGAAGTCCATGCTTCACCTGTCACAGTGGGAATTCCTTAGAGGGGGGTCTTAAGGGACTGGTTTCCATAGAGGTGGATAATGGCTCTGAACCTGTATAGCAACCTGCGACTAACTAAATGTGTTGCACCAAGTGCTAAGAGGAGTGCCCCATGCAGAATCCTGTGCCCTAAAGCAACATTACAGGATGTCCCCATACATTTGGATCCTCGTACGGCTCCCAAGGTTTTACCAAGGTTGCATCCATCAAGATACACTGCATCTGTGTAGGCATTAGAAAGCAGTGGATTTGATTGAAAATTTCTTAAGAAAATAATTAAGCA
Source organism: Aquarana catesbeiana (assembly GCF_042186555.1). NCBI lineage: Eukaryota > Metazoa > Chordata > Amphibia > Anura > Ranidae > Aquarana > Aquarana catesbeiana. The sequence goes on from NC_133325.1 coordinate 274,171,710, forward strand.
AAATAATAAACTAGTGAAGTTGATTTCTCTGGAAAAGAGAAGATGTCTATCACCTACAGACACTAGCGAAAAACCAAGGACTCATGGTGTGGGGAAGGGTTATAGGAGAGGCTCCCCAGGGGGGCATGTCCTAGAAAGCTTGCCAGGGTCCAATTGCCTTAAGTTGCGAGCCTAAAACACTAGTGTATGAAAAGGATGCTTGTGACCTGTACTGTAGGATATCCTATTTTCTTTACGGTACATCACAGGACATGGTATTTTATTGACTATTGGGATGTTTTAAAGCAATTCAGTGAGAGATTGGCAACACAGCAAACAACAGCTAAGGGGTCCAACAAAAAAAATTATATTAAGATGAAGTAAGGACCCTTACAGGGCCACCTGGAGGACTTTTCAATCTAAGCCAGTGTCCAGGAAGGCTTGAACATCCACCTGATAAAACTTGGCAAACGTGATCAGAAAAACAGATGGTAGCCTTGCAGACCCAATTGAGGCCAAGTGCTGAAAGGTCCATGAACATAAAGCACAAGCAACGCTGGTGCGGCGCTCTCTCCGCTCTGCCTTTGTATTCTGACAGGAGGACCGTTCAACAGAAGTCGGTTGTGAGACTGGTTTCTGTCAGACAGGCAGCTGTACACACTGTCCGAATGTCTGGATTGTATGTACCCAGCTTTAACCTCCTGGAATAACTACACATATCCCAGGAAGCTGCTGGAGTAGGGACACACAGTGGCCATATTATGTAGCTGGTGTGCAGGATCAAAGGCTGGCCAAAACTTAGAAGAGGCAGTCAGCTTCTGATTACTGAGGAAAATCAAATACAGCAAGTATCTATATCCAGGGCAATGCTGCCAATACGACAGGTAATTATCTGATTGCAGAGCAATGCTGCATAACAGCATTTTCTTTAACATGAAAAAAGGTCCACTTTAACAAGAGGTAAATTAGCCAAATTCAAGGCTATTTTTAATTTTTTTTGTAAATGAGCTCCCCTGCCGTTTTAGAAAATAAAGACAAAAAAAGCAGCTCAGACTGCAATACTCACCTTTCATCTAAAGCAGTCCCCCACAGTATTATACTATGAATGAATAGGTGTCCTGGCACCCTTCATTAAAAATGATTAGAAGCAGAGAACGAGGCTGACATCATCACATCAGTACCACTCATTAACATTCAGATGCTCTGGGCAGGAGGAGACATGGGGGGGGGGGGGACATAACATGCTGGGGGGAAGGGGCCCCCGGAGGGGATAAGCTTTGAACCCAGAGTTGGGATGTAAACAGTAGATATTAACCAAGTAATCAAATACCTAGCAACTTAACCTACATTTACGTTAACTAGAACCTTACTTGGTTCATTATCCAATCATTTAAATGGCCTGTTATCTGATAAGAACTGGACTTTACAAAAGATATATGATTTCTGACCCACTGGAAAAATGTATTACACACAAAGATTATACAACTTGATAAAGTGGGCAGCGATTGTTACTTCAAAAATTCAAAAATATTTGAATTTACAGCATACTGTATGTTGCTAATGGCTGTCACATATGTTGGAGAGGAGATCATAGTGGATCCTGTTAGAGCAGCCATCTGTGAGGACGATTCAGAGTCTGCTGCTCTCCACAATACTTCTGCCAGTGTATGTCCAGCTCAAGGAATATCATACATTGTTAAAAAAATAATAATATATATAGTGGTATATATACAGCCTCTTTATATATGCAGCCTCTTGAACTCCTGGAAAGGATGGGAGTCCATCTTCCTCCCATGCACAGACCTCCTGTCTGTTGGATAGAGCCCTGAGGCTGGGTTCACACTGGTCCGACAAACGCTCCGACATTGGGAGCTCATGTCGCATGACGTGTGAAATTTAATGTTTCCCTATGGGAGCCGTCCTAACTGGTCCGACACAAGTCGTTCCGACTTTAGAAATGCTCCCTGTACTACTTTGGTCCGACTTTGATCCTACTTCAGTCTATTGACTATCATTGAAGTCGGATCAAAGTCGGATTGCCGTCTTGCATGATCCGACTTTGGCACGCGACTTGTGCTCAGATGTTCTTGAGGGGGAACTCCGCGCCAAATTTTAAATAAAAAACCGGCATGGGTTCCCCCTCCAAGAGCATACCAGGCCCTTGGGTCTGGTATGGACCTTGAGGGGAACCCCCTACGCCGATAAAAACGGCGTGGGGGTCCCCCCCAATCCATACCAGACCCTTATCCGAGCACGCAGCCCGGCCGGACAGGAATGGGGGTGGGGACGAGCGAGCGCCCCCCCCCCTCCTGAGCCGTACCAGGCCGCATGCCCTCAACATGGGGGGTTGGTGCTTTGGGGGAGGGGGCGCGCTGCGGCCCCCCACCCCAAAGCACCTTGTCCCCATGTTGATGAGGACAAGGGCCTCTTCCCGACAACCCTGGCCGTTGGTTGTCGGGGTCTGCGGGCGGGGGGCTTATCGGAATCCGGGAGCCCCCTTTAATAAGGGAGCCCCCAGATCCCGGCCCCCCACCCTATGTGAATGAGTATGGGGTACAGCGTACCCCTACCCATTCACCTAGGAAAAAAGTGTCAATTTAAAAAAAAAACACTACACAGATTTTTAAAGCATTTTATTAGACAGCTCCGGGGGTCTTCTTCCGACTTCGGGGGTCTCTCCGGTTCTTCTCCACGCTCTCCGGATCTTCTGCCGGGCTCCTCCGCTCTCTTCTGCTCTTTTGCCGCTCTTTTGCTAAAGCGGAGGAGCCCGGTCTTCAATCTTCTGCCTTCTGCCCTCTTCTCCTGATGTTGACACGACGCTCTCTGGGGCTAGAATGCTCTCTGTGCGCTCTGCTCTGACTTATATAGGCGGTGACCCCGCCCCCTTATGCCGTCACAGTCCCTGGGCATGCTGGGACTGTGACGTTTTAGGGGGCGTGGTCATCGGGTGATGACCACGCCCCCTAAAACGTCACAGTCCCAGCATGCCCAGGGACTGTGACGGCATAAGGGGGCGGGGTCACCGCCTATATAAGTCAGAGCAGAGCGCACAGAGAGCATTCTAGCCCCAGAGAGCGTCGTGTCAACATCAGGAGAAGAGGGCAGAAGGCAGAAGGCAGAAGGCAGAAGGCAGAAGATTGAAGACCGGGCTCCTCCGCTTTAGCAAAAGAGCGGCAAAAGAGCAGAAGAGAGCGGAGGAGCCCGGCAGAAGATCCGGAGAGCGTGGAGAAGAACCGGAGAGACCCCCGAAGTCGGAAGAAGACCCCCGGAGCTGTCTAATAAAATGCTTTAAAAATCTGTGTAGTGTTTTTTTTTTAAATTGACACTTTTTTCCTAGGTGAATGGGTAGGGGTACGCTGTACCCCATACTCATTCACATAGGGTGGGGGGCCGGGATCTGGGGGCTCCCTTATTAAAGGGGGCTCCCGGATTCCGATAAGCCCCCCGCCCGCAGACCCCGACAACCAACGCCCAGGGTTGTCGGGAAGAGGCCCTTGTCCTCATCGACATGGGGACAAGGTGCTTTGGGGTGGGGGGGCCGCAGCGCGCCCCCCTCCCCCAAGGCACCACCCCCCATGTTGAGGGCATGCGGCCTGGTACGGTTCAGGAGGGGGGGGGGCGCTCGCTCGTCCCCACCCCCATTCCTGTCCGGCCGGGCTGCGTGCTCGGATAAGGGTCTGGTATGGATTGGGGGCGACCCCCCACGCCGTTTTTTTCGGCGTAGGGGGTTCCCCTCAAGGTCCATACCAGACCCAAGGGCCTGGTATGCCTCTGGAGGGGGAACCCATGCCGGTTTTTTATTTAAAATTTGGCGCGGAGTTCCCCCCTAAAGATTCATACCAAACACAGTGCCGGCATTGGCGGGGATCCAAGTCGGATCCCCGTTCATTGAAAGTCGGACACATGCCGGCTTCATGTCGCAGGGCAAAGTCGGATCCAAAGTAGGACGGCTGTCGTGTCGCACCAGTGTGAACCCAGCCTGAGCCATAGTCAGGTCAAAACTAACAGCCCAGCACACAGCTGTGCAATCAGCATGCCTGCTTCTCCAAAAATCTGGTGTAAACCAGCAATCTGCTGAGTAGCACGGGGTCCCACTACTACAATATAAATATAGCAAATTAAGTATTGTTTGTGGCAATCAGGGCATACACAAGAGGAGTAATGAGCAGTTTTAGTAGTCAGTGATGTTTATTACACAAAAAAGATTCCAGACAGAGCTCTTTGTGAGCGACAGGTGACTACTGCCTTTCAGTAAAAAAAAGCAGCCAAATTAGAAAGATGAGCTAGGTAGATCCCAAAAGTACCCAAGTCTCGAGAGACAGGTAGATGCTTCCGTGTCTATCATTCTCAATATGATGTTTAGCCATCCATTGGGACTGAGGTCATCATTTTTTTAACATTATTTGGGGGGGGGGGCGCTGGGAGAGAGAGCGAGAGAGAGAGAGAGACTTACTTTTGCTAAATAAATAAAGTAGTACACTTTCCCTGGGATCACCATGACTGGCCAAAAATGGCGATGACATTATTTGGAATCACACACGTTGGTTTTCATTTTCTTTCCAGCAGGGTGCAATCATAGCATGATTGAAAACAGCAAGCATTTTTTTTTTTTTTAACAGTAGCAAAAGTGGTCACCTTGATAGGCTGATCCTGGTAATTACACAGCCAGAAACAACAAAGCTCCCAATCTCCAGCGTAGGATCCGAGGCACCCCGATTCAGAAGCCGAGTGCTCCTATTGGAGCTTTTGAATGCAATTTCAGCCCCAAAACCTGGCAAGGGGATGCTGAATTACAACAGTGTGGTCATGTAGAAATTTTTAAAAAGTATTCCCACCTTTTTTTAAATTAGATTATTTATAATTATATGCTTACCAAAATCTGTCAAGGCAATTATACGATTATTACTAGCTCTAATAATGCATAACAGATGACTATGAAGTTCTTAAGCCGGCCATAGAAAGATAGAATCTCAGCTGGTTCAGCGGGGACCAGCCGAGATTCAATCCATCCATAGGCATTCTGGTGGTACCCAAATCGATCGATCGGCTATAGACACTAGCAGTATCCCCTGTCTTCTGCCGGCTGGGAAGGCTCCCCTGTGCCCCCCTCCCCGAGGAACACAATAGTACTGGCATTCAAAGTTACTGTTGATGGGGGACTCCAGCAATTTTCTTTCCTTCCACCCATGGGCTTCTTTAGGCTCACTAGGGAATAAATCTTACATTCCCTCTTTATTTACATAGATTAGATTAATCAAACTCTTCTTAACAATAAAATATCATAACATATAACCTAAAAAGATGATGCCAAACTCTGAAAAGACAGAGTGGATGGGAAAGAGTTGGAGGGTTTAGTTCCACTTTAAGTTTTGGATACAGCGATGAATGGATAAAACTGTTGTGTTTTTTGGTTTGTTGGAAAGAGTCCTCTTCACTTCATGTCCCAGAGAAACAGGAAGGGAGAGTAAGTTCCTTATAGATAACAGTCACTGGATCACCATTGAAAGAGTTACTCTCACCTTCTCACCCAGTAACAACTGTAACATTTTGTATTTCCTAATAGTTTCATCCCAGTAACAATGGTAACCAGAACAAATTGCAAAGGTAAACGTGCCCAGCAAGAACACAAATAAAAGTATGACAGAGGTTCTAACCCTTTGAACACTATAAAAATATGGAAAAGGGGTTTTGGCTTTACCCATCCCACTTTGGCGCCAGCTGGCCATAGAGGTGGTGTATGGTAAGTAAAAATGCCATTTACTGTACTCTCTAGACATAACAAGGGGGTGCAAGAATTGGGTAGATTTCTAAGTCATGGATTTGGGCTTTAAATGTTTTTATTGTACAGTTTTTTTTCTGGAAAATAATGAAATATTGATCTAAAAAAGTAAATTTGTAAATTCCATATCTTGGAGTACAATACAGCACACAGGCTTGATTTTCATAGACCCTTGGTTATAGGCTGGTGCCGTCAGGTGACTGGCCACTGGCAAAGCTTTTTGGAGGACACACTCTTTGAGTATCCCCTATAAACCTACCCCACTCTATGAGACCTCAGTTTAGTAGAAAGTAATGCAGAGTAACACAAAAACAGAGTGGAGGGGTAGCCTGTGCCCTGTACTGTACCCCAAGACATGGCATTTACAGTTAAGTAAAAGTTCCTAATATCATAATTATACAGTGCAGGACAAAGACTTGATCTCCATAGACATCAGACATTCCAAGCAATGAATAAGCAGGATGGGAGATAACAGAAAAGAGAACTGTGTCAACAGACCCAACAATAACAAGGGTCAACAAACACAACTGCAGCCACAGATGATTGGATGTCCTCCAGGTAGAAGTTTGAAAGGGTATGAGCAGAAGACCAAGTGGCGGCCTTAAAAAGCTGGGCAACAGAACTTGGATGTCTGAATGCCCAGGATACACCTAGCGGCCTGGTAGAGTAAGAATGTATTGGTGCTGGAGGTGCTTTGTCCTTTAGAGTGTAGGCACTTGAGAGAATTTCTCATCCACCTAGCGATAGAGGACCTTGAAGCAGGATGTCCCTTGTGAGGTTCTAAGGGAAAAAAAAAAAAATAAATTCAGTCTTCCTGACAAAAGCACTCTGATGGCTCCGACCATGTCCAGACAGTGTTTTCATAGAGTAAAAGGGGATGATTAATGCGCTACCCAAAAAGAAAAAAAAAAAAAAAAAAACAGAAAAAAGCTGCCACAAAACCATATGACAAACAAGGAAAACAGATGTAAAAATAAATTGTAGCGCTAAAAACACACAAGTGGTAAATAGGATTCAAAGTGCATATAGACGTAATGTCCCGAGAAAAGCAAATATGTGATCCAGAGGAGCAAAAAAAGTCCACAATGAAAATGGATAATCCGTGTGTCAATTCTGTCTGCTTCTCAACCTTCAACTGGGATATCATCAATTTAAGCGAATAGATAAAATACGCTTACCAGAGAGGTTGGATTCTACTGCCATAAGCATAGAATCAATGGAGCTTAGTGCCACCCAGGGCGAAGTGGTGGGGTGTTGGAGGCAAAGGTAGAGCCTCTCCCAGGCCGAGACGTCCCCTCTCTACCAACAGGAACCAAGCCGGAAATAGATTCCAAAAAACGTGGTGGTTTCTCGGTTCACCAGGGTATATGGAAAAAAGAGAAGAGATGCTTCCACATAGTATAACTTCTGGGTGTTTTTATTCGTAAAAAACCACGATACATATATATAAAAATGTGATCACAAAGAAAGAATAAAAAGCAGTGTATAGGGTCTGTGAAAAGCCGCCCTACGCGTTTCGGTCCAATGACCTTCAACAGGGTCATGAAGGACCCTCATAACACTGCCCAAATTTATAAAATACTATATATCATCTAAAATAATCAAGACCAATAGACTGTGAGAAAACAAACAACAATGGATACCATTGGACCCAGGGAACATCACCTGTTGCAGTATGTCACGCCCCCTAGGAATATCCAATCAAAGAACTTGTGACATGAGATTTACTGTATCTTCTGGACCAATATAAATGTGGTATTTCTCTATGTCTATATCCCAGCCTGTGGCTGCAATGGGCGTCCTCGTGTAAAAAACCGGGAACTCTGTTCAACGTGTGCGTGTGACATCAGTAGCTGAGAATGTGCAGGCCGTGCAGGAGGGTTGCCTAGCAACCATACACGCTATGTCCTGAAAAGCCCGCAAACTCAGGAGGCGTGCCTGCACGGCCGTCACCTGCGGTAAAATGCCGGAAGTATGCGGACCGCGCAGAAGGGTTGCCTAGCAACCCTGCACGCGACCGCCCGAAAGCCCGCGAACATGAAAAACATGTCCGCGCGGCCTCGTAAGATGCCAAATTGTCCATCATGTGATGACTGACGTCATTCACATATGGACACTCAAGATAGGTTGCTAGGCAACTGGATCGTGGGGCCCGGACTGCTTGCGAGCCGGAAAGAGATAACCACACAGCCGTCACATGACCCTAAACAATACTGACAAACACTGGAAACAAGTTGCCAAGCAACAAAGGCCCAGTGTCAGGGAAGTCCGCGATGATGCGGACGTGCCTGCAATATGATCCCCTATTTTGAAAAGATCTCACCTTTGATAACGAACGTAAATAAATGTTTAAAAGTGCACTGGTGGGCTGAAAGGATGGCTATGTGAAGAGGGCGCCCTAAAAAAGAAAACCTGATGTTCTTTGAAGGGCAAAAAAGGGGCATACACAAAATAAAATAAAATATAAATGTGAAAAAAATGAATGAAATAAAATAAAAAAAGAATAATAAAAATCTTATTTATTAAATGTGTAAATAAAATGTGTAATGATAATTGGAAAAGGTGACGATCTGAATGAATAAATGGAAATGGGGTGATATGAGTTAAACTAACCCAACTCACTGAGCCCCATAAAAATATGATAATGGTGATGTGTGTCTTGACCCTAGGGTCGAGAATAAAAGAGTTTGGTGGATGAAATTAATTAAATGGAGTGATGCATGTGTAGTGAGACACGTGAAAGAAAAATGTGTAGAAGTGTGTGAAAATGAGTACAGAGTCGTGAAAAAAAAAAAAAGTGATAATGAAGTGTGCTGTGAAATGCATGTATGAAATTTGTGAAAAAGATGTATTATGAAAGATTGATAAACGAGTTCAGATCCCATTCCAAGTTGAGTCCAAAAGGAAAATAAGATCTGAGCTGGTATATCCAGTACGTCTCAAGCTTAGACACTCCACGTAGGCGGGACTCCCCCCGCCAATGGGGGACAAATTTGTCTATCACCTGAAAAGTACTGCCCGTGGGATCCTTATTGTGGTGGAATAAGTAATGTCGGGGTACTGAGTGTTTATCTTTGCCCCCTTTTATACCCGCAATGTGTTCATTTACACGTGTAGTAAATGTTCTAATAGTTCTGCCCACGTATTGTTTTTTACATGGGCAGGTGATCAAATAAACCACATATTGGGTGGTACAGGTGGCAAACTCCTTCATGTGATAAATACGTGAAGTGATGGTAGACCCAAAGGTATCCATTTTTCGTCCCCTCAACACATTATGTGCACATACATTACACCTACGGCACGGATAATAACCTTGGCATTGTTGAAAAAAGGGGATTTTCTTTGGGGGATCTATGATGTTAGGGGCAATTTGTCCCTGTATAGATCGAGCCCCTCTGAAAATGACCCCAGCGTTATCCGGTAATGCTGGACCTAAGAATCTATCACTCTTGAGTACTTTCCAGTGTTTTCTAATAATAGCCTTTATTTCTTTAAACTGGGTGGAATATGTAGTAAAAAAACGACCATTTAGCTCTAGAATTAGAGGTATCAGAAGGGCGTTCTATGAATGTCGAATTCCTATCTATCTGTGACACCCGATTAATCTCTGCATCAAGTTCTCCTGCATTGTACCCCTTAGCTATAAATCTATCCCTCAATATCTGAGATTGGGCATAGTAATCATTAATTTGGGAGCAATTACGACGCAAACGTAGAAACTGGCTGCGTGGAACAGATCGTAACCATTGGGTGTGATGGCAACTATCAGACGGGATATACCCGTTACGATCTGTGGGTTTAAAATAAGTTTTAAACTCCAAGTGCTGATCTACTACCATAATTTCTAAATCTAAGAAATTAATGGAATGTAAACTGGCCTCATAACTCAGGGAGATACCGCGATCGTTGGCATTCAAAAATGTCATGAAGGCATCCAACGACACCCGGTCTCCGTGCCATAGGAGGAGGATGTCGTCAATGTACCTGACCCAGAGGACCAACTCTGGCCTCTGGCAGGCATAGACGACATCCTCCTCCCACTGCGCCATAAAAAGGTTGGCCAAACTGGGGGCAAACTTAGCCCCCATGGCCACACCCTTTTGTTGTACATAAAACTGGTCCTGAAACCAGAAGTAATTGTGGCCGGTGGCGAACCGTAAGAGCTGCATAATAAAATTGCGCTGCAATATTGGTAAAGTGTGGTTTCTGGATAAATATTTTTCCACCGCACTGAATCCAAGTGTGGTATGCACGTATATAGCGCAGCCACGTCGGCTGTTACCAAATACGTTCCCTCTTCAAGTTTGACCCTTTCCAGACGTTGAATAACATCTCTAGTATCCTTGAGGTAAGAAGGAATGGATTGAACCAATGGTTGAAGAAAAAAATCAACATATCTCCCTATCCTGGAAGTGACCGAGTCAATCCCGCTGACAATAGGTCTGCCAGGGGGATTGACTGGGTCCTTGTGGACCTTAGGGAGATAATATATTGCGGGAATCCGTGGCACGAGAGGCACTAAATAGTTCTTCTCTTTTTTGTTGAGAATCCCCAAAGCATAACCTTCATTAACCAGTTCAACTAAGGCCCGTTTATATTTCTGGGTAGGATTAAAGTTTATAGGGGTATAAGTGTCACGATCTTGAAGGATCTTTGACATTTCTCCAATGTAGTCCTTTTTGTTAAGAACTACAATACCCCCACCTTTGTCTGAGGGTCTTATGATGAGATCTTTCCTATCACAAAGTTCTTTTAGCCCTATTTTAATTTGTGGATCAATATAAGTCTTTCTATTGGGTTTGGGGAGCTGGTCTAGATCTTAAGAACCTGGTCTTACAAGATCTAGACCAGCTCCACAAACCCAATAGAAAGACTTATATTGATCCACAAATTAAAATAGGGCTAAAAGAACTTTGTGATAGGAAAGATCTCATCATAAGACCCTGAGACAAAGGTGGGGGTATTGTAGTTCTTAACAAAAAGGACTACATTGGAGAAATGTCAAAGATCCAGTCAATCCCCCTGGCAGACCTATTGTCAGCGGGATTGACTCGGTCACTTCCAGGATAGGGAGATATGTTGATTTTTTTCTTCAACCATTGGTTCAATCCATTCCTTCTTACCTCAAGGATACTAGAGATGTTATTCAACGTCTGGAAAGGGTCAAACTTGAAGAGGGAACGTATTTGGTAACAGCCGACGTGGCTGCGCTATATACGTGCATACCACACTTGGATTCAGTGCGGTGGAAAAATATTTATCCAGAAACCACACTTTACCAATATTGCAGCGTAATTTTATTATGCAGCTCTTACGGTTCGCCACCGGCCACAATTACTTCTGGTTTCAGGACCAGTTTTATGTACAACAAAAGGGTGTGGCCATGGGGGCTAAGTTTGCCCCCAGTTTGGCCAACCTTTTTATGGCGCAGTGGGAGGAGGATGTCGTCTATGCCTGCCAGAGGCCAGAGTTGGTCCTCTGGGTCAGGTACATTGACGACATCCTCCTCCTATGGCACGGAGACCAGGTGTCGTTGGATGCCTTCATGACATTTTTGAATGCCAACGATCGCGGTATCTCCCTGAGTTATGAGGCCAGTTTACATTCCATTCATTTCTTAGATTTAGAAATTATGGTAGTAGATCAGCACTTGGAGTTTAAAACTTATTTTAAACCCACAGATCGTAACGGGTATATCCCGTCTGATAGTTGCCATCACACCCAATGGTTACGATCTGTTCCACGCAGCCAGTTTCTACGTTTGCGTCGTAATTGCTCCCAAATTAATGATTACTATGCCCAATCTCAGATATTGAGGGATAGATTTATAGCTAAGGGGTACAATGCAGGAGAACTTGATGCAGAGATTAATCGGGTGTCACAGATAGATAGGAATTCGACATTCATAGAACGCCCTTCTGATACCTCTAATTCTAGAGCTAAATGGTCGTTTTTTCCTACATATTACACCCAGTTTAAAGAAATAAAGGCTATATTTAGAAAACACTGGAAAGTACTCAAGAGTGATAGATTCTTAGGTCCAGCATTACCGGATAACGCTGGGGTCATTTTCAGAGGGGCTCGATCTATACAGGGACAAATTGCCCCTAACATCATAGATCCCCCAAAGAAAATCCCCTTTTTTCAACAATGCCAAGGTTATTATCCGTGCCGTAGGTGTAATGTATGTGCACATAATGTGTTGAGGGGACGAAAAATGGATACCTTTGGGTCTACCATCACTTCACGTATTTATCACATGAAGGAGTTTGCCACCTGTACCACCCAATATGTGGTTTATTTGATCACCTGCCCATGTAAAAAAACAATACGTGGGCAGAACTATTAGAACATTTACTACACGTGTAAATGAACACATTGCGGGTATAAAAGGGGGCAAAGATAAACACTCAGTACCCCGACATTACTTATTCCACCACAATAAGGATCCCACGGGCAGTACTTTTCAGGTGATAGACAAATTTGTCCCCCATTGGCGGGGGGAGTCCCGCCTACGTGGAGTGTCTAAGCTTGAGACGTACTGGATATACCAGCTCAGATCTTATTTTCCTTTTGGACTCAACGTGGAATGGGATCTGAACTCGTTTATCAATCTTTCATAATACATCTTTTTCACAAATTTCATACATGCATTTCACAGCACACTTCATTATCACTTTTTTTTTCACGACTCTGTACTCATTTTCACACACTTCTACACATTTTTCTTTCACGTGTCTCACTACACATGCATCACTCCATTTAATTAATTTCATCCACCAAACTCTTTTATTCTCGACCCTAGGGTCAAGACACACATCACCATTATCATATTTTTATGGGGCTCAGTGAGTTGGGTTAGTTTAACTCATATCACCCCATTTCCATTTATTCATTCAGATCGTCACCTTTTCCAATCATTATTACACATTTTATTTACACATTTAATAAATAAGATTTTTATTATTCTTTTTTATTTTATTTCATTCATTTTTTTCACATTTATATTTTATTTTATTTTGTGTATGCCCCTTTTTTGCCCTTCAAAGAACATCAGGTTTTCTTTTTTAGGGCGCCCTTTTCACATAGCCATCCTTTCAGCCCACCAGTGCACTTTTAAACATTTATTTACGTTCGTTATCAAAGGTGAGATCTTTTCAAAATAGGGGATCATATTGCGGGCACGTCCGCATCATCGCGGACTTCCCTGACACTGGGCCTTTGTTGCTTGGCAACTTGTTTCCAGTGTTTGTCAGTCGTCACATGACGGATTGTTTAGGGTCATGTGACGGCTGTGTGGGTATCTCTTTCCGGCTCGCAAGCAGTCCGGGCCCCACGATCCAGTTGCCTAGCAACCTATCTTGAGTGTCCATATGTGAATGACGTCAGTCATCACATGATGGACAATTTGGCATCTTATGAGGCCGCGTGGACATGTTTTTCATGTTCGCGGGCTTTCAGGCGGTCGCGTGCAGGGTTGCTAGGCAACCCTTCTGCGCAGTCCGCATACTTCCGGCATTTTACCTCAGGTGACGGCCGTGCAGGCACGCCTCCTGAGTTCGCAGGCTTTTCGGGACATAGCGTGTATGGTTGCTAGGCAACCCTCCTGCACGGCCTGCACATTCTCAGCTACTGACGTCACACGCACACGTTGAACAGAGTTCCCGGTTTTTTACACGTGGACGCCCATTGCAGCCACAGGCTGGGATATAGACATAGAGAAATACCACATTTATATTGGTCCAGAAGATACAGTAAATCTCATGTCACAAGTTCTTTGATTGGATATTCCTAGGGGGCGTGACATACTGCAACAGGTGATGTTCCCTGGGTCCAATGGTATCCATTGTTGTTTGTTTTCTCACAGTCTATTGGTCTTGATTATTTTAGATGATATATAGTATTTTATAAATTTGGGCAGTGTTATGAGGGTCCTTCATGCCCCTGTTAAAGGTCATTGGACCGAAACGCGTAGGGCGGCTTTTAACAGACCCTATACACTGCTTTTTATTCTTTCTTTGTGATCACATTTTTATATATATGTATCGTGGTTTTTTACGAATAAAAACACCCAGAAGTTATACTATGTGGAAGCATCTCTTCTCTTTTTTCCATATACCTTGGTGAACCGAGAAACCACCACGTTTTTTGGAATCTATTTCCGGCTTGGTTCCTGTTGGTAGAGAGGGGACGTCCAGGCCTGGGAGAGGCTCTACCTTTGCCTCCAACACCCCACCACTTCGCCCTGGGTGGCACTAAGCTCCATTGATTCTATGCTTATGGCAGTAGAATCCAACCTCTCTGGTAAGCGTATTTTATCTATTCGCTTAAATTGATGATATCCCAGTTGAAGGTTGAGAAGCAGACAGAATTGACACACGGATTATCCATTTTCATTGTGGACTTTTTTTGCTCCTCTGGATCACATATTTGCTTTTCTCGGGACATTACGTCTATATGCACTTTGAATCCTATTTACCACTTGTGTGTTTTTAGCGCTACAATTTATTTTTACAAGTGTTTTCATAGAGGTAGAAGGCTGACACCACCTTAGGAAGAAAAGATGGATCTCGGGCATAAGACTACTTTGTCTTTGTGAATAATGAGGTATGGCCCCTTACATGGGAGAGCTACTAGCTCAGACATCTGACAGACTTGTAAGTCTCCAAGAAGGCTACCTTGAAGGAGACGTAATCCAAGGGGAGTTCCTTGATGGATCCAAAGAGTAGTTTCTGCAGGGCACCTTGAATTTACAAGAAAGATAAAAGAGAAAGGGAGGCTAGAGGTTTTTGAAAAAAAAAATGGACAAAGGCGAAAACTGTCCCTTAAGAATACTTAAGGCCAGGTTCTACTCAAGTTCTGATTGTAGGAATGCCAGAAGGCGAGGCACAAAGTAATCTCTTGGGTTGAAGTAAAAGTGTTTTTACAACATTCAAAAATTATTTCAAGGGACAAAAGTAGAACTTTCTGGAAGCGGTTTTCCTTGCCTTAGCAATGTGGAAATTACAGACTATGACACCCTTTTGTTTCTCAAGATCTAGGCTTCAACAGCCATGCTGTGAAAGCTAGTGTTTGAGAAACAGGATGAAAGAGGGAGCCTTGAGATAGTAGGTCTGACCTGTGTTTGGAAATGGCTTAGAATTCTGTGTATATCTTTGTACCAGATTATTCTGGGTCAATTTGGTGTAATGAGAATCCCTGGTTCATTTTCTTGCTCTATTTTGCAAAGCAGCCAAGACAGAATTAGAACTGGAGGAAAGGCATTGATTAGCTTGAAATGCATCCAGGAAACTATCAGAGCATCTAAAGCCAGTGATAGAGGATACCTGGTCCTGGCCATCAACAGGAATACCTTCTTGTACAACCCGGAGTCCAGGATTTCCACATAGAGTCCCCAATATCTAACATAACATAAAAGTCTGAAGAAGATGTCAGGGTTAAGGGGTGACTGAGAGAAAGGCAGACAGATATTCCCTACTTTTAGGAGGGAGGGCACCCTTTCATTAGCAAGAGGGCTCTGGGGTGCACTTGATGGATTTTGTGTTCCAAGTCTGAAAGGAAGGGCTGAATTTTGGCTTAGCGAAGGGGGGAGGAGGCGGAGTCACTAGCGACAGACATGTCCACCTGAAACTCCACATCTCTCGGGACTCCCCGGCTGATAAAGACACCCACAAGGCATGGTAAGCTGAAAATAATCTTACCATAAGCCTCCTTAGTGAACCTGGGATAAATAAAATGGTCTTTGGTGCCCCTCGAGGTAAAAATAAACTAAAGAGTGCCAAAGATACACAGTCTAGAGGTCCCTGTGAAATGGCACAGCCTCCTTCCTCACACACAGTCACATCTCGTGCTGCTAAACAACTGTAGTTACCTCAGGATGCCTATAATGACTCTGACTGTGAATACAGCACCGTCTCACAAGAAAAACAAACAGATTCCCTACTATTCCCAGACTATATAACTGAAATTCTCACAAAAGAAATCCGTGAGTTAGGCCAGCACACTTCTGACTTAGAAATTCAGAGTGGATGACATGGAAACGGATGTACTGTCCCATGATAATGAATTAGAGGCTTTTAAGGAAGAAAACCTTATTCTGCAAACACGCTTAGAGGACTTTGAAAATAGAGCACGTCGATCAAATCTTCGTATACGAGGAATACCTGAGACCATTGTTGACCTTCATTTTACTATGACCACACTTTTCCAAGAACTATTACCATCAATCCCGGTCGATTGTGTGGAAATGGATAGGATTCACAGAGCTTTAACACCACACAAACCAGAAGGTCCCCCCTCGTGATATTATTGCGAAATTCCACTTGTATCCCACCAAACAACTCATGGCTGCAGCTAGAGGAAAAGATTCCCTCATCTTTCAAGATCATCCTTATCAGCTTTTTGCTGTCCTTTCCCCAATTACTGTGGCTAAACGACGTGCACTGAAACCCTTACTTCATAATCTACAGCAACACCAGATCCCTTATCAATGGGAATTCCCATTTTCTATCTGCTGTAGCTATCAAGGTATCAAACATTCCTTTAGATCCTCAGATGAACTACAAAACACTCTACAAGAACTACATATTCCCTAAAGATCTTCAAATAGCCCTCGTCGATGCACAACATCCAGCTCCCCTAAAGAATCCTCTAAATCTGAAAAAGATAGAGGCCGACACAATTCCTCTGAAAAGTCGATTCAGTTCTCCTGACATAGATCCTGTAGACGCAATGGACTGAATGACTTTCATTCCTCCTCTTGAAGCGTATTAAATCTTAAGGCTTGTCCTTTCTTTGGTCACTAATTTACCACCTTCAGTATAATCTGACTAGACTTATTTAAAATAATACTGTTCTATCAAGTTTGGAACTTCCCCCTTCTTTATCCCCCACAACCTCAGATAAACATATTTTATGTTTTATCTATTTACCCCCCCCCCCCCTTTAAGCCAGTGAGATACATATTGTATTATAACCTTATTTACTTATATTTATCTTACAGATCTGGTTATTTTTTTTAAATTGAAATACTTCTATTGTTTTATATTTAATGATCCTGTTTATCAAAAACAGTATTTTCCTTCTTCATTACTGGCAATCCTATAAGTAATATTCCTACGCAAACCATACAGTTTCTTATTTTAAAGTACATTTTTCCCTAGGGTTACCTGTAGGTATTTATACTCACCTTACAGTATAGTTGTTAATTGCTAATTAATCTCATTTTTTTTTACCCTTGCTCATTTTTTTTTAACGGCCGAACTTGGGTGTCCCAAGTATTTCTTTTTTTTCTGTATATAGATCTAGGCCGTTGGGGTTTCGAGAGATTGTCACTGCTCCCCATCTTTCTGTTCTAGGATAAACCTCCATTCTGACCTATTATTATTGGAGGACCTCCTCAGATAGATACTAGGCCTCTGAGTTAGCCTTTTTGTGCGCACTCAGTACGCCGCCTTTTTACTTTTCTTATTCGCACAATTTACTTACTATTATTTGACTATATGACTTTTACTCTCTCTTTCTTCCTCTTTTTTCTCTCTCTATTCCCCTCTTGGTTCTTGCCCACCCCCCCCCCAGGGTAATTGTAGACTCACAATCTATGAATGCAGTATACTACAATATTTCCTTTAAGATTTACCGATGGCCCGCTTAAATGTCCTTACGCTAAACGTACAAGGTCTAAATATCCCACAAAAGCGAACTAAAGGTTTTCATTCCTTAGCTTCCTCAAAAGCACATGTTGTATGCCTCGAAGAAACCCATTTTGCAAATAAGGCGACCCCTAAGTATTTTGGTTCAGCTTATCCCCAAGTTTTCATAGTCTCTGCCAAAACTAAACAAGGGGTGCTAATAGCCTTTGATCGCACTACACCCCTTTCCCTTCGGACAGAGATTAAAGACCCAGAAGGTCACCATCATACTCACGGATATCTATTCGATTCTCTAATCACAGTGGTATCCTACTCTGATCTAGAAATAGCCATAAAAGATTACCTGGCCAATGAGACCCCTGATATATCCCTATGGGAAGCTCAAAAACCTGTTCTCTGTGGGGTTTGTATACACCAAGCCTCATTTCTGAAAGGAGAAAAACGACAACTAAAGTAAAAATTAGAAGCAGAATTTAATACAAGCCACACAATCTTTCAATCCAATCCTAGCCGTGTGACAAAATTACAGCTTGATGAAGCACGTTTAAACCTTCACCTTTTTATCAGAAACTGTAGATAAAATGGTATGCAAGTCTAAACATAAATTTTATCTTAAAACAAATAAACCAGGCACTCTTGTAGCCCGAGCACTTAAAAAAACTAAATTGCCCCTTTAAACTGATTTGACTGAAATTATCTCATGATACATTTACTAGTAATCCAGGAAAGATCCTCCACACGTTTTAAAAACATCTTACCTCCTTATATAAAATGGAAGGATCTTTTGATCAAACTTTAACAGAATAATTTTTTTCACAGATCAAACTTCCTACTATTCCTTTAGCCCAACGCGATTGTCTTGAAACCCCCATTACAGCTATCAAAAATAAATTAGCAATTAACTCTCTTAAACCAAATAAACATTCAGGCCCAGATGGCTTCTCTGCAATATACTATTAGAAATTCTCCTTGCTCCAATGGTAACAGACGCATTTAATTCTCTCCTTAACTATCAATTCTTTTGCCCGAAACAATAACTGCTATCATTTCAGTGATCCCCAAACCTCAGTCAGATGATACATCTTGTTCTAACTATAGACCAATATCATTATTCAACCTTGACATTAAGTTATTAGCGAAAGTCTTTATTTTATTTTTTTGAAAATCTTTTTATTGAGTATAAGACATACAAACAGACAAACAACAGTAAACCTGCCACAGCAATGGGACTAGACCCACGCAGGAGGCAGTGCCAGCTGGCAATTGGGCTGCTTCTATCATTAGTGACATACAGCTGTGGCACGTCCACAAGAAAAAAACAAAAAACAAACAACCAACCTAGTGCTGTATTGGCTCCTGCTCAATTGAATTGTCTAAGGATCAAACCTGTCAGTTGAGACCCAAGGGACAATAGATATCAAATAAACCCATATCAGAGATTACAATACAAAAAAGTCACCCAATGTATCAAATCACATACACCCGTAGAGTGGTATTACGTACATGCTTAATTAGTCTGCGGTTGCCGTGGAGGCCTCAGCTAGCCATTTGGCCTACACACTATTGTATTTTTTGGGCATCCTCTATTTTGATAGGTTTCCTTAGAGAGTGGTAGTACTTTATTGACATGCATTTTCCATAGCAATATAGACGGCGGGGCACATTTTTTCCAGCAGAGAGTTATTTTCCTGGCATAGAAAATCAGGAGTTCTATCAGAGTTCTCTCTGATATCCTGGGGCTAATATTTCTACTAAGCCTAGAAGCATATCTGCGGGGTAGGGGCTATATCTTTTCCCACCACTTCTTGTATTACAGATAGTACTTGTGACCAGTAGTTTTTAATTGCTGGGCAGGACCAGAAGATGTGTATAAAGTCGCCCGGATCCCCAGTACACCTCCAACACTCTGAGGACAGGAAGGTTCTCATTTTATGCAATCTATATGGGGTAATATATCCCAGTGTAGTATTTTGTATTGTATGAGATGGTCTCAAAGTGAGCCCAGGATTTTGAAGGGCAAGTCCCACATGTCCTCCCAGTCCTCTGTGTCTAGTCTCAGGATGTCCTGTGTCCATCGCTAATGGTGCTTTGACAGATCTGGAGAGGAAACACTAAGGAGATGTGCATAAAGGCCCGAGGTCAGTTTCCTGGTGCATTCATATCTTGTGACCCTCTCCAGATCGGACTGTACTATTTGCGTGTCGCTGGATATTATTTGGGCTTTAAAAGGAGACAGTTGCATATTAGCGAAATAGGTGCGAGGGAGCCACATTGTTGTGGGATACTAGATGATTGAAGGGGTGTATAGCCATGCCGGTGGTGAAGTCAGAATACTGTTTAATACCACATTTGGCCCATATTTTGGGGTCTGGCAGCGAGTAAAAATGGGGTAAGGTAGGGTTGTTCCATAGGGGGGCGTGTGGGGAGACTGCATTCCGTGGGAACTTCTCAAGTCCCAGTTCTGCCTTCCAGGCCTTCAGAGTTGTGTGCATGGAGGTGGTCAAATCGTATGGAGCTTTGGGACCTCGAAGGGGTAAATGCGTTAGGGCCTCCACAGAACGGACCACGGCAGCCTCCAGAACTGCCGCGGGGTTGGACGCGTCCGGCACTAGCCACAAAACTGCCGTGACCAGCTGGGCTGCCAGAAAATATTTCTGACAGTCCGGAAACGCCAAACCCCCCTGCGACACCAGACGCATCAGTGTGGACAGTTTAAATCTAGGGGGGTTTGGGCCCCAGAGGAAGGAGGAGAAAATTTGGTTCAATTTCGTAAAAAATGAGCAAGGTATCCATTGTGGGGAATTACGGAATAGGAAGGTAAATTTAGATATGATTTTCATTTTAATTAAGTTAATGCGGCCTAATAAGGATAGAGGAAGGTTCTCCCAGGCTTTTAGTTTGGCCTCAACTCCTTGGACCACCGGTTCCAGCTTAAGGGAGATAAAGCTGGATGCATCTCTCGAGACGCGCACCCCCAAGTACACCATTTCGTCTACCCATTGCAGTTGGAGATCTGGCGGGGCTAGTCTTTTTGCCTCAGGGTCAATAGCTAGCAACTGGGATTTTGTCCAGTTCACCCGTACTCCTGCTATTTTGGAGAATTCAGTCAATACTTGCAGCACTCCTCTAAGGGAGGAGTCCGCGTTGTTCAGAAAGAGTAGGTGGTCATCTACGTACAGAGCTACCCTCTCCACTAGCCACGCTATTTTTAGTCCTTTTATGTGGGACGAGACCCGCAATGCCTCTGCCACCGGTTCCATAGCTATTGCGAACAGTGCTGGAGAGAGAGGGCAGCCCTGCCTGGTACCCCTGGATAGCGGGAAGGGGGGAGAGACGTCACCACCCCAGTCTGATGGCTTCCTTCGGGGATTTGTATATAGTTTGCAGCCAGGCAATAAAAACCAACGGAAATCCTATCCTCCGCAGAGTTTCTCAGAGAAATGGCCATTTGATCGAACTGAATGCCTTTTTGATATCGAAGGAGGCAACCGTTCTAGTGCCCACATTGTCATGTATGGCATGCAAGTTGGTGAATAGTCTGCAGAAGTTAATATCCATTGATTTATGGGCCATGAACCCAGTCTGGTCTGTGTCTATAATGGAGGGCAGAAGTGGGTTGAGTCTAACAGTAATTAATTTAGATAACATTTTGAAATCAATGTTGAGAAGTGCTATGGGCCTGAATGAGGCGCACTGTTTGGGATCTTTATTGAGTTTAAGGATTAGAATAATGTGTGCGTCTGCCATGGAGGGTGGGAGCGCTCCCCACTCCAGACATTGGGTATACAGGTCTGCCGACAGGGGGGCTAAAAGATCCGCACAAGACCGGTACAATTTGACAGGTAGACCATCAGGGCCCGGGGCCCTCCCAGTTGCCAATGTGTTAATAATAGTATGTACTTCCTCTGCAGTTATAGGCCTGACTAGATGGGACCTCTCCTCGTCTGAAAGCCACCCCAGAGCCAGGGGGTCCAGGAGAGGTGCCATTTCATATCCCGAGGGAGCGTGGTACTGTATAGTGTCTGATAAAAGGTCTTAAACTCCTTTAGGATACCCTCTTGGAATATAATAGATTCACCTGTAGGAGAGACCAATTCAGGGATCATAGGGGTGTCGTGATGGGACATCATTGCTAGCAGTCTACCATTTCTATCACCCTGCTCAAAGAATCTTTGTTTGGTGTGGAATAACTCTAAACGAGTGATCTCAGTGAGATGGAGTTGGAGATCTTTTTGTGGACTGCAGCCGTTTGAAATTGGAGACCGAGGGTCAGACCCGTAAGTGGCTGATGCCTCCTCAATCGCCCCTTCCAACCTCTTTGTGCTGGCTTGTTGATTTACCTTCACCACCTTAATTGCAGACATATAGTGTCCTCTAGTGAACGGCTTGAAGGCGTCCTATACTGTGGGAGGAGAGGCTGATCCCGCGTTATGTTCCCAAAATTCACGCAGTGTCTGTGGGGTTTGCCCTGATATCTCGTCATGGGAGATCCAGTGGGCTCCAAATGGAGCCACTGCATTTTTCACGTGTCCGCATAGTGATCTTGAGGGGGGGAGTGTTCAGAAAGCCCACTAGGTAGGTATGTTGCCTCCACTATGTCAGTTAACATAAGTTGATTTGCAAATGCGTAATCAATTCTGGAGGAGGTTTTATATAAGGTAAAAAAAACATGAGTAAGCTTTAATCTGGGGATGTAACCACCTCCACAGCTCAGTAACCCCTGCCAAGTGTGTCCACCCCAGCAGGTCCCCAGTAGAGGACTGTGATGGCGTGGGCCTGTCAAGATCAGGGGAGAGGGTGTTATTGAAGTCTCCTAGGATTAACAGTTTAGCTGGACAGTAAGGGGTAATCCTCTCCAAAATAGTGTGCAGCACGTCTGAAAGGTGGTGGGATATAAACGCCTACAATAATATACCTTTATTGCCAGGCCGTCAATACCACAATTACAAATTTGCCATGGGGGTCTGTATGGACCGCCTCAACTTTACACGGGTAGGATTTATCAGTATTGAGACCCACCTGGCATATGAGGAATATGTGGCATGAAATGTTTTCTGAACCCAGGGCTTTTTCAAGGCCATGGGTTTGCGACCCATCAAGTGGGTCTCCTGTAGGATCAGTACCTGCAGGTTGTGCTTCTCGACATACTGGAACATCAGTGCCCTTTTAAATTTGGAGTTGAGGCCTCTGACATTCCAGGATATCACCGACATTGTTCCCTGATCATGTGACGCCATGATCCCAGGAGAGAATTGCTAACTTCAGGGTGAATGAGTCCCAACTGAGTCCCACCTGATTTTTTTAGAGCCAGAGCCAACCACACATAACATATAGAAAACAATACAACTTCCCAAGCACTGTGTGCTTTTCCTACCAGTACACGGCACCCCCCAAAAACACTGGGGATGGGCCGTGAGCCGGTCTATACCCAAAACTGAACACATCATTGTAAAGTGGTAACCTGAGAACTAGGCCACACTACAGTCCTTCGCAGCACTGAACTGAAGCCGCAGGCTCAACCTTATTATAGAGTTCCTCCAAACAGGGGTAGAGTAACAGTTCAGGGAACTTCTGATGATCTTTGCAGAGTCAAACTGCAAGGGGTAAGTGCGTATCCAGCTTAAAGGTGTGCTTGCCGTAGCTCCGGCATATGTGAAAAGGAGAACAGTAGGAAAGGAAATTAAGGACATGTATGATCCGTGCATCAAATAACTTTTAAACGATAGTAAACCATTATCTCAGAGTGGCCAGCCAGCCGTCATGTTGGACCCGGAGTCGGCTGGGGTAAAGCATGCCGTATTTAATATTTTTTGCTCTGAGCCATTTACGGACATCGTTGAAGGTCTTTCTCTTCCTCTGTAGCTCAGCAGAGAAGTCAAGCAAGAGTTGCATGGAGTGTGGGATGTTTACAAGCTTCTGCCAAAATCCTGTCCCTGTCTCGGTAATTCAGAAATCGGACCAGAAAGGGTCTGGGGAGGTTCCCTGGGAAGGCTTGGCCCGTGAGCACACGATGGGCTCTTTCAACCACATATGTAGGAGTGACAGCGGTAAGACCCAGCAGGTCCTTGAAGAACTCCTCCACAAATTCCGCCGGGCGATCCCCCTCATGTAGGCCAAGGACTCCAATATTGTTCTGCCTGAGCCGGTTTTAGGCATCATCAGATTTCGCCACGAGGGCCTGCACTGTGCGCCGTAATTCAGCAATGGAGGTGGCGTGTGTAGCGGTAAGATCCTCAGTAGCCGAGATTCTGGATTCAGACTCAGACATCCTCCACCTGATTTTATCTAGGTCGTTCCTAATCAGGTTGCATTCTTCAGCAAGGTGGTCTATGCGCATCAGCAGTGAGGTTCTGCTCTGTTCAATTGCTGCAAGGATCGTGGTGGTACTATCCTGCGGTAAGGGGGCTGATGTTGCCGCCACTGGAGCGTCCCATCTCCAATTCGGCCAGTAAGGCCTGTAGCCTCCCGACCAAAACAGCGTCTGGTTGCTCTAAGGGGGGGGGGGGGGGGGGGGGACTCAGTGGTTTCTTCTGCGGACCTAGCCGACTTAGGATGCGTCTTTTTTGAGGGCACTGGGGAAGACACAGGAGGGGATTGGCGGAGCCCGTGCCCAGGGTGGCAGTTGCAAGGGGGCAGGTGATAACCAGGTGCGGTTGTGACCAGGGTACCTCAGTTGGAGCAGATAGTCAAATGTGGCTCAACAGTCCTCCCTTACCCGACAGGAAACTGGACAGGAGGGCAGAGATGTGGGAACCATGTGGGAAGTGTGGAGGCCAGAGCAGTTCAGCAGGATGGGGCCCGGGAAAATGGCGGCCATCACCAGGCCTCAGCAGGCCGTGACCAGCTCCAGCAGGCAGTGTCTGCCCAGCTGCTGCACCATCCTCGGCAGGAGGGAAGGAGGTGATGGGATGGACAGGGATGGGGAGCTCACTGCCGCAAGACCCAGGCCGGCAAGGTGGCCACTGCCAGCTAGGCCTCGGCAGGCCTCTACAGGGAGCGTCGGCCCGCCGGCCCTCCAAAACACAGCTGGGATGCAAGGAGGCGAGAGAGGTGCTCCAGGATGGGCAGACAGAGCACCGGAGCCGCAGATGCGAAGCTCAGGCCGGGAAGATGGCGGCGGCCGCGAGTACAGGCCAGGTGGATGTCTCCTCCAGCGGACGGCTTCCCTGCACAATATGTGGCCAGGGCAGAGCAGGGGATGAAGGGGAACAGTTCTGAGGCTGTGCTCACCCGGTCAGCAGATGCACGGATGGCATAGGATGGAGGTAAGGATTACCGGCGCTCTCCTGGAACACGTCCGCCGCTGCTCACATCGGGACACTAGCGAAAGTCTTAGCGACACGCTTAAATATGTAATAGGTTCTTTAATAAATAAAGACCAGGTCGGCTTTATCCCACAGCGCCAAGTGGTAGATAATGTACGCAGGACTACTTTTCTAATTCAAGCAGCTAAATCACAACAAATATCCATCTGTCTCTTATCTTTAGATATCAAAAAAGAATCTGACACAGTTTTGTGGCATTACCTACATTTCGTCCTGCAGCGTTGGGGATTTGGTCCTCATTTTCTGGGTCTCCTCATTATACAAAAATCCCAAAGCTTATGTTAAAGTTGATGTAAACCCAGTTTTTTTTTTTTTATCATACCTTAGAGCATAAGATTTCCTATAATTTGAGCCCAGTCTTGCCACACGGAGTTAATCCATCTCTGAGCAATCCTCTTTTATTGTTCAGTGAGAAAAATCTTTGTCAAATACTCCCCCTTGCTGTGAGTGACAGCCTAAGACACATGCAGTATTTTTTTAATTCCCTCCCCCCACTCCTTTCTTCAGCAGCTCTGCAAGGATTGGCTGTTCCATACCTCAGCATGATTTGACATGCTGAAGTCATGTGGTTACTTTCCTGTCTTTTCACTGGATGTTAGAGATCATAGCAGAAGTTCAGTGTTAGAAATACACAGGGGAGTGTAGAGGTGGGCGGGGAGTCTACTGACATCACGACTCCACCCACCGAGCTCCAGACAACAGACCCACCCACAGAATATGCAGTTTTTTAGCTCTCATAACAGACAGAGGGGAGGCATTTGACAGGTAAAGATACATGCAGGAGGCATCTATATCCTTATAGATAACCCCTATGGCAGTAGTTTAGAAAGGATGACATTGGGTTTACATCCACTTTAAATAAGCTGGATATAAATCAAACTTATTTGACATCTGTAGGTGTACGCGTCAGGGATGTCCACTTTCCCCACTCTTATTTGCCCTACTTATTGAACCCCTTGATCAATCCGTACTGACCCCTCTATGAAAGGTCTAGATTTAGCTGGTCACCAACATAAACTTTGCCTATTTGCTGACGATATCTTAATCTTTATGTCATCCACTCATATTTCTGCTCCTAATCTTATACGCAAACTTGATCAATTTGCCCACATATCTGGTCTAATTATTAACTCTCAAAAATCTATAGCCATGAATATATCTTTACCTCCTCAAATTTTACAACAAGCGCAAACATCCCTCCCTTTCTCATGGTCCACTTTACGCCTTCTTTACCTAAGGATAACTCTCACACCCAATCTTTCTGACATTTTCACTGCCAATTATCCTACAATTTTGTGTCAAATATCTAATCTTCTGACACAATGGTCCTCTCTACCATTATCTTGGATAGGTAACATTAACGTAATAAAGATGGCTATACTGCCCAAAATTCTTTATCTTTTTCAAGTTTTACCTATCCCTGTTCCAGCATACTTTCTCAGAATACTACAACGTAAGGCATTAACTTTCGTTTGGGGCTCCTTGAAACCCTGTCTGCCCAAACACACTCTTTACTGTCCAAAGCCCAAAGGGGACTAGGGTTTCCTAATTTGACCACCTATTACCATGCAGCTCAATTACCCCATATCCCTAAATATCACGCAAAACGTGAAATTCCGCTTTGGGTTGCGCTGGAATCAATAGATTGCGACCCACTTTCAATAACCAACCAACGTCCTCCGACTGTAAAAAACGCAATAATCCTATAACCAAACATATTCTAGCCATTTGGGATGCATTTAAATTAGTAAATGGACTACAATCTCCCCATATACTGCTTATTTCTTAAAAATCCACTTTTCTATCCTGCTTGGTCTTCCCCTAAATCTTTTAAAGCATGGATCTCCACTAATCTAACTCAACTCTGTGAACTAGCATCATCTACTTCACTCAAAACTTTCCCTGACTTATGTGAAAGTCACAAACTTCCTAATTCAGAGCTCTTTCGATATGTTCAGATTACATTTTTTTTTATGCCCTATATACAAGGAAGAATTTATTTCGATAAATTAACAAGCTTTGAAAATATATGTAAACGTGACCCACACACTAAGGGATTTATTTCAACTCTTTATACTCATCTTATTACTAAACCCAACTCAGACCCACCATCATACGTGGCTAAGTGGGAGATGGATCTTGGGTTTTCGTTGGAAGCAGCCGTTTGGGATAAGATTTGGATCACAACTAAGTTATCCTCACAAAATATAGCTGCCTTAGAGACAAATTACAAAGTACTTACACGGTGGTATTTGGTCCCTGACAGAATTGTGAAATATGCTCCAAATTATTCCCCATCTTGTTTTAGTGGCTGTGTTGATCTTGGATCATATCTGCATACTTGGTGGGATTGGCCGGTAGCAAAAAATTTCTGGAAAGATGCATTTCAACACTGTTTGAAATCCCTATCAATCCTGATCCTACAATAGCACTTTTAAACTTAAAACCAGCTACTCTCTCCTACCGCCAATTCAAACTCTTATTACAGATCACTACAGACGCAAAACAAACAATTGCCAAAGCTCTGAAATCCCCGTCCTTAATTGCTGAAACTAAAAATAGAGTCAATCAAGCAATGATCCATGCCAAAACAGATAAAATATCCAACTTTAAGAATATATGGAATCCCTGGGTGACTCACTTTTTGCCTTCCAATTTTAATGCTTCCCTACGAAGACCTTGGTGATCTCGATTTATACTTTCATTCTCTGCATTCATGGTATGTGTTTATTACCATGTACTACCCCGGGGATATCTTCTAAGCCTAAATTCTTGTCAAATTTGTTTATTGAATTTTAACAATTAATTTTGGCTTAGCAGGTAAAGTGCTCTGCATTTTGAGGAGGTAGAAGCACCTGAAGGAGATTTCTTTTAAACTTCCACTGTGAAAAAAAGACCTTTGCCTCCTGTAAGATCTTTAATGAATTTGTCAAGGGCCTCACCAAAGAGATATCCTCCTACAAAGGGCATACCTGTGAGGCATCTTCTACAGTCAACCTCAGCTGACAGCCTTTGAGCCACAAAATTTTGCGCATATGAACAGAAACCAGAGCCATTTTGGAGATTTGTGTTCATGGCTTGTTTCAGCGAATCCACACAAAAGAGCAAAGCATAAGGTAATTGCTGTAGTTTTAATTGTGGTTTGACAATTAGAAATTGAAGCAATAGCTGGTTGCAGAGCTGGGCCTTTGAGAATAGAAATATACTTTTAGGCTCCATTCACTCTTGTGCGACTTGTCATGCTAGTTTGGACACAAAGTCGCAGTTCATTATTTTCAATGTCACCTGTTCAGGTCACAGCAACTTTGAAAAGGTGCCTGCACTCCATTTTTATGCGACTGTGCCAGAGACTGTAAAGTTTCTCCAAATGCGCACTGGAAATCATGCAACTTTGAAGCTGCACAGGTGTGAATGGAGCCCAAGAGTGTCTCAAACTTTCTATCAGCAGAATCTATGAAGAAACATATTCAAAGTATACATTAAGGTTTTTAAAGGATTATTAGATAAAGAGAGGTCTATGATGTCTAGCATTATTGATCCAGACCAGATGGGGTTCATGGCCGGGAGAGCCACTGATGTGAATTTGCGAAGATTATATATTAATATCCACGCTTCACATAATATAGGTTCTAGGGTGGTTGCCTCTCTAGATATAGAGAAGGCTTTTGACACTCTTGAATGGCCCTGTGGGAAGTGCTCCGCAGAATGGGCTTTCCAATGGGATTTATAAAATGGTTGCAGGTCCTGTATAGACATCCCACAGCTGCAGTGAAAATGGGGGGGGAGGGGGAGGAACTCGGCAGGGCTGCCCTTTGTCTCCAACCCTCTTTGCTATTGCTATGGAACCTGTGGCAGAAGCTTTTCGAACTTCACCCAATATTAAGGGGTTGCGGATTGGTTGATTAGAGGAGCGGGTAGCACTGTATGCAGATGATCTTTTGTTATTTTTGAATGATGTTGGACCCTCTGTTCAAGGAGCTTTACAGATATTGGATTCTTTTTCAACCATCGCTGGGCTGAAAGTAAATTGGGCTAAGTCCTTGTTGTTCCCAATAGATACCAAGGCCCGTAGTATGGCTTCAAATGATATTCCATTGCAGTAAGTGGAGAACTTCAATTACTTAGGAGTGATAATCTCTCACCAAGCCTCTGAATTTATTTCCATGAATTTGACTCTTATCCTAGGAGATATTGGGTTAAAGCTGAAAGTCTCTACCATTATCCTTATTGGGACATAGTAACCTTTTAAAAATGAAAATTATACCAAAACTTATGTACCTTTTTAGACACTCTTCTCAGTGGCTCTCTGGCTCCTTTTTTACAAGATTAAATCAACCCCAGACATAAATTAACCACCCTGAAGCTGCCTGTCCGCATAGGGGAGCATCTCAGAAGTATTAATAATAAGCATGATAAAAGTCCCATTGCATGGCAATTTGCATCTTTTCACAATGGGAGACCAGATGGTCTCAAGGTGAAGGGCTTCTTCATGTTGCAGGGGTGACTTCAATACGGTCCTCCTGGGGAAGTAGAAGGAAGCGATTTTTAAGCTTGGGACACTAGCACCAAAGGGACGCAACACTGAACTGAGTCTGCAGACAATTTTGGATCTGCAGTCTGCTGAAACGGATTTCATCCCAGCACCTTTTTATCTTCTCCATTTTCCATCTTATATCCCGCTGTTTCATCATGTCGGTAGGCTGTACTTTCTTAATTTCTTCTTCTTTTGTTTCTATTAGTCCATCTGCTTAGTAACTTTGAATGGTAGTTGCCTTGAAGCTGGTCTCTACTTGCCTAAAAATGTAGGTGTATTATATATGGCCCCATATTATACAGTCAGATATAGGATTAGTTTGCACTAGCCTTTATCATTTACTAGTTATTACTATTAGGAAGTTATGAGAACAGTAATTTTACGCTATGGAAGCCTCTGCAGGGGGGAGGAAATTACTTAGTAAGCCATTCAAAAGCTTGCAGTTTGACCGTCACTGCGTCCTGAAGCAGCTCACGTGACCAGGTGAGCGATACCAAAACTGGAGGTTTTCTTTTTAGCTATTCTTTTATGAATATACACACATATTATATATATATATATATATATATATATATATATATACACACACACACACACAGTATATATATTCTTTCACTTTATTCAAGCGCAACACAATTGTTTCTATATAATATATATATTTTTGAAAATATTTTATTATATCTTTTCACGTGACAACACTGAAGAAATGACACCTTGCTACAATGTAAAGTAGTGAGTGCACAGCTTGTATAACAGTGTACATTTGCTGTCCCCTCAAAATAACTCAACACGCAGCAAATTAATGTCTAAAACGCTGGCAACAAAAGTGAGTACACTCCTAAGTGAAAATGTCCAAAATAGCCCCAAAGTGTCGATATTTTATGTGGCCAAGATTATTTTCCAGCACTGCCTTAACCCTCTTGGGCATAAAGTTCACCAGAGCGAACCAACTGGAGTCCTCTTCCACTCCTCCATAACAACATCATGGAGCTGGTGGAAGTTAGGTCTGGAGACATGCTTAGCTAGTGCATCATCTTTACCCTCAGATTCTTTAGCAAGGCAGTGAAATTTATGAATTTTGGAGCACCGAGCACTTTACTAGAGGATGGATGTTTATTGAATCGATCACTGTTGAAATGAAGGCATCTGTTACAATATTAGTTGGACTATGTATTATGTTCACATCTTTTTTTTTTTTGATTGATTAGTAAATGTTCTGTATGCGCTGTAAAAATTACAAACACATATATATTATTTGTAGTCAGAGTCTTCACTTGGAAATACGATAAACCTAACTACCAAGACCAGAGGTGTGCCTTGGCCTGGCTGGTCAGTATGCCTAAAAGAGGGCAAAAAGAGATCCAAGTAGGTGTGATGTGAAAGCTTCAATGAAGGGCCAGCAACAGCCATCCGTCCAGTAAATAGCGAAGCCTGGATGCCTACAAAAATGGTTTAAGTATGAAACAGCTAAAGCAGGAGGAAACTCCAATGCCCCATGTACCTGATGATGAAAGAAGGGACCCCCTGTACGGGACCACAAAGTTGCCTCCGATCCTGATGCATATCTAGAAAAGGGGTTTAGGATATAAGCCAAATATGGAAGGAAAACCTGGACATGAGAACGAATTGTTCGTGGTGAGATACATGGAGAAGGGAGGAAGAGCTGACCAGAGGAATACTGCAGAGAAGGGCGTATACTTGATTCCGATACCGTTCCTGCGGTACGGTAATGACCATGAACCCCTAGCTTGTCCCTCTATACTAATGTGGAGAAGTTGTGAGCGTAGCAAAGGGAATTGCCTAGAGCACTAACTGGTAACTGAGCCAAGGGTAGGAGACAGGAAGTCTGAAACACCACAAAAACCTGGCCGGTAACTGGTAGCCGTGCCAAGAGCACATCCCTGACTACCCTTATCATGGCTTCGAGAGGGTGAGCTGCAAAAATGGACAGCCTGACAGGTGTTGTAGGGGCCTAAAATGCTGGTCACCTGATAGATACTTGATGGAGTTGGAAGATGGCCAAAAAGCAGAGGCAATATGCAGCGAACACCAGAGACATGAACCTATGAAACCTTTCCACCCTTGGTAGAAGCCCTCGGAATACTCTGGATAAAGAACCATAGGCCAGATTGATTGCCTGTGACCAGGCTAGCCCCTAGTTCCACATGCTACTGTGACGAATACCAACATCACTTGCAGGCGCCCGGGGTCGCCGCTGACACCTCCACTCTAGCCGAGCGGGCTATGATCCCCTCCATCCTAACAATTATAGCCTGGACATAAGAGCGTATTAAGTACCGCATGAACTGGTTTAAGAATCATGCATAGAAACTTTTTCTGCTGGTGGATGGAAAGAGTTGGGATGGAGTTAGGAATAACCGCCTAAATATACTGCCCCTCCAGCTGAGGCTGGGAGAGGGGTACACCAGTGATAAAACTCAGCTATGAGTTTGGTATGGATCCACCCCTACCTGATGGGGTGCTACCATGCACTGAAGCCCCATGCGACGATGGAAAGACGAATGCTAATTTGTTCCTTCCTGAACGCGCATCATGCCCTGATCTAAGGAAACACAAACTGGAGGAAAAGAGAACAGATAACCAACCCCTGAACACCCCCCCTTCGTACCTGACAAGTGTGAGGATGTAGGTGCAGAAATGACAAGCCAACAGCGCGTGAATGTGAACCCAATGACACCACCCTAGTGTATGCAGTAAGCGAGCCTGAGCAGCGCCAAGACAGGTAATTAAAAACGAACACTCAGGGCTGATGTACCTACAGACCGTGGTGGGTAGCAGTAAAGGTGTAATGGTGAACGTGCATGTATGGTATATGGGAAATGATAGGCTACAACAGAAAACAGAGACAGATGGCAAACTGAAACTCTCAGGGCTAGTGTACCCACAGACCGTGGTGGGCAGACGTACAGTTGTAATGAACTGAACGTGCATAGTATGACGTGTTATGGGCGAGAGGATTGTGGTCAAACATTTAAACGAAACCTCAGCCCATATGTATCCGTAGACGTCACAGACCCTGGATGTGAGCCCTAGCTAACAGAAAATGCTATGAAACGAAAAGCTACGACAGAAAACAGACAGATAGCAAACTGAAACCCTCAGCGCTAGTGTACCCACAGACCGTGGTGGGTAGTTGTACAGTTGTAATAAAATGAACGTGCATCGTATAATGTATATAATAGGCGTGATCTGACAGGAATGCTACAAACTGAACGCTATGACAGGAAAATGCTATTAAAGAAAGCTACCCAGGAAACTGCTATGACAGGAAATCGCTATGAATGAAAACTACACAGGAAAATGCTATGACAGGAAAAAGTGCTACAACTGGAAAATCGCTACGAATGAAAGCTACACAGGAAAGTCACTATGACAGGTAAATTGCTACAAATGAAAGCTTACACAGGAAAATCGCTACAAATGAAAGCTACACGGAAAAGTCGCTACGACAGGAAAATTACTATGAATGAACCTACATAGGAAAATCGCCACAAATGAAAGCTACACAGGAAAATCGCTATGACAGGAAAATCGCTACTTATGAAAGCTACACAGGAAAATCGCTAAGCATGAAAGCTACACAGGAAAATCGTTATGACAGGGAAATCGCTACGAATGAAAGATACACAGGAAATCGCTATGACAGGAATATCTTTATGAAAAAAAGCTACACAGGAAAACATTTTGACAGGAAACGCTATGAACGAAATGTTACGAATGAAAACTGCATGGGAAAGCTACGACAGGAAAATGCTGCGACAGGAAAATCGTTTATGACTGCAAAGCTATGACAGGAAAATGCAATGAATGAAAGCTACACGGGAAAATGCTGCGACAGGAAAATCGCTACGACAGAAATGCTACGACAGGAAAATCAATACAAATGAAAGCTACACAGGAAAATGCTATGACAGGAAAATTTTCTGTGAATGAAAGCTACACAGGGAAAAGCTACGACAGGAAAATGCTAACCGACAACTACAGGGAAAAAGCTATGACAGAAAAAGCTGCGACAGGAAAATCGCCATGACAGAAATGCTACGAATGAAAGCTATGAATGAAATGCCATGACAAACACGCCACTGACAGTAACACGCAATGACAGGGCTGCTATGGTAGAACACGTGGTGACAGAACATGCTGCTGACAGAACCACTAATGACAGGAACAACAACACGTCATGTGAACATGGTCAAGATTTCGCTGTTAAATTAGCACACTGAAAAATACACCAATGTTACAGCACAAGACAGGTAAATCCTGTATTAAATTGCCCATCCTTTGTCAAGGCCGCTGAACCATCCCTAACCGCAGGCCATCACTGCATGTGCGATCACATGAAACGGCTGCGGAGCCTGACATGGATTTGTATGGCTGATTGGCTGCAGCTCATGAACACCTGGCCGCACAGCCCACAGAAATGCTGATCTGGGTGATATATGCCCTGGACAGTATGAATAAGTAATATGTAAAATGATAAGTTGACAAGGGAGAAGAGCGAGGACGGATCCGCCCCCCCTCCCCCCCCGGCGTGAGTACCGGAGAAGCAGGTGGCGCCCCCTTGTAGATGCCAGATAGAGCATGTAACGAGGGCAGGCAGTCCTCCATGTCATCGAGCACGGGCGGACAGCCCCCTCATGATGCCGAATCTGCATGGGAGAGAAGAGAGGAGCTGGCGGCCGATCACCCCCCCCCCCCCCCCGGCGTGAACACCGGGAAAAAACGGGCGGCCAGCCTCCTCGTGATGCCGAATCTGCATGGGAGAGAGGAGAGGAGCTGGCAGGCAGATGGTCGATCACCCCCCCCCCCCCCGGCGAGAACACCGGGAGAAACAGGCGGGCGGCCCCCTCGATGTCAGATATCCTTGGTGAAAAGAAAGGTGGGTAGGTGGGTGGGTGGGCGGACGGTCTCCTCGGTGGTTCCCCTGAGAGAGAAACCACCGCCGACTGTTGCGCCGAAGGGACCCGGAAGTGACGTGCCAGTGTAACCCGGAAATGAACCAACAAAGGATCTGATGGAGGAGGAGGAGGGATATATACCCTCAGACGACTCCTACAAATCCAGGCTTGCCTGCGGCCAGCCTTCAAACATTATTCCGACAATTCGGATCACAGTTAGGAATCCCTGAACAGGATGGTTTTCTTACCAGGAGGAGCTTTACTAGATCTCTCTTGATAGAGGAATCCCTTGAATTTAGGTTCAGGTGCCCCTTGGGCTCAGAAGGCTCCATGCAAAATTACTATAGATGCTAGCACCTGGGGTCAAGGGGCTCATTCGGAATCTTAACAGACTCAAGGGGCCCGAGGCCCAAAACTGTCAAGCACTTCTAACTACAGGGAAATCTCAGCGGTGGGCAGTGCCTTAGACTCCATACACACTATCAGATTTTCTGCAGATTTTTGTCTTCAGATTTACCAAAACCATGTCGTGCAAGGGCCTGCCTGATTGCATACAAATTGAAACTCTTAAGGTTTGACCTATGGTTTTGGTAAATCTGAAGACAAAAATCTGCAGAAAATCTAATAGTGTAGTGTGTATGGGGCCTTAGAGGTATTTTCAGACAAGATTCAAGCAAAAGACATTCTCAATTTTCAGAAAACATCACCACTGTGGCTTATGTAAAAAAAAATAAAAAATAAAAAAAAACAAGACGACCTTAAGTCCCCTTCCTTGTTAGCCCCTATCCCAGGAGATCTTGTTTTGGGAGGAGGTGAACCTGAGTTCTCGATTGGCGGTTCATCTCAAAGGATCGGAAATTATTCCAGCAGACTGTCTCAGTTGTTTTACAATAAAACAGGGAGACTAAATGCCCAGTTTTTGCACAGGTTGCGGACAAGTAGGATCCACCACCCGCAAAAACAGGAAGATAAAAAATTACTTTTCTCTGGAGAAGGAGTCTCTGGCTCTAAGGACTCACTCAAAAATGGGATTTCACTTTTCCTCCATTCTCGGTACTCCCACAGGTTATTCAGAAAATCATGCAAGAAAGCAGTCAGGCGATTCTCATCGCACAGCACTGGGCAAGGCTGGTTGTTCACCCAACCTAATCTTTTATTTGATGGTTTAGAAGCTGGAAGGGAGATCCTCAGGGACAAGGTGTGATAAGAGAAGGTAACTGATACCATTCTGAAAGCCAAAAACTTTGGAATTAATATTTCTAGTACAAAGTCTGGAAGACCTTCTCCCTCCTAGAAAGTGAAGGCAGGGAGGCAGAACAATTCCATTCCTTGGTCATGAATTTACTCCAAGCAGTAGACGACAAGGGTTTGGAGCCTAGCACTCTTGAGGTGCAGGTAGGTGGCAGCTTGGTCAGTTTTTCTGCAGCGAATACTGGCAGAAGATCTCTTAGTCAAGAGATTCCTGACAGCAAAGCAAAGGTGTGCTTGTTAAAATCAGTGGCTCCTTGGGACCAGTCTTTAGTTTTCAATACCTTAACAAAGGAGCCTTTTGAACCTCTGGCTAGCTGTTCTCTTAAGGTTCTGACTCTAAAACATTACATATTTGTTGACCATTACCTCGGCCAGGAGGGTGGGAGATTTGCAGTCCCTTTCCTTTAAAGCGGGAGTCCGCCTAAAAAAAAAAATATTAAAAGCCAGCAGCTACAAATACTGCAGCTGCTGACTTTTAATAAATGAACACTTACCTGTCCCAGGGTCCAGCGATGTCGGCAGTTGAAGCCGCCATCCTTGGTGAGGGAATCAGGAAGTGAAGCGTTGCGGCTTCACTTCTCGGTTCCCTACTGTCCCAGGAGACAGTGGGGGGGGGGGGGGGGGGGGGTGCCGGAATGCGTGTGAATCCCTCGGGAGTCTATGCCTGGAAGTAGGTATCTGCACCCCCCTCCCCCCTGAAAGGTGCCAATTGAAAGAGAGGTTAGAGAGTTATTATCAGGCCAGATCCTATGAACCTGCCTGAGGGTGTCCTCAGATTTTCATCAATCCCAGGCAGTAGTCCTTCCTTAATTTTGTAGATCACCTAAAAGGAAAAGGAAGTGCAGTTCTAGTTTTTTGGATGTGAGAAGGTGCCTTCGCAGGTATTTGGAGTTCTCATGTGATTTCAGGAGATCTAGTCATCTTTTCATTTTATTTAGTGAGCTGAATAGGGGGATTTTGACTTCCAAAAGCTTTATAGGCAGGTGGCTCCATAAAACTATTTTGATTGCTTACAAGAGCTTGGACCAGCAGCCTCCCTCCAGTATTAAGGCACATTCAACTATAGCTCTGGTGGCATCATGCTTGAACAGAGCAGGAGCATTCTAGGAGGAAATTTCAAGAGCAGCACTCTTGTACAATAGCCATGTTTTTGTCAAGCATTATGGCATAGAACTACTTTTCAGCCAGGATTTGGTCTTTGGGAGAAAAGTTCTGGAAGAAGTGGTCAATCCCTAAGGTAGGCGTATTACTTGTTCATCCTCTCATGCAGCTGTTCTGGAAGACTCTTTGGGAAAACCACCGTTACTCTTACCAATGACAGGGTTTCCAGGATGGTGTGGTGTTTTGAAGCTTTGGGTTATTTCTCCTTGTGCACCTTGGTGTAGGCTCCTTTCTTCTGTTTAACAACTGAGGAAGAGGGAGTGGGAGCTTCCTCTTCAATATAGTGACAATGTGGTGGGGATTAATCTTCCGCAGCTGCCTCAAATACTGCCTCAACACAGCCTCTTCATGCCCTTCTGATTCTGTCTCCAGGAATGGCATATCAGGATCCACTTCTGGTTGAAAAAGAAGGTGGACACTTAGGTGAAGAAGCAGGGCATTTCAAAACCCTGGACAAAGATGGCTATAAAATGGTCATAATCTGTCCAAGAAATTGTGACAAGATTACAGAAAATTCTGTTTTTGTCAAGTAAGCCACTTGTTGAAGGCCTGAAATAGAGTTAGAATTGAATGTCGAGAGTGGTGTTAGAACTGGTTCTTGCTGTGGTGCAAAGGACACATTGTCACTCTGAGTATTGTACTGTTTTGAACTGGCTTTCTTTCACCTGGTCTCTGCCATAGCTACAATTTGGGGTACCCACGAAGTACAGTGGTAGATAAAGCATGTCCATAAGGAGTACAAAAAAACTCAGGTGTAGACTGTCCTGCAACTAATCCTTGTGGTGACAGGGTAGATGAAAGCACCTGTATACCTTATATACCTTATCAGGGCTCTAGGCAGAAGTGTGCAACCAGTGGTGTGGTGTTCACATGAGAAATGTCACCAGCACACCAGAATCTTCAAAATCTCCAAAGCTTTAATTCATTAATCACATAATTCCAGAAGAGATGTTTCAGAGTTGAAGGGGTTCTGCAAGACTCCCCAAAACGGTGCATCTGTAATTATGATTTGTATTATGATGAGTACATTGGGGAAAAGTACTGCCTGCAGGCATTTTTGGTACAGTGCCGGTGGCAAATTCCTTAAAAGCGCTTGTTAATTGCTTGTTAACACAATGCATCTTAACCTACATGTTATGGAATAATGGGGCCATAGAGCCTTAGAGCTTTATTTATTAATTTATTTCAGGTACTTATATAGCGCTGTCAATTTACGCAGCGCTTTACATATACATTGTACATTCACATCAGTCCCTATCCTCAAGGAGCTTACAATCTAAGGTCCTTAACTCACATTCATACATACTAGGGACAATTTAGACAGGATCCAATTAGAGCTTTAACTAGCTTTAGATTTAGTGTCCTTCCTACCCAATTCATCTCTGTGAAATAATAGGATTTTTGTACTTACCGTAAAATAAATTTCTCAGAGTTCATTGATGGACTAAGCGCTTCATATTCAGAACTATAGGGTTATATTGCTCTCTACAGGAGTAGGACACTAGGGAGAAAAAAAAGACTTAGCGACACTTATGGGCAGTCCTAGCTGGTATACATCCCCCTCTCTGCTATAGGCCTTGAGTTTAGTAGAAAGCAGTGTCAGAAGTATCAAAACTCCATAGAGGGGTGGGTGCTGTGTCCGTCAATGAACTCAGAGAAATTGATTTTAAGGTAAGTACAAAAATACTATTTTCTCTTTCGTTCATTGACAGACACAGTGCTCCATATTCAGAACCATAGGGACGTCCCCAAGTAGTGCCAAAACATGAGGGGTGGGACAGCAAAAAAATCCCAAGGCTAAACACAAGAGGCCAACCAGGTAACAGGAGCTTAAATAAAAAAACAACAACTGGAGTCCAGCCTTAACAATACAGCCCCAAAGAGGGAACAGACCCTCTAAACAGCAGCCTGCAAAACCTGACGGCCAAAAGAAGCATCCACAGATGCCAAAACATCCACTTTGTAGAACTGTGTGCACCAACGACCAAGTGGCCGCCTTGCAAACCTGCGCAACTGACGCCTGATGACGGAAAGTCCAAGAAGCACGAAGTGCCCAAGTAGAGTGAACCGTTACAGGGCAAGGAGCAACCTGACCCTTGATAGAATAGGCCTGAATCGCCGTAGGTCTGATCCATCTGGAAATGGGCACAGGAGAAGCGGACAGTTCTTTTCTTGGCCCGTCTGTAATCAAAAGCGGTGAGTATGACCTCCGAAAAGAACCCGTGGCTGCCAGATACACCCAAATCGCCCAAACCACATCCAGGGCATGCAATGCAAATTCCCTGGGATGAGTGGGCTTGGGCCACAAAGAAGGCAGCACAAGGTCTTCATTCAAATGGAAGTCAAGCAACCTTAGGTAGGAACGACGGGCGAGGATGAAGAACCACCTTATCGTTGTGGACCACAAAGTAGGGGGTACGACACAAGATAACACCATCAGTTCCGACACCCTGCGAGCAGAGGTGATAGCCACCAAAAAAGCCACCTTCTTAGAAAGCGAAAGCAGGGAATCTTACAAATATTTTCAAAGGGAGGCTTTTGAAGAACTGAGAGCACCAAGTTCAAAGATCACGGCGGTAGAGGAGACCGCACCGGTGGAGTCAGTTGTTGAACCTCTTGAATAAAAGTATGCACCAATGAATGCGTGGCCAAGGGTCGCTAAAAGACTGCCAATGCAGACACCTGGCCCTTGATGGTACTCAAGGCCAACTTCTGCTCAACACCTCGTTGAAGGAAGGTGAAAATCCGAGCCACCGAAAAAGAACGAGGGTGAACACCGATTGACTCACACCATGAAATGTACGCTTTCCATGTACAATGGTAAATCTTCCTAGGAGGTAGACTTCCTAGCCTTCAGGAGTGTCAGAATCGCCGATCCAGGCAAACCTCTGTCCTTCAGCACCTGGCTTTCAACAGCCAGGCCGTCAAAACAAGCGACTGTAAAGCAGGATGGAAGATCGGCCCTTGGGACATCAAGTGGCATTCTCCAAGGGACGTCGGCGACAAATCACACCAGGTCGGCGTACCACGACCGGCAAGGCCAGTCGGGGGGCCACCAGAATGACCGGAATCCCTTCGGCCTCGATCCTGCCCAGAAGCAGCTTGAGAGGAGGGAAGGCATAGATCAGACGATACTGGCCCCACTGGGTCGGAAAAGTGTCTGTGGCCTCCACCAGAGGATCCTGTGACCTTGCCACAAACCTCAGTACCTTCCTGTTGAGCTGAGACGCCAACAAAACCACCTCGGGCGTGCCCCACCGCTGACATATATGAAAAACGTCCGGATGAAGAGTCCACTCCCCTTGGTCCCACGCCTGCCAACTGAGATAGTCTGCCTGCCAATTTTCCACTCCTGGAAGGTATGCAGTGGAGAAGGTCGAAACGAAGCATTCCACCCACTGGAGAATGCTGGCTACTGCTACAGCCGCCAACACACTTTTTGTTCCACCCCTTGTGATTGACATAAGCAACCGCCATGGCATTATCAAACTGGATCAGTGCCGGGAGCACCTGGAGCCGATCCATCCAGCGAACCAGACACAACCTGATTGCCCGAAGTTCCAAGACATTGATTGGTAGTCTGGATTCCTCCAGCATCCCAACAGTCCTGAGCGGAGCGCAGTCCCAGGACACCTTCCCACCCAGACAGACTGGCATCCATAGTGACCACTGTCCAATACAAGGGGAGAAAAGATTTGCCCTGTTGAAGAGCCAAGATCAGGGAACCCCTGGTTTCCCGGCTCAGCCAAATCTGATTGTCTAGAGACTTTGGACACTTGTCCCACTTCACCAAGATCTCCCTTTGGAGGGACCCCACATGGAACTGTGAAAACGGAACCGCCTTCAAGGTAGACACCATCAGGCCCAGCACCCGCATTCAAGTCCAGAGGGAGTACCACCCTCTGGACAGCAATAGATGAATCACAGCATGCAACTTCTGAAGTTTGTCCAGAGAAAGGAACACTCTGGCTAGAGCTGACCCAGATAATCTAATTTTTTGGAGGGAAGCAGGGCAGACTTCTGGTAGGTTAGAAGCCAACCAAACTCCTTTAGGGTCTGAATAGTGATCTCCACTTTGTCCATCAAGGCAGAAGCGGACTCTGCCCATAAGAGGAGGTCGTCCAGGTAGCCCAGTACCGCAATCCTCCTCTGACGTCAGAACCGGCCAACACTTTTGTGAAGACCCAAGGAGCGGAGGAGAGACCAAAGGGTAATGTCACAAACTGATAGTGCTCCTCTCTCACAGAAAAACAGAGGAAACGCTGATGTTGGACCCATATCGGAATGTGCAAGTAAGCATCCTTGATGTCGATAGAGGCTAGAAAATCCCCTTGATGTAGGGATGCCACTACCATGCGAATGGACTCCATTAGGAATTTCTGTACCCGTACAAAGCAGTTCAGAGCCTTGAGGTCCAGAATTGGACGCACCTTGCCCTTTTTTGGGACCGTAAACAGGTTTGAAACTGTTCCGATACCGAAACTGGGCAATCACTCTATGAAGCAACAGGTCCTGCATCTCCCCGAAGAGAGCTCTTGTAACTGAACAGAATCACTTCGTGGACCCATTTGTTGTTCACCAAGGAGGTCCATGGGCCCTAAAAACCAGGAAGACATCCCCCCACCTTAGGCATGGGTGAAGGCGCACCTTCATTCTGAAGGAGCCTTGTCCGCGAGTCTAGAGAATCTTGCTCTTGGCTTGCCAGACCAGGGCTGCTTGAAACCTCCAGAGGAGGGCTTGAAAGGTTTTGAAACATTCTCAGTGGTCCCTGAGGGACAAAAAAAAAAAAATTTGTGCAGAGAAAGAAGGGCAGCGTCTGCAACAAGGTTCTTTCTCCTTCCCAGACTGTGGAAGAAAGGTGCTCTTCCCCCCCCTGAGACTCTTAATGATGTCATCCAGGGTAGCCCCAAACAGGCCATTGCCTCGAAAGGGCAAATCCATCAGAGCTTTTTTTTTTTAGAAATCTGATCCGCAGACCAACACTTAAGCCACAACACATGCCTAAGCACTGCTGCCGAAACAGATAGCTTAGAAATCAAGGGAGCCGCGTCCAGAGAGGCATCACAAATTGCAGCCCCTGAACCAACTGGTCCGCCAACTAAACAAAGGCAGGGAGGCATTTGCTCACCCCCTAGATCATGGTTTAACCCACTCAGTGTTTGCGACACCAGGGCAATGGCCAGGACTGGCCTCAGCGCTGAACCAGCAATAGTGAACATATTGTGGGCCACAGACTCTGCCTTTCTATCAGCTGAATCCTTAAAGGCCGGGGATTCCTCTACTGGAATCATGGTCGTCTTGTTCAACCTGGAGACAGGAGGGTTCACCACTGGTGGGACAGTCCACTTCTTAAGGAGTGACTCATCAAAGGGGTACCTCACCGTAAAGCTTTTAGAACCACAAAGTGACATTTTGGCCGCTCCCAATTTTAATAGACAAACTTGTCAAAATAGGAAGAGTAAGGGAACACCTTCGCCGTGCAAGATGGCTTGTGGGTGCCAAATGGGACAGCCACCTCTGCAGCCACTTCAGTTGCATCCTCCATCTTCAAAGTATCCCGCACAAATGTTATCAGTGCATCAACCAGCGCCTTCTTCTACGCTGCAACAACTGTGGAGGAATGATCCTCACTACCTGATAGATCAGGGAGCATAGCTACAAACCGCGCAGGGTGGGCCATGTTCACGGCGACAGAGCCAGATTCCCGATTTGACGAGACAGATGAGGCAGTGGAGGGCACTTTCTGCTAGTCACCACCCAAGGGCTACCTCCAGAAACAAATGACTCCAGGACCACCATCAGTGCATCAATGGAAGGTTGGGCCCCCGAGGGAACCTGCTGCCTCCAAAAGGGGGTCAGATGGGGAAACCTGCTCATGAGACTCCATATGTTAAAAGGGGACAGTAACGAGCCCCTTGCTCGCTCAGTTCCACTCTCCCGACACTCCTCTGCAGCTATAGAATCAGACTGCAGATCGCGACATCTGATTGCTCGGTCATCCAATGCTCCGGGATTAGAACTACAGCTATGTGCCGTTCTAACCCAGTTGTGATAGCTCAGAACAAACACCAGGCAGGCTGTATGTAAGTTCAACCAGGAATATATATTTATTGACAGGAATACAGTCTTATTTATACAATAAAAGAGGAGGTGCTCATATTATTCTAACAATACAGCTGTAACCTAATTAACACGATCTAATTAACTAATCCCTTTAGACAGGCTAGATGACTCAGACATGACCTTTATGCCAGACAGGCCGTCTTGTAGTTCAGAAAATCCAATCAACATAATCCCAATAGCAGAGTTAAACACAAACAACAATGGGGATCTAATGACTCTTAGATCCCATACTAGAGACTTATTTACAATACACATTTTAGCAGACAACAGACAGGTAGCTGGAATTGATGACATTAGCATTTAACAGTAGGAGTCCCAACGGTATGAATCAGTCACTATTCCAATATGGCAAATCCAGGGTCCCCAGAGTCTGTGTGTCCTGGGGGACCAGGACCCGAATCCACAGTAATACCACCTCAAGGGTCCCCAGGCATACAGCTCACAAAGAACACCGTTCCCCCAAATGCCAGGGCCCACGATCGATCGGCAAGAGTCTAGCATACAGTCCCCTCCAAAAGTCTCTCTCCCGGCTAGGTCTGTCACAGGGACACACCCCAGCAAAGTGCGTCTAGCACCCACCGCACCCGTATCACCACAGGGGCACCCGAAAGTGGAGCACCCCACAACCTGCAGCAGAGAGAGGGAGGAACCTCACCAGAATTCACCACCTCACCAGAGTAGCACCAGAGACCACGGCAAAATGGCCCCCACACAGGCTGCCAGAGGCCCAAGAGGAACCCCTGGAGCCCAGGCCACATACACAGTGGAAAAGGGAGACCCGGGCACAGGACCACAAAAAATTGTCAGCGCCCACCCCAGCAGGGAAGTGCATCCTGCTGGCAGCATGTCCACCTGCCCCCCCCCCCCCCAGCAGCACAGTGCTGCACACCAGTCCTAGCCACCTGTCAACCCACCGCTCTACCCCCGGGGGATGTCGGGGGTACAAAGATGGCCCAGAGGGACCACACAAAAAGAGGGCCTGGGGGGAAGGAGGGGAACCTGCAGGTCTGACTGTCCCAGGGGGGTGCCCGCATCAACCCCACACACCACATTCGGGGGGAGAGGGGGGCATCC
Organism: Aquarana catesbeiana; assembly: GCF_042186555.1. NCBI lineage: Eukaryota > Metazoa > Chordata > Amphibia > Anura > Ranidae > Aquarana > Aquarana catesbeiana. The sequence goes on from NC_133325.1 coordinate 274,215,509, forward strand.
TACTCACCATACCGCGAAACCAGGCGGGCACCACTCCAGACAAAACCCCTCACCATAGAAACAGGGGGGGGGGTCGGCCAGGAGGAATGCTGCGACTCTGGCCAAGACCCAGTCGTATGCGACCTCGCGAGGCATTTAATTCGCAGGCCAGCCCCTGTTCAGTGGGCCTATGTCATGGCTGACCAGTGTGGAGCTGACTGGTCAGACTGAGGGGACCACTGGATCTAGCTATCCAGCCCGTCGCTCAGTCCGGCATTCGTTTGCAGATCTCACAGGAAGACACAGAAAAAAAAAAACATTTAAAAGGGAAAAAGTTGCCAGGACCAAAGATCCCGGCAGGGAACTAGGTCCTTACTCCTGACTAGGCAAAAAAAAAAACTGAAGGTTTATAGCAGAGAGGGGGGATGTATACCAGCTAGGACTGCTCAAAGGTGCAGCCAAGTCTTTCCGCCTAGTGTTCTACTCCTGTAGGAGGGCAATATAATCCTATGGTTCTGAATATGGAGTGCTGTGTCCGTCAATGAACGAAAGAGAAATACATAAATATATACATATATCTAATATATTAAAACAAATTTAATTTTCTTTTTTTAAATGATAAACCTAATAATGTGCAAGGTCAGCATTGCTGTATGGATTCAAAACAAAAAACAAAAAAAAATACCTTTAAAACCATCAGGATAAACTTCAGGTAGAAATTTAGTAGTGATATCTCCTTTGATAAAACGTGAATTAATGATCACCTCTCGGAGTAAAGGAATATTGTGAGTCACACCTGAAAAGCAAAAAACAATAAATTAATTCAGCAACTGTATAAAATGCAGTTACTTGAGCCAAGCTTTCACAAAATGTAGAAACTGCTAACACAAACACGCTGATTTACTAAAATAGGCCACAACTTTGCAAGTGCAGTTGCTTCCAGAGCTTAGTAAATGAGGTAAAGCTTCATTTTAAAGAGGGAGTTCACCTAAAAAAATATATATTAAAAGCCAGCAGCTACAAATACTGCAGCTGCTGACTTTTAATTAATGGACACTTACTTGTCCTGGAGTCCAGCGATGTCGGCAGCCGAAGCCGATCAATCGCTCGGCTCTCGGCTGCTGCCGCCGACATTCTCTGTGAGGGAATCAGGGAGTGAAGCATTGCAGCTTCACTTCCCGGTTCCCTACTGCGCATGTGCGAGTCGCACTGCGCGTCCTAACTGGCTCCCGCTATCTCCTGGGACCTGTGTGTTTCCCAGGAGACAGCGGGGGGGGGTGCGGGAAGGGGCGTGACTCCCGAGGGAGTCTATTACAGGAAGTGGGTGCAAATACCTGTAGTAGACAGGTATCTGCACCCCCCTCCCCCCCTGAAAGGTGGGTGCCAATTGTGGCACCGGAGGGGGGGAGGAAACAGATGAGCGGAAGTTCCACTTTTGGGTGAAACTCCGCTTTAAGCAACCACATCCAAAGAAAAAGAAAACTGCTTGCACATGATTGGATGATGGAAGTCAGCAGAGTTTCCCCTCATTTACTAAGCTCTGCAGGAACTGCACTTGCAAAGTGCACAGTCTTTTTACCTTAAAAATTAACCACCACAGTGTTTCCAATAGAGAATAAACTTGCCGAATTTCAGGCGGCATCGGCAGGTTCAATAGAAACCAGCCAACATTTAGACTGTGTGTACTGTAGTCGGTCCAACAGAATTACCAAAAAAGAAAGTCTGGCGACCGCCTTCCGATAACCACTCTCAGCCAATGGCTGAGAGCGCCAACCAGAGTGTTCCACCGAATGGGAGGTGTCCCCCTGTTAGAACACAATAGAACAGCAAGGGATAGTTAGTACAGGGGCTCCTCCTGAGTTGTCAGGTTTTTTTCATTCAGTCCTGCTGTACTAGGCTTAAAGATAGTACATGTGAAAAAAATAAAAATAAAAAACAATCTTTGCCAAAGTAATTTGGCTCTGACACACGCCAGCCTTTTAAAGGCTAAATTTGCCTTTTTTTTTCTTCTAAAATTCAAGCTTTCGTATGTCCCAAATTATCATTACTGTACCTCTGATTAACCACTTATGGACGGCCTGCTGCAGGTTTATGTCGCTACTATGAAGAGGCAGCAGCTAGGTGCCAAAACCCCAGTATTCTCTTCTTCAGCGGGTGATCCACTTTCAGATAAAAGTGTTCTCTGTGGCGGATTCGCAGTGAGATCACTTTTATCGGCGCAGGAGAGGGGCACCCCCCTCCCGCCACGCTCCGGTGCCCTCTGCCGCTTACCGGAGCCGTCGGTAGCAGCGGAAGCGATCGGATCCTTCTTCCTGCTAGGCATGGAGACAAGTGAGGGGAAGATGGCCCCCACCCGACTCCATATCATTGCAGGGCGGAAGCGACGTCAAAACGTCACTTCTGCCCATAGCTCTTAAAGAGCCATTTCTTTTTAATTTTTCCAAATGACATTTTTTTTTTTTTTTTAATTTATTGCATTTTTGACCCCAGATCTCATATATAAGAGGTCTTGTCATGCTTTTTGTTCTATTACAATGGATGTTTACATTCCTTGTAATAGGAATAAGTGATTTTTTTTTTTTTTTTCTTTTTAAAGAACAGTATAAAATAAAAAATAAAAGGTAAAATAAATAAGAAAAAAAAAAATTTTAAAATGCGCCCCGTGCCGCTGAGCTTGCAAGCAGTAACGCCCGCATATGAAAACGGTGTTCAAACCACACATGAGCTATCGCCAGGAGAGCAAGAGCAATAATTCTAGCCCTAGACCTCCTCTGTTTTAAGGGTAAAAGTTTGTCGCCATTCCACGAGCGGCCGCAATTTTGAAGCGTGACATGTTGGGTATCAATTTACTCGGCGTAACATTATCTTTCACAATTAAAAAAAAAAAATTAAAAATAGGCTAACTTTACTGTCGTCTTATTTTTTTAATTTAAAAAAGTGTATTTTTTCCAAAAAAAGTGCACGTGTAAGACCACTGCGCAAATACGGTGTGACAGAAAGTATTGCAACACCCACCATTTTTTTCCTAAGTGCTAAGTAATTTCCTTGCAAAAAAAAAACTTTTTAACTTGTAAACAACAAATCTCAGAAAGAGGCTCGGTTCTTAAGTGGTTAATCATCTGGCAGGGCGTCTGCACTCACTAGTAAGGATGAGCTCTGGCGTGTTAGCACACTCTATGTGCCGAGCTTGCCAGGAAGTCGGCACTACGCTGCACTAATCACAGGCAGTGAGACATTTCCCGATCTCTGCAGCCGCGCATCGGGACAATGTCTCACTGCCTGTGATTAGCGCTGTGCAGTGCCGACTTCCTGGCGGGCTCTGCACGTGCAGCTTGCGAACACGCCCGAGCTCATCCTTACTCACTAGCCAAGAGAAACTGTTGAGTGATCACATAACATGTTATGTGGAGCAGAGCTGTAGTACTGAAAACAGAAAAAGTGTGTCCCTGGAATTCTGTGAAGCTTACCATACACTATACAATACACTATACAATCTGATTGTACAATCTCCTTTAGATCTACCATCTATATAGTGCAAGAGCCTGTCTGATTAGATACAGAGTGATTGGATAGATAGGCGTGTCCTTTTATTATATCAATTTGGTAAATCTAAAAGGAGAGTGTACAATCAGATTGTATATTGTATGGCCACCTTTATACAGCTAAAATGGACTAGTTGCACTTTTGATGCCATTAATGGCACCCCAAAAGCAGAAGAAAACACACATTTGGTTGCGCGTGACAAACACGAGATAACAAGAAAAAAGCAAAATTCAATGTGCCAAAATGGCCCATGAGCCACACTGGTGCGTTTGTTGGATGCGTTGCGAGAAAAATGCACCAAAAAACTTGTGCTCCCACAATGCTGGGTGTGATTAGAGCCTGAAAGTGAAATTGGAGTATTTAGACCCTCCAGCCTCCCTGACCCGGAGCTGAATTACAAGAATATTGACAGCTGAATGCATCCCTCCCATGTACTTGTATAAAGCTGGCCATACACTATACAATCTGACTGTACAATCTCTCTCCAATTTCCTTTTGATTTACCAAATCTATGGAAAAGGAGGACCAACCCTGAACAATCCATTCAATTTGTATAAAATCAGACAGGCCGTAGTTGATGGTAGATATAAAGAAGATTGTAAGATGTATGGCCACTTTAAAAAGGAAGAAGTTGAAAAGTGGGCAAAAAAAAAAATAGGTGGTATATGAATGAGGGGGATGTGGTCCAAAGAAGTAAATCACACCCTATTCTGTGATGCAGTGCATGATGGAATGTGTAGTTTCCTAGATGGTCACACAATGCCACAGGAAGTCAGGGCTCAGAGTGCATTATTTTTAAATTTTGAACTGAGAGGAGAAGATTCAAAGCTGCCATGGACTAGGTAAGTGAGAGATGAGCACATTGGGACTGTTAGGGCAGAAAAGACTAGAGGTCGGCCGATATATCCGCCGATATTTGTCCATTTTTGATAAATTGGCATCGGCCGATTATTATCAAAATTAGGCCGATATTTAACATTAACCACCGTTCCTCCTCCCTTCTCCACACTCAGCACGGCACTTGATGCTTGCCAGAGCTGCTGAGTGTGTGAAGCTGGCACGTAACAGAGAGGAGAGAGAGAGGGATCTGTCAGAATTGAGGTTGATGTCGGGGGTGGGCGGGACCCGGCCCGGGGTGGGCGGGACCTGGCCGTTAGCAAACACTAGCCAATGGGATGAGATCTGGGCGGGCCGCTATGTGTATGTGGCCCCGCCCCTTTTCTTAAGCAGGCCAATCATTGGCTGCTGTTCGATAGCTGCTGGGTCCCGCCCACCCCGACATTAATCTCAATTCCGACATCTGTCTGTTGTCAGTTTCACACACAGTTACTCGGCTTCATGTGAAACCTGCCAGTGCCAATCAGTGCCATCTGTCAGTGCCACCTGCCACCCAGTGCCATCTACCAGTGCCAACCAGTGCCTGCCAGTGCCAACTCCAACCAGTGCCATGCCAAGCAGTGCCACCTGCCAGTGTCAATAGTGCCACCTGCCAGTTCCAAACCAGTGCCACCTGCCAATGCCTGCCAGTGCCACCTGCCAGTGCCAACCAGTGCCATGTCAGTTCCAAACCAGTGCCAGCCAGTGCCACCTGCCAGTGCCAATCAGTGTCATCTGTCAGTGCTACCTGCCACCCAGTGCCACCTGCCAGTGCCAACCAGTGCCACCTGCCACTGCCAACCAGTGCCTGCCAGTGCCACCTGCCACCTCCAACTAGTGCCCCGCCAATCAGTGCCACCTGCCAGTGCCCCGCCAATCAGTGCCACCTGCCAGTGCCAATAGTACCACCTGCCAGTTCCAAACCAATGCCACCTGCCAATGCCTGCGAGTGCCACCTTCCAATGCCAACCAGTGCCACTGCCAATCAGTGCCACCTGCCAGTGCCAACCAGTGCCATCTTCCAGTGCCAACGCTAATCAGTGCCACCTGCCAGTGCCATCTGTACTGAGGACATCAAGTGTGTGGTAGAGTGAAAGGAGCAAGCAGGGAGCAGTGGAGTGGGTGAATATCGGTATCAGCCAGAGAAAAACCCATATCGGTCGACCTCTAGAAAGGACCTTAGAAAATGTATTGTGAAAAGTGAAATTCTGCCTGGATAGGTGAACTTAGGCCTCTTTCACACGGACTGTCCGTTCAGGTCCGCCTGTCAGTTTTTTAGGCGGACCTGAACGGACCCTCCATAGACATCTATGGAGCGTCGGAAGTCGGCGGTGACATGTCCGCTGACATCCGACCCGCTCCGATCCAAAAAAGTGTAATGGAGGAAAAACCTACTTTTCCATCCGTTTTCGGATCGGGTGACGACAGACTCTACGGTCCATCATCACCCGATCCCCCATAGGGGAGAGCGGCGCTCTGACAGGTCTGTCGTTGCACAGTGTGCAGAGACAGACCTGTCATTTTCCTGCTCAGCGGGGATCGGCAGAGCGATCCCCGCTGAGCAAGCGGATATTCACACGGAGGATCATCACTGATCCGCCCCATGTGAAAGAGCCCTTAGCCTTTACAATGACCTTATTTGTAGCAGTCACCTCTATAATTAGGCCCCAATTATGGCCATGCAAACAATACAGTTTTTATTTAACCACTTCAGCCCCAGAAGAATTTACCCCCTTCCTGACCAGAGCACTTTTTGCGATTCGGTACTGTGTCGCTTTAACTGACAATTGCGCAGTCGTGCGGCGTGGCTACCAAACAATATTGACGTCATTTTTTCCCACAAATAGAGCTTTCTTTTGGTGGTATTTGATCACCTCTGCAGTTTTTATTTTTTGCGCTAAAAACAAAAAAAGAGCGACAATTTTGAAAAAAATGCATTTCTTTTTGCTATAACAAATATCCCCCAAAAATATATAAAAAAACGTTTTTTTTTCCTCAGTTTAGGCCGATACGTATTCTTCGACATTTTTTTTTTTTACTAAAAATAAGATCGCAATAAGCGTTTATTGATTGGTTTGCGCAAAAGTTATAGCGTATGCAAAATAGGGGATAGTTTTATGGCATTTTTATTAATAATTTTTTTTTTTTTACTAGTAATGGAGGCGATCTGCGATTTTTATCGTGACTGCGACATTATTGTGGACACATCGGACAATTTTGACACATTTTTTGGGACCATTGGCATTAATAAAGCGATCAATGCTATAAAATTGCATTGATTACTGTAAAAATGTCACTGGCAGTGAAGGGGTTAACCACTAGGGGGCGGGGAGGGGTTAAGTGTGTCCTGGGCAGTGATTTTAACTGTGGGGGGGATGGGCTAGCAGTGACATGACACTGATCGCTGCTCCCGATGACAGGGAGCAGACGATCGGTGTTCTGTCACTAGGCAGAATGGGGAGATGCTGTTTACATCGGCATCTCCCCATTCTTTAGCTCCGTGACACGATCGCGGGTATCCCAGCGGCGATCGAGTCTGCGGGTCCTGCGGGCACGGAGCTCGCGGAGGGTAACGTAATTCAAGGTAACGTACAGGTACGTTACTTTGCTCAGCCGTGCCATTCTGCCGACGTATATGTGCTGACAGCGGCCGGCAAGTGGTTAAATAATTTTTTTAAAGATTTTTTTTTAACCAGTTAAAGACTGCCCACCACATATATACTGTGGCAGGGCGGCTCTATTGCGCTAAACAATGTACCTGTAAGTTGTTTCATGTGATAGATAGTGTGGACGCGCCCGCTGCACGCCGGGGGAGCACACGAGTGGGTCCTGCGGACTCGATGTCCGCCGATCACCCACAATCGCTTCACAGAGAGGCAGGACAGGGATCTGCCTATGTAAACAAGGCAGAGCTCCGTTCTAACAGGGGGCAACACTGAGATTGTCTGTTCCTAGTAATCGGGAACAGCGATCTCTGTGTTGTCCCAGTGAGATCATCCCCCACACAGAGCACATACTGAGGGAACACCGTTAACCCTTTGATTGCCCCTGGTGTTAACCCCTTCCCCGCCAGTGTCATTTATACAGTGATCAGTGCATTTTTTTAGCACCGATCAATGTATCGGTGTCGCTGGTCCCCAAAAAGTGTCACTTAGGGTCAGAATTGTCCGCCACAATGCCACAGTCTCGCTAAAAATCGCAGAGAGCCATTACTAGTAAAAACAATTTAAAAAAATAAATAAAAGTCCATACATCTATCCCCTATTTTGTAGACGCTATAACTTTTGTGCAAACCTATCAATATGCACTTATTGTGATTTTTTTTTTTTTTTCCCAAAAATTATGTAGAATACATATTGGCCTAAACTGATGAATAAATTAGTTTTTTTTAATATATATTTTTTGGGATATGCATTATAGCAGAAAGTTAAAAATAGTTTGTTTTTTTCAAAATTGTCTTTGTTTATAGCACAAAAAATAAAACCACAGAGGTGATCAAATACCACCAAAAGAAAGCAATATTTGTGGGGGAAAAAAAAGACATAAATTTTATTTGGTAATAGCGTTGCACAACCGTGCAATTATCAGTTAAAATAACGCAGTGCCGTATCGCAAAAAAATGGCTTGGTCATTAACCACTTGCCGACCGATGCACGCCGATATACGTCGGCACAATGGTAGCGGTGGGCAAATGGGCGTACCTATATGCCCCCTTTAATTGGCGGGGCTCGCTATATAAATGACAATGGTTCCAAAATAGTGTCAAAAGTGTCCGCCACGTTGCAGTCACGATAAAAATCGCAGATAGCTGCCATTACTAAGAAAAAAAAAAAAAAGAATTAATAATAAAAATGCCATAAAACTATCCTATAATTTGTAGATGCTATAACTTTTGCGCAAACCAATCAATATACACTTATTGTTATGTTTTTTTATCAAAAATATGTAGAAGAATACATATCGGCCTAAACTGAGGAAAAAAAATTGTTTTAGGGGGATAGAGGTTATATGTTTTTGGGGGATATATATTCTAGCAAAAAGTAAAAAAAATATTGCTTTTTTTTTCAAAATTGTCGCTCTTTTTTGTTTATAGCGCAAAAAATAAAAAAACACAGAGGTGATCAAATACCACCAAAATAAAGCTCTATTTGTGGGAAAAAAAGAACGTAAATTTTTTTTGGGTGCAACGTCACACAACCGTGCAATTGTCAGTTAAAGCGACGCAGTGCGAAATTGCAAAAAATGCTCTGGTCAGGAAGGGGGTAAAATTTTCCGGGGCTGAAGTGGTTAAGGAGGTAAATCCTTCTGGGGCTGAAGTGGTTAAAGGAGTTTTCTTTTTTTTTTTTTTTACAAAAACATATTTATCCTAGTTCGATAAGTTAAGCGTGTTCCATGCCTCACCATGTCTCAGTTGCCACTCAGAGTCTCGACAATTTATCCTTAATGTTACAACGCTCGTTATTTTAGGCCTCCTTCACATGGCATTTACCCACTTACACCAGATTTGGTAGCTACCAAAATGCAAAGCTCAAACAAAAAAACTTTTTGGCTTTTGAAATAATTTCTTTTCCAATAATTTTTTATTGAAAGTTTTACAAATCAAATTTTCAAGGCAAAATATTGTTCACATGAGATAAGCATTTCCATATACAATATGTCTTAAGTTACTAGAAGTGTGAGCAGTAAGGTATACATTATCAAGTGTGATTGTTGTGTCTGTTATCTCTTTATACTTCAACTTAATGAATTTCATGAGAAACCTGTAACAAGTAAAAATAACAGACGAAATACAAGAAAGAAAAAACAAAAAAAGGGAAGACAAGATTATCGCTTTCTTGGATCCATACCATGTGGCCTATGTCCGCTTACTGGTCACTCAAACAAGATGCAGGGGAAGAAAAGAAAAATCTGCAAAAGGAAGGAAGGAAGAAAGGAGAGAGAAGATGGGAGAGGAAGAGAAAAGGGGGGGGTGCATTCCCGTCGTTCTCCACTTAACTGCACTGACGTCTCATAAACCTTCGGACAGATATTTTATCCATGGTTCCCAGACCCTATCAAAGACTGGTTGTTTATCAAGTAATATCACTGAGAGGCGTTCATTGATCATGATCCATGACAACTTAGTTTTCACTAAGTCGAAGGGGATCATGGGCGCTCTCCAAGATCTAGCTACCGCTAACCTGGATGTCGTAAAGATAAATGATAAAAATGATAAATTAGTTTCTTCGTGTGTCCTGGTACTCCCTCTATTGGCATCCCTAGTAGCTCCTGCTGTGGTGATTTGGTTAGATTCACCTGGGTTAATGAATAAAGTTATAGATGCGTATCCAAAATCTCCTGACTTTAGGGCCTGTCCATCATATATGGCATACTGTGCCTTCTATACCACATCCCCTAAAACATAGAGGGGAAGTGCCTGGGACATATGTTGCCACTCTCACTGTTACCATGTACCATCACAGCAAAACTTTGTATCGATCAGTGAGGTGTTAATGTATTATTTTGAGGAAAATTGTGCAATTTTAACCCATTTATCGATTTTCAACATTGCCTGTATATCCTGTTCCCACTTGTGTATATAAAACAATTTTTCCGACTTCGAGGACAAGATACTGTATATTTTCGAGATATGACTGGTATGCTTATCGAAGGACCTGCACAGATATTCCATTGGGGTGGAAGTTGTTAAATCATTTGTACACTGTAGAGTCTTCAAATAATGCAGTAATCTGAAAGTAATGGTACACTTCTGTGTTCGGGAGTTGGCATTTATCTAATAGGGTTTGTTTCAATAAGATACCTTTGTGGTCGCACATGTCAGCAATACGTATCAAGCCCTTGTTAGTCCACCATGCGAACTCTTGAGGATTAAGACACGGGGTGAAATCAGGATTATCAGTCAACGGAGCCAGAGGAGAATGAGAAGATCGGAATGCATAGGCTTAGTGAAAAAGATAACGTCGAGCACATTATAAATGGTCTATCTCTCATACGTAGCCACATCATATGACCAATCGGTTTAGTGGGATGGAGAGCCGATTCAATTTTCATCAAAGATGGTTGAATTTGCAAGGAATGGGAATGGATTAGTTGAGCTAGTTGCGCTGCTTCAAAATATTTGGTAAGATCTGGAAATCCCAGGCCACCTCTCAATTTGGGTGTATACAGGGTGCGCCTATTCACCCTGGGTCTTTTGTCCCCCCCAGATAAATTTCATAATCTTGTTCTGTAGTACTTTAATATCAGCATGCGGATTGCAATCGGCAGTGTTCTAAATGAGTACAACCTCGGAAGGAGATTCATCTTTATTGAATACAGTCTACCGAACCACAAAGGTGGATTGCTGGCCCATCGTAAAAGGTCAGCTGTCAGTTTCCTATATAAAGGGGGATGCTGGCCTGATATAGGGTATGTAGGGAGAAAGTTAAAGAGATTCCCAAATACAGGAGAGCCTCTATTGGCCACTTGAACTGGAATGAGTTTTGGATTAATTTCACCGTGTCTGTCTCCAATGTAAGGTTTAAAGCTAACGATTATGAATGATTGATCGCAAGGCCTGAGATAGCTGTAAAACGATGCAAGGTTTGATATAAGTTAAGTAGTGATGTTACTGATGAGAGAAACATCAAAATGTCGTCGGCGAAGAGGGCACATTTGTGCTCCCTATCTCCGCAGTATATGCCTTTTATATCTGGGTGATTTCTTAGTTTGATTGCCAAGGGTTAGAGGGCCATTATAAATAAGATGGGAGATAAAGGGCAGTCTTGTCGTGTCCACCTTTGTATATCTATGGTATGTGATCCATACCTTTTTATCAGGACAGCTTTCAAAATATTTTATTACACTTATAAGCCTTTTCACACTAGATTGTATGAATGACCACGCTAAAGCTTTGATATACCATTGAAGTTTTCAGCCATAGACCCAGAATAAGTAGAATGGGACAGAATTTTCTTACACATGGCCAAATTATATAAAGTATGCCATGTAAAGTTCAACAAAGAAACTTTAACTACTTCCAGAACACCCGTAATGTATGGGCGTCGTATAGCGGGAACAATTGCATAGTTTTTTCTCCCTGCAGAACAGAGATACGAAACAAAGATCTTTAGTAAAAAGCAGCACACAGTACAAAAATTATCACTTGTTAGGCACACATTTAACCCTTTGATTACCCAGGATCTTAACCCCTTCCCAGCCAGTGTCATTAGTACAGTGACAGTGTATAATATTATCACTGATTAATGTATTAGTGTCACTGGTGTGGTCAGTGGCAGTTAGTTCCCACTCAGTGTCAGATTGACCCCCCCGGAAATCCCATTATAAGTCACTGCTCGCCATTAGTAGTTTACAAGAAATAAAATTCCAGTATATATATGATAATTTGTAGACGCTATAGCTTTCACACAAACCAAAGACATGTAGCAGAATACATGTTGGCCAATATTTATGAAGAATGTCCAAAAAATATTGTTGTTTAAGCACTTAGGAACCACCCGCCACAGTTTTACATCGGCTGTTTGAAGGAGGATATCGTCGTTATGGCAGCAGCTAGCTGCCATAACCCCGGTATCCCCTTCAGCAGGTGGTCCGCTACAAGATAAAAGTGGTCTCTGCGGCAGAATCGCCGCAAGATCACTTTTACCGGCGGCGGGAGAGGCCCCCCTCCCACTGAGATCTGGTACCCTCTGCCGCTTACCAGAGCCGTCGGCAGTGGCGGAGGCGATCGCGTCCTATCACTAGCTGGGTATGGAGACAAGTGAGGGGAAGATGGCCCCCACCCGTCTCCATACAATTGCTGGGCGGAAGCGACGTCAAAACTTCACTTCCGCCCACAGCTCTTAAAGGGCCATTTTTTTTAAATGACATTTTTTTTTTCTTTTTTCTTTATTGCATTTTAGTCTAAATATGAGATCTGAGGTCTTTTTGACCCCAGATCTCATATTTAACCGCTTGACGACTGTCTCACACAGATATACTGCGGCAGAAGGGCTCGTACAGGCAGAATCACGTACCTGTATGTTCCCCTTTAAGAGGCGGCCAGCGGGCGCGCGCCCGCGGCAAGCTCTGTGAGTCGGGTTGTGGGTCCTGCGGACTCAATCGCCGTGGGGATACCCGCGATCGCCTTGTGGGGAGGAAAAATGGGGAGATGCTAATGTAAACAAGCATCTCCCCGTTCTGCCTAGTGACAGTGTCACTGATCTCTGCTCCCTGTCATCGGAGCAGAGATCAGTGACGTGTCACACACAGCCATGCCCCCCACAGTTAGAAACACGCCCCTAGGACACACTTAACATCTACACTGCCACCTAGTGGTTAACCCCTTCACTGCCAGCGTCATTTACACAGGAATCAGTGCATTTCTATAGCACTGATTGCTGTATAAATGACAATGGTCCCAAAAATGTGTCAAAAATGTCCGATGTGTCCGCCATAATGTTGCAGTCACGATAAAAATCGCTGATCGCCGCCATTAAAAAAAAAAAAAAAAAATTATTAATAAAAATGCCATAAAACTATCCCCTTTTGTAAACGCTATAACTTTTGCGCAAACCGATCAATAATCGCTTATTGCGAATTTTTTTACCAAAAATATGTAGAAGAATACGTATCGGCCTAAACTGAGGAAAAAAATAGTTTTTTTTATATATTTTTGGGGGATATTTATTATAGGAAAAAATAATGCGTTTTTTTTTTTCAAAATTGTCGCTTTTTTTTTTTTATAGCGCAAAAAATAAAAACTGCAGGGGTGATCAAATACCACCAAAAGAAAGCTCTATTTGTGGGGAAAAAAGGACATCAATTTTGTTTGGGAGCCACGTCGCACGACCGCGCAATTGTCAGTTAAAGCGACGCAGTGCCTAATCGCAAAAAGCGCTCTGGTCAGGAAGGGGGTTAAGTGGTTAAGAGGTCCTGTCATGCTTTTTTCTATTACAATTGATGTTTACATTCCTTGTATTAGGAATAAAAGTGACAATTTTTTTTTTTTTTAAAACGTGTAAAAATAAAAAAAAAGAAAAGGTAAAATAAACTGGGAAAAAAAAAATGTAAACACGCCCCATCCTGACGAGCCAGCGTGCAGAAGCAAATGTATACGTGAGTAGCGTCCGCATATGAAAACAGTGTTCAAACCACACATGTGAGGTATCGCCACGATCGGTAGAGCGAGAGCAATAATTCTAGCCCTAGACCTCCATTGTAACGTAAAACATGCAACCTGTAGAATTTTTTAAATGTCGCCTATGGAGATTTTTAAGGGTAAACGTTTGTCGCCATACCACGAGCGGGCGCAATTTTGAAACGTGACATGTTGGGTATCAATTTACTCGGCGTAACATTATCTTTCACAATATAAAAAAAATTGGGCTAACTACTGTTGTCTTATTTTTTAATTCAAAAAAGTGTATTTTTTCCCACAAAAGTGCGCTTGTAAGACCGCTGCGCCAATACGGTGTGACAGAAAGTATTGCAACGACCGCCATTTTATTCTCTAGGGTGTGAGAAAAAAAATGTATAATAATGGGGGTTCTAAGTAATTTTCTAGCAAAAAAAAACTGTTTTTAACTTGTAAACAACAAACCTCAGAAAGAGGCTCGGTCCTTAAGTGGTTTAAAAAAAAAAAAAAAATCTGACTTTTTTGTTTATCTATCAAAAAATAAAAAACCCAGTGGTGATCAAATACCACCAACAGAAAGCTCTATTTACGTCAAAAAAATTATATAAATTTTGCTTCGGTACAGCACTTCATGACCGCGCAATAATTACCAGTTAAAATGGTCTGATTAGTAAAACCTTTCGAAGTTGAGGTGGTTAATATATTATCTAGGTGGTACTTGCCGCCTTTTAAACTCAGATCAATAAACCTCATTCAGGTATGTGCCCGGAGAGGCCAATACTTTCACGAATCTTCACAAATGGTGGGAATGTTAATCTATTAGAGACTAGGGTCATACATTTATATATGAGGTCTTCCAGGAAAATTAGGAATTTTGACTTACCTGGAGTACAGTACAGGACTTGTATTCATAAACCATGGGCTACACAGTGCCTTGGAAAAGTATTGTGCCATGCTCTTTTCATTTTCGGATGATGGATTTAACAGTGCTCCGTGAGATGTTCAAAGCTTAGGATATTCTTTTATAACTTAACCATGCTTTTAAACATCTCCACAACTTTATCACTGACCTGTCTGGTGTATTCCTTGGTCTTCATGATGCTGTTTGTTCACCAAGTTTCTCTAAGAAACCTTTGAGATCTTCACAGAATAGCTGTATGTATACTGAGATTAAATTGCACACAGGTGGACTTCATTTACTAATTAGGTGACTTCAGCAGGCAATTGGTTCCACTAGATTTTAGTTAGGGGTATCAGCGTAAAGGGGGCTGAATACAAATGCATGCCACACGTTGCAGATATTTATTTGGAAAAAATTTGGAAAACCATTTATCATTTTCCTTACACTTCACAATTATGTGCCACTTTGTGTTGGTCTATCACTTAAAATCCCAATAAATAAGGAGTGATCAAGGCACATAGAAGAATAACCTGTGTCCTGTACTCCAAGATGAAAAATGTACAGGTAAGTCAAAAGTCCTAGTCTTATGCCCTGTACACACAGTCGGACATTGATCGGACATTCAACAACAAAATCCATGGATTTTTTCCGACGGATGTTGGCTCAAACTTGTCTTGCATACACACGGGCACACAAAGTTGTCAGAAAATCTGATCGTTCTAAACACGGTGATGTAAAACACGTATGTCAGGACTATAAACGGGGCAGTAACCAATAGCTTTTGTCTCTTAATTTATTCTGAGCATGCGTGGCACTTTGTGCGTCGGATTTGTGTACACACGATCGGAATTTCCGTTGTTGGAAATTCCGATCGTGTGTACACAAATTTTATAGCAAGCTCTCAAACGTTGTGTTTCGGAAATTCCGATGGAAAATGTGTGATGGAACCCACACACAAGGTCCTATCACACATTTTCCGTCGGAAAATCCGACCGTGTGTGCAGGGCATTAATCTTACAGTAAAGGATACAAACCATATTTATCGGCGTCTAACACGCACCCCAAGTTTAGGAGGGAATTTTAAGGAAGAAATTTTTAAAGGAAAAAAACTTACATTTAAATGCCCATCAATGCAGCCTTATCAGTGTCCATCTGCAGCCTTGCACAGCATCCATCTGCATGCTTGTCCAGTGTCATTTGCAGCCTTGCCAGTGTCATTTGCAGCCTTGCCAGTGTCCATCTGCAGCCTTGCCAGTGTCCATCTGCAGCCTTGCCAGTGTCCATCTGCAGCCTTGCCAGTGTCCATCTGCAGCCTTGCCGCTTCATCAGTGTCCATCTGCAGCCTTGCCGCTTCATCAGTGTCATTTGCAGCCTTGCAGCCTCATCAGTGTCATTTGCAGCCCTGCAGCCTTGCCAGTGTCCACCTGCAGCCTTGCCAGTGTCCACCTGCAGCCTTGCCAGTGTCCACCTGCAGCCTTGCCAGTGTCCACCTGCAGCCTTGCCAGTGTCCACCTGCAGCCTTGCCAGTGTCCACCTGCAGCCTTGCCAGTGTCCACCTGCAGCCTTGCCAGTGTCCACCTGCAGCCTTGCCAGTGTCCATCTGCAGCCTTGTCAGTGTCCATCTGCAGCCTTGTCAGTGACATTTGCAGCCTTGCCCAGGCTGCAGTTTGAAAATGGCGCCACTGAGATACACGGAGCCAGTCCTCGGCTCCTCTCGTAGTCCCGCCCTATGATGGACATAACACAGGTCTAATGGCGTGACTGGGCGTGACTGTGAGCGGAGCCGAGCGCCGCCCATATACATACATAGCCGAGTGTATTCGGCTAGGTTCAGCTAGCTCTGCACACAGTCACACCTAGTCCCTGTGATATGTCCATCATAGGGCGGGACTGGGCGTGACTGTGAGAGGAACTAGCCGAGTACACTCGGCTATGTATGTATATCGGCGGCCGGCGCTCGCTCCGCTCACAATCAGCGGGGAGATCTTCCCCTTTAAGGGGCTAAAAAAGTGCGTGTTATACACTGATAAATATGGTAGTTCGTTATCATAGACCATGGGAGGTATTCAAGCTATAAAACCAAGGGGTGGGAAACATGTAACTTAAACATGCCCACAAGAAAAGACTTTAAAACAGGAGTTTTAGTATACTCAGAAAGCAGCTTGAATCACCTTGTGGCCAAAGCCTGCATCAGCTGAGGCCTGAACGTCCACCAGACAGAACTTGGAAAATATGTAACAGAGGACCAGGTGGCAGCCTTGCAATTCTGGGATAAAGATGATTGATGGCAAAAAGTCCAAAAACACTAGCAGCCCTGGTGGTATGGGCCTTAATTGGAAGATTAGGAACACTTCCCTTAAGGCCGTAGGGGGACCCCGGAAATGTGTTGTCTGATTCACCTGGCAATGGTGGAGCAGAAAAGAGGGTGTCCTCTATGAGGACATCCAAAAGGGATTCAGTCTTGCGAACAAGGCCGTGGCTGCCAAGAAGACCCTGACAGCCCTAACCATACACAAACAATGCCAAGAAATTACCTGTTTTGGGCAGGACAGAGGGAAGGGAAGACTACAGTCGAAAGAGAAGATTGCTTTAAGTACAGGAAGGTTTTGGTCTCTAAACCACCTTGCCCTTGTGCAAAAAAAAAAAAAAAAAAAAAAAAAAAACCAAAAGGCTCTTTACAAGAGAGTTGTTAACTCAGAAACATGCTTAACAGACATGATGGCAACTAAGGAGGAAACCTTAGGATCAGGTCTTCCAAAGGAATGTCTTTAATCCATTCAAAAAGGAGGGTCTCCGAAGAGCAGAGACTACTAGGCTGGGATCCCAAGCGGTCAGACTGGAGAAATTATATGAGCAACTACCTCAAGAGAAATCTGGATAAATGACTGTGACACAATGGGTTTTTGGAAATGGATGGAGAAGGCAGAAACTTGTCTTTTAAGGGAATTCATAGTAATGCTGCTCCCTAAGCATTAAGCCTCTGAGCCTCACATAGTTGGATTTCCTTGCTCAGAGTAAGATGGGAATAATTGAATCAGAGATACCCCTATCTTTTAGGACCCGGGTTTCACCAGCCATACTATTAAACTAGCAACTGAAAAACAGGATGGAAGAGAGGGCCTAGGCAAATATTCCTAGTCTGTTTGGAAGGGCTAAAGCTTGTCCAACAGAAATGTGAGCATGTCTGTTTACCATGTTCTTCTGAGCCAAAATTATGCTTAGAGTCACTGGAATGATTTCCTCCTGTATCTTGCACAGCAGAGTCCAAAGAATCACCAAAGCATCTACTGCAGGAGTAGGCAACCTCGGCCCTCCAGCTGTTTTGAAACTACAAGTCCCATGAGACATTGCAAGACCCTAACAATCACAGGCATGACTCCAGCTGTGGTGAAACTACAAAGCCCATCATGCCTCTGCCTCTTGGAGGGCCAAGGTTGCCTACCCCTGATCTACTGCAAAGGCTTGGGGATCCCTGGTCATTGCTCCTACAATCTATATCTTTAGCATGTTTGATGCTCAACAAGCAATATCCAGGCACTGGCAATCATCCCAGGTCTCTACTCTAGACAAACAACTGGATTTAATTAATATATAGCATATGGAACAACTGGTGGATACTGACCGTGATATCATGGATATGTGTTCAGCAATCTGGTTAGCTTGTATAATACCGTATACAAAGAATAACAGAAATTTACAGACCTGCCCCTTATGCTAACTGAATTTAAAGTCCACGACCCATGGCAATAATAATTCAACTATTCCTAAACCGTTTTAATTCTTTTTTCCAACAATAAAGTTTTTATTGGATTTAAAGGGTAATAACATTACAACAATCGGACAGGTATACAGAATGCACATCAGATGAATAACCATGTTAGATATAAGCAATACAGTATATGTATCAATATAACTCAATACCAACAGGAAAAGCTGGTGTACATAGTTCAATATAAAGAAAATACAAAAGACGGGGAGGAAGGGAAGGTAAATAATGAGATAAACATTCACTATAAAAACCAATGGCAACAACCATATGAGGAAAGCAACTGGGATCAAGCAGATATTGCATTAAACTAAAATGCCCATGCCTGTTCAAGTCTAGATAAGGTGTTTGCTCGAATTGCGAGTGTCCTTTCATAAGTATAGTGAAGATTAATCATGGCTATAAGTTCTGAGACATTGGGTGTGAGTTCCCTTGGCCACATTCTGGTTATTAGGGACTTAGCTACTAAAAGCACATGGAGCACAATTGTGCAGTATTGAGTAGGGAAGATTTCTAAACCTAAATTAAGTAGCGCAAGGGCTGGATCTGAGGGTGGTCAACCTGCCTGTGGTTTTAGAAATCAATTGAAACATCTGGCATCAAAAACTAGTCAGACTCTTATAAACCCACGGAATATGAAAAAGGTTGCCTACCTGGGCACAACCTCTCCAACAGAGAAAAGTGGTTGGGGAAAAATTTAGCAAGTCTGTAGGGAGTGAGGTACCACTTGGTTGTGATTTTTTTTGGGCAAGCTCCCAGTGATTAATATGATTAGTATTGGTCTATAAATAACGTATGTCTCTCAATTATTGGGTATCTGAGAAGGTGATCCATAAATCATAGGTGGGGTTTTGAGGAAGGTCTCCTTGTGCTGAAGGGAGTAGAACAAAGATGCCCTTAGTAGAGGAAAGCGGACTAGTATAGAAATACCAGGTTTGGGAATGCATAAATATTGAGGGTCTAGGGTTAGTTTTCAGAAAATGTAAAATGTGTATGTGCAAGAAATAGTCAGTAGAGGGAATGTTGCAGGCCTTCATTAGTTCGGATAATGTCTGAACTGTTTTCATTTTGAAACTTTTATTGTTTAAAAGGATTGCATGGACACCCACAGAAGGAGTTTGAGCCTCTAGACCATTTCATTTTTTTTTCTGTGTAGTCCTTGGAGGATTTCCTAGAAGTTTTACACTGGGATAGCATGTACAGTAAATGCACACTACCATTACTTTTAAAATTGTAAGCTTATTCAGCTGGAATGATTTGTTTTAATATTTTTTTTTTTAAGATGTGCTTCCTTAATAAAGCCCAGTTTGAAAGGAATTATTTTCAGTTGCAAATACACAAAGGACTAATCTTTTAGGCTGGGTTCACACTGATGCGAATTGGATGCGTTTCTCCCCGCATCCAATTCACATGACAGGAATGTGTGACCGGCTCTCAATTGAGCCAGTTCACAAAGCTCTGGGGCAGCCACGGTCCGCATAGGAAAAGGGTTCTTTGCGTTTGGCTTTGTATCAGGTGCAAATTCAGGCAAAAATACAGACCCGAATAACACCTGAATCAGTGCACAGGGACACATCAGACCCCCTGATTTGACCCGCAACAACATCAGTGTGAACCCAGCCTGAGATCAAGACCATTTGATTGTACACATGATGACAGAACAATTTCATACTGCACAAAAAACACTAGGTGTGGATCTTCAGGTCTGGCTGCAGGTAATGATGACTAGGGCCCAAAAGAACTGAAAACACTACAAAGTGGGATGTTGCCGCTCTGAATGCTGAAGAAATTGTTACTGTGCATTAAAGTTCTCCTGATTTCTGCACTGTCACTATTTGCTGAATTAGCGCGTGAAGAGATCAAGAGGAGCACAGTTGTTTGTGTTTACAATCTCCTGTAACACTTTTGAAAAAAACACTCTGGCCAAACACAGCAGGATGGATTAAGGATGAAATTTCAGTTTATTATTCACACTGGCCTACTGTATTAAAAAAAAAAAAAAAAAAAAAAAAAAAAAGTGTGATTTTTAAAATTTTTTTTTTTTATTGGAAGTACAAATGAAATAAATTTGCCTTATTTTTAACATCAATGGCTTTAAAGTGGTAAATGTGTGACTATTTAACATAACACCTGTAGAACAAATTTGTTTTTCCATCTGTGTCCCATTGCAGAGATTTCCCTTCACTTCCTGTCCCATAGCCAAACAGGAAGAAAGGAAATGCCTGAAAATTAAGATAATTCCTTGGGGACCCCCAGGTCACCAGAACTAGTGTCCCCATTGGAAGATTTCCCCTTTGTTACTTTTCTGGGGACAAACCAAAATCTGGGATTTGTTTCTACTTTCACAGTCAATGATAATGGTAAACAGGAAAACAGAGAGGGTGAATTGCCTTAAAGTTGTTGTAAAGCCTAAACATTTTTTACCTTAATGCATTCCATTAAAGGTAAAAAGTTTTAGTTGTCAGCACCCCTCCTCACCCCCCTTTTACTTACCTGAGCCCTAGTTTGATCCAGTGCTGTGCACGTCTGCAGATCTTCTCTCCCCTTGCTGGCTTTGCTGGGGCACCAGGAGCAATGGGCTCCCAGTACTGTCATTCAAAGCCAGTGACGCGAGGGCAGGGCCAAGTCTCGCTGTTTGTGTCAATAGATGCAGCAAGAGTGGCTCAGGTGCAAGCATGCATGAGTGCCCCCATGGAAAGCGGCTTCCCAGATGGGAGAGGCCAGGAGCACCAGCGGGGAACCTGGAAAGAGGTTTGTGGCCGCTCTGTGCAATTCCATTGCACAGAACAGGTAAGTATAGACACGTTTGTTTTTTTATTTACCTTTTACAATCACTTTAATGGGGGCACAGTAAGCAATAAAAACCAACAAGCATTCCAATCCCTCTCCGCTCTGTCCAAAACTAGAAAAACAAGCTTTGCCTTTAGTTATACTTTATTCGCAATCTGACATAGCTGATACCCACAGCACAGAGGGGAGAAAAAGGTGCAGTGCTGCAACATGCACTATGGACCCATGGTATGGCACATCAAAATGTCAGTGTTGTAAAAGGGTGACATCACAGTGAAAATAATGGATGAAAGCATGAATGAGAGTGTGAAGACGACACGCTGATTGCGAATATAGACATAGATCTTATATTGCCTCTTTTTACTTTCATTCCTTTCTTGGGTTTTACTTTTACTAGTGGCTGAATGTAGCTGAATGATCAAGAACACAGTAAAAAGAGGTGCAAACACGTGCAAATATGACCAGGCTACAGTGGGGTCAAATAGAGGAGAGCTGTAAACACTCACTTTCATGGCAGCATGTGGGGGTTCCTCTCTTCAGTGACTGTGCAGGGCTCCAACCACACAGCCATGTCATTAGTTCACAGCTATTTGTAAAATAATAAATCACCACGGCAGATGGACTTGTTCTAAATGGACTATGAATGCGGTAAATCAGAACGCTCCTCCAGATTTCTAACTAAAAGCCCATACAGAAGGGCAGAAAGGTTCTGCATTTATCATTTTTATGTTAAAGGTGGACCTAGCCTTTAAGACCTTTTGGAATGGTTTTACAAATGCTAGGATAATGCAAGCTTTGATGTATCTATATGCTATTAAAAAGGAGGTATTTTTTCGCTCACACAATATTTAACATCTAAGTGACTATTATCACATTAAAACTATATTCTTCAATTTGCTACAGGTGTAAAGTACAATGTACTGTGTTTCTAAACACTAAACAATGCAGTGTCAACTCCAGTGTGATTATCTTCTATAAATGTTGGGCATGCCATCTTTATTGTAACTTGCTGGGCATGAAAGCATCATCCCACATATACTGTCTCAGGGGTATAAACAGACATAGTACATACATAGTTGGGTGCCACATAAGTTGAAGTGACAGAAATCCACGCTGTTATCAAAAAGTACAATTTGCACAGTTGCCCAGTGCAGGTATGAATTTAATCCATGTGCCTTACTCAAAGTAACAATAGGAGCATTTGTATCTGAACTATCAGCTGCAGTTCTGCAGACTGGCAGTGGTCTGAGGAAACGCATTTAAAAGATGCTTGCTTACGACATTCTATAGTGAACGATGATATAGAGCCCAAACATTAGAGGCCATGTCCACATGGTGAATGCACTTTATATTTCAAAAATGTATTGTAACAGACAGGTTGATCTATCTAGTGTAACAAAAGCCCCCAATTCCACCTTTGATCATATTGCAGCTTTCCTGTAAATCAGTGTCAGAATCCCTAATAATTTTTCCAGGTCGGTGACCCAAGAATCTCAGACGCAAAAACATCAGGAGGGTAGCCAGGGAACTAAAAATCTCAAAAATAATGGTCAGTAGTGGCAGTCTACATATTACTTATTTGCATTACTATGTTCTAGTTGCAAAAAAAAAAAAAAAAAAAAAAAAAAACAGTATGAACACAGTGAAAAAGTGAAATTTTAGAGAAAGTAAACTTCATTTCTGGGAGAGTGGATACGTGACACAAAACACGGAATGTGTTATTTTCTCTTACAATCATGTCAATAAAAAAAATACAACTGGGTTAGAAAAGCTGTCGACGTAAGCTGCTAATACTGGTTAGGTTATTAGAGTTATTAAAATGTAAGCAGATGTTATTTCTCACATTTTGCAGTTTGCTTTTAAAGTTAGCCTTTAAGAGGGAAAGAAGGCAGAACAAAAGGAAACATTTATCAAGGTCACCCACTTTCATGCAGTTGTATAGACAAATCATTTCCATCTAATAGTAATTTCAAAACAAGGCTAGCATATGGAGTTGCTCTAACCGTATAGTATAAAATCTTGGAACACTTCACACAAAGTATGTGTATATACGGTACATCCCTGTAGATAGCTTGCACGTGTATGGGAACTTTTGAACAGATTTTAGAAGTATAATTAACTCCGTCAATTTTATGCCAAAAGATGACAATTGTAACTAACTGCAGCATTGAGTTCAAAAGAAATGTGACTGGAAATAGTAACCATATTTGTTTTCAACACAAAGAAAGGGTTATAGACACAGAGTGGCATAGACTCTAGGCAGCGTATGAATTAATTCAAGTTACATAATGTTATTGCTATCTACCCAATGAAGCCAAAAAAGACTATTAAATTAAATGGATATGTAAATTAAACCCCCTGTCCCTGCCAGATGGGGACCCTAAGAAAATTTGTAATGTTCTTCAGATCAAATAGCAAACCTAAAATTGCATCTTGCAGAGGGTAAAATAGGTTTTCTCTGTGGTACAGTGCTCGTTGTGTGCTCCCAAACCTGACTGAGCCAGCATAATCCTATCATTATAATGTGATGTCTATGTGCACCTTCAGAATTCAGCCAACTTAATTTTCTAACCAAGAGGTACTGTTCCTCTTAGTGAGCATGCTTGCCTATTACTTTAAGACTTGATTCCCAATGATAAAAAAATGCTGCAATTTTAGCGTGTCTTTAATGTGCTTACTACATTTAAACTCTTTTTTATTTGTATAGAGTGGTGAGGGCATAGAGCCTCTCAGGTTTTTATTGGTGTGTTTTCCCATTCATCACCAATATCACCAGTACTGAGGGGGCAAATGTACCTGGGGTTGATTTGAGCAGGGTTCGGCAAACATTAGATAGGTGCAGATTCAAATTTGAACCCCATTGAAATCAAAGGGAGACAAATCTATAGAATAATAATCGTGCACTGACCTGGGGGACATGTATAAATGCAAAAAAAAAAAAAAAAAAAAAAAAAATGAATTAGTCAATTTGACTAGGAGCAGTGTTTTGAATAATGTTGAAACAATAAAAATGCCCAAAAATGTTCCTATAACCACTTCAGGACCGCCCCACGTAAATTTACAGCAGGGCCCCGGTTGTGCAAAAATCACATACAGGTGATTCGCACCCCCGGCTTGGCCGTCCCCTGCGGCAATCGGATTTGATTCAGAACTGATCAGTCATCAGGTCCAGGCCAATGATTTATGGCCTGGACCTGCTGATCGGTTCTGACGAATGCCAGAACATCTGATGCCTGTGTTATGTAAACACAAGCACAGGAAATTTCCCCTCCTGGAGCCCTTTTTGGTCCCAGCGTTAGAAGAGAGCATCTACAGTGAGTACAAACACAATTAGACATTTAACCCCTTGATCGCACCCTCCCCCCACCCCCCCAGTTCCACTCAGTGTCACCAAGTACAGTGTACAGATTTTTTTACTGATCAAAAAAACTGGTGACGACAGTTAGTGTCAGCGGCAGTCCCAGATAGGTTCAGGGTACCTGCCATATATTTCTGTAGTGATGTAGTTACCGCTAGTAACAAACAATCCACCAATTCACCCCACTGCCAGACTTCATACTTCACTTGCAGAGACAATAAACAGTCTTTGGTCTTTTGCTGGTTTTGTTTTTTTGTTTTATTGGGGGGGGTACAACTTGGATGAGGGAAAGGGGTTTCTGCGTTTTTTATTTTTTCGCTAAAAAACAAAAAAGACTTTTTGAAAAAAAAAATATATATATATACAATTTTTTTTTTACTTTCTGGTATAAAACATATCCAAAAAAAATATTCATCAATTTAGGCCAATATGTATTCTGCTACATATTTTTTGAAAAAAAAAAAAAAAAAAAAATCACAATAAGCGTTTGATTGGTTTGAGCAAAAGTTATAACTTCTACAAAATAGGGGATAGATTTATGGACATTTATTTTTTGTAATGTTTTTACTGGTAATGGCGGTGATCTGTGATTTTTGGCAAGACTGCGGCATTGCGGATGATAAATCTGACCCCAATTGAGATTATTACATTGATCAGTGATATAAAAATGCACTGATCAATGTATAAATGACACTGGCAAAGAAGGGGTTAACACTAGGGGGCGATGTTTTCTAACTGTATGGGAGATGGCTAACTGGAAGGCCACATAGATCACTGTTCCCGATCACTGGGAACAGCACATTTCCATGATGTCCCCTGACAGAACAGGGATCCGCCCTTTTTACATAGGCAAATCCCCGTTCTGCCTCTGTGTACCACGATCACGGGCGGACATAGAGTCCCACAATTTAACATGCGCAGACCAACGTATGGGTACGACGGTTTGTGCAGGAGAGCCAACCTGCCGCAGTATATAGACTGTGGCTGGTCGGCAAGTGGTTAATATCTTTGATCTGATCAGAACTATACTAGCGTCTCCAATAGTATAGTGTTCCCAAAAATGCAGCGTTAGCAGGACCAGTTCAGACACCTGCCAGCCCCTCCGTCCTCCTCAAACAAGTGCAGTATCAGTAGATCACTGTCACTTCCTATATACAGTACACAAAACTGCAGCGTTTAGCAGAGTCAGGCCTGATCTCTGTTAGCACTAGCAGTTCAATTTTTTTGTAGCGGTTCAAACATTCCTAGAAAACCAGGTGCTTTTTTTTTTTACCTGTGAGTCACACTAGGTACCTGTTAATGTATTGGCCAAAATGTCAAATGAAAGGTACACAAGTGAAGAGCCCTACAGGATACTGAGCACGACAGATGAAAGCAATGGAGAGTCCTCACTGTCAGATTCAGGCTCAGTATTCAAACCTGTAGAGAGCAGTGGCACCCTGACAGATAGCTCTGACGACGGAGTAGAGGTCCCTGCTGAGATCAGGCGTACCAAACCCCATTCCTCTGTTGCTGAGGTGCTACAATCGCATCACATGCAGCAGAGTGCCGCTCTACCTTCTGGTGAGCTGGCAAGCACCAGCAGCCTAGTACACCCTGGTCGTAAATAAGCCAGCACTGCTGTAACACTTGGTGACGTGGCGAGTCCCAAAAGGGCAGTTCAAGCTGGAGCGCTGGCTAGCACAAGTAGTGTCCCGCAGCCACTAAGAATTTGAACGCAGGCCGTAGAGCCCATAGTGCCCTTCCTGATGCGCTTGCAAATCCTAATTTGCAGCCCACAGATTCTGCAGCTCCCGTACTTTCCCCCATTCACTGGCCAACCTGGAATTCAGGTTGAAACAGCAGATTTAACGCCTCTTGGTCATTCTGAGCTGTTCACGGAAGATCTGTACAGATCTATTGTGGACCAAAGCAATTTAGATGCTAATCAATTTATCGCCATAAACCCAAATTTTACCCTTGCCAGACATTTTGACTAGAAACCTATCACGGTTCCCGAATTTAAGACCTTTCTGGGTCTATCCCTCAACATGGGCATTACTAAAAAGAATGAGTTGCGGTCATATTAGTCCACTGACCCAATTCATCATATGCCTGTCTTCTCTGCTGCCATGGCTAGATACGAGCAAATATTGTGGTTTATGCACTTTAACGACAATGAACATCTCTCGTCCTCAGGGTGACCCTGGATATGATCAGCTCCACAAAATTCGGCTCCTTGTAAACCACTTCAACCAAACATTTGCAGCCTTGTATATCCCCGAACAAGATGTCTGCATTGAGTCCCTGATTAAGTTTTCTGGCCGCCTTGTTTTCAAAAAGTTTCTCCCCAGCAAGCATGCCAGATATGGGGTCAAAACGTGTAAGCTCTGTGACAGGGCAACAGGCTATATGAGTTTCCTGATTTACGAGGGAAAATATAGCAGTGTGGAGCCCCCGGATTGCCCAGACTACATAGGGAACAGCGGCAAGAGATTGTTTGGGATTTGGTGTCACCCTTATTTGGAAAGGGGTACTATTTACGTGGACAATTTTTATACAAGTGTGCCACTTTTTAGACACCTCTTTCAATTTGCAATTGCTGCATGTGGCACCTTGTAAATGCCCCACTTAGACAGGGGGAGAGAGCCTGCTTGAGGTGCAATTAATTGCTTGCAGTGAGGTGGAAGAACAAACGGAACATTTTCGTTCAGTCTTCCATTCACGCAGATACGGTGGTCCAAATTACAACGGGGACTGATGTTGTTGAGAAGCCCCTCTGTGTCCACGACTACAACCATAAAATGGGAGGGGTGGACTTCAACGACCAGATGATAGGGCTGAGCTTAGCTGCCCGTAAGGCCAGACACTGGTACAAAAAAGTGTCTGTATACTTATTCCAATTGGCTCTGTTCAACGCTTATGTACTATACAAAGCGTCAGGAATAAGTGGATCCTTCCTAAAATTCCAGGAAGAGATCACTACAGCCCTTTTGTATCCAGAAGGTGGTGTGGCCCAATTTCCTAATCCAGATGCAGTGCGCCGGCTGCATGAGAGGCATTTTCTGAATCCCCTACCCAAAGTGCACCCCAAAAAAGATGCCATGTCTGTAGCAAGCGTGGATACTGGCGTGACACTTATTTTTGTCCCTCCTGTCCTGGCGAACCTGGTCTCTGCATCGGTGACTATTTCCGTCATGACGACACAATAGTAGATTATTAGTATAGGGTACAGCACATAAGTCACATATTCACACAGTGTCTCAAAAAGATGCTAGACGGCGATTGCATTTTAAGAGACCCTAACCTAACCTTTACAATTACAATAAAAGTGTAAAAAGAAGAGAAAAAAAACTTAAAGAAAAAAATATTAAATAAAATAAAAAAAGCCAAAAATAGTTGTCGTTTTATTGCTCTTACTGTTTTACTGTATTTTATGCTATTTTGTAATGTTTTATTGTCAACCATTGTTTGCTTTGCAGGTACGCCATTCAGCTGCAGCACTGATTTGTTTATTTTGACAGCAACAGAGTATGCTCTCACAATGTGTAAATCAGCGACTCCAGCACTGTAGGAGGTGATTTCACCACCGCAGTTAAAAAAAAAAAAAAAAAAAAAGAGCATATGTGGCAAAGCATAGAGGCTGGGGTGGACAGAGGGAGGATTGCCCTTATGCTTCGCCATATATTTATTACTTTTTTTTTTGGACACAGATTGCAATAAAAAAAAAAGTTGTTTCATTGAGAGAAGGTTGTATTGATACTGTGTTCTATTGTTAACTGTTGTTTGCTTTGCAGGTACGCCATTCACCTGCAGCACGGATTTATTTTGACAGCAACAGGGTTTTCTCTCACAATATGTAAATCAGTGACTCCAGCACTGTAGAAGGTGATTTCATCACCGCAGTTTAATAAAAAAAAACAAAAAACTTATATGCCAAAGCAATGGGGCTGGGGTGGACAAATCGCCCCTTTTCTTGGTAGAGATTTCTTCAACCACATTGATGGATGTGAATGGAGGAATCTGTTCTCTTTCAGGTCTCTTTCTTCGTTCAGCCCACTTTCATGCAAAAGCAATCCTAGTGGCTAATTAGCCACTAGACTGCTTTTACAAGCAGTGGGAAGGGACGTCCCCCCCCCCCGCCATGCCTTTCATGTTTTTTTCAGGCTCTCCTGCACCCCCCCCACCCCCGGGGAACCCAAGAGTGCTGCCGGTGGTTCCCCCAGTTGACGATAAGGCTGAGCGGAGACCAGAACGGCGGCTTCAATCATCTCTATGGCCCAAGAAACCAGAAGCTACGAGCATTTCATCACTTCGGTTTTAAGGGCGCCATTGAGAAATTGGGAAAGCATCTTATCACACCGATCTTGGTGTGGTCAGATGCTTTAAGGGCAGAGGAGAGACCTAGAGTCTAATAGACCCCGATTTAAAAAAACAAAAAAAAAGTATCTGTCTCTACCTATTGCTTTTATAGGGGATATTTACATTCCCTGTGATAACAAAAAAAAAAATCAAAGGGACCGTGTAAAAATAAAATAAAAAGGCAAAAAAAAATAATATAAATTAAAGCACCCCCGCCCCCCTGTGCTCACGCACAAAGGCGAACACAAGCATCGGTCTTGTGCTGTATGTAAACTGCAATTGCACCATGCATGTGAGGTATAACCGTTAATGTCGGATCGAGGGCAGTAATTCCAGCAGCGGACCTCATCTATAAATCTAAAGTGGTAACCTATAAAGGCTTTTAAAAATGTATGTCGTTTGTTGCCACTGCACGGGCATGCACAATTTTAAAGAATGTCGTGTTTGGTATCTATGTACTCGGCAGAAGATCATATTTTACATATTACCAAACATTTGGGCAATATAGTGTGTTTTTGCACATTAAAATTCAAAAAATTCAAATTCATTTTTTTTTTCAAAAAATTGTGTTTGGAAAATCGCTGTTCAAATACTGTGTGAAAAAAATAAAATAATGCAGCACCCACCATTTTAATATGTAGGGCCTCTGCTTTAAAAAAATATATAATAATTTGGGGGTTCAAAGTAACTTTCTAGAAAATCTTTTTTTTTTTTTTCATGTAAACAAAGTGTGAGAAAGGGCTTGGTCTTCAAGTGGATAGAAGAGTGGGTGAAGTGTAGCATAAGCTTCTAATGTTGGGCATAAAATGCCATGACAGTTCAAATCCCCAATCCCCCCCCCCCCCAAAAAAAATGACCCCTTTTTGGAAAATAGAGACCCCCAGCTATTTGCTGAGAGGCATGTTGAGTCCAGCTGCCATAACCCCGGTATCTCTTCATTTAGTGGGCGGTCCGCTTTCAGATAAAAGTGGTCTCTGTGGAGGATTCGCCACAATATCACATTTATCAGGGTGGGAGAGGGGCCCCCCTCCTGCCACGCTCCGGTGGTCTCCGCCGCTTCCCAGAGCCGCCGGTAGCAGCATAAACAATTGTGCCCTCTCCCCTGGATGCCGAGTGAGAGGAAGATGGCCCCCACTCGGCTCCATAGCATTAACTGGCGGAAGCAAATTCAAAAGTCACGTCCGCCCAATGCTTCTAAAGGAGAATTTTTTTTTTTATTTTTTGTCTTCAAATTATTATTTTGTTTTGTTTTTTAATTGCATTTTATTGTAAATATGAGATCTGAGGTCTTTTTGACACCAGATCTCATATTTAAGAGGTCCTGTGATGTTTTTTTTTGTTTTTTTTTCCTATTACGAGGGATGTTTACATTCCTTATAATAGGAAGAAAAGTGACCCAAAATTTTTTTTTTTTAAAAAGACAGTGTCAGGGGGCGGAGCTTGCCGGAGACCGCAATGGCAGCACAGTAGCGGAGCTCCAGGACCAGCGGACTGAAAAGCGTCTCAAAACAAACTGCCCAGGCCGTTCACCACCACCCAAACCCGGCGGTTTGAGTCTACAGCACAAGCAGCAGAGGCAGGCACCATGACTAGGCGGAGAAAGGAGAAGAAATGGCCGCAGAAGCTGACGGAGTTCTTTTCTCCGGAGCCCAGGCAAAATGGCGCTGGCTCCTCGTCCAGATCCCAGGACAGATCATAACAACACGGGAAACCACTCAAACGGAGCACCCCTCCCAAAGGATCACATTCTCCTCCAGCTACACCATCATCTGGGAGTCCAGAAAAGGCCAGATTCAGGCTGGATGCAGCAGATGCTGAACATGAGGTGAGCTCTCTCCAGGATTCAGGGGATGAAACCAGGGAGCTGCCAGACTCCATAGACACGTTCCCCACACGCAATCAGCCTGTAATGGACACGGTCCTAAAGGAGATGTTAGTCTCCCTGCGTAGTTCATTACAGACAGATATGATAGCATGTGTGCACAAATGTGGAGTGGATTTGGGAACGGTGTCAGAGTGTCCCATATTGAAAATAAAATGGAAGAATATGCCACCACTATCAATGATCTGGTTGATGCGGATGAAAACAATGAGGATGAAATGAAGGCGCTCAAATCCAAATTGGCGGATATGGAGGACAGATCCAGGAGGAACAATGTCAAAATAGGGGGAATTCCTGAATCTGTCCAACAATCAGATCTGCGCAACTATGTCTCCCAGTTGTTTACCGCAATTCTACCTGACATGTCAGCCCTTGATTTTACAGTGGACAGAATACACCGTCTCCCCAAACCATCCTATCTCTCTGACAGTGTCCCCAGAGATGTTATACTAAGGTTGCACTTTTACCAGACCAAAGAGAGGCTAACGGCGGCGTCCAGGCAAAGAGACCAGATCTCTGCTCCTTACTTCACTCTACAGTTCTATGCTGACTTATCCCAGTACACTCTTCAGAAGCGCAGGAATCTGAACAACATAAGTAAAGCTCTCAGGAACCACAAGTTAAATTACAAATGGGGCTTCCCGACAAAGCTTATGGTCACTAAAGAGGGCAAGGATTATGTCATGGAGTCAGTAGCTAAGGGCATGGCGCTGCTGAGTGCATGGGGAATAATTCCTGATCTTCCCACACAAACACGCCAGAATGGTGCTAGCAACAGCCCTGAGTTTGAATGGCACATGGTAAACCACAAGAATTCCCAAACCCACAAATAATATGGCTAAGGGCAGATTACTTCCATCATTAATCCCGCTGGGAAGGATTTCCCCAGGGACTGAACTGAGTAATCAGTTTTTTTTTTCTTGCTTTTCCTTTTTTCTACACTCCACCAGTTATATTCCTGAGTGGCACACTCATCTCTACCCTTTTGTTACTTGGCAGTTGGCCACCTTTTTGTTATGTTTTTGTTTTAGTTCAATTTGTTTTTTTCTCTCATCAGTCAGGAGTGACCTCTTCTCTACATCATTTATCAGTTGTACCAGCCAAGGCCTAACACAGCCACGACAACAACCAGAATCATCAAGATCTTTCCAACCACAAGCCAAGGCAGCACTGAATGTAAGTGAAATAATTATTAAACACCACCACACTACCCTGCCATTGCTAATGCAGATCAAAAAAAGAAAGGTGTGATGGTGGCAATTAAGGAAACAGTCGCATTCAAACTACATAAAGTTAATGTTGACAGACAAGGTTGTTTTGTTATCCTAGTATGCGACATAAACGCGAAAACTTATACTGTTGCGAATATCTACACACCTAATACAAGACAGATAAGTTTTGTTAAAGTGATGAAGAAGATCAGGACTGTCCAACAGGGCATGCTGGTGCTATGCGGTGACTTCAATGTAGTTCCTGATCCAGTATTAGACTCCACATCTACACCCAAACGCCTTCCACCATCACTGAACTCAACTATACACAAACACGAACTCTATGACTCTTGGAGATGCCTTAATGCGTGTGAAAGGAACTATTCATTTTTCTCACAAACACAGGTCATATAGCAGAATCGACCTATTTTTGGTAGACAAGTGGCTATTATTTAAATGTAAAAGTGTGAAGATTAACAACATCACTTGGTCGGACCATGCCTCGGTAAAGATAATAGTGGGTGATCATACGACCCATAATATAATATAATATAATATAATATAATATACATTTGGAGAGCGAATCCTAGACTTTTCCAGGATGCTCCGACCAAGTCCAGAATAGAAGCACAGATAAAGGAATTTTTTGAGATTAACAGGGACTCGGTTTCTAATCCATTTACTGTGTGGAATGCCCACAAGGCTTTCACGAGAGGTATTTTGATACAACAAGGGGCAAGGTGCAAGAGAAGGAGGTAGCAGCAAACAGTAGCACTCACAGCGAAAATAGATGCTCTTGAAAGACTGAATATGACCCAACCAACCCAATATTTGACAGATAAATTGACAAACGCCCGCAATGAACTTAGACTGCAATTCCTGGATGACTTTGGAAAGCCTCTAGGAGACTCAAATTATCTTATTATACTAGTGGCAACAAAGCAGGGAAACTTCTGGCCAACTGTATTAAAGGTCATAGATACAAAACTCAAATTCCATATATATTACATCCTAAGACTCTGACCAAGCAATACCATCCGCATCCATAGCGGATGCATTTAGTCAATACTATGGATCATTATATAATCTTAAAGATGACAATACCATTCCCCAGCCAACGCCGGAGATCATAGAGACATTCCTGGATAGGATTAAACTACCTAACCTAACTCCTATGCAACTTGAAAATTTAAACTCCCCAATAACAGACTTAGAAATATGCAAGACTATACAAACTCTACCATCTAATAAATCCCCAGGTCAGGACGGACTCGCAAGGGAATACTACAAAGCCTTTCAGGATGCTCTGACTCCACAATTGGTGGAAATCTTTAGATCAGCTGCTGCCTCCTCCTTGTTCCCCCCAGAGATGCTTAAAGCTATGATAGTAGCTTTACCTAAACCAGGAAAAGATCTAGATACCCCACAAAATTTTAGACCGATATCGTTACTGAACAATGATGTCAAAATATATGCTAAACTTTTGGCCTCCAGATTGTTGAACATATTACCCACACCCATAGACAAGGACCAATCAGGTTTTACGAAAGGCAGACAAACTGCAGATGCTACCAGACGCCTAATAAATGTAATACATATGGCCAATCGGAATAAAACGCCTTCTCTGCTCCTAGCTCTGGATGCAGAGAAGGCGTTTGACAGGATACACTGGCAGTTCATAGCCCAGGTGCTGTCTAAATTTGGTTTTAGTGGTCCCATATATTCAAGCATCATGGCATTGTATTCTCATCCATCCGCCCAAGTATATGTATCAGGAGCATTATCAACCCCATTTAATATCACTAATGGGACAAGACAGGGTTGCCCCCAGTCCCCAATAATTTTTAATTTAATAATGGAACCTCTAGCATCCTTCCCAAGAACACACCCTCAGATAACCGGTATAAAGGTAGGACAGAAACATCACACCATAAGTCTATTTGCAGATGACATCATTTTGATGCTCTCAAACGTAGAAACCTCTTTGCCAATAGTCCATCAAGTACTTCATACATTTAACAATGTTTCGTATTCATATAACACCCAAAGTGAGTATATGTCATTAAATCTTCCTGTACTGGCCAAAACAAAAATACAGTTGGAAGCATGGAAGCATTTACCACTCTCGCTTATTGGAAGAGTTAACCTCATTAAGATGAAGGTCTTACCGGTCTTCTTATACTTTAAGAAATTCTCCGGTCTGGGTTCCAGCATCGTTCTTTAAACGTGTGAACAGTCTGTTTGGGTCTTTCATCTGGTCCGCAACACACCCCAGGATCGGCCTTAGGACACTACAGGAGCCATGGTAACAGGGAGGGCTTGCTCTTCCAGACCTATTTAAATATTTCATAGCCGGACAAATGGTTGTGGCCAGGCGATGGTTGCTTCGTGATGATGGGAATGCAGCTAACGTGTTGGAAGCGGCCTATATGGGGTCCTATGAGAGCCTATTCTTTTTGCTACATAGAGGCACCACGGCATTGATATCTCTGACTGACTCGATGCGCGTCACGATTCGTGCATGGGACAGAGCGAAGGTGCTGATGAAGTCTCAGTCTGAGGTGTGGTCCCCGGATACTCCCTTGTGGTCCAATCCCAAGCTGTCACATCTGGGTACAATACCTGACCCAATGATATGGGCTAGAGTAGGTGTAAAACAATTGAAACACATAGTGGGAGGTAAAAAACTACTTACTTTCAATCAGCTGAAGGACAGACATAAAGTTGCCCAACTGGTACTTCTTCCGTTATTTACAACTTAGTCATGCGTTCAAGTCACAATTTGGATCAGATTCCCTGGATATAGAATCATCCCCCATAGAGTCCCTACTGAGTGAGGAAAATTTAAAAACGCCCTTATCGGAGGTATACAAAGGGTTATTTGTTGAAACGCCAAAAATGCTTAATAAATGTAGAGACACGTGGAGTGCTATAATTCCCGATTTCGGGAGAGATGATTGGGATGATATGTGGGACCACACATTTGGAACTTTAGTCTCGGCTCGACTTATTCAATTCAAACTGTTGCATAGGATATATTATACCCCGGAAAGGCTAGCTGGCATATATGGCACTGATGCAGGTGAGTGCTGGCGCTGTGCACACAGCCCAGCTGACTTTGACCACATTTTCTGGCACTGTCAGGAGATCAGGGAGTTCTGGACAGGGGTTACTCGCACTGTTCAGTCCTTACTGCAAATACCTATTCCACTCACAGTGTCGGTATGTTTGCTGGGCTTGCTGGAAGGGATTGCTCTAAGAAGAGCTCAGAGGACCTTGATCTCTATTTCTCTGTTTTATGCCCGTAAAGCCATTATATGCTATTGGAAGAGGTCTGAGTCACCAACGGTATCCTTTTGGAAAGACATGATAAACAAGGCACTCCCTTTATACAAAGCTACATATCTAAGTAGGGGCTGCCCCACAAAATTTGAGAAGGTGTGGCAATGTTGGATTGATGCTAATGAGACTTTAGCATAGTGGCTGTATATGAATTGAAACTATAGTGATAGTAGAAAGTCTAGGTGTGACCAACTAGAAGATTTTTCTTCCTTTTTGTAAGACTGGTGTAATGCTTTATTACTAAGAATTTATGGTCACTGTCCCCAAATATCATGGAATTGAATATGTTCATATAATGTAATGGATTGTTGTACGAGCTGGGGGGAGGGGGTTTTGGAGGGGGGGGGGAGGGTGTTTGGTATACAAGTTATGTTATGTCTTGTATGTATGTTTAAAAAGATGTGAATAAACATTTTTTTTTTTTTTTTTTTAAATTAACAATGTTTCGTATTAAAAAGTAAATGGAGCTAAATCATATATTCTAAACTTGGGCATACCAGAAGAGATTAGAATAAAACTAGTTCCACGATTTCCATACATATGGGAAAAAGAGGGTATAAAATACCTAGGTATCATATTGACCCCAAAACCAGAAGATCTCTTAACAGCCAATTATATACCCTTCCAGAAATCATTACAGACCAAGCTGAATAACCTTGCTTCGCTTGAGCTGTCATTGTTGGGCAGACTGGCGGCATTCAAGATGCAAATTCTCCCACAATTGCTATATCTTTTTAGAACATTACCGATCACAATAACCAACTCATACTTCAATGCGCTTTAACCAATTCTAAACAAATACTTATGGCAAGGCAAGAGGGCCAGATGCGCATTTATCAAATTAATCAAACACAGAAAAACAGGTGGTATTGGGCATGTCCATCTACAAGACTATTACTTTGCAACTATATTAACGCTGATACAACATTGGATGCGGCCAGACTCCAACCCAGTGTGGAAGGAGATAGAACAAACTCAAATCCCAAAAGGTAACTTACGAGACTTTCTAATGACAATACAGCATAACATGTCTCTAGATCCCAAACTTTCTCCCCCCATATTAGCCTCAATAAGAGCATGGATTCATCTTAGGAAATATCAAACATACAGTTGGAAAACGACACCTTTAAAACTACCCATTACAGCTATAGGAGCATGTGCTACCGGATAGCAACTTCAAGCCTTGGCTGGGAAAGGGTATCATATATTTAGAAGATATAATGGATGGATCAGGAATTAAAGATTTTAAAATCTTACAAACAGAATACATTTTCCCCCCACAAGATCAATATAAATACTCCCAAATAGCCCACCTTCTTAAGAAAAATTCCCAATTATGCACGACACTCCCAGAAAAAATAACCCAATATTATCAACAAACCCCACCTGGGTCTAAGGGCATATCTATCATATACTCAGGTCTGCAGGAAAAAAATATATGTACTAAGTCCCAATCAATGATAGCATGGGAACAAGAGTTAGGGTCAAGTTATTAAGCTCAGCACTAGGAAAAAATACTACATCTCACATATAAGTCTACATAAAGAGCACAAATTTATGGGAAATGTAGCAAAAAATAATGCTTAGATGGTACTTAACCCCATACCACATCGTAAAACTATATCCAGGGGCATCACCAAACTGTTGGAGACGGTATGAATATAGAGGTACACTTTTACACATTATGTGGTCTTGTCCAAAACTATGGTCATATTGGTGTCAAATAGAAAGGCTAATTCAAAACCACAGGTCTTCCAGTGCCACTTAGTCCAGGAATGGCAGTACTCTCACTATCCCCTTACAATATAGGATAGTAGTATCGCATGTGCTATTGGCCACCTGTCTTAGTTTGTTAAGGCACTGGAAGGATCCAAAAACACCAAATATTGCTGAAGTGATACAAACCATACATACCTATGGTACATATGAAAAATTACAATCCTCATCCACAGGAAACTATGAAAAGATTATTCAAATGTGGAAGCCGTGATTTGAATGGCATACAAAAGAAATGATGCTGTAAGAAATTTAATAACCACGAGAGGAGGCTCTAAGAAAGACTTATTATACTCAGACTGATGTTGAAGCAGGTTGTGTTACTTGTTACAAGTAATGATTACTTTTGGTTACTCATAAGAAGAACTTGACTGTCCAAACTATGGGGGGGAGTAGACGTTAAAGTCCGGCCCGTGACCAAATAGAGAGATCATTGGGGTCAAACTGGTTGTTATGCTTCCACTTCAGAAAAAATTCCCACATTCAAGAACAGGTAGTCATGTAATAAATATAAATGAAAAACGACAAGAAATTGATTGAACCATGGATGCAACATAGTTTGTTGTTGTTATATTATACTGTTTATGTTTTTGCAATGTATTCTTTATGCTTTTTTTTTTTTTTTGAAAAAAAAAAAAAAAAAGAAGGACAGTGTCAACTAACCAAACCAATCAATATACGCTTATAGCATTTTTTTTTTTTTTTTTTTTACCAAAAATATGTAGAATATATATCGGCCTAAGCTGATGAAGAAGTTTGTTTCTTTTTAATTTATTTTTTGAGATATTTATTATAGCAAAAAAGTACAAAATATTGTGTTTTTCTCAAAATTGACGCTCTTTTTTTCTTGCGACGCTGTACCCAAACAAAATTTATATTATTTGTTTTCCCCACAAGTAGAGCATTCTTTTGGTGGTATTTGATCACCTCTGCGGTTTCTATTTTTTGCGCTATAAACAAAAAAAGAAAGACAATTTTGAAAAAAAAGCAATATTTTTTGCTTTTTGCTATAATAAATATTCCCAAAAAACATATTAAAAACTTTTTTTTTCCCCTCAGTTTAGGCCGATATGTATTCTTCTACATATTTTTGGTAAAAAAAACATCACAATAAGCGTATATTGATTGCTTTGCGCAAAAGTTATAGCATTTACAAAATATGGGATAGTTTTATGGCATTTTTATAATGAATTTTTTTTTTTTATTTTTTTTTTTTAGTAACGGCAGCTATCTGTGATTTTTATTGTGACTACGACGTGGTGGACACTTTTGACAGTATTTTGGAACCATTGTCATTTATACAGCGATCAGTGCTATAAAAAATGCATGGATTACTGTGTAAATGACACTGGCAGGGAAGGGGTTAAACACTATGTGCGATCAAGGGGTTAAGTGTGTCCTGTATGTATGTATTATTCTACATATTTTTGGTAAAAAAAAAAAAAAAAAAAAAAAATTGCAATAAGTGTATATTGATTGTTTTGCACAAAAGTTATAGAGTCTACAAAATAAGGGATGCATTTATGGCATTTTTATTATTATTATTATTTTTTTATAGTAGTAATGGCAGTGATCTGCGTTTTTTTTTAACGAGACTGCAACATTGCGGCGGACAGATCGGACGCTTTTGACACTATTTTGGGATCATTCACATTTATACAGTGATCAGAGCTAAAATAAGCCACTGATTACTGTATAAATGTCACTGGCAGGGAAGGGGCTAAACACTAGGGGGCGATCAAGGGGTTAAGTGTGTTACCTCAGCGTGTTCTAACTGTAGGGGGGATGGGCTACCACTGACATGACAGAGATCACTGCTCTCGATCACTGGGAGCAGTAGAGCCCTATCATGTCACTAGGCAGAACAGGGAAATGCTTTGTTTACAGTCATTTAGTCATTTCCCTGTTCTGCCTCTGGGGAAGAGAAAGTGCCCTAAACCTGCCTGTGAAGTATGATGTATACAACCCACTAAAGCAGTAATGACATCAAATCGCATGCAGAACCGGCAGCAATTGCCGGCAATGGCAGCTTCTGAATCGATGCAACGCTGCAGGGATTCCCAAAAGTAGTTCCTGTACTACTTTTGGCGATTTCGGGGTGCGATTTCCATTGACATCTGTGCAGAAACCCGCACAGATATCTCTGAAATCGCCCCCGAAGTTGAGACTGACATGCGGGAATGAAATTATGCGAGTTCAGCTGAACTCGCATGATTTCATTCCCACAGTCAGTGTGAACCTGGGCTTGCAAAAGAAAAAAATCAGGGTGTGCAATCTGCTGCGGGTGTGAATAAATTCTTAAAAACATCCCAAGTGCAGTGCGTATGCCTGCATCAGATTACACGGTACTGTAGTAGCATGTGATCCGGTTGCAGCTCACTTATAAAAGCAGTGCACTACTTCTGGTCCAATGCAGTGGGATTTAAGCCCATTCAAATGAATGGCCTGAAAATCGCATTGCACCAAGCACATTCCTGTGCGAATCATCCGGGGTCAACTGGCACAAAATGCAAGTAAGTGACAGTTGCATACAAGCTTGTTTTTATTTTGGAAAATAATATGGCATGGGTGACAGACAAGCAAAAACGCTCCAAACCCCCCCCCCCCCCCCCCCAAAAAAAAAAAAGGGAACGTGAGCTCCCACCATGTGTAAATGGGGCCTGACAGCTGAGTGTCTCTGTCCACTGCCTCCTATGTGTTTTTGCTAAGCAGGAATACGGATCATTGCCTTGCTCTATTCATTTGCC
This sequence comes from Aquarana catesbeiana, assembly GCF_042186555.1. NCBI lineage: Eukaryota > Metazoa > Chordata > Amphibia > Anura > Ranidae > Aquarana > Aquarana catesbeiana. The sequence continues at coordinate 274,255,136 of NC_133325.1, forward strand.
TTGCTCTATTCAAAGGACCTCCTTCACAGTAAGCACAACCTAGGAATAGATTTAAACCTTTGATCACCCATGTTAACCCCTTCCCTGCCAGTGTCATTAGTACTAGTGTCATTGGTCCCCCCAAAAAAGTGTCAAAACTTTCAGTTAGGTGTCTGATTTGTTTTCCGCAATATCGCAGTCCCCCTATAAGTAGCCGATCGCTGCCATTGCTAGTAGAAACATTTTTTAAAATAAAAAAATATCCCATAGTTTGTAGACACTATAACATTTCCGCAAACCAATCAAACACTTGGAGATTTTTTTTTTTTTTTTTTTTTTTTTAACCAAAAACATGTAGCAGAATACATATTGGCCTAAATTGATGAAGACATTTGATATTGTTTTTACATTTTTTTTTATTAAATTTGTTTTATATCGGAAAGTAAAAAATATTTTATTCTTTTTCAAAAATGTCGGTCTTTTGTTTATAACGCAAAAAATAAATTCTGCAGAGGTGATCAAATACCACCAAAAAAAAGCTCTATTTCTGGGGGGGGGGGGTTGGGGGACAAAAAAACTTTTATTTTGGTACAGCGTGGCATGACCACGCAATTGTCAGTTAAAGTAATGCAGTGTTGTATCATAAAAAAATGGCCTGGTCATGAAGGTGGGTAAAGCTAAAGTGATTAACAACTTCAGATCTTTGGACGTACGTAGAACGTCCAAAGAGCGAAATCTGAAGCACAAGCTCATGACTGCAGTAGCATCCATAAGTTTGTGCTTCTTTTGTTCCACCAGCTCCCAGCTTTAAAGTAAAATTGATCTGTGCAGTGGAACCATCTGATCACTTTTACAGTACAGGCGGTCCTCCACCCTTTTACAGCCAGGGAAGCATCAACAAACATGATATGCTGACAAAACTGGCTGTGAGTGATGCATACTATCACATTATGCCATTAAAGGCCAAGTTCACTTTTCATAATAAATAGAAGCCTTTTCCAATGTCCTTTTCTCTCACTTACTTCATCCACAGAAGCTTTGACATTTTACATTTGTTTGGATTTTTCACTTCCATCACTTCCTGTAGGTCATCTCCCATCATGAATTTCCTTGCTGCATCACAGAATAGGGCTTGTTCACCTGTCTGGACCACACCTCCCTCTTTACCATACCACCCCTTGCTTTATTTCCCCCACTTTCCTAATTCTTCCCTTAAGGCTACCATACACATTACAATCTGATTGTACAACCTCTTTAGAGCTATCCTCAGCTATGTAGTGCAAGGGCCTATCTGATTTGATACAAATTGAATGGAATGTTCAGGTGGGTCCTCCTATTCCACAATTCTTGTAAAGCTAAAGACAATTGTACAGAGATTGTACAATCAGATTGCATAGTGTATTACATCGGAGGCAGTGGACAGAGACACTCAGCTGTCAAGCCCGGTTCACATCTCCACATAGCGGGAGCTCATGTTCCCGCATGCTATTTTTTTTTCTTGGGGGGGTGTTTGGAGTGTTTTTGCTTGTCACACATAGGGCAGCCCATTAAGCTAAATTAGCTGCCCTAAGTGTGACAAACACCCCAAAGAAGCTCCAGTGTAGCACATTTTTTTTTTACCACGCCTTTTGGTGCACTTGCAGCTGGTTTGTCGCACGGCGAACGCACATCTGCTACCTGTGCTTGGGGTACCATTAACATTCTAATGCGCTGCATGTGCAATGCACATTTGCAGCACTTCAGAACACACCAATTTCACTTTCAAGCAGCATTCACATCTAGCATAGTGGGAGTGCACATTTTGTGGCTTATTTTTCCCGCAACATACATAGGGCAGCCCATTGATTTCAATGGGGTACACTACATGTACCCAAAGTAGCTCATGGAACATTTTGGAGTGTTGTGGTTTGCATGTTTTTTACTGCGCGATTTGCTGTGTTTGTTACTCATTTTTTCACATGGCAAAAAGTGTGTTTACTTCTGTGTTTGGGATGCCATTAACTACTAATGGCCAAAAATGCCACTAGTTCATTTTAGGTGAATAAAGGTGGCCATACACTATACAATCTGATTGTACAATCGCTGTAAGATCCCGTTTAGATTTCACAAAACTTTAAGAGGACACACCATCTATCCAATCACTCTGTATTCAATTAGGTAGGCCCTTGCACTACATACACTATATTGCTAAAGGTATTGGGATGCCTGTCTTTACACGCACATGAACTGTAATGGCATCCCGTTTTAGTCAGTAGGGTTCAATATTGAGTTTGCCTACCCTTTTCAGTTATTAGAGCTTCAACTCTTCTGGGAAGGCTGTCCACAAGGTTTAGGAGTGTGTCTATGGGAATGTTTGACCATTCTTCCAGAAGCGCATTTGTGAGGACAGGAACTGATGTTGGACGAGAAGGCCTGGCTCACAGTCTCCGCTCAAATTCATCCCAAAGGTGTTCTATCGGGTGCAGGCCAGTCAAGTTCCTCCACTCCAAACTCACTCATCCATGTCTTCTGGGACCTGTCATGTGTCCCAAAAGATTGCCGAGAGGGAGGGACTGCCTAGAGGAGAGGAGGAGTCGCCTAGGCAGCCCATAGGTGGAAGGAGGAAGTGGGACAGGAAGTCCCTCTCTAAAGTAGTCACCCCCCCCCCCCCAAAAAAAATTACATGCCAAATGTGGCATGTAAGGGGGGGAGGAGTGCTTAAAGCGGAAGTTCCACTTTTTGTGGCAGTCCCGCTGCCACCAAGAAGACAAAGACAGACCTGTCATGCCCATAGTGTCTTTCCTGCAGAATTCGCCAATCCGAATTGGGAGCCCACCACTTTTGTGGCACCTGTACTTTGCTGTTTTTCACCGAAGATCTCTATAGATCTACTGGGGACTAAAGCAATTTGTATGCTGGTCAATACATCGCCACTAATCCCCACTCCTTCCTTGCCAGAGATTGGAAACCAATTACGGTTTCCGAATTTAAGACCTTTCTGGGCCTATCCCTCGACATGGGCATAACTAAAAAGAGTGAGTTGCGGTCATATTGGTCCACTGATCCAATTCATCATATGCCCGTGTTCTCTCCTTCCATGGCACGATACGAGCAGATCTTGCGGTTCATGCACTTCAACAATGAACTCTGTTTGATCATCAAATTGGCGCATGTGGCACCCTGCGACCTAATCGCCAGGGCTAACCCCAGAGGCTTGTAGATTCCCGTCTTAGGCTGGGGGAGAGAGCCTGCTTCAGGTGTAATAATTTGCTCACTATGAAGTGAAGAGATAAGAATGTTTTTGTTCTTTCCTCCGTTCATGCAGACACGACGGTTCAAGTTCCTACGGTGAATGGTGTTGTGGAGAAACCTCTCTGTGTCCACGAATACAACCTTAACATGGGAGGGGTGGACCTCAATGACCAGTTGTTGGCGCCGTACCTAATTACCCATAAGGCCAGACGCTGGTACAAGAAAGTGTCTGTATACTTATTTCAATTGGCTTTGCTGAACGCTCATGTGCTATACAGAGCTTCAGGATGGACTGGATCCTTCCTTAAATTCCAGGAAGAGATCATCAGAGCCCTTCAGTTTCCAGACGGTGCTCCACCTCACCTTCCCAATCCAAATGTGGTAAGCCGGCTGCATGAGAGGCATTTTCTATATGTCCTCCCGAGTACCCCTACCCAACAAGCCCCCCAAAGAAAATGTTGTGTCTGTAGAAACCGCAGATATAGGCATGACACCCACTATTTTTGTCCCTCCTGTCCTGACAATCCTGGTCTTTGTATTGGTGAATGTTTTGAATGCTACCATACACTAGTTGAGTATTAGCGTAGGGTACAGCACTGCACAGACTAGGACACACATTCACAGGGTCTCCCAAGATCCCATCGCATTTTGAGAGACCCAAACCGTTACAGTAACAGTTACAAATAAAAGTGTTTAAAAAAATGTAAAAAAAAAAAACAAACAAAAAAATAAAATAAACCCAAAAATAGTTGTCGTTTTATTGTTCTCTCTCTATTGTTCTGCTCTTTTTTTACTGTATTTTATTCTGCAGTGTTTCATCATTAACTATTTTTTTGTTTTCAGGTACGCCATTCAGCTGCAGTGTGGATTTATTTATCTTGACTGCAACAGCGTTTGCTCCCACAATACATAAAGCCTTGACTCCAGCGCTGTCGGAGGTGATTTTACCACCACAGTTAAAAAAAGAGCATATATGCTGAAGCATGGGGCAGCGGGGGTGGAGGAGCGATTTAATCCTAACTTTTGGGGCAGATGCCCCCATGCTTCAGCATGCGCATATATATATATATATATATATATATATATATATATATATATATATATATATATATATTTTAGGTACAGGTTGCGTTAAAAAAATGTTTTTACTATTTTTTTTTTGTATTTGCTTTGCAGGTATGGTATGTCTTACTGTTCTACTGTAATGTTACTTTGTTTTATTGTTAACCATCATTTGCTTAGCAGGTATGCCATTCAGCTGCAGCGCAGATTTATTTATCTTGACAGCAACAGCGTTTGCTCCCACGATACATAAAGCCGTGATGCCATCGCTGTGAGAGCCGATTTCACCACCACAGTTAAAAACAAAATTGTGCGTATATGCTCATCATTAGAAGTGCGTGGATGAAGGGAGGTATTCTAATGGTGGGCATACCCACCGATCAACCTCTTTTTCGTTCAGCCCACAGGCTGCATGAAAAAAAAAAAAAGATTACAATATTACAATGCCCACCAAGGACCAGTAACGTACTGGTATGTTGCTGGATTTTGAGTGGTTATACCAGAATGCCTGCAGGTTTAGGCATCATTCTTTTCAGCCAGAGGTCGGCTTTGATATAAAAGCAATCCTAGTGGCTAATTAGCCTCTAGACTGCTTTTACAAGCAGTGGGGAGTGTTGCCCCCTCCCACCGTCTTCCATGGATTTCTCTGGCTCTCCTGTCATAACAGGGAACCTGAGAATGCAGCCAGTGGTTCCGCCAGCTGACCATAGAGCTGATCAGAGACCAGAACGGCTCCAATCATCTCTATGGCCTAAGAAACTGGAAGCTACAAGCATTTCATGACTTTGATTTCACCGGATGTAAACAGCACCATTGGGAAATTGGGAAAGCATTTTATCACACAGATCTTGGTGTGGTCAGATGTTTTGACGGCAGAGGAGAGATCTAGGGTCTAATAGACCCAATTTTTTTCAAAAAAAAGTACCTGTCACTAACTATTGCTATCATAATGAAATGAAATAAAAAAGCAAAATAAATAATAAAAAAAAAAGAACGAGATCTGCAAAATACTCACCTTATCTCTCAGCAAATAGCTTGGGGTGTCTACTTTCCAAAATGGGGTCATTTGGGGGGGGGGGGGGGGGTTGTGCCATCTTGGCATGTTATGGCCTTCCAAACTGTGATAGGTAGGGAGGAGTGAAATCAAAAATTTAGGCCCTTAGAAATCCTGAAGGCGGTACTTGGTTTTCGGGGCCCCGTACGCGGCTAGGCTCCCAAAAAGTCCCACACATGTGGTATTCCTGTACTAAGGAGAAGCAGCAGAATGAATTTTGGGGTGTAATTCCACACATGCCCATGGCATGTTTGAGCAATATATCATTTAGTGACAACTTTGTGCAAAAAAAAAAAAAAGTTTGTCATTTTCCCGCAACTTGTGGCAAAATATAAAATATTCCATGGACTCAACATGCCTCTCAGCAAATAGCTTGGGGTGTCTACTTTCCAAAATGGGATCATTGGAGGGGGGGTTGTGCCAAATGTATTTTGGGGTGCAATTCCACATATAACCATGGCATGTGTGAGCAATATATCATTTAGTGACAACTTTTTGTAAAATGTTTTATTTTTTTTTGTCATCATTCAAACACTTGGGACAAAAAAAAACATAAAATATTCAATGGGCTCAACATGCCTCTTAGGGTGTCTACTTTCCAAAATGGGGTAATTTGGGTTTTTTTTTTACTGCCCTGCCATTTTAGCACCTCAAGAAATGAGATAGGCAGTCAAACTAAAAGCTGCGTAAATTCCAGAAAATGTGCCCTAGTTTGTAGACGCTATAAAACTTTTGCTCAAACCAATAAATATACGCTTATTGACTTTTTTTTTTTACCAAAGACATGTGGCAGAATACATTTTGTCCTAAATGTATAACTAAAATTGAGTTTATTGGATTTCTCTTATAACAAAAAGTAGAAAATATCTTTTTTTTTTTTTTTTTTTAAATTGTCTTTTTCTGTTTATATTGCAAAAAATAAAAATCGTAGAGGCAATCAAATACTATCAAAAGAAAGCTCTATTTGTGTGAACAAAAGGACAAAAATTTAGTTTGGGTACAACACTGCATGACCGCGCAATTACCAGTTAAAAGCAGCACAGTGCCAAATTGTAATATGTCCTCCGGTCATTGAGCTGCCAAATGTTCCGGGGCTAAAGTGGTTAAGAGACTGGGCCGCAGGGCAGTATTCCAACATGATAATTACCCCAAACACACCTCCAAGATGACCACTGCCTTGGTAAAGAAGCTGAGGGTAAAGGTAATGGACTGGCCAAGCATGTCTACAGACCTAAACCCTATTAAGCATCTGTGGGGCATCTTTAAACGAAAGGTGGAGGAGTGCAAGGTCTCTAACATCCACCAGCTTTGTGATGTAGTCATGGAGGAGTGGAAGAGTACTCCAGTGGCAACCTATGAAGCGCTGGTGAACTCCATGCCCAAGAGGGTTAAGGCAGTGCTGGAAAATAATGGTGGCCACACAAAATATTGACACTTTGGGCCCAATTTGGACATTTTCACTTAGGGGTGTACTCACTTTTGTTGCCAGTGGTTTAGACATTAATGGCTGTGTGTTGAGTTATTTTGAGTGGACAGCAAATTTACACTGTTATACAAGCTGTACACTCACTACTTTACATTGTAGCAAAGTGTAATTTCATCAGTGTTGTCACATGAAAAGATGTAATAAAATATTTACAAAAATGTGAGGAATGTACTAACTTGTGTGAGATACTGTATGTAAGGGTTGATAAGTGGTTACACCTCTTTAGAATCTTATGATTTTATATATGTGATCTTTACGACAACTGACAGGCTAAGTTTACCTTTAGTAACAAGTTACACTTGTATTAAAAGTGTAACATGTTAGGATTAAGCAACCCCCCTTGCCCCCCTCACCCATGCTGTGACAGCGGGCAGGGGATTTTCTCCCCCCACCTGCCATCACATCTTAAAAGCAATGTGGCTGCGCGAAGCTTTGCCTGCACAGCAGCATTATTCATTTACAGAGATCTGTGAATGAAAAAAGACAAGCCCTGTCTGCCACTGTGACAGACTTGTAATTTAAATAAACTGCAAGTGAGCTGATCAGTACACTTGTAGTTCATTCATTATTCCTCTAGCTTTGTAACAGAAAGCCTGTATGGGCACAAAGCTGAATGAACACTGTACATTGCACATGCAATCTGTTTGCAGGTGCAGTGATTTTTAGGCTCCTGTAAAAAAAATAACCAGAAAAAAACAATGCACTTTTTTTTACCCGCAAAATGACGTGTATTTATTATTTTTTTTTTATAGATGAACTTAGCCTTTAAATACCATTGTTATGCTCATTGAATAACATTTATTATCTCATTACGATGGCATTTGAAAGTCAGTGGAATAGATTAGGCAGCAAGTAAATATGAAGTTAATGTGTTGAAAATAGAAAAAAATGGGTACCCCAGCGTGTTATGTATGTGGCTGCGTAGCCACAGACCAGTCAGGGTTCCCATGCTGACCTGTGTTCACAGCCAAAAGCACCTACAATTGGTATGTGGGAATCAGAACTGGACCTTGGAGCGATAGAAGAAGGTGGCCTGGTCTGATGAATCAAATTTTCCTTCACATCAAAGTTTATAGCTGGGAGTGTATGTATTTGCTTGGGGAAAATAGGACACCAGCATGCAGTTGGTGGAGGCAGTGTGATGCTTTGGACTATGCTCTGTTGGGAAACCTTGGTCCTGTCATTCATGTGGATGTTACTTTGAGTAAATGTTGTTGCTAACCAAGTGCACACCTTCATGGCAACAGTATTTCCTGATGGCTTGCAGTTTCATAGTCTAAGTGCCAGCTGACGGCGTGAGATCATTGCTGGGTATGTTTAACTACACAGTTAACCCTTTATACGCCAAATCAGTCACTGCTATCAGATATTTATAATAAATATAAATGTTCACAATATTAGCAATAACAATTATGACTTAAACATGTGTAACACACACGGTCACCACAGATAGGTATATTGTTTAATAAGTAGGCAGGTAAGCTACCCTCAGAGTAGCTAGGCCTACCTCACAACTTCCTCTTTCTTTAGGTGGGTTGGCTTTTTCCGGTTTCAAAAAATGCTACTGGGCAGCTGTGCTTGTCACTGTTAAATTGAGGTTTACCCAGGCAGCTACTAACTCAGTAGTGACTTTAAAGGCGTCGTTCCTGTGATTGAGTTCAGAGTTTAGTAATTTGGTGTTTAGGGGTCCTTGCTCCAACCCAAATGTTACTACCTCTCTATGACAACCACTGTGTTGGTGTGGCAACAGGTAACGCAGCCCTGAGTAAACTGCAAACTATCTCTCCCTAAACTCCACTGTGTGGTAACCCCTTTCCACCTCATTTAAGTTACGTTGCAGACCCCAGGTTTGGGCTGGGCTTGGTATTAGGACTTTGCAGCTTGTTATGCCCGGGGGGATGTCTCCTTTCCTTTGATGAATATAGACGCACCTTCCAGCTACCTGTCTGGATAATCTTCAGCTTTCTACAACTATGACATGCCGCTCAGGCTCAATCTCCCAGTCCTGTCGCTCTGGCTACCCAGAGGTTCCTTAACTCACGTAGTATAAGCAAAACAATTTCCTCCCTATACTTTAGAATTATGAGTTGCCAGGGCACTATTCGCAAGAGGATCACGAAGACCTGGCATTCCTACCAGTTACTTACATGGCTGCATAAATGCGCGCAGATGCACATGGATGCGCACTGGCGCATGCCCGTGCACATTCCCGGCCCTGAATAGCACCAACTGGCCTTTAGAAGGGAGCCAGTCACTCTCTGTGATTGCTGGTTGATCTTGGTCTCTCCAGTGAGTATGTTCCTGTGTTAAACTTTGAACCTGTGGATACCTGTTACCGACTCGGCTTTCCCCTTCCCCCTCTTTTTTCCTTATTTTCTCTTCCCATCTATTGATTGAATCTGTTATCCCATCTATTAGCACTTGAATATCAGCAGTAAGAACCCGCTTGTTATGACTGGTTGATCTTGGTCTCTCCAGTGAGTATGTTCCTGTGTTAAACTTTGAACCTGTGGATACCTGTTACCGACTCGGCTTTCCCCTTCCCCCTCTTTTTTCCTTATTTTCTCTTCCCATCTATTGATTGAATCTGTTATCCCATCTATTAGCACTTGAATATCAGCAGTAAGAACCCGCTTGTTATGACTGTGTATGTGCTACACCACTCTGTACCCCTCAATAGCAGATATTGTAAACTGCTTATTTCTGATTGTTGACATGTCTTCTCTAAAATGATAGGAAAAAGGGGTAAACGGTTTCAATAACCCCTTTTTCCTCATGGGAAAGCGGCAGGATGGGCAGTTTCAAGTTCCCCCTTTTGGGAGCCAGATAAGGCTCCCAGGTGGACACCTGGTACTCACATGGCCTTGGGGGATAGTACATGTGACTTTCCCGGGCTTTAGGGGTGCTAAGGCTGAGAACTGGTTAAATCTGGTCTGATCCAGTGCAATATAGGGCTATATAAAAGGGGGTTCCGTTCAGTCAGGCTCATTCGCCTCAGAAGACAGGATTTGTGGTGTTCTAGGAGTTATCTCCATTGAGCAAACAGAGTCTTCTGAGGCCAGAAGATGAGCCTGATGCGGCGGCTGATCGAACGAGCCGGCGAGGAAGGAGGCGACGAATGGATCCGCCGATGCCTAGACCTACCACGGGCTTCGTGTCAAGAGGCTCCGGTGGGAGCCACAACAGCTGCAGGAGGTTCGGTGAGCGCGGCAGCAGAAGTCGCGATGTCGGCGGTGGATTCCATGTTAGGTGAGCCTGCGTCACGGCCGGATGCGGAAGACGCCGATCTGCTGAGGGAAGTTCCGAGTCACAGGCTTAGTGACCCCTCTGCGGCAAGGAGTGGCTCGGCGAAGAGAAGGCGTATCCCTCGCCGAAGACACTCCCCTTCGCCACCAGCAGCCAGAAGGACCGAGCGGTCGTCCTCGGGAGGAGGCAGCACATCCGGAGGCGTGGCTAGAGGCGCGGCTAGAGCGTCACATACTCCCAGAGCAGGTAGAATCTCGGCTGAGGGTTCGGCCGGAGGTGTGTCCAGCGGCGTGTCAAGAGGCAGGGCCAGAGGCGGGGCTTCTGCACGGCATTCATTCGTCACTCAGCAGGATGTAGCATCGTCATGGCAACAAATAGCGCAGCCGGAGGTCAGTATGAGAACTGCATTTGAATTGCCTAGCAGCCCAGCTCCAGCTATTCAAGCATACAGAGAAATTGAGGAGGCTAGCTTACTAGTTTCTCAGGATGGCCAGCACACACAGCTGCAGGGGAATGGTGAGTCAGCTACTGTTTCTAGTCTAGGTAATATAGCTGAGCTATTGGCCAAATTAGCTAAAGATATTAACTCAGCTGCTAGCCAGGCTCGAGCTTTGCCAACTCCAGAGAATACTGTTATGGGAATCTGGGCGCCACCTAGTGGTTTGTTAGCTAATGATCAGTCACCAGATTCCAACACTGCATATCATTTAGCCAGATCACAGAATTTACCTGAAACATGTTTAAAAGAATCCATTGCTTGTGCAGTCTCTCCATTAGGTTATCATTTAGCTAATACAGTGAAAGAAAAAATTTGGAGAGGAGAATTTTTAGACATGTTATCTTTACTTCCTTCTTCTAAAGAGTTTATCGTTAAAGAAAAGAAAGAAGAGGATGATAGAAGGAGACCAGTTACTAGGTCTTTTAATAACTGGTTACAGGCTTTTTGCATTTTTTCGGGTATTATGTGTGAAAAATTTCCGGAAAAAAGCACGGGCCTTTTTCAACATCTGGACATTGTTCTAGAGGCTTTTAGAAATTTTGGTGGTTCTGCATGGTTTAATTACGATGAGGCTTTTCGCCAAAAATTATCGGTCCATTCAACATTGAATTGGGGAGTGAAGGATGTGGGCCTTTGGCTCAATCTTTTTCTTCCCCAAAGACCGAGTTTTGTCAGAGCCAGATTTCTCAGCCTTCCAACAATCCCAGCTATAGAAAAGGAATCTGTTTCAACTTCAATGATGGTCAGTGCAAATGGCCAAACTTGTGCAAATATCGACATGAGTGTGCCTTCTGCACAGGAACACATCCAATTTCAAAGTGTTTCAAAAAGATGTCAGCAAATAACCAACAATCAGGGAATGTTCACAAAAGCAATTACACCAGTGAAATTGCCAAATATGCTCCCATGGCTCCGAATATTTCCAGACAAGTTGAAGGCCCAGCTGCTAATTGAAGGCTTTAGAGATGGATTTTTTCTACCAGTATTTTCCGGTGAAGGATGTGCTTTGGTTAATAATCTCAAATCTGTAGATCAATTCTCGGATGTAGTATGCAAAAATTTTTAAGGAAGTTAAGGTAGGGTTGCAGGTCCTTTTAGTTCTCCTCCTTTCAGTGATTTCAGAATTTCCCCTTTAGGTATTGTACCAAAAAAAGAAAAAAATTCCTTTAGACTGATTCATCATTTATCATTCCCTTCGGGTCAATCTCTTAACGATCAGATTGATAAGAGTCTTTCGTCAGTTAATTATGCCTCCTTTGAGGATGCTTTGTCAAAACTGAGACATTTAGGAAAGGGGGCCCTCATGGCAAAAGCTGATATTAAATCAGCATTTCGCCTTCTTCCTATTAACCCAGCATGTTTTAACTCTTTGGGTTTTTTCTTTAATAATCAATTTTATTTTGACAAATGTTTGCCAATGGGTTGCTCTTTATCTTGTTTTTATTTTGAGTCTTTTTCATCTTTTTTAGAGTGGGTGGTTAGTGTAGAATCTGGTTCGCGATTTTTAATTCATTATTTGGATGATTTTTTATTTTTAGGTTCTGCTGATTCGTTTGAATGTTCATTGTTATTGGAGACATTTTTTAAGATATGTAATGTTTTTGGTATTCCGCTAGCTTTTGAAAAGACGGCCTGGCCTTCAACTTGTCTTGAATTTTTAGGCATTACTATTGATTCTGAATTAATGGAATTTAGGTTGCCTAAGGAAAAGATAGATAAACTTACATCTTTACTGTTGGTTATAATAAGGAAAAAGAAGGTATGCTTAAAGGATATGCAGTCCCTATTAGGCCTGTTGGCCTTTGCTTCCAGAGTTATGCCAGTAGGAAAAATTTTTTCTAGGAAATTATATATGTCTATTTCGGGATTAAAATCCCCTTTTTCTCATATTAGAATAACTCACGATATGAGAGAAGATTTATTAGTTTGGTTACAATTTCTTACATATTTTAATGGTAAGTCTGTATAGCAAGAGGAATTTATTTTGGATAAAGACTTTTTTCTGTTCACTGACGCTGCTGGATCTTGCGGCTTTGCAGCGATTTGGCAAGCCCAGTGGTGTGCGGATAGTTGGAATCCCAAGTGGCAGAAGAAGGGTTTTTTAAAGAACATAGTTCTTTTAGAATTGTTTCCAATAATTGTAGCTTTAGAAATTTGGGGTACTTACTTTAAAAATAAGCGAATATTAGTTAGGACTGATAAAGGAGTCATGTATGCGATTAACTGTTTAACATCTAAATCTCCACCGGTCATTGTCCTGTTGCGTTATATGATTTTCAAATGTCTAACTTTAAACATTTGGCTGAAAGCAATTCATGTGGCAGGTAAGGACAATGACATGGCAGACTCCTTGTCTCGCTTTCAGATGGATCGATTTTTTCAGCTGTTTCCAGATGCGGACAAAATAGGAATAAAGTGTCCTCCCAAATTATGGGATCTGGTCTGAATTCAATATCGGAATATATTAGTAATTCGGTTGCACCTTCAACACTGGCTGGATATCAATCGGCCTGGTTGCTTTGGCTGTTTTTTCTAAATTCAATTCACGAACCTGCAGGTTCTTTTTCTGAAAATTTAGTACTACTCTTTTTAAATGTTCTATTTGATAAAGGATATTCGTGGTCTTATGTACAAAGGACCCTTTCCGGAGTTTCATTTTTTCTTAAGCTTAAGAATTTACCTTCGTGTTTGCAATTTTTCTCAGTTCGTCAAGCATTGAAAGGTTATAAGAAAAGGAATTTTACATGGGACCAACGTAAACCTATTACTCCAGATATTTTAAGTAAACTCTGTTCAATCACGGAACAGGTTTGTTTTTCTATATTTGAGTCAATACTCTTTAAAGCAGTTTTTTCTATTACATTTTTTGGTGCGCTTAGAGTGTCAGAATTATTTTTTATACAGGTTAATGACATTATTATTTCCGAAGCAATGGTAAGAATTTTTATTAGAAGGTCAAAAACTGACCAACTAGGCAAAGGCATTTGGATTAATTTATATGCTTGTAATAGTTCTCCTATTTGCCCTGTTCAATTATTGAGCAAGTATTATTCCATTAGACCTTTCCTGTATGATAATTTTTTCATACATGAGTCTGGTTCCCCGTTAACGAAGTATCAATTCCAGTGTGTGTTCAAGAGATGTTTAGAAAAGTTAAAATTGCAGAATTCTCACCTTTCATCACACTCTTTTAGAATTGGAGCAGCTACGGAAGCAGCTAGATTAGGGTTAGACACTAATATGATAAAAAAAGTGGGTAGATGGAAATCTGACAGTTATCTTTTATATATTCGACCTAATCATTCTTTCTGATTCATTTCAGGTAAATGCCGGATAATATGGATTGTTGGACATTCCTATGTGTTCTGGGCACATCTGAGAGCTAAGAATAGAGTGTATTCTAACAATTTAGGTCTGAACCCTTCGCAGTTTAGAATTTTTTGGTATGGGAAAAGAGGTATGGTGTGGGAAAATTTAATGTCTGAAATAGGTAGGCTTCTCCATCGTTTTCCACCTCCAGATGTATTGATTATACATCTGGGGGGAACGATATCGGAAAACAAAAAACTTTAGACATCATTTTTAAAATTAGAGATGACTTACACAGGTTACAATTGTCCTTTCCGCACACTGTTATTGTTTTTTCAGAGACAGTACAAAGGTTGAGATGGCTTTCTCCACCTTCCATGCGTTATGGGGAAAAGATTAGAAAGAGAGTGAATAGGGCAGTTGCAAAATTTTTACAGGCATTAGGTATAATTTCATTTAGGCATATGGAATTAGAAGGAAACATAAAAGGTCTATACAGAGAAGATGGCATTCATTTATCCGACATTGGTTTGGATATTTTTAATGCAAATTTGAGTACTTGTGTTGAGATGGCCGCGGTGTGGGGTGTTGGTGACAGGTGGCGTGAGTCCACCTGTCCTTTGGATAATTTGGTTTCTGATAATATTTATGCAGCCTGAGCCGTAGGGCTAGGTTGTTTTAAGTTGATTGAGTTGGTGTTATTATAATAAATATATTATTGTCTTTAAACCAATAATAAAGCAGCCGCGGCCTTATTTATCCAACACTTGTCTGAGTTTATTATTATAAGTTATTATAGTTATTTAGTTATTAAGGATTCCTGCCTGCTGTCCCATGATAGGAAAAAGGGGTAAACGGTTTCAATAACCCCTTTTTCCTCATGGGAAAGCGGCAGGATGGGCAGTTTCAAGTTCCCCCTTTTGGGAGCCAGATAAGGCTCCCAGGTGGACACCTGGTACTCACATGGCCTTGGGGGATAGTACATGTGACTTTCCCGGGCTTTAGGGGTGCTAAGGCTGAGAACTGGTTAAATCTGGTCTGATCCAGTGCAATATAGGGCTATATAAAGGGGGTTCCGTTCAGTCAGGCTCATTCGCCTCAGAAGACAGGATCTGTGGTGTTCCCCTCCCCAAAAAAAAAAAAAAAAATTTATTTTTTGTCGCGGCTGTAATTATGTGGTGGTGTCACCTTTGTTAATAAAAAAAAAAAAAAAAAAATTTTTAATACAAAGGGGGACAAATCTGTTTTGAAGTTGTTTGTTATTAACTTATGATATGGATAATTTGGTTTCTGATAATATTTATGCAGCCTGAGCCGTAGGGCTAGGTTGTTTTAAGTTGATTGAGTTGGTGTTATTATAATAAATATATTATTGTCTTTAAACCAATAATAAAGCAGCCGCGGCCTTATTTATCCAACACTTGTCTGAGTTTATTATTATAAGTTATTATAGTTATTTAGTTATTAAGGATTCCTGCCTGCTGTCCCATGTACTGTTTATTATGCTCATCACTAGATTGTGCTCACTGTAATATATATGCCATCATTGCTGTCCTACTTGTATATCATTGCATTAATTAAATAAAACAAAGATCTGTAGAGAAAAAAAAAAAAAAGTATTACAAAAAAGGAAAAAAAAAAAGACAATAACGCAACAGAAAAAAATAACGGGTTTAATAGTATATAAAAAAAAAAAAAAAATACTTACAGTGAGGGGAAAACGTATTTGATCCCATGCCGATTTTGTATGTTTGCACACTGACAAAGAAATGATCAGTGTATAATTTTAATGGTAGGTTTATTTTAAAAGTGAGAGGTAGAACAACAAAAATATCTAGAAAATCACATTTCCAAAAAAAAATGTTCATGAGAACGGTGAGGAATCAGCCCAGATCTACACAGGAGAATATTGTCAATGATCTCAAGGCAGCTGAGACCATAGTCACCAAGAAAACTGGTAACACACTACACCATGAAGGAATGAAATCCTGCAGCGCCCGCAAGGTTCCCCTGCTCAAGAAAGCACATATACAGGCCCTTCTGAAGTTTGCTAATGAACATCTGAATTACTCAGGGGAGAACTGGGTGAACATGTTGTGGTCAGATGAGATCAAAATCTAGCTCTTTGGCATCAACTCAACTCGCCATGTTTGGAGGAGGAGGAATGCTGCTTTTGACACCAAGAACACCATCCCTACCATCAAACATGGAGGTGGAAACACTATGCTTTGGGGGTGTTTTTTTGCTAAGGGGACAGGACATCATTGCATCGAAGGGATGATGGACAGATCTTATGTACCATCAAATCTTGGGATCTCCTTCCCTCAGGCCGGGCATTGAAAATGGGTCGTGGATGCGTATACCAGCATGACAATGACCCAAACACACAGCAAAGGCAACAAAGGAGTGGCCTAGCCAGTCTCCTGACCTGAATCCCATAGAAAATATGTGGAGGGAGCTGAAGGTACGAGGTACCAAACATCAGCCTTGAAAACTTAATGACTTGGAGAAGATCTGCAAGGAGGAGTGGGGCAAAATCCCTCCTGAGATGTGTGCAAACCTGGTAGCCAACTACAAGAAACGTCTGACTTCTGCGATTGCCAACAAAGGTTTTGCCACAAAGTACTAAGTCATGTTTTGCAAAGGGGTCAAATACTTATTTCACTCATTAAAATGCAAATAAATTTATAACTTTTTTAAAATGCATTTTTCTGGGTTTTTTTGTTATTCTGTCTCCCACTATTAAAATAAACCTACCATTAAAATTATAGACTGATCATTCCTTTGTCAGTGGGCAAACATACAAAATCAGCAGGGGATCAAATACTTTTTCCCTCACTGTATTATCCTGGTTCTGTACATTCAGCAAAAGTCAGTCAATGAGCATAAAATGAATCAGTGGTTCTCACAAGTCTTGACTGATGTTCCTCCTTTAAAAAGGTAAAGAGAGAGCTCTAGCGTACTAATGCAGCTCCTCTTTTTGGGTCCCTGAAGAGGGTGTTGACAGAAATTACCTGACTAATGGGAAGGTCTGAGGAGTGACTGATGGATGTCACACAGTCTTTACGAGCATTCAGCTAGCCTGCTTTCAAATCAGTTTTCTACACGTAATATCTTGGAACATCAACAGGTTGCATTCTGGTAACTTATATGGAATATTATTGTCCAGCATGAAATTACTGTTTGAATGAATACAAATAGAATGCGTATTGGATGGCTATATGTAGAGAGGTAATGTGTCCAGTTTCCCTTAGCACCCTCAAATATAGTAGTGACTGGATTTTAAATGCTGCTGATTAATACAGGTAAATATATCCTTATTCTGGCAGTACTGTTATCATCTCAGGAGTTATGACATATACTGAAGTTTTGATTCTCCAAAAAGAGATAGACAGAACTGTATATTTGCCAATTAGTCCAGCTAAATAATGTATGACAGGTGGTTAGCCAGAGCTATTATCTTCTTAAGATTAGCAATTACTTCAGCCTGGGCTTGACATTTATATGATGGTAAACAGAGTGAGACTGAGGGTATAGTGTTAATTTCTGTCAGGGGTTTTATGATGCCTAAATCAAAGGGTTATTTGTTTGCCGTGCTTTTGTTTTGATATTAAAGTGGAAGTCCATGCTAAAACTAAAATCCCTGCATTTATAGACACCCACGATCTAACAGTAACCTATCTAGCCCTGTAAAGAAAAAGGAGTATACATACCTTTTCTGAAGCCAATCCAACCCAATCTCAAGCGGTGGAAGCTCTGCAGAGGACACGGCCGACAACGGCTGTGAAATGAATGGGCAGTGACGTCATGCATAGAGTTACTATGGGGCTTCCGCTGCTCTACGTGTCCTCTGCACCCGTCTCCACAGCAAAGCCACGGCTGACAGCTCAGCATGGGATCAGGTCGGATCTGCTTCATAAAAAGGTATGTATACTCATGTTTTTCTTTACAGGGCTATATAGGTTAGTGTTAGATTGTGGGTGTCTATAGATGTAGGTATTTTAGTTTTAGGGTGCACTTCCACTTTAAGAGGATCTCCTGTTTCTATCAACATGCTGATAAGGATGTTTAGAAGGAAGCTAAGACCAGCCATAGACAATTCGAATCTCAACAGGTTCAGCATGGATTTTGCATGTGATTTTCGCTAGCAGCTGGTACATGCCACTAGCAAAAATCACTGTCTTCTCCAAGCGGGGAAAATACAATGGCTTAGCGGGACGGATTCTCTCTGTGTTTATGGGGGAATCAAACAAATTTATTTTCTGCAACCCGCAGTTGCAGGAAAGAAATTTGCTCCCTGTATGGCCTGCATAAGAGGTTGGTAATGTAGAAGATGCACATCCTGGGATTATGGAAAGGAAATCACTGATGTTATATGTCTCCTACTGTGACAGAATGCCATGGCTGACTTTGAAATTTTGAACAACATGCTTGCCCTGTGTCGCCCCACACAGTTTTTGGTGTGCCCTGTACACATTATCATCACAAAGCATTTCACATCTTCTGTTAATATTTGAGCAGTCTAGAGTTTGCATATAAGTTGCTATAGGTTTGCTTTAATATATTTGTGGTCTTCAATTTAGCAGGGAGAATCAATGGTTCCACTGTGCTAGTCCCAAACAACAGGTTAGTCATGAGCCTACTGCAGCTGCATCCAGACATCTAATTTCTTCAAAATCGCACAAGAAGTAGAGTAATGGAAACAACTGCAGATTCAACACAATAGAATAATCAATTTTGCACGAACTACACAAAAAAGAAAAATGTGGGTAAAATTGTCAATATACACAGGATAATCACTTAAAAGGTTTGAAAGATTTTACAGGATAATTCACTGTAAATGAAGAAACAGAAATGCCCAGATATCAGACATGGGTAGAAGTTTGCAATTATGGGAAATGATAAACTGTGGATTAAAATATATTGGCGATAGAGTAAATGTGTGGCAAGATAACTAAAACAGCACAGGATGCTGCACAACAGGTATTCTAAGAACAGGAGATAACCACTGCTAAAGTAATCAGAGATACTGCATGTCCCGACTATAGATTGGTTTGGGGTTGCATACATCTAACAGTAAGCCTACCGATCTCACAGTTAAAAAGTGACATCAAACACACGCACATCAGCTGCAGACTGATTTATTCTTTAGCAACCTATGTTTCACAATATAGTTTACATTTTAAACCTTGTACATCTACTGCCACCAGCCCCGTTGGATTTACTCTTGTGTTTTGAATACATCTTTCTTTGTAAAAACACAAAAGAAAGATAAAATGGGTTCTCGTCGGTAGCATGGACTGTTTTTATTTTGAATAACCGACGTGAGGAAACAAAGTTCAATTTGCTGAAAACCATGCCACTTCATAAGAAACACAATATAAATCACAAGTATAAATCAGTCCTTCAATATACAGATCTAGTAGGCCAATAATGTATGTTTCTAAATAAAAACAGACAACAGGACATATTCAACCTACTTTCCCAAATAGTCACCACATTGAAATGCTAATTATAATATTCAGTTCAAAACAGACTACAGCATTCACAAATCATCTCAAAATAGTCCAAAATTCTTAAAAGTAACATTAAATTAAAACAATTTTACCTAGCAGCTAGAAGAGAATATATATTTATATATTTTTTAAACTATTGCAGCAAAACATTTTATTGCATATTAAATCAGAACTTTATCCTAGAAAAAAACACCAGCTTAAAGACAACTTGACTCAGACCTTTTATTTCAACAACATTCTGTCCATAAGATTTAAAGTGTATTTATCATATTTTAGGCATGTTATTTACCACTAAAGCATCCTTAGTTTAGACATCAAAATGCCCTGAGACTGCAGCTGGGAGCCGCCAACTCAAATATGTCAGAAAGCCCAGTAGATTTAGAGTTGTCACTTAAGATACTTTATAGCAGCCTTTATCAATCTTTTTAACACATAGGAACCTTTAAAATACATTTCCAGTCTAAAAAAAAACCTTACTAATAATTACTATATCTTCAACTCACTGACTATTGGTGTAATGGTCAGTGGGAAGAATTCCCCTTACATTGATGGTCCATTGAAATAATTGAGAGGGGTGGGGGAGAGTATCCCCTTACATTGGGGGGTCTGTGGGAAGATTGCCCCGAACATTGGCTGTAAGTGGAAAGAATGCTTTTTACGATGAGTGTCAGTCTTTTCCCATTAGTGGTTAATGGGAGTATGTCTCTTTATATCGTTGGTAAGTGGGAAAAATTCTCTTTACATTTGTGAACAGTGGGATTATTCCCCAATTACAGATATCTAAACAAATAATATGTGTCAATGGTTACTTTTTTGAGAAGCAGAAAATTTTCATTGCTCAAGAAAACCTTGAGGGGAACTCTGGTAGGTAAGAGCAGAGCAGCTGGACCAATCGAGACAGTATTTAATGCTCGCAGAAGAGAAAAGGGCTGTGACTTGAAAGGAGGCTATGCTAGAGCATTGACTCTTCAAAATGTATCTAAAACACAAATCCAAAAATAATTTGCAAGTATCAATCCTTAATTGTGGTGGTTTGTTTTCCCTTTTTAGGATTTTTTTTTCACCTTTATATTCATCTGGTTATCCAGCCAGTCACACACACTTCTTGTCCTAGGGTGGCTCCACTCTACTGAAGAGCAACTGAGCCACCCCTTGTGCAGCAGCATTGTCTAACAGTAAAGAGGTCAGTGTTAGGCTCAGTAGCAAATTTGGATGGACTTGACAGAGAGGTTAAAGATGAACTCAAGCTAACAGTTTTTAAGCAGTTACAGCAAGAGTTTTTTTCTTTTTTTTTTTACTTTAACTGCTTCAGATCCGGGCCATTGCCAAATGACGGCAACAGCGCGGATCTACAATACCGGGACCACGTCTACTGACGTCATCCCCTTTCCTCCTTCCCAGCGCGCTCTCATGAGCGCGCCTCGGGGAAAATCTGTGTTGGCCGTGTCCCTTGGACACAGCCAATCACAGATCGCTGTAAACGGCCAATCACAGCGGCCGTTTACATCGCGATCGCCGCCTCCAATGAGAGATCATCTCGCATTGCCGGCTCTCTCTCCTCACACAGAGACAGCGTGTGAGGACAGAGAGCTTCTGTGAGTAAATTATATAAAGTCTAAAAGCGTAGTGTGCCCAAAAAGTGCCCAACAGTGCCCACAGTGACATCTAGTGCCATCTGTGCCCACCTGTGCCCATCAGTGCATCATCTGTGCCCATCAGTGCATCATCTGTGCCCATCAGTGCCCGTCTGCAATCAGTGCGCATCTGTGCAATCAGTGCGCATCTGTGCCAACTCATCAGTGCCCATCTGTGCCACCTCATCAGTGCCCATCTGTACCAATCAGTGCCCATCTGTGCCGCCTTATCAGTGCCCATCTGTGCCGCCTTATCAGTGCCCATCTGAACCGCCTCATCAGTGCCCATCTGTGCCACCTCACCAGTGCCACATCAGTGCATATCTGTGCCCACCTGTGCCGCCTCATTAGTGTAAATCTGTGCAATCAGTGCACATCTGTGCTGCTTCCTTAGTGCCCATCTGTTGCTGCCTCAGTGCCCATCAGTGCCCATCTGTGCCGCCTCATCAGTGCCCATCTGTGCGATCAGTGCCCATCTGTGCCGCCTTATCAGTGCAAATCTGTGCCATCAATCAGTGCAGGCTTAGCACACAACTGTGCAATCTCATAACCACCACCAGCCATGTCCAAAAAAAGCTTTTCCGCCGAGGAGGCATACCAAATTCTTTCTACGGCCAATGACGGCAACGGGGAGCTCTCTTTTTCGGATTCCCTTTCCAATTCGGATTCTGACGTAAATTACAAGCCAGTCCTCTGTAGTGGAACACTTACAGACTCAGAGGAGGAAGAAACTCGGCCCGCCAAACGAAGGCATTCTAGTGAGGAGGCAGTGGCATCCGCCAGCACCGCAGTGGCATCCGCCAGCACCGCAGTGCCTCGGCAAGAAAGGCCAAGTACCAGTCGGGTGTCACCCCAGCCCCAAAGGGTTAGGTCCCATGCCAGCCTTCCCTTTGCACTTCAGAACCCCCTGTGGCTTCCTCCTAATTCAGGAGAAGCTAGCGTTCCCCCTTTCACTGCCCAGCCAGGAGTCCAGGTGGATACAGAGAATTTCACCCCATTTCATTTTTTTTATTTAATTTTTTACGGAGGACATGTTGGCGTCAATTGTTACCCAGGGCAACCTGTATGCACAGTAATTTATTTTGCAAAATCCCATGCCCGTCCCTATGAGTGGAGAGACCCGACAGTGGAGGAGTTCAAGGTTTTTTTGGGCCTCACATTTAATATGGGGCTCACCAAAAAAAACGAATTCCGTTCCTATTGGTCAACCCACCCCCTCCACCACATGCCCCTCTTCTCCGCGGTAATGCCCAGAACCAGGTATCTGATGATAACGAGGTTTCTACATTTCAGCGACAATACCCAGTGCCCTCCCCGAACTGATCCAAATTATGACAGGCTTTACAAAATTCGGCCAATATTAAATTATTTTTCTGAAGTATTCCCCCAGCTGTTCACCCTGGACCAAAACATATGTGTGGATGAGTCCCTTGTGAAATTTAGCGGCAGGCTTAAAATTGAGCAATTTATCCCTAGCAAAAGGGCCCGCTATGGGGTGAAGGTGTACAAACTATGTGACCGAGCCACAGGGTACACATATTCCTTCATAGTGTATGAAGGGAAGGACACCCAGCTGCAGCCCCCTAATTGCCCGGACTACTTGGGAAGCAGCAGGAAAGTTGTTTGGGACCTCATATACCCCCTACTCGACAAAGGATACCACCTGTATGTAGACAACTTCTACACTTCTCTACCCCTGTTCCACAACCTTCATCGGAAGAAGACGCCAGCATGTGGCACCGTAAAAAAAAAAAATCGGAAGGGCTTTCCTCAAAGTCTTGTTAATAAGAAGTTGAGAAAAGGAGAAACGACAAGTCTGCGTAACAAAGAGATTCTGGCAGTGAAGTGGAGGGACAGAAGGGATGTGTATGTTGTCTTCCATCCACAATAACACCTATGTGGAAATCCCCAGAAGGAATGGCCCCATCCAGAAACCCACATGCATCCATAAATACAATTTGTTTATGGGGGGAGTCGACTTCAACGATCAAATGTTGGAACCATACCTGGCCACAAGAAGGACATTATATTGGTACAAAAATGTAGCGATTTATTTTTTTCAATTGGCCATATACAACTCCTATATCCTTTACCGCAACTCCACCCAAAACCCACAACCCTTCCTTGGCTACCAGGAGGAAATTTACACTGCCCTTATATTCCCGAACGGCCCACCAGAAAACATCCGATCAGATGTTGATAGTCGACTCTCCGAACGCCACTTTCCAGATAAACTCCCTCCCAAACCAACAGGCCAAAGACGTCAAAAAAGATGTAAGGTGTGTAACAGAGCAGGAGCCAGAAGAGACACATCTTATTATTGTACACAATGTCCTTCCCAACCAGGCCTCTGTATAGGTGAATGTTTCCGCCGTTACCATACTTCACTAAATTATTAGTGAAGTATGGTAAACGTAATCCTCAGTTCCTGCCTTCACACCCCTTATGCCACTGCCTGCTCTATAACTGACCCTGGCTTGTTATTCGACCACGCTTCTGCCTGCCGATTTTGTACATACCGCTGCCTGATATGGAACTGACCCTGGACTGTTATTCGACCATGCTTCTGCCTAACGATTCTGTACATACCTCTGCCTGATCTGGAACTGACCTTGGACTGTTTGACCATGCCTCTTGCCTGCCTCTTGGACTGATCTTGTACCCTGCAACTGGACTAGTGGGATTCAACACAGGGGTCTCACATATGCGAGGGGCTCCAGAATAGTTTTTCTGGATGAAGAAAACTATTTTCTTTGTTTTCTCATTCCTAGATTAGGGTCTGGAGACTCGGAGGCTTCAAAGAGATTTGGGTGGGAGAAGCCTCTACCCCTGTCCCCATTCTGTCCTGAACGAGGCCCTACTTCTGCCTGCTGCCTGTAGGACTTACTGCTGTCATGCCTCTGTTTGTCGCACTGACCACAGCACATGGACCATGTTCCTGCCTACTACCAAGACCAATATTTTGGCACTGCTGACAATCTCTGCCTGCACTGACCCTGCACTGCACTGACCTATGGACAGTATTCCTGCCTGCTGCCTGTACTGACTATGGACAGTATTTCTGCCTGCTGCCTAAAAAATTGTGTTCGCTGTTGCTGACCAAGTCCCTGCCTGCTGCCTGGACCAGTGCTATCCTCCTGTGGACAACTGTACTACTAAAACCACAGGTAATCTTTTGTTTCTCTTTGCTCAGCATAATACATTTTGGGGTGTAAATCTTGGTATGTGCATGCTATGTGTCCCTGGAACACCTGATGGTGTTCCTTGCATGTTGGATCTCTGTATGTGGCCAGGCTGTGTAAAGGTCTCACACCTGTGGTATTGCCATACTCAGGAGTGGCAGAATGTATTTTGGGGTGTCATTTTTGCTATGTAAATGCCATGTGTTGGAAATATCTTATAAACGGACAACTTTGTGTAAAAAAAAAAATGCGTTTTCATTTTTTTTCCACATTTTCCAAAAACTTCTGGCAAAAAATGAACCGTTCAAAAGACTCATTATGCCTCATAGATTATACGTTGGGGTGTTAGCTTTCCAAAATGGGGTCATTTTGTGGGTGTTTCCATTGTCCTGGTGCTCCAGGGGCTTCAAAAGTGTAATAGGTGGGTGAGAAATGAAATGTGTAATTTATGCTCGTAGAACGCCTGAAGGTGCTACTTCAATGTTAGGCCTCTGTATGTGGTCAGGCTGTGTAAAAGTCTCACACATGTGGTATTAGTATACTCAGGAGGAATAGCAGAATGTATTTTGGGGTGTTATTTTTGCTATGTAAATGCTATGTGTTGGCAATATCTTATAAACGGACAACTTTGTGTAAAAAAAAAAAAAAATGCATTTTCATTTTTTTTCCACATTTTCCAAAAACTTCTGGAAAAAAATGAACCGTTCAAAAGACTCATTATGCCTCATAGATTATACGTTGGGGTGTTAGCTTTCCAAAATGGGGTCATTTTGTGGGCGTTTCCATTGTCCTGGTGCTCTAGGGCCTTCAAAAGTGTAATAGGTAGTCAACAAGTTAGATGGGTAATTTATGCTCCTTGAACACCTGATGATGCTCCCTGCATGTTGGGCCTCTGTATGTGGCCAGTTAGTGAAAAAGTCCCACACATGTGGTATTGTAATACTCAGGATGAGTAGCCGAATGTATTTTGGGGTGTCCTTTGTTGTATGCACATTCCATGTGAGAGAAATAAGCTATCACAATGACAATTTTCTGAAAAAAATATAAAAAATAAAGCAAAACCTTAATTTTCAAAGAACTGTGGGAAAAAATGACAACTTCAAATAACTCACCATGCCTCTTACTAAATACCCTGGAATGTCTACTTTCCAAAAAGGGGTCATTTGGGGGTTATTTGTACTTTATTGGCTTGTTAGGGTCTCAAGAAATGAGATGGGCCTCAGTACATAAGGTGTGATCAGATGTGATCATTTTTTTATGATTTGCACCATAGCTTGTAGACTCTATAAATTTCACACAGACCACATAATATCCACTAATTTGGGTTATTTTTACCAAAGATATGTAGCAGTATAAATTATGGCCAACATTTATGAATAAAAATTGCTAATTTGCAAAATTTTATCACAGAAACAAAGAAAAAAAACTTTTTTTCAAAATTTTCGGTCTTTTTTCATTTATAGCACAAAAATTAAAAAACCCAGAGGTGATCAAATACCACCAAATGAAAGCTATATTTGTATGAAAAAAGGACAAAAAAATCATTTGGGTACAGTGTTGCATGACTGAGTAATTGTCATTCAAAGTGTGAGAGCACTGAAAGCTGAAAATTGGTCTGGGCAGGAGGGGGGGTTTAAGTGCCCAGTAAGCAAGTGGTTAAAACTAAAGTCTAAACCTTTATACCTTAAAGGTTTAAGCTATCATTTGCACCAAGATACACCCATATTTGGAGTGTAATGTAACATGGTTCAAATGGACAGCCCCCTTCTCCCTCCTCTCTTTCCCATGGACTTAACCTTTAATACATTTCCTGCATTTAAGTGGATGTAAACCCGATTCATGAAATTTGAGCTGGGCACATATACAGCATCTGCAGTGTTTTGTTATCTGTCTTCAAAGCCCTATGTCCCATAGCTGTCTCCTGCTCCATTCTTCTGTTATCAGCCTGATAACTCTTGACCAGTTTTCAGCCACATACGATAAAAGCAGCCTGAGTTTTGTGTTGGTGAGGATGCTTTAAATAGATTAGCAGAATCCTGAACTATTTAACGATCAGTTCTGAAAGTCTCTACCTATGGGGAAAGAGGGTGTGTGCCTTTCCTTCAATCAGCTGTCTTGGCTATATGCCCAGGCTTCACTACAATGCTAACCAGGAAGAGAAAATCTCCTAACATGATCTGAACTTTCTAAACAGTATATAAAGCTGAAGACAGCAGATATACATGTAAAACTTATGTAGGGAGATTTGTTTCATCCCTGTGTATCATCTGAGGCTGTTCATTTAACTGGGTATATTGTGAGGGTTTACATCCACTTTAAGGTGAAAACATGTCCTAAGAACCATTCCCCCCTTTCCTAACCAACTTACCTGGCTTAATGTCACTGCTGCCTCCTCCTTAGTCACTGGGGGGGGGGGGGGGGGGGGGGGCGCTACAGCACCAGCAGGAGCTGCTAAAAGAGGATAAAAGTGATGTTTCTGTGCAATATCATTGCACAGAGCAGGCATTACCTCTTTTATTTGTTTTATTGAACTTTATTGCTGTCAAATAGGAGACTAACAAGCATTTTCTGTAACAGCATAATGGACATGACAGGTTGCCTTTAATGAGACACCAGGGGTCTACTAGTATGAACATGTAAGGTTTACGCTACCAGTGGTAAGGGTATTTACAGGGAGTTTGTGCACACTTTTCAAGCCAACTGTTGGTTTTCTGATAAGGTGATGGCTGAAAAAAAAGCTTGATGCCTTCCAAAACCACTGGAATATGCCACCCACCTCCATATCCCCTGCCATGTTTTCTGGGCTCTGCTGTCCCATTTGAGGGCCAAGGACAGCCATTTTGGGCATCAGCAGGTAGAAAGGAGGTGAATCAGCTACTTGATGAGAATGAACCCGAAGTGATGAGCATTTTTTTACTTCAAGGTCCAGTGCTCTCATTCTCCAAATGCTTCACTGGAGTGCACAAGAAACATCAGGGGTTAGGACCTGTCATGCCCATTATGCTATTACATACAGGGCTTGTTGGCTCCCTATAAATAAAAAAAAGTTTAAAAAATGAAAGTTACAGATCATCAAAAAAAAAAAAAAGAAAAATTAAAGCCCCTCCTCACCCTTACATGCACATATGAATGCAAACATTATCAGCTGTGCTTATGTACAATGCTAGGGTCATCATTCATAGGTACCGCTAAACTGAGGATCTTGTAAAGGCTTATAAGGTGTCGCCTATAGACAATTTTGAGTACCAAAGTTTGTTGCGGTTTTAGGGATGCACACAACTTTAACGCTTAACATGTTTGGTATCTATTTATTTGACATAACTTCATCTTTGATATTACAAGCTGTTCCACGGCATGGGTTCTGGGTATGGCTCTGAAGGTTTTACCAAAGATTTACTGATCTGGATGTACTGCTTTATTTGTCGTATTAGAGGGCCTTGTTTGAAGAATTGACTGAAGAATTTGAAGATAAAATAATAAGCTAGTTAAGCCAAGAGTGTTTTCCCTGTAAGTAAAAAAGGTCCATCACCTTAGGCCACTAGCAAAAAATGGGGGACTTACGAGTGGGGTAGGGTTATAGGGGAGGAAACTAAGGGGAGTGTACTTAAAAAGCTTTTCCAGTGTCCAATTACCTAAAGTATGAGCTTATAACCCAGGGTCTATTAATACTTAGCCTGTGTCCTGTACTGTACAATTAAGATATTTTAATATTTTTTTTTCCGGAAAATGTGTGTTTTTACTGAAATGATGGGTTTAATAAACCATTGCAATTGTTTTACGTGACATAAAAAAGTGCAACTACTGCCATTTTGTTCTCCAGGGTCTCTGCTCTCATAAAATATATGATTGCGATTTTTACCTACTTTGCAGGCCTAAACAGCTCTGGCAACAAAAGGGAGTTGACAACTACCAGATTTACTGGCCAGATTATTATGTGAAAATAAAGAAACAATGCAGTTACCACATTTTAGTGGTAAGCTGCCATACATTGCTTTTTTACTTTTGTAAGTGGTCAAATTTGCTAGCAAGTTCAGAAGTGCATTGCAAGTGAATGAAAAAATATTTATGCACAAAAAAAAAAAAATACTGCAAGTAAGCATTTAAAATAAAATACAGCATACTGCTTGCCCTTCAACGTCACACCGTTAGCTCCTGTCTGACGCGTTTCCCCTCAGAAGGCATCAACTGGGATAGGCGCCTCTAATCCCAGTTGACACCTTATGAGGGGAGACGCGTTGGACAGGAGCTAGCGGTGTGACGTTGAAGGGCATGGACCGTACTGCAGGTGGCTGTGCCGCGATTACATTTGTTTGCTCATATCCAAGCGATACTCTGCAAGTGCAATTTTATATTAAATGCATTGATTTTTTTAAGGATAATGCATGAGTTTTCTCTACCTATCCTAACACCAAACATCCACGAACTGAGAGCCTGTTTTTACTCCAAGCCCCAGTGAGATGTCCATAAGGTGTAGAATCCCTTCCATCAGGATAAATTATATGTGCATAAGATTCCTTGTGGATCTAAGCTTCTGGTAAGCGGTCATTCATTTCATCTAGGACACAGTGGTGAAGCACTGGCACTTTCAATTGTTTATAAATGAAGACACTGTTGCACAAAGGAGATAGGGGCACCTAACTCACTTATGTACTTTTCTGTTTATGAAAACATAATTTTTGACATCACGTTGGACTTCTTTTTAGTGGATTGATTGCACAAGTCACTTCATATTGAACTGGTTTATAGAATTCAAAAGTTTGTTTACACTGTACACTTGACATGGGAGCCTAGGGGTGACGTCACCGCTCCCAGGAATTCCCAGCTGTTGACTATTGATCTCCTCTCCCCTGCAGACAGTGTTGACCAAGACAGGGGATCACGTGACCGGACTGGAGTGAGCCAAGAGTGGGTTCATCAGCATATGCATGAGGTGGTGGGAGGGAACATTTTTAAAATTAGTTAGGTTGAGGATATATCCAGACAAATAAGGCCTAAACAGGAAGGTTGGACAAGTATCACCAAAAATATATGAGGGTATGTATGTATGGATGGACATGTATTCCTCAAATGTCATACGCATGCACAGTAGGTTGTGAGATTAAATGCTCAGGGTCAGTCATATGGGATAATCAAAAAAAAAAAAAACTCCCCATGGTAGTGAGCCTGTAAACCCTGGATTCAGCAATATATCGTCTGTTGAACAGGAATAAATGGTTCACACTGAAATTCCCTGTGCTTTGTAACACCTGATCAAGCTATCTGCTCTTCCAATAATTCCTACTATATTATATACTGTATTGTTTTAAATGGATCCAAAAATGATCCAACTTGTGATACCCTTCAGATACAGGTGTATGGAGTGTACTGAGCAAAATGACAATGTATGTACACCAAGCTGTGGACATTGCTGGGTGACCATATTTGGTGAAATAACCACATCGAGGTCAGCACTGCATGGATCGTCATAGATTTTTGCATGGACTTTTGCTGTAGTGTACAAGATGTACATAATGGGTTAAAGTCATAAATAAAAAATAAAGTGCGCTAATTATATGAAAATACACACATAGATGTGAATACATGTGGGTGGTAGTAAAAACCACAATCTACTGAGAGCAAGTAAATGACTCCATGAGTGATAGAAATATATAAGTGCAAAACATAAAAACTCAAATAAAAAGAAGAAACAAAAAATGTGTACATGTGAAGTACAATGATATTAATAGCGTGAAAATCTGAAAATCAAACAAACTCAGTCCATGGGTTCAAACATAAAAAGTTAATCAGTGAAAAAAAGCTTCCATCCACTATACAGCTCAGCAGCAACTAATCCCCCTATGAGTGGATTGACAAAGGAGAGAGATGTGCAGGATGGTGCAAATCCACTGGCGGTGACTCCAATAAGTGAGAAAGTGATAAAGGTGGACTCTTACCCTCCGTGTTGGACCCCCTCCTTGGCAGGGTCTATCAGGCATGCAGATTTTTGCCCTCTGCAGGGACCGTGTAATGAGAAGATCTCCCCAGCAGCTGTCAGGAATGTTGTCTCCGATCCGGGCTGGTCCAAGTGAAACGCCTGGAGAGGGGGGAAGGAAAGCTCTCTTGCTCCCAGTGTGGCAAAGGAAAAAGCAAAAGAGCAGAGCTCCAATAGTGTAAAAAGTTTCGGAATTTATTCAATAAAAGTACAGACCGCAACGGAGAGTGCACGCTCCGTGAGGTAAAAATACAATTAAAAACAAGCCGGCATATAAGAATCGTAATAACCCGTGGAAGACGTCTACTAATGATGAAACATGTAGGGCGTGGCTACGTTGTAAGCCGTCACGATTGCCCCATGTTATGCACAGGTTATTACGATTCTTATATGCCGGCTTGTTTTTAATTGTATTTTTACCTCACGGAGCGTGCACTCTCCGTTGCGGTCTGTACTTTTATTGAATAAATTCCGAAACTTTTTACACTATTGGAGCTCTGCTCTTTTGCTTTTTCCTTTGCCACACTGGGAGCAAGAGAGCTTTCCTTCCCCCCTCTCCAGGCGTTTCACTTGGACCAGCCCGGATCGGAGACAACATTCCTGACAGCTGCTGGGGAGATCTTCTCATTACACGGTCCCTGCAGAGGGCAAAAATCTGCATGCCTGATAGACCCTGCCAAGAAGGGGGTCCAACACGGAGGGTAAGAGTCCACCTTTATCACTTTCTCACTTATTGGAGTCACCGCCAGTGGATTTGCACCATCCTGCACATCTCTCTACTTTGTCAATCCAATCATAGGGGTATTAGTTGCTGCTGAGCTGTATAGTGGATGGAAGCTTTTTTTCACTGATGAACTTTTTATGTTTGAACCCATGGACTGAGTTTGTTTGATTTTCAGATTTTCACGCTATTAATATCATTGTACTTCACATGTACACATTTTTTGTTTCTTCTTTTTATTTGAGTTTTTATGTTTTGCACTTATATATTTCTATCACTCATGGAGTCATTTACTTGCTCTCAGTAGATTGTGGTTTTTACTACCACCCACATGTATTCACATCTATGTGTGTATTTTCATATAATTAGCGCACTTTATTTATTTTTTATTTTTCATGGTATACACAGATATTGGTGTATTTTGTGTGCAGCTTTTACCTTTGACCTTTTTTGCTCTGCAGCGCAGTTTTTCTTTTTATTTTTAAAGTCATAAATGCAGGCTCATATACAGTGCATATACATAGCCGCAGCTCCCTTCACATGGGCTTTTAGGGGGCACTAAAAACAGGCATCCCCAGACCGCCCACCTAAAGGCAGACATAGTGCTGCTTGAAACAGTGCACAATGCTGCCATGATTTCCATTGTGGCATGACAATTTAATGCTATATGCATAGTTTGATAGTAGTAGTTAAAAAACTGCCCTCTATGCTGCCAAACAGACCCATCTTTCCCCCTCCATGCTGCCAACCAGACCCATTTTACCACTCTCATAGACACCTTCTCTTGCAGTCTTCATCAACTCTTTTCTACCTTTTACTCTCTACTGCCTCCCACTTGATTGTCAAAATGGTGGGCAGTGAATGAGCTAGTGCCGAACGATCATTTCAAAAACAAGATACAGTACATGCAATTTGTGACCAGATTGTCACTGTCCAGTAATCTCCACAAATTACCATACTATCACTACAACCAAATTCAACACTTTTCTCTTCTGACACTGTTACTGCAGAGGAGGTTGCTAACCTTTTCTCTGATGCCCACCACACCAACTGCCTCTGGGCCCTATTCTCACGTAACCACTCTGGTCAATCTCTTGCTCTATTCTATGCACATTTAACAAACATCTTCAACCTCTCCCTCTCTAGTGGCAGCTTCACCTCCTCGCTAAAACATGCACTGGTCACCTCCATACTTAAAAGACCTTCACTGGACCCCACTAGTAAACACAGCTTAAAATCCATCTCTTTGCTCCTACTTACCAAAAAAAAAAAATCTTAGAACGTACAATAAAATCTACAACCAACTGAGCTGCTACTTCACTGATAACCTTTGTGACCCCCTTACACTCTGGCGTTCAACCCCAACACTTCACAGAAACTGTTCTTCTAAAACTCAAACAACTTACAAACATTTTTTTTTTTTAACTTTCAGTCTTCTTTAGTTTATTTAGCAAAAAATAAAAACCCAGTTGTGATTAAATTCCACCAAAATAAAGCTCTATCTGTCCCCCAAAAAATTATAAAATGTAATTTGGGTACAGTGTTGCAAGACCGCCCAATTGTCATTCAAAAGCACTGAAAGCCAACAATTGGCCTGGGCAGGAAGTGGGTATAAGTGCCCTGTATTGAAGTGGTTTAAGAATAACTAGGTGCTTGTTATTAATTTTATTAGCCAGAAAACAATCCTAAGTAAGTCTTTGAAACTGGTGTCAACTTAGAGTGGGCCTATATTACCATCTTAACCTCTGATCTGCAGTTGCCAGTTCTGCATTAAAGAGCAACTTGACTTTTGTTGAGGGGGAAAAAAAAAAAAAAAAAAAAAAAAAATATATATATATATATATATATATATATATATATATATATATATATATATATTTCCTTCTAGGTTATTTATGTACATTGCAAGGGTTTTAACAAACTTTGTTGCAGATTCCTACCTTTTGTTATTCTGAAGAAATCCATTTGTTTGTGTCTGTGTCCATGTGGGAAAGTGAATCTAATAGGAGTGGTTTCATAATTATCAATCAGCTGCAGCACCTACTGGGCTCTAATTAGGTAAGCAGCTGGGCGTGCATCCCTTTAGACGTGATTTACTATTGGGAGTATCTCAGGGATGCCTGAAACGTGACTTTTATCTTAGTGCAGACTTCTGGGAAAACCGGTCAGACAATCACACAAGCAGGAAATTATGTTTCTGGGGGGGTGGACAGTACACAATCTGTGTACAGAACCACCTCAAGATAGCCATATTGAATTGCATTTTCAGAAAATTACAGCAGTTGCAGATTGAAAAGAAAAGGTAATTTTTAAGAACATTCAATTACAATATGACTTGTCGCAATTGTATACACATTTTTTTTTTTTTATTTGCTATTGGTTCTCCATGAAAGTGGAGTTACCCTTTAAGATATATGCAATTGGAACTAAGGCCTGCCTTATGGCCACAGGGACAGCCAGAGGAGATTAATTCTAAGGCCAGGGAAGTCAAGCCTTACATAAAAAAGCGATATCAGTTTCAAAGTTATACTTTAAAGTATACTTTAAGTTTCTATTATTACAAGTGCCATTTTACTAATTATATTGACCAAGGTTAAATCTAGTAGCAGAAAAACATAGCTCATCTTTCTATGTTCAAATATGATTATATAAAAATTATATGCCTCAATCAGCCATTATGTGACTACAATTCTTTTCCATTTCACTTATCGCAATTGAAATTTACAGCAAGTTAAACACATTGAACACGGTTTTCACAGCAGAGCTTCTAGGGCACCAATTAACTCTAAATTGATAAATGCAGATTTATGTTTGAGGCTGACAAGCTAAAAGAATCACAAGCTGCAAAAGGCCAATTAGCAGTGAATGTGCATAGTGTCTGCAAGTATTTAATAATTAAATGTTAATTAAAAAAAATGTAGAACCATATAAATTGTTTTGTTTAAAAGGTCTTCCTTTTCTGAAATGTTTTACCTATTTGTGGACCACTTTAACCAATTTGCCACTCACACCTGTTCACACCCTATAGACCAGAGCAAATAACTGTTTAGTCAAACAAATACCAGGGTACAAACATATATAAGGACATAAATGTAAAGACTTTCCATAAGTCATACTGTCAACGAGGACTATATACGAAACAGAGCTCAAAGCAGTGCGATCAGAGCAATTTTGAATTTATTAAAACTGCACATTTTATTCTGTAATTTGTCCTGTTTAAAATGACACTAAAATTATGATTCCGGTACAGAGCATTGCAAAGTTATTGACAAATGAAAAATTTTTTTTTTTTTAATTTTGCACTTTAAAAAAAAAAGGGGGGAAATGTGTAAAGTTTGAACAAACAAAACAAAAAAGTTTAAAGTGTAAGCTCACCTTTACAGAAAATCTGTAAGGTGAACTTACACTGGTTCCCCCTCCCCAACCCCCACCCCCTAGTCCCGCTGTACCCGAGGCCGGCGATCACCCGCTAGAAGACATCAGGTCGCTGCTTCACCGGTCCGGGGATTTGAAATCCCCACTGCTTTCTCTCTTCTTCTCCACCACTGACAGGATGGGCTAGGCGGGTTCTGATTGATCAGAAGATCAGATCAGAAGAAGCTTGCTATGGAGGCACTTGGAGAATATGAGGGGCCAGGAGCGGTGGTGAGGGACCCGTGAAGCGGAGGATCAGGACGGTTCTGTTCAAAACCATTGCAAAAAAAATTGTTTATTTTAAAAAAAAAAAACACCTTTAAATACCACTTTAAACAGAGGAACAAGGGTCTTAGGCCAAAGGAAGGGGATAAAAAGAGGAAAAGAGGAAAATTTTGTTTAAAAAAAAAAAAAATGAAATAAAAAGATTTTTGTACTTGTAAAATCTTTTTCTTGGGGAGAACGTCATGGGACACAGAGCAGGCTATAATCATGATTACCTAGGCTATGCTTCACCTCTAGGTGAATGGACACTGGTAGAACTGCAAGGTCACTAACTGAAAGTGCTTGTCCTCTACCGCAAACCATAATTTTTGATGCCCATGAAACATGGGCACATGGAGATAAGCATCCCCGATAGCTATGGAAGACAGAAAATTCCCGTGCTGGAATGAGGCCACCACTGACCAAACTGATCTCATAAGGAAAAAAAAAATAACTTTGAGAAACTCGTTCAGATTCTTGAAATCCAGGATTGGTCAAAAGGAAATTTGGCGCCTCAAAACAGCAAAGCTTTCTTCTGCGGATCTATAGGTACGTTTGATCTCCTAACCCAAGGAGGAGGAAAAAAACAAAACGCCAACCTGTACCAGTGGGAGACTATGGAGTGAACCCACCTGTCTGAAATCGCAATGTGCCAGGCTCTTGTAAATGTCTGCAGCCTCTTCCCCACTTCCACGAGTTGGGGTGCACCTTCATAATGAAGAGGATCTGGAATCTAGTTTAGCTGACCAGAGCCTTCTTCACCCCTGACCCTACCTGGCTAGGAGTGTGGAAAGTACTGCCTAGAAGAAGGGAAACCGGCAGCTGATCCCCTATAGGCTGGATGCTTATCTTAAGCAGCAAGAGGTAGCTCTTTCCACCAGAGATCTTCTGGATGGATTTATCCAAATCTTCCCTGAAAAGGCATTCCCTGTGAAAAAACCTGCTAGCAATTATTTTTTTTCACAAGGTATCTCCTCGGACCTTAACCCTCTGCATGTGGACAGACTCAAAAACGAAATAAGAAATCTGTTGGATAGATTCCTTCAGGGCAACGAATGCAAAACAGAGCCCTGGGTAGCTCTGCTAACCCCTCACCAGAGTCTGTCTCTGCCTGTGCCAGATTCTTCTTCACCAACCTTTTAATGTGGTCCTTGAAGCTTTGGCAAATGCCAATGTCTCCTACTGCAGGTTGCATAGCCAAGCTTGTCAAGGCAAAGGAGGCCTTTAGCAATGTCTCAAGTCTTGTCAGCCGGGTCCCTAAAGACCTGGGCAACATCTCCCAGGCAAGTCATTTTATTTTTATTAAGACAAGATCACAGCTGCATCCACTGTGGGCATCAAACCACTATCCAAAGCCTGTCGTCTCAATCTACACATCTCCAAAACTCGCTTCTTCCTAACCAATGACACCACAAAGCTTCTAATATACTCCCTGGTCATCTCTCATCTCGACTACTGCAACTCCCTCCTTATTGGCTTACCTTTACATAGGTTAACCCCTCTTAAATCCATCATAAATGCTGTTGACAGACTCATAAACCTTACCAACCGCTTAGTGTCTGCTACTTCTCTCTGTCAATCCCTCCACTGGCTTCCGTTCACCCAACAAATTAAATTCAAAATGCTGAGAATTTATCAAGCCTCCCCCCCCAGCTACATTACTAATATAGTCTCAAAATGCCAACCAAATCTTTCTTTGTTCCACCCAAGACCTCCTGTTCTTTAGCTCCCTCGCCTCCAGGACTTTTCCCGAGCCTCTCCCATCCTATGTAATTTCCTATCCAAATTTGTCCGACTATCTGCTACTTTGTCTGCATTAAGACAATCCCTGAAAACCCTTCTCTTTAGAGAAGGCTAATCTGCCCCAACCTAACAACTGTACTTTTATTTTCATTATCAGCTCATCCCCCACAGCTATTACCTTTTGGATTACTTGACCCTCGCTCTTAGATTGTAAGCTCTAATATAACGAGCAGGACCATCTGATTCCTCCTGTATTGAAATTTATTGTAACTGTACAGTCTGCCAACAAGTTTTAAAGCGCTGCGAAAATTGTTGGTGCTATATAAATCCTGAATAATAATAATGCTCCACTTCAAAAATTCGCACTCCATGGGATAATAGAAGAAAACACCTCTTTTGCTGCCCAAATAACCTATCCAGGTGACCCCATTCAGCATACAACTGTTCCAATACAGGATGCAAGGGAAAGGCCTGTGAACTCTGAGGTAGAAATAGAGACCCCAAAGAAGAATACTTGACCAATGAGCAGGGGCGTTGCTAGGTCTACAAAAGATCTGGGGCTAGAGCCCATAGCAGCGAAGTAAAGAAAGTCATACGCTTGGGCGGGCATACACATGTATATAATATATATGTGTGTGTATATATCACATAAGAGTCCCCAAAGCCCCCCTCATTACAACAGGGTCCCACAGAGAGCCTCCCCCTTACATCAGGGTCCCCAGAGAGCATCCTCTTACATCAGAGTCCCCAGAAAGCCTCCTCCTTACATCAGGGTCCCCAGAGAGTTTGTCATGACACCTGCCACCAGATGAGGATTGTTACATACAGAGATGCTAGGTATATAGAAAAGAGGCTAGTGTATACAGAGAGGCTGGGTATACAGAGAGGCTAGTGTATATACAGAGAGGCTGGTGTATATACAGAGAGTGCTGGGTGTATACAGAGAGTGCTGGGTGTATACAGAGAGTGCTGGGTGTATACAGAGAGTGCTGGGTGTATACAGAGAGTGCTGGGTGTATACAGAGAGTGCTGGGTGTATACAGAGAGTGCTGGGTGTATACAGAGAGTGCTGGGTGTATACAGAGAGTGCTGGGTGTATACAGAGAGTGCTGGGTGTATACAGAGTTTTCCCCCATGGTCTACACTCACCTGCTCAGGAGCTCAGTGCGAGAAACTTCCTCCCGACTCTATGATATGGGCGGAGCAAGGAGGAGACTTGCTCTCACACTCATCTCCCTTCTCTGGATGTCAATGAAATACAGACAGCGATGTGTCAGGCAGCCCGGGACACTCATGATAGGGTCAGCCAACTCGGGGCTATCGGCCCCAGATTCGGGGCTCCAGCCTCAATAGTCACCCCTTAACGGCACCACTGTCGATGAGGATTCAGCCTAAGGTGACCTAAAATCAGTGCAAAGCATCTCATAGAGGAATTGAACTAATACCTTCTGAGCTTGTGAGACCCAGGACCCCTGTACTTCCTCAGGCACAGACTCCGCAGAGATAGAATCCACCATCTGACCTTCCTCAAGCGCTACACCGACCACCTCCTCATCAATCTACCCATCCCTCCTCTAGCCCCTGATGGGTGTCTGGTGAGGGGGACCTCTACCGCTTCTTGCCACCAGGTTCCAGTAAAGTAAATTGTACCCACAATTTTCCCTTCCAGGCTCACCAAGGCAGCCGCCAATTCACCAATAGTGACTTAATCTGAGGTAGATGCCCCTGCTGTGACTACAATACCAGATACAGTCCCCTGATGGAGTCATGCGTCGTGATGTAACGCGTAGGGCATCCCGGACCGGAAATTATGTCGACGACTTGTATGCTGTTCTGTTTTAACATAACAAGGCTTTTTTTATCTATATAAATGTAAGTTACTATTTCTTTAATAAACATATTGATTTTAACTAATACACTATAGAATGTCACTTTGCTTTACCCTAACATATGGATTATGCGTGGTGGACAGAGCCTTAAAGGGACCACTAAATACATCTGATAGACCTGGAACCAGGCTAGGATCAGTGGAACATCGCCCTGAGTATTGTAATCAAAAGGCTTGTTTGATTACTCATTAAGGTGAGGGTTCTGGGAGCACAGATCACAAAGAGGCGTAAGTACATCATTTTGTTTACACATGTTCACACGAGAAGCACTCTATTTGGAAACAAGTGATTATAACTGTCACATCAATGCTGGAGAATGAACAGTTATACACTTTAACCACTTAGAGACCGCCCCACATACATTTACTGCGACAGTGTGGCCACTCAGTGCCAGATCACATACCTAGTACGTGATGACACTTCCAGGTCTGGGGTACACACCGCCGGCGACCTGCTCCCACTGTGATTGGACAAAGTGGGAGCCAATCAGCGGGTCAGGAGGACTTAATGTTCGCCAGGATCCGCCGATCATTCGGGAAACAAGCAGAATGGCAGTCTGCATAAGTAAACAAGGCAGACTGTAGTTCTGTCGGGGAAAGCTTTAATCCTGTGTTTCTGCAAAGCAGGACACAGATCTTTGCCTTCCCCTAGTCAAAACCCCTCCCTCACAGTGATTAAGCACAGCCTAGGCATACATTTAACCCTTTGATCGCCCCTGATGTTCACCCCTTCCCTGCCAGTGTCATTAGTACATTGACAGTGCAATTAGTTTAGCACGGATCACTGTATTAGGCTCAATTCACATCTATTCATGTTGCTTTTGGGTGTTTCTGCAGTGCTTTTTGCTGTGCTTTCTGTGGTAGCAACTGTCAGTGGGCTTTCCCGTTGACAGCATAATGTAAAAAAAAAAAAAAAATTGGCTAAAAAAATTCACGAAAAAAAAACGCCCCCTGCCCCTGCCAAGACCGTACCAGACCGAAGGTATGGATTTGGATGGGACACCCCCATGCCAAAATTTAAAAAAAATGTCATTGGGGTCCCCCAAAATCCATACCAGACCCTTATCCGAGCATGCAGCCCGGCAGGTCAGGAAAGGGAGGGGACGAGCGAGCACCCCCCCCTTCTGAACCATACCAGACCACATG
This sequence comes from Aquarana catesbeiana, assembly GCF_042186555.1. Classification (NCBI taxonomy): domain Eukaryota; kingdom Metazoa; phylum Chordata; class Amphibia; order Anura; family Ranidae; genus Aquarana; species Aquarana catesbeiana. The sequence goes on from NC_133325.1 coordinate 274,294,481, forward strand.
CCCTCACAACATGGGGGCAAGGGGGGACTCTGCACACCCCACCCCAAAGCACCATGCCCCCATGTTGATGTGGACAAGGGCCTCTTCCCGACAACCCTGGCTGGTGGTTGTCGGGGTTTGCGGGCAGGGGGCTTCTTGGAATCTGGAAACAAGACCCCCACCCTATGTGAATGGGTATCGGGTACCCATTCACCCCAAAAAGCAGTGAAACTTAAAAAAAAAAAAAAAAAAAAAAGACCTGGTTTTTGACAAGTCCTTTATTTTAAAAAAAAGCTCAGAGCTGTCTTCTCCTGGTGCCCTCTTTTCCCGCACCGCCGTCTTCTTCCTCGCCGCCGGTTACTGGCTAAAAACAAAAAAGACTGCTCTTGTCCTGAGGCTGTCTTCCTCCATTGTGATATCCCCTGCTGTCTGATATATCTTATATAGCCATCCAATGACATCACCTGGAGAGCCATCCAATGACATCACCTGGAGAGCCTGCCCCCGATGAAATACATTTTTTTAGCTGTCATTTTTTTTTTTACATTTAGCTGTCAGCGGGGAAGCCTGCTGACGACTCATCGGTCATTAAGGACGCGGCAGCTGGCTTCCAGGCCCGCTCCTTAGCATTCAGCTATATACACAGTGAATGAAAAAAAAAACCCTGCAAATTGTGGCAAAATCTCAATAAAAACGTAGTACTTGCGTTTTGGATGCAGGTCCATTGAAGTCTATTACATGCAAAACGCTACATTTTGCGGGGAAAAAAAGTCACCGACCTTTTCCAAAAATGCAGAGGCACAAAATGCATTGGTATGAACGTGTTCCAAAGGAACCCATGTTAAAAAAAATTAAATGCATTTCTGCAAAATGCAAAAAGCATAAAAAAATGCATTAGTGTAAATCGAGCCTCAGTGTCACTGTTCCCCAAAATGTGCCAAAAGTGTTAGGTGTCCGATTTGTCCGCTGCAATATTGCAGTCCTGCTATAAGCCACTGATCGCTGCCATTACTAGTTAAAAAAACAAACACAAAAAAACAAAAACAAAATTAAAAATAAATAAAAATATTCCATAGTTTGTAGACACTATAACTTTTGCGCAAACCAATCAATATACACTTAGAGATTTTTTTTTAACCAAAAATATGTACCAGAATACATATTGGCTTAAATTGATGAAAAAAATTTATTTCATTTTTTTCTATAGCAGAAATTTAAAAAAAAAAAAAATTTCTTCAAAATTGTCGGTCTTTTTTTGTTTATAGAGCAAAAAATAAAAACTGCAGAGGTGATCAAATACCACCAAAGGAAAGCTCTATTTGTGGGGAAAAAAAGACAAAAATTGTATTCGGGTACAGCATTGCACGACCGCAAAATTGTCAGTTCTAGTAATGCAGTGGCATATCGCAAAAAATGGCTTGGGGGTAAAACCTTCCAGGGCTCAAGTGGCTAATATACAGATGCACTTTTGAAATGGACTGCACTATTGTCATGCACTTTATATGCTATGTTTATCATGATATATATGACAGTTTATAAAATTATTTGCCGGTACATATATACTTAAGAGTTTTCGCAATACCAGTCTTTACATACAAATTGTCTATACTTGTGGCAACGCAGTTGGTGGCTTCAGCAACTTGTTTTAAAAATTGTATACTACGTTTAGTTTAGTATTAATTTATGCACACCACATTTGGATCATTACTGTGCATTTAGGTGGCGCAGAGGTACACATTTGCCTATTTAACCAGTTACAATACCAGATAGATGCAGTGGCTCTGGAACACCTGTCACCTGTTCTTTCGCGGGCGCAGATATAGCAGGACTGTGGTTAGTGTCCTCAGGACCTAACAATGGGGCACCTGCGCTTCCACACCCCCAGCTTTCTTGAAGTCATTCCAAGCATGCTGGACCAATATATCCTCCCGATACTCATATGTCCAGGTAACGTATAGGACCTGCACTGTGTCCCTATTGCTCCACCAGATGGCTTCCTGTGCTTAGAGAGGCCAGTTGACTGATACTGGTCTCATAACATTACCAAGATAACCACCAGTATCGCCCATCATGATGCACTTCTGGCCAATCTGCCACGCCATTGCCCCCAGTGGATACTGAAAAAATATACAGGCTAACAGCAATGTGACTTCTAAAAGGGCTCAACTCATCATCCTCCAGCCACAGGATCCAATATTCATCCATCAAGGCGGGTATTGTCCCTCCAGACCCTTAGGTATTCTGTCTCCCTAACAATTCAGGGTCCACTGCCCTGGACCTGTATAGCTCTCCACCAAAACATCTTGGTCACCATATAACTGTACAAATTCCCAAACCCACAAGGTCCAATGCCAACAAGGTTGCATTACATGCAAAACCCAGCCGAAATCCAACAACCTGACAGTGGGACCCAGGTATCATCCATTTAGGCCTCCAATTAATAAGAATGGATCCTGCTGACCACCTCCTGATCCCTGCTGGAATACTTGAAAGTGATGGTCACGCAAGTACAGCTCTCTGCATGCTATGGCCATTCTCAAGGCACAGGTGACAAAAATCAGGAACTCCTGGAGTGGGAAGGGTTAAAAAGGGGAGGACTTCCTGTCTGTCTGTTCTGCCAGTATCCATTCACAAATAGGTGGCACGTAACCCAGGTGGTCATGAGTATAATCTGTTCTGTGTCTGTGTCCCGTGATGTATGAGAAATAAACTTAACTTTTTTTCTTTTTACTTGTTGGGTTGTTTTAACATATGCAGATCTAAGCGCATTCTTTTGATCTGCAGATGAATGAACAGAATTATACAAAAGTAATATGTTATTTTGTATCTTTGTATGTTCGCATCTGAGCAGTTATATTTAAAAATATTGATTCCGACTGCTACAGCTTTTGGCATCTTCTTTGAACATACTCTAATCCCAGCTTTTATGAATCAAAACCACCAATTGTTGCATACTGGGGGGGTCGGGTCCCAGAAGCAAGGCAGAGAGACTGTATATGCTACATATGTCCTGTGTACAAAGATGAAGTTCTTTTAGAAGTGAATAGCACGTCCAAAGTCTGCAGCTAGTTAAGGATGTCTCACCTGAACTAACAAAGAGACTTGATTAAAACACAAGAACTATCAAATGACTTAGATGCATTTTTGAGTGAGAGTGACATAAAACTAGGTCCGTGCAAGACTTTGCCCTGTAAAAAGCTGTTCTCTTGGGGGGCTTGGCTAGCCAGCGGAGACGATGGTCGCATGCTAATACAGCTCCGCAGAATCCTGGGCTTCGGTGGGGAAATACAGCGACCCTGAGCCTCGTTTCATAGCACCACACATTGGACCTACAGCGGACTCACTCGCTGATGCCTTCCCACAAGAGGAAAGAACCCACGAGACCCGGGAAGATGACAGACTTTTTGATACAGCCGCGCCATCTCCATGTCCAAGATGGCGCCGACAGACATGAAGGAGAGGCGCGCAGCTTCGGCACACAGCGTGGACTGGATACGAGGCAAGGTTCCAGCCGCAACTACGGCAGCAAGCTACAGGGACAAGGTCAGTACCCACCACCTCCCTCTGCCTCATCCAGCCCTGCTAAGAGAAAACAAAAAATTTCATCAGCCTCTGTAGATGCAGCAGACATCAGTGGCTTTAACTCCTAACTAGATGATACCAGGGAACTACAGGAATCCATCATTGATTTCCCTACACAAAATCAACCAGTCATGGACACGACTCTTAAAGACATGCTGGTGTCACTGCGCTCAACCTTACATGCTGATATACTATCAATCACACAGCAATTTAAATCAGAGGTGGCAGCAGTTACCACCAGAGTATCTCACATTGAGTCTACGATGGGCGAATTTGCGTCCACCTTTAACGATCTGGTAGACGCCCACAACGACAGGGATGATGAATTTCTCTCTATTAAAACGAAATTGGCCAATTTAGAGGACAGATCTAGACGTAACAACGTCAAAATTCGGGGGATCCCCGAATCGGTCAAGCCTCCCGATCTGAAAGATTACTTTATAAATCTCATTAAAGCCGCACTTCCAGAAGCGCCCCTGGACGACCTAGTCATTGATCAAATCCATCGCCTTCCTAGACCCAGAAATATCCCAGAACATCTTCCCAGGGACACTATAGTTCGGGTCCACTTTTATCATATTAAGGACCAGTTTATGATGATAGTCAGAAGACGTGAGAACCTTCCCCAAGGGCTACAGGATCTATCCTTTTTTGCAGACCTCTCGGCTTTTACCATGCAGCAACGCAGACAGCTGGCAACTATAACCAAGCCACTAAACAACCATCACATTCAGTACAGATGGTTATACCCGTCCAAGTTACTGATCACCAGAGAGGGCAGATCACATGTGGTAACAAGTGTCAAGGATGGTATTAGTCTTCTGAGAGATTGGCAAATTCTAGACCCGCACGATAACGGGAAAGACACGCCACATTCACCTCCATCTACCCGCGCCAGCTCAGACACTGAAACAGGCTGAAGCCTACTAGTGTAAACTTGTCATTGAAACCCCGAGTGGCCCAGGAGAATGCCACTTAGCTATTTGTTTGCTTTACCCCCCAAGTTATAGCAGCACTGTATAAGCACAGATTCCTCAAAAGATCGTTTCTTTTTCCTACCTATCTAGTTCCCTTCCTATTATCTCAGCTACAGGAACATAAGTGCGGGACTATCGGTCCGATTTGCTCAAGCACCTGGGAACCCTTCTTCCAGCATATCAACGAGCATTAGCTTCTCACCGCGCTAAACAGCACCAACATCAGGATAGCCCGATACCTCCCTAATCTACTTTCATCAGCATAAGGTACGTTCCCTACAATCTATCAATATGACATTTAATATTACATCATTCAATGTGAAAGGTCTGAACAGCCCACACAAGCATCAAATGGCCTGGAAAGAAGCATCCAGGCTTAAAAGTGACATAATATGCTTCCAGGAGACACACTATCTCGGATAAACCCCCTTCTTTTAGTAACTGCAAATTCCCTCAAATATTTACAGCAAATGGACCAAAAAAAGAGCGGTGTAGCAATTGCAATAAGAGACTCTATCCCATTTTCACAGATCGCAACCCACCTGGATGATTCCGGCAGATTCATTATACTAGTGTGTGAGATCTTTGCAGTTAAATACACATTGGTTAATGTTTATCTTCCGAAAAAACAACCAACTCCGATTTTTAAAAAAAATATGGAAAAGGGTAGAATCCTTAAAACAAGGGCACATAATTCTTTGCGGGGAATTCAACGCAATCCCAGACAAGGACTTAGACTGCACAAATCCCAGGCGTCTAAAATGTCGAAGAACTTTGGCAAAATTCATCACCACATCGGGCCTCTTTGATGTATGGAGGTGTCAACATTCTTCAGAGAAGGACTTTTCTTTCTTTTCCAATGTACACAGTACATACTCACGAATAGATCTATTCCTAGTAGACACATTTTTATTGCAGAGGATTGTTAAATCAGACATTGATGTTATATCTTGGTCTGACCATGCTCCTGTTTCCATAAGTGTGGGAGGGCGGAAGGCTGAGACAGGAGCGAATAGATGGAGGAATGATGTAACCTGAAAACCTGAAATTAATCAGAAATTCCTTGAAAGAATTCTTTGAATTCAATGCTCCCTCGGTATCCGACCCTTTCACTCTTTGGAACACTCACAAGTTGGTCATACATGGCTTACTTATACAACTACAGTCCCTGACAAAAGTCTTGTCGCCTGTGTGCAAATTGACCTGAAGTGCCGCTAAAATATATTTCTAATCAAGATTTTGTTACAAGAAATGGGTCATTTTAATCCCAACAGCTTTTGTAATAATGTTTCAGTGCAAAACGAAACTGACAAAAAGTATTCTAATATTCACAGCTTAGTAAAGCCCATTGAGTCAATTTTTGCCAAGACATAAGTGTTGTCGCCTTGTTATATGAGCTTCACCTGTGACTAACAATGGATCAATTAGGTCTCAGGTGTGTATAAAAAGAACACCAGTACACTAGACCTTCTCAACTGCAACTAGACCTCTGCAAACAAGATTCACCCGGAGACTAAAGTGTTGATTATCAAGAGACTGAAGACAAGATCCACTGCTGATGTGGCAGACACCTTCAATGTGTCTCAGCGTCAAGTTCAGAGGATAAAAAAAAGATTTGAAGAGACGGGAGAAGTTTTGGACAAGGCCAGGTCAGACCGACCCCGCAAGACAACTGCTCGAGAGGACCGTTTGTTGGCTCGAAAATCCAAGGCCAGCCCATTTTCCACCGCAGCAGAGCTCCACGAGACCTGGTCACCTGAAGTCCCTGTGTCAACCAGAACAGTTTGTCGGATTCTGTCCCGAAATGGCCTCCATGGTCGAATCAGTGCCCATAAGCCAGCACTAAACAAAAGACAATGGAAAAACCGTGTGGCATTTGCCAAGGGCCACAGCCTGCTAAAAGGAAGGACTCTGGAAAAGTGGCAGAAGGTGGATTTTTCAGATGAATCTTCTGTTGAATTACACCACAGTCGCCGCAAATATTGCAGGAGACCTACTGGAACCCGCATGGAGCAGAGATTTACCCAGAAAACAGTGAAGTTTGGTGGAGGCAAAATCATGGTCTGGGGTTACATCCAATATGGGGGTGTGCGAGGGATCTGCAGGGTGGAAGGCAAAATCAATAGTCTAAAATAACAAGAAATCTTAGCTACCTCTTATATTCCCAATCATAAAAAAGGCAAAATTTTGCAGCAGGATGGTGCTCCATCGCATACTTCCATCTCCACATTAAAGTTCCTTAAGGCAAAGAAGATCAAGATGCTCCAGGATTGGCCAGCCCAGTCACCAGACATGAACATCATTGAGCATATGTGGTATAGGATGAAAGATGAAGCATGGAAGACAAAACCAAAGAATATTGATGAACTCTGGGAGGCATGCAAGACTGTTTTCTTTACTATTCCTGATGACTTCATCAATAAATTGTATGAATCCTTACCAAACCGCATGGATGCTGTCCTTCAAGCTCATGGAAGTCATACAAGATATTAAATTTGGATCTCACAGCACCACTACTTAATTTGCTCACATATTTTTGGATTTTCAGTAAAGTTGTTCAATTTCTGTATAGGCGACAAAACTTTTGTCTTGCCAAAATTTGACCTGTCTGTCTTGATTAAATGATAAATCTTTTTTCAGTGAAACCAATTTATTTCAGTGCATTAAACATCATTTGGGAGGGCTTTAGCTTTTCATATGAGCTATTTCTAACACCGATTAATTAAAAGTCAGGTTAATAGCAGGAGTTTCTACAAAATAGAGAAGCGACAAGACTTTTGTCAGGGACTGTAAGTGCCAGGTCCAATAGACAGAGGACGGAGAGGCTCAATGACCTGCTAAATAAAATTAAATATCTAGAATTCGCTAACAAAACTCTACCCAAAAGACAAGAGACCTACTATTCTATGCAAGGCAAGACCTAAAAACGCTTCTGGTTTCCCAGCAGGAGAACCACCTTCGTATTTTGAAAGCAAACAATTACCGATGCAGCAACAAGGCGGGGAAACTGCTGGTGAACCAGTTGAAAGAAAATAAAGCAAAGAATCCCACACATAGTGAACCCTAAATCTAAAAAAATAGTATCAAACCCAAAGGACATAGCAGACGCCTTTAGCGACTACTATGAAGCCTTATATAATCTCAAAGATGACCCAGATACATTTTAACCTTCTGATAACCTGATATCAGAATTCTTGAATGCAATTAATCTTCCAAAAGTCTCCCTATCAGACCTATCCAAACTTAATTCACCCTTTACCACTCTGGAAATTGAAAAAACAATTAGAAATATGCCCCACAACAAATCACCAGGACCTGATCGTTATTCATCTGCATATTATCAATTGTTCCAACTTGAATTGTCTCCTTACCTAAAGCAGGTCTTTGATGCCGCGATGTCTACTGCCTCATTCCCGAAAGAGATGTTGACAGCAACTATTATAACACTGCCAAAACCTGGTAAAGATTTTTCAACTCCACAAAATTTTAGACCCATATCTTTACTGAATGTCGATGTTAAATTGTATGCAAAGATCATAGCTAATAGAATGTTGTCCCTGTTATCAGAACTCATCAACCAAGATCAAGTAGGTTTCATATCCGGTAGGCAAACAAGCAACGCTACGAGAAGAATGATAAATATACTACATCTTACAGAAAAATCACGAAGGCCTTCTCTGCTCCTTACTTTGGACGCAGAGAAGGCCTTCAATAGAGTTCATTGGAGATATTTAACTAGGGTTCTGAAGAAATTTGGATTGATAGGCCCAATCCAACAGGACATTTTAACTCTATATTCTTCCCCATCTGCCTATTTACTGAAGATATGTTCTCAAGAAACTTCCATATAACAAACGGGACAAGACAGGGGTGCCCCTTGTCACCCCTAATTTTTGCATTAGTCATGGAACCACTGGCAGAAACAATTAGGGAAAATACACTAATCCAAGGTATCCCCTCAACAAGATAAACAACACAAAATATCACTCTTTGCTGATGATGTTATCTTGACTTTGTCTGATCCTTATAACTCCTTAACTGCAGCAAACAAGACACTACTACATTTTAGCAAAGTAGCATATTATAAGGCCAATGCATCTAAATCCAGCATTCTAGGAATTGCAATTGATAAATCCACCATGCAAAAAGATTTTCCATACCCGTGGTCCCCAAAATCTATCTCTTACTTAGGAATCCAACTGACATCCCCTATCGCCAATTTATTTAAAACCAACTACCAACCTTTATTGAATGAATTTCAAAAGGACATCTCTAGGTATCAAAAACTCTAATCTTGGAATGGCCACCTAGCAGCATACAAAATGTTACTACTTCCAAAACTAATGTACCTTTTCAGGGCCCTCCCAATCCCTATCCCACTACCCTTCTTCAAATCCATGCAAAAACAAATGACAAATTTCATATGGGCAGGCAAAAGAGCTAGATTCCCTTCTCTAATGCAAGGGAAACACAAAGAGGTGGGTGGTTTAGGGGTACCGATACTGAAAGATTATTACGTAGCAGCAATCCTAGATCAATTAAGAAATTGGTTCGACCAAAAAGAAATTAAACACTGGTGCCAACTAGAACAAGCATGGCTACACCCTAGATCTCTAAAGTCACTTATACTAGCACACAACCTACAACAAATCAATTTTCAAATAGACCATCCCACCACACAAGCATCATTACAGGCCTGGTGACAACTGAAAGTAAAGTCCAGTTCAAACATACACATTAAGGAGGTCCCCATTCCATTAGAAGTACTCCTATGGCTGATTACGAACATTTCCTTGTCACAATGGCAAAACAGGAATATTTCCTTCTTGAGGGACATCACATTGGGAAACAGCTTGATGTCCTTCAAAGATATACAGAATAGGTTCAACTTACACCCTTCAGAGTTTCTGACCTACCTACAGATAGCTTCATGGTATAGAAAATGGAATACATCGAACTCTCTCATTCCGATCCAAGCATGGAAACTCAATTCCTCTAACCCTAGGGCGAAAGGTATTTCTCAGATGTATGTATTAATTAATGCCAAAAGAACCTTTGTTGAATTCAACCCTCTACATAAATGGGAAAAAGAAAAAGGCCAGAAGTTCACGGACAAACAATGGATATTACTGGTTCGAATCCCAACCACGACACTACCTGCTTGGAGTTTGCATGTTCTCCCTGTGCCTGCGTGGGTTTCCTCCGGGTACTCCGGTTTCCTCCCACATTCCAAAGACATGCTGGGAGGTTAATTGGATCCTGTCTAAATTGTCCCTAGTGTGTATGAATGTGAGTTGGGGACCTTAGATTGTAAGCTCCTTGAGGGTAGGGACTGATGTGAATGTACAATGTATATGTAAAGCGCTGCGTAAATTGACGGCGCTATATAAGTACCTGAAATAAATAAAAAATAAAAAAATAAAATATTAGCAATACAATCTAATCGTCGATTCTCGAGATGCTCTAGCTATGAAGAACTGGCGGCAAAACTATTAGCAAGATGGCACTACACTCCATACATTGTAGCCAAATTTTCTACTGATAATTCTAATCTATGCTGAAGAGGCTGCGGCCAAGTGGAAACGCTGATACATATGTTATGGTCATGCTCTCATATCCGCAGCTTTTGTTCAGAAGTGTTCAAATTAATAGCCCAAGTTACAGAGTCTTTACTAAACCCTCGATCGAGAAAGCAATTCTAAGCCTCAACATGTCAGAGTACCCAATATCAGTTAGATCCATAGCGATGCACATAATATTTGCTGCCAGGTCCTTGTTGGTGGGCAAATGAAGGACTGATGAAATACCAAGCGTGAGAGAAATAACCACAAAAATTAATATGGTCTCAGCATACGAAAAAATAATGGCCTTTAGAGATGGTACTGCCGCAAAATATCTATCCAATTGGAAACTTTGGAATTCACTACATCAAAAAAGAAGGGTAATCTGTTACCTGTAGCCCAATTTCTGTTTAGGGTTAATCTTTCCCCTTCTTTACCCCCTTCCCCCACCAATAGTATTATTGGTGATAGGTTTTATTCACCAAATTTATGGTATGCGTATAGAACTCTTACTGAGATATATTAGTATTACAGAGCGATACTGTCACATTTATTTTTGGTTTCTTTTATGTTGTTACCAAAGTATGTCTTGGACAACTGACAAGCGTTGCAGAACTTATGTTATTTTTATATATGTATAATTCCCATTGTACATTTATGATGTCTCAACATGTATTTTGTGTACCCTGTTTTAAATCTAAATAAAAAACATTTGTTAAATTTAAAAAAAAAAAAGCTGTTCTCGTAAAATATAATACAACTCCAATTCCAAAAAATTGGGATGCTGTGTAAAATCTACATAAAACAGAATGCAATGATTTGCAAATCTCATAAAACTCATATTTATTCACAATAGAAAATAGAATACATAACAAATGTTTAAACAGAACAGGCATGATTCTGGATGATGGACATCACTGCATGGGCTCAGGAATAGTTCCAAAAATCACTGTCTGAATACAGTGACATCCAAAAATGCACGGTAAAGCTGTATGATGCAAAGTATAAGCCATATCTGAACATGATCTACAAACACTGCTGTCTTCTCTGGGCCAAAGCTCATTTAAAATGGTCTGTTGCAAAGTGAAAAATTGTTCACCAATACTATACAGAATCTGCTGAAACCAATGGCCTCTACTCAGTGGTATTACTTACCATTAGACCTTTCTGTTGCCTTCAACATGTTTGACCAGCCTCCTCAAAAAATGTTACGCCCTTGGCCTTTAAGACTCTGCCCCTTACTGGTTCTCTGCCTGCATGTGGGCAATCTTATAAAAGATGTACACGCATATTACATCTAAGTAGATTATGGCAGGGCTTAAAGTTGCAATTTTGTATGTTAAAATTCGTTTTTTTTTTATATCCCACACATCTGCTATTTAGAGCATACAGGATAATGCCACCCTTGTCCCTAATTATTGGTATAGTTCAGCTTATCTGTGCAACCATATCTTCCTGATAGAGCATGCCCAAAAAAAGCAGTTACTGGAGCTTCTCCGATGCAATCTTTTACAGCTCACACATTGTGTGAGTGAACTGTTCATATCATATGAACACAAATATCACCTGACAACATCTGACAATTTCTGCCTTTTTAATTGTCAGCTTAAATTTCCCACAATTCTGTACTATCACCACTAATCTCTACTATCATTGCTGCCCATGCAGCCCTATAAGAGCCAAGGATAGACAAGATGGAATCCCAGAGAAATAAATGAAACACAAATGGCTCATTGGTGAAACACAATGCTAAGGATGTTTATTTTAGCTGTGTGATCCTAATTTTCAAATGTCATGTGACCAGGGCTTTTTTTCTCAGAGAATAGGTGCAGGAACTCCCCTTTTTGGGAGTTACCCATTGTCTTTGCCCCTACCTACCTCAGAGCACCAGTCCTTGGTTCCACCCTCTACCCACCTCTCAGCACTGCCCCTTTTAGAGAATACATAACCAAGTAACATTTGGGGTACTAAGTAATTTGTATGGAATGTGTTATTGATAAGAAAAGCAGTAAAATAGACCCCCCCCCCCACACAGCCAACAACAATAGACCAACCAGCAACAATAGATCCCCTGCTGCAACAATGGAACACCTACAACAAAATACCATGCAGCAACAATAGACCCTCTAGCAGCCAGCTATAATAGACTGTTCCCTCAGTAGATCCCTCCCAGCGACAACTGACCCCCCAGAAACATAAAACTCACCCCAGCAACAATAGATCCCCCACCAGCAACAATAGCCCTCCCCAGCAGCAATCAACCCATCTGCAGAAATAGATCCCCTCCAGCAACAATAGGTCCATCAGCAGCCAGCATCAATAGACACTGTAGCACAACCCAGCACTCCTTGCCATTACATACATTCAGTGGTGGAGGTGCCGGAACTGCGTTCCCCCGCGTTCCCGCTGAAAAAAAGCCCTGTATGTGACTCACTTTAGAATTCCTTTTTTTTTTTTTTAATCAAGAATACCTTTCCTGGTATGTCAGCTTTGATAATTCAGTATGATGTAATGATGCTCAATCATTATAATATGAAGCAGCCAGAAGACACAGGAAGCCAGAAGCTAAAATAGGACATAGATGTCACCTGACCGACTTTGTAACAGAGGTGACAAAAATATGCAAATGCAAGGTGTACACATGTACAATATGTGTCTGTACTGTGCAGTTAGCAGCTTGCCTGGAGTTCCCTTTCATTTTCAAAAAAAACTAGTTATAAGGCCTAAACTCCTCTACGTGTCAAATTAATTGGATCAGAGTTCTCCTCCCATCCTATTCCTCTGGGTCTGTCTGTTTAACCTCAAACTGCGTAGGGGGTTCTTCACGGTTAGGGCAATAAGGAAGTGGAACTCTCTCCCACAATTGGTGGTGGATGCAGGGAGTATGGATATGTTTAAAAGACTCTTAGATATGCATCTTAAAGATATACATCTTAAAGGACCCAACATACTTAAAGGACCCAATATAGACATGGATACACATGTACCCGCACAGGTTGAACTGGATGGACTATTGTCTTTTTTTACCCTTACTGACTGTGTAACTGCTCTTCAAAACTGAAGTCATAAATCATTAAAATCAGCTCAGAACTGACAGAAATCACTGGGGCCCTGGTACATACAACTACAGTCCAAAGAAGTCTTAACAAAAGTGGTCTTCATGGAATGGTTGCAAACAAAAATGCCATTCCTTCTAGTTGGAACATGAATCAAGAACTACAGTGCATATAATATGAAGCATACAACTAAAAGCAGAACGATTCTACATTATATAAGTAATGTTTTCTTATTGGCTGATAAAAGCAAACTGCAATCAACTACAAGTTTTATGAAACTCAAATACATGGCTACCCACAGACTTCAGAGGGTGGTCAATGATACCGGCACAACCTGTCCGCCACCAGGGTCTGCCTTTCTAAAGCTGGCATTACATCAGTAAAATCCATCTAAAATGTATTTTCAAAACATTTGTTAGATCTTCTATGGTTAGTGGGGAAAACTCATAGGAATTTTTTTCTTGAACAAACGTCTGTAAATGTGGTTTTCTTTAAGGAAAAATGCACAGAATGTTTATTATTTCTGGTATTCCACTCAAAAAGCTGGTCAAATGGTTGACTCAATGATTGCAAGAAAGAATGGCCTGATAAATGATTTTTCTGTGAATGTTCAAATTAAAATCTGTGTATGGTCAGCTTAAAGAGCCATAGGTGGCCCTGTCAACACAACTGCACCCATGCTGTTTAGCGGCTTGAATGACAAAAATCTAAGATTGTATGGCGAGCCTAATGGAGCTGCGTTCTCCATTAAAGGTGTATGTAAACCCTAACAATTAGCTTCCCCAATTTGCTACCTTTCGGTCTGTTTAATATATATTAGTATGTTTTATGTTATATTTGTTCAATAAATTAAAAAAAAAAAAAAACTTTCTGTGCTTTTTTCCTACAGTATGTACAAGGAGGTGTTGTGTATATGAGGAGGAGGTGAAGGAGACGAGAATAGGTTTGTGTCCCATGTAATGTAGGAAGGGCTGACAACATGTTCTTAGTAATTAAGAGCCAAAAATACACTGGGGCTGGTTTTAAAAGACAGGAAATGGCTGTATTCAAAACAAGGAAATCCCACTTTTGCTTAGAAACCAATAGGCTACTGCTAAGAAAAATGCTTGAAAAGGAGCAAGGACTACCCCAGATTGAGGTTAGTCACAATACAAAACAGGTTGTAAAAGGGAGTGTACAGGAAAATTTTAGCAGGCCAGGGCTTGTGTTCAGAGCACATAGGTTAGCGACCTTTCAAAAGGTTTATGTAGGCAGTTCTCAGTCAAAACAATTGTGCACTGTGTGAATACAGACAGAAATTATGTCCTTCTGCTTTTGAAATATCTCAGCTTTTTGACTTTCCTCATGTGCTGGGTCCTAAGGCCTCATTCATATGGGTGCTTAGGCCTGTATACTGTGAACAGGCATTTTTTTCCGGTGTGTTGCACCATACTTGGGGTCCCCCATTTCTGACATAGGAGATTGAAAATCTCAGGATGGAAGGACCATTCCTTTTGGTCCAAGTGATGACAACTGAGGAAATCTGCCTTCCAATTGTAACTCCAAGGATACAAACAGAAGATATTGCTGGGAAGTGCATATCTGTCCAACAGATGATCAAACTTCCTTCAAGGCTGTCTGACTTCTTCCCAAAAAGCCAGCTTCTGTTGAACCGGCCTTACACACAGGCCAAATATCAGTCAGTTTTTACTAATCCGGCCAATGTCGCCCAACATTCGGCCAGTGTTTACGGGGCTTAACTCACACCGCTATTCATCTCCTGCAATAGACTAAACAATAAAAAAACCATTACGAGTAATTTTCCGGGTAATATACACTCATGTAGACAGATGACCCCCTAATCTAAATCAGAAAACCACTTGTTGATGTATAGATGGTCTGGGACTATATTGATCACATGTTTATCCACCCCGATTCAAACAGAATAAAGAAAAAACAATACATAAAAGGTTCCTCCTCAAAGTCCCAATAAATTATCCTCATATCAACAAGTGGTAAAAGTATACTGGACATCAGCCAGTAAGCTGTAGACAGGGTGATCCAGCAAAGGCCGATGTTGTCCAATGTATGAGCAGTAGAAAAGCTGGTCTCCACTGTATTACCTCCTCCTACCACTTCAAAGTGACACCGACTTACTGAGCAAGATATCAATGTAACAATCTGTAAGTAACCAAAGTGTCCATTTAGCAGAGCATAAACGCTTGTGAAAAAATCCACAATGGAAAAGTTAAAGAGGAACTGCAGTGTGCTCACATAATTTGTAATAAAAACATCTTTGCCATTCTGAAGCTTCCCTCCAACCACTTTACATATTATTTAATATATACTGTGATTCTGTACTTGCCAAATATGCTGCAGAAATCTTCCTCCACTGAGTCTTCTGCAACCATTTTAAATGTGGGCAGCTGAAGCTGCTGCCTGTTGCCTTCCTGGATTTACGCAGACAGAGGCACACCCCCAGCTCTGCAGCTCTCATTGGTCCTCTTATGCCTCACCCCCTCCCTTCCTGGCAAACTCTCGTGAGAGAGAGAGAGAGAGAGAGAGAGCTGTGCATGATGTCATAAGCCTAGGCTTTTTTACCAGACAAGAAACAGGAAGTAGGCTGCATAAGGTATTTACTGGCAGAAAAAAAAATGTTTTACTATCCAAAGTTAAAACTGACTGAACATGACTGAAGTTCTGCTTTAAGCTGACAGTCGAGAGTCTGTGAATGACCACTTGTATAGTATGCAGATGTCTATGATAATTTCAGTGCACAACCTGCACTAGGCATAGGCATGGGCTGACTACTAACAAATTGTCCATAATCAATGTGCTGCACACCTGCTGTACGAAGCTCGTCTCCTCGGTGGCTCAGCGGCACGATTCAGGAAAAGATTATTTAATCTGCATTTGTTAGAGTGGGGGAGGGGTTGGAGGGGGAAAGGGAAGGGAAGGAATCAGTGATCATTATTATACAATTTTGTATTGTAGGGATATTTTCTATATATTTTTTTTTTTTAATAAAGGATCAGGAGGCCCTGAAATTATGTCACTCTTCACAAATTTCTTATTTTCTGTTAATGTTTTTATTGCTGGTTTGTAATTCTGCTTTTGCATTTGTCCCTATTGGTTAATGGCATTCATGTTAACCTGTCACACCAGTGTGTGATGAGTTACACTGATTCGATTGTGGGTGGGGAAGTGCTGCCCTTCCAGGTATGGAGGCCATTATGCACTTCAAGTATGTGAAGCATGTCTTCCAGACAGGAAGGGCTGGGCTTTAGATTTGTCACAGGATGAGCAACAACCGGTACCATCCAAGAAAATGACTGGTGTGCACTCCAGATGGCTCGAGTGTGCATTTCAGCTGACAGTGCCGCATTGCAGTTTTCAGACAAGAAACATATTTTCTATCTCCTTCACTCATGATTTGGAAAACAACCAAAAATTTCTGGTAGGATTGACACAAACACATTTTATATGTACAGTGGGGAAAATAATTATTTGATCACCTGCAGATTTTGTAAGTTTGCCCACTTACAAAGAATTGAAGAGTCTATAATTTGTATATTTTTATTTAGGTGCATTTTAAATGATAGGGACAGAATATCAACCAAAAACCTAGGGAAAAAAAACAGGATACAAATGTTATAAATTGAGTTGCAGTTCTGTGAGTAAAAAGTATTCTATCCCCAAGCAAAACATGACTTCGTACTTGGTGGGGAAACTCTTGTTGGCAAGCCCAGAGGTAAGATGTTTCTTGTAGTTGGTTATCAGGTTTACACACATCTCAGGAGGGATTTTGGTCCACTCTTCTTTACAGATCTTCTCTAAAACCTTAAGGTTTCTTGGCGATCACTTGGCAACTCAAAGTTCCAGCTCTCTCCATAAATTTTCTATAGGATTAAGGTCTGGAGACTGGCTAGATCATTCAATGACCTAATGTGCTTCTTCTTGAGCCACTCATTTACTGCCTTGGCGGTCTGGTCATTGCTGGAAGACCCATCCACGACCTATCAAGTGTTCTGGCTGAGGAAAGAATGTTCTCATCCAAGATTTTACAATACATGGCCCTGCCCATTTGCCCCTCACTGCGGCAAAATCTGCCTGCACCTTCAGCAGACAAATAGCGCCAAAGCATGTTGTTTACACCTTCGTGCTTGACTGCAGAGATGGTGTTCTTATTTTTTTTTTTTTTACTCCAAACACGGCAAGTCAAGTTAATGCCAAAGAACTCAATGTTGGTCCCATCTTAACATAGCACTTTCTCCCGATCCTTCTCTGAATCACTTAGCTGTTCATTGGCAAACATCAGACAGGTCTGTACATGTGCCTTCTTGAGGAGGGGGACCTTGAGGGTGCTGTAGGATTTCAATCCATGCCAGCGTATTGTGTTACCAAAGGTTTGTTTGATGACTGTGGTCTCAGCTGCTTTAAGATCATTCACAAGCTCCTCCTTAGTAGTTTTTGGCTGATCCCTCACTTTTTTCATGATCATCCTTACCCTATGAGGCAAAATCTTTCATGGAGCTCCAGATCAAGGGCAATTGATGGTTATTTTGTATTTCTTCCATTTGTGAATAATCACACCAACAATTTTCTTCTTCTCACCAAGCATCTTGCCGATTGTCTTGTAGCCCATTCCAGCCTTGTGTAGGTCTACAATCTTGTCCCTGACGTTCTTTGACAGCCCTTTGGTCTTGCCCATGATGCTGAGGATTGAATGGAAGAAAGATTCCTTGGCAGGTGTTTTTTATACACATAAGTTGTTGTTAGGAGCACCTTCTTAAATTGACAGGGCTAATCTGTGTACCATATGAGCACATATGGCAGTGGCGGCTGATGAAGTTTTAGGATGGGGGGGGCATCAGACCCCTTATAGAACCCACCCACTTCGTCCCCTGTATTCCACTTGCTTCCACCCATAGTGTCAGGAGTATACAGCCCCAGAATCACAGGACAGAGTATACAGCTCAGCATGACACAGATCAGGGTACATGCTGGCTGCGTGTTTCCTCTTCCTAAGTGCCAGTCATCCAATAGGATCGCCTGGCGCTTTGGCCAATTGGGAAACAGGTTTTACAACCTGTCTCCTGATTGGCGGGGAGGAACTTTAGTGTGAAAATATCGAAAATTAATTTACTATTGTCATTCATTCGCTATTGTGGGTGGGATTAGGGCGCACTCTCTGCGGCCCGAGCCCACCCTTTTTTTGAAGCCCATTAGAGCCTCTGGCTCTAATCAGGTGCTTAAAAAAAACACTAATGGATAGGGGGGTAGCACCCGTGCGCCCTCAATGCACGGGCCGCCACTGTTGCGGAAATTTTTATTAAGATGTATTTAATTTGCATTGTCACAGTGTCTCCCAGTGTTAGTTCTACTGCAGCCCACTCTAAAGAGTGGACTGGGGCAGACTGACGCCAGCTGAGACCCGTTTTGGTAGTGAAAAGCTTCCTGTAGGTTGCGGAGAAGTGTTTGCAGAGTGGGGTAATGTTCGCCAGCGAAGGGCCCCTTGTCTGGAAGGATGTGTTCACAATCCCATCATGCCCCGGGACTGTGACGTCATAAGGGGTGGGGTCACCAGGTGACATCCCCCGTGACAACGCCCCATGCCTATATAAGTCGTTGTGCACCTTGCACACGGCATTACAGCGGGAGATAGTGTCGTGTCAACATCGGAAGAAGAGAAGAGGGAACAAGACGACGGAGAAGACCGGGCCAACGCTAGCAAAAGAGCGGCAAAAGAGCAGAAGATAGAGGAGCCCGGCAGAAGAACCGGAGAGCGGGAGAAGAGGCCGGACACGGGAGAAGAACCGGACACCGGGGGAAGAACCGGACACCGGGGGAAGAACCGGACACCGGGGGAAGAACCGGACACCGGGGGAAGAACCGGACACCGGGGGAAGAACCGGACACCAGGGGAAGAACCGGAGAGAGTGGAGAAGTCGGAAGAAGAGCCCCGGAGCTGCCTAATAAATTACTTTAACAATCTGTTTTTTGGGGGGGGGGGTTTTACACTTTTTTCCCCCAGATGAATGGGTAATGGTACGATGTACCCCATAGTCATTCACATAGGGTGGAGGGGCTGGGATCTGGGGGCCCCCTTATTAAAGTTTTTTCAGCCCGCAGACTCCGACAACCAATGACCAGGGTTGTCGGAAAGAGGCCCTTGTCCTCATCAACATGGGGACAAGGTGCTTTGGGGTGGGGGGGGCGCAGGGCGCCCCCCTTCCCCAAAGCACCCACCCCCCATGTTGAGGGCACGCGGTCTGGTACGGTTCAGGAGGGGGGGGGGGGCGCTCGCTCGTCCCCACCCCCGTTTCCTCACCGGCTGGGCTGCGTGCTCAGATAAGGGTCTGGTATGGATTTTGGGGGGACCCCTTGCCGTTTGTTTTGGTGTAGGGGGTTCCCCTTAAAATCCATACCAGACCTAAGGGCCTGATATGCTCTTGGAGGGGAACCCATGGTGGTTTTTTATTTAAAATTTGGCGTGGAGTTCCCCCTCATGATTTATACCAAACACCTGTCAGCAATGCTTGTCGCTCATCGGGAAAGGAAAAAACACATTTTTCCTTTCCCGATGAGCGAGCCAGCTCGGCACTGGCTCCCACGACGGGGATCGCAGGTGTCAAATCTCGCCGATAACAGTGGCGAGATTGACACAATATCGCAGTCACCTACTGTATAAACTAATAAATACCTTTTCTTATCAGCAGTATATAGCAGCCTTGTGAGTTCTATCAGTTCCTAGTAAAGCTTGTAGGAGGAGTTTTCATTCTCCCCTGATCATATGTCTGGACAGTGCTGATTGGCCTTGTGCTGATCACATGCACCCTCCCACGAAAAAAAAAAAAAAAAAAACTCTCTAGCAATACACAGCAAACTAAGCATGTGCAGCCCATCCCCTGGCTCTGTAAATATCAGCTTATTTTTTGGCAGTGGAAGAAGAGGAGGGCTAAGAGAGACAGGATCAAACAGCCTTTATACACAATGCCAAGGAATAACCCCTTAGGTTCCACGGTGAGTATAACAAGCATGCTTTACTACATATACAGACTGATTTTACTGTTATGGGTTTAGTAACACAAAGCTTTAGAAACACTTAAAAACCCGCCATAAACCCCCCCTAGATGTTCCACTACTATCATAATGAAGCATAGGAAAAATGGTGGTATGGGCCTACCAAATGTTACTTCCTATTACAAAGCATGTGTCCTGGACCAACTTAACCACTTCCCGCCAGGAGGACATTCATGGACTTCTCCTAACTTTAGTGGTTATACTGGAATGATGCCTACACCTACAGGCATCATTCTGGTACGCATTTCTTCAGCCGGTGATTGTCTTTCATGCACAAGTAATCTGAGTGGTTAAATAGCCACTCGATCACTTCTGCTGGTGGCGGAAGAGGGTCACAACCCCCCCACCTCTCCCGGGCTCTACCGTGCGATTGCGGTGCCGGCCAGCAGCAACGGCTGCCCTGAACAGAGCGAGAGGAACTGACATCGTTCCCCTCTCTCTGAAACCCCGGAAACCAGGAGCGACGAGTTATGTTGTCACTTCCGGTTCCCCCTTTTTGTTTACCTGGCCATAATGTTTGGGGGTTCTAAGTCATCTGCTAGCAAAAAAAAAGTAGAATTTTTCATGTAGGAGCGAAGTATCAAAATTGGCCCGGATGGTATAAATAAAAAAGGGCCCACCTTTAAGGAAAAAAAATAATTCAAGTGTGCGAAGAATGTTTCCTGTAGGATTTTTTTTTTTTTTTTTGCAATGATGAAATAACAGCTCTCCCACTTGGCATGCATAATATATTTACCTCTAATTACATAATGGTCTAGAGCATGTTCCATTCTCTGTAAAGCTTCAGCCCGAGTGCTGCCATGGGTAACCAACTAATACAAAACAAAAAAAAAAAAAAAAAAGATACATGAATTGAATGTGTTGCCAAGAGTAATCCATGTATCACCAGAAGTCATTGTTATACATTACTAACTTACTATCTACATATAGTAATGTGTTAACAGGTGGTAATGATCAGACATGTTAGAATAATGCAGGTAAAAATATTTAGATGACGACACATTGCACATATGATTATGCTCATTTGTACAGCAAATTGGACTTCATCCTTCAAAACATTTTGCAAGATCTACAATATTTAAAGCTTAAAGGGGTATTAAACCACAAACCAAAAATGTTATACATTGCAACTTTGCATACCCTTAGATGTGATGACTGAATTAGTTTTCTTTTTTTAGGCTTTTATTCCATCTGTTTTTACTTGGTGATCTGACCATAACACACCTCATCTATTAGAGTGTACTCATTTTAGGTGAATGAGTACAGGGGTACCTATGGACAGCAGTAGGGTTGTCCCGATACCGATACTAGTATCGGTATCGGCACCGATACCGAGCATTTGCCCAAGTACTTGTACTCGGGCAAATGCTCCCGATGCTTCCGCCGATACCTGGAGGACAGCTGTGATCGGCGCGTGGGGGAGTTACAGGATTCTCCCCCAGCGGCTTTCACCAGCTTTAGTGACATACAGCGGTGATCGCTCACAGCTGACTGTCACTGCATCCTCCTCCGTGCTCCCTCTGTTCCTCTGTGCCTCTCCGCTGTCCCCTGCATTCCTCTATCCTTATCTGTCCCCTCCGTACTCCCCCTCCGTTCCTCTCTCCTTATCTCTCCCCCTCCGTTCCTCTCTCCTTATCTGTCCCCTGCATTCCTCTCTCATCTGTTCCCTCCGTTCTCCCCCTCAGTTCCTCCGTCCTCCCCCTCCTTCCTTTGTGTATGGATAGAGTCAGCTGACTCTGTCCATTCACATAACTGAAACATTGTAATCTTCTGTGATTACGATGTGTCAGTTTATGAATGGAGAGGAGCCGCTGTCTTCTCTCCATTCATTCTCAGTGCAGCTGACGCTGCAGAGAAAGGGACTGGGGAATCTCTATCCTCTGTCTCTTTCTCTGTCTCAAGGGGGAGATATCAGAGGTCTGTTAAGACCCCTGATATCTCACCAAAGCCCCCCAACAGGGCTGATTTAAAAAAAAAAAAAAAAAAAACAATAAATAATAAAAAAATATTATTGTAAAAAATAAAAATTGTAAAAGAAAACAAAAAAAAAAACCACACACACATACAACGTTCACCCCCCCCCCCCCCCAAAAAAAAATAGCAAAAAAAAAACTGTCACGTGACATTAAAAAAAAAGTATCGGTAATCGGCATCGGCGAGTACTTGAAAAAAAGTATCGGTACTTGTACTCGGTCCTAAAAAAGTGGTATTGGGACAACCCTAGACAGCAGCATTGTCAGTCTAGAGAGGGGAGTGTTAGTGTATCTAAATCTGCTAGTCCATCTAACGAATCTGAAGCTGAACTCCAGCTCACACTTTATATGCAGTTACAGATAACAGCTGTTTTTTCCTTTTGGGATATAAGTTTGTTAAAAATAAATAAAAGCTGACTATTGTAAGCACCCCTGTCAGTGGTAAATGGTTTGACTCATCCCTGTAAATGCTATACCTGCAAAAGAGCTTGTTCCTATGACTGTATCACAAGGTGAAAAAAAGGAAAGAAAGCCTATTAAAGAAAACTAATGCAGCCACATCAAAATGTTGCCTCAAGGTACAGTATCTCACAAATATGAGTACACCCCTCACATTTTTGTAAATATTTTATTATATTTTTTCATGTGACAATACTGAAGAAATGACAGTTTGCTTGTATAACAGTGTAAATTTGCTGTCCTCTCAAAATAACACAAGGCCATTAATGTCTAAACCACTGGCAACAAAAGTGAGTACACCCCCTAAGTGAAAATGTCCAAATTGGGCCCAAAGCGTCAATAATTTTGTGTGGCCACCTTTATTTTCCAGCACTGCCTTAACCCTTTTGGGCATGGAGTTCACCAGAGCTTCACAGGTTGCTACTGGAGTCCTCTTCCACTCCTCCATGATGACATCATGGAGCTAGTGGATGTTGGAGACCTTGCCCTCCTCCACATTCCGTTTGAGGATGCCCTGTAGATGCTCAATAGGGTTTAGGTCTGGAGACATGCAAGGCAGTGGTCATCCTGGAGTTATGTTTGGGGTTGTTATGTTGTAATACTGCCCTGCGGCCCAGTCCCAGAAGGGAGGGGATCATGCTCTGCTTCAGTATGTCACAGTACATGTTGGCATTCATGGTTCCCTTAATGAACTGTTGCTCCCCAGTGCCGGCAGCACTCATGCAGCCCCAGACCATGACACTTCCACCACAATGCTTGACTGTAGGCAAGGCACACTTGTCTTTGTAATTCTCACCTGGTTGCCGCCACACACGCTTCTGAACCAAAACAGTTTATCTTGGTCTTATCAGACCATAGGACCTGGTTCCAGTAATCCATGTTTTTAGTCTGCTTGTCTTCAGCAAACTGTTTGCGGGCTTTCTTGTGCATCATCTTTAGAAGAGTCTTCCTTCTGGGACGACAGCCATGCAGACCAATTTGATGCAGTGTGCGGCATATGGTCTAAGCACTGACAGGCTGACCCCCCTCATACATCTATTTCCCAAAGACAACCTCTGGATATGACTGAGCATGTGCACTCAACTTCTTTGGTCAACCATGGCGAGGTCTGTTCTGAGTGGAACCTGTCCTGTTAAATCGCTGTATGGTCTTGGCCTCCATGCTGCAGCTCAGTTTCAGGGTCTTGGCAATCTTCTTA
Organism: Aquarana catesbeiana; assembly: GCF_042186555.1. Taxonomy (NCBI): domain Eukaryota; kingdom Metazoa; phylum Chordata; class Amphibia; order Anura; family Ranidae; genus Aquarana; species Aquarana catesbeiana. The sequence continues at coordinate 274,318,328 of NC_133325.1, forward strand.
TAGCCTAGGCCATCATTATGTAGAACAACAATTCTTTTTTTCAGATCCTCAGAGAGTTCTTTGCCATGAGGGGCCACGTTGAACTTCCAATGACCAGTAAGAGAGTGAGAGCGATAACACCAAATTTAACACACCTGCTCCCCATTCACACCTGAGACCTTGTAATACTAGCGAGTCATATGACACCGGGAAGGAAAAATGGTTAAGTGGGCCCAATTTGGACATTTTCACTTAGGGGTGTACTCACTTTTGTTGCCAGTGGTTTAAACATTAATGGCTGTATGTTGAGTTATTTACAGGGGACAGCAAATTTACACTATTATACAAGCTGTACACTCACTATTTTACATTGTAGCAAAATGTAATTTCTTCAGTATTGTCACATGAAAATATATAATAAAATATTTACAAAAATGTGAGGTATGTACTCACTTTTGCGAGATACTGTATATGCAGCTGTGATACTTTTCCATATTTTGAATGGATTATTACTCTTCATTAATTGATTCTGAAGATAAAGTCTATGTTTTATGCAAGGAAATGGAATTAAAAATTGCGAGCTCTGTTCACCTACTGCTTTTTTTGCATCAAAAAGCATACATAAACAGCCTTCTATAGCTCATCCTACTTTGTAGCAATTTTTCTTCTCTTCAAGGTGACTGACCATTATTAGGAATGGAATGCAATGTGCTAGCGGTTCAATTTTGACTTGTGTAGCTGGATTAAAACTCACTTTTGAAATCATAGGATCATAGTAAATGCTGATGTCGCTTCCTTCTTGAATACCACTGTCAACTCGCACCTTAGGCAAAATAAAGGAACAAAAATGTTACTGAAAATTGAAATGCAGCAACCAAACATTAAATAAGTGCATTTCACACAGGACTCACACTGTGACAAGAGGACACTGGGATAGTGTGACGTTCTTTAGCAGATAAAGTAAGCAGTAGTATTTCAAAAAGAACATAAAAAATATATATTGGTAGGCAAAGTTTTGTACTGCATATAACTCTCCCTCAACATTCTCCACAAAAGTCTGGAAAATAGTGAAACTATTGATGCCACATTTTAAATCTTAAAATCATGGCAAAACATTCTAAAATAAAAAAAATAGGCACTAGCTTCTTTAATCACTTCACGCAAAACGACGTACCCGTATGTCAGTACGTTGACGATAAATACTGGGGTTATGGCAGCAGCTAGCTGCCATAACCTCGGTATTTTCGGGAACGCCGTGCGTTTCTCTTTAACCACTTCAATACAGGGCACTTCTACACCTTCCTACCCAGACCAATTTTCAGCTTTCAACACTGTTGCACTTTGAATGACAATTGCGCGGTCATGCTACACTGTACCCAAACTAAATTTTTATCATTTTTTTCCCACAAATAGAGCTTTCTTTTGGTGGTATTTGATAACCTCTGGGATTTTTATTTTCTGCAAAAAAAAAAGACCGAAAAGTTTGAAAAAAAAAAAAAAGTTTTTATTTTGTTTCATTTACAAAACTTACTGTAAGTAAGTTTTCTCCTTCACTGATGGGCACTGATGGGCACCGATGAGGTGGCATTGAAGGGCACTAATATGCAGCACTGATAGGTGGCATGGATGGGCACCAATAGGTGGCACTGATGTACTGTAATGTATGTCACTGATGGATGCCAATCAGTACCAAACAATAATGCCTGCCAATCAGTGATGACCATTGTGGGCACTGATTGGCATACATTGTTGGCACTGATTGGCATCCCTGGTGGTGACATCCCTGGTGGTCCAGTGTGGGCATCCTCGGGGACAGACCCCCCCTGTCAGAGGAGCAGCCGATCGGCTCTCCTCTACTCACGTCTGACAGAAGCGAGGAGTGAGGAAAAGCCGATCACTGGATGTTTCTGTTTATACTGTGATCAGCCGTGATTGGACACGGCTGATCGCGTGGTAAAGAGTCTCTGTCAGAGACGCTTTACCTAGATTAGTGTTGCGGGGTGTCAGACTGACACCCCACAACAACGATCGCCGCAATATCCTGAAGACTTCATATGACATCTGGTCAGGGTATTGAAACCACTGGTCATTTTGCTATATGGTGGGCGGCAAGTGGTTAAAAGTGGTCTCTGCGGCGGATCTGTCACGAGAGCACTTTTATCGGCGGCGGGAGGTGAGACACCCCCTCCCGCTGCGCTCCAATAATTTCCGCCTCTTACTGGGCCCACTGGTAGCTGCGGAGACGATCGCGTCCTGCTCAGCTCCATGGCACAGGAGGGCGGAAGCGACGTCAAACATCACTTCCGCCCATAGCACTTAAAGAATTTTTTTTTTTTTATTGCATTTTAGTGTAAAGCCAAGTAAATCCAAGATGCAGTTTTTAAATTATTATTTCATTTATTAAGGGAAAAAAGATGTTCAAACCTGCCTGGCTCTATGTGAAAAAGTAAATGCCCCCTCCCATGCTGAATCATGAATGAACTGTGATTAACCACAATTTTTTGGAAAGCGGAGTTAGATTTCACTTGCCACACCCAGGCCTGATTACTGACAAACCTGTTGAATCAAGAAATCACATAAATAGAAGCTGTCTGACAAAGTGAAGCACGCTTAAAGATCACAAAAAGCCACACATGTCACAATCTAAGAAAATTCAAGAACAGATTAGAAACATGTATCAGCCTAGGAAGGGTTTCAAAGCCATTTCTAAGGCTTTGGAACTCCAGTGAACCACGGGGAGAGCCATTAGCCACAAATGAAGATAACTTGGAACAGTGGTGAACTTTCCCGGGAGTGGCCGGCCTACAAAAATTACTCCAAGAGCATGACAACAACTCATCCAGGTGGTCATAAAAGAACCCAGAACCACATCTAAAAGAACTGCAGGCCTCACTTGCCTCAAGTAAGATCAACAATAAGAAAGACTGGGCAAAAATGGCATCCATTTGAGAGTTCCAAGGCCAAAGCCACTGCTGACCAAAAAGAACACAAAGGCTCATCTCACATTTACCAAAAAAAACCATCTTTATTATCCAAGACTTTTAGGCAAATATTCTGTGGACCGATGAGACAAAAATTTAACTTTTTGGAAGGTTTGTGTCCCATTACATCTGGCATAAAACTAATATACAGCATTTTATAACAAGAACATCATACCAACAGTCAGACATGGTGGTGGTAGCGTGATGGTCTGGGGCTGCTTTGCAGCTTCAGGACCTGAAAGACTTACCATAATTGACGGAAACATGAATTCTGAGCTCTACCAGAAAATCCTAAAGGAGAATGTCCGGCCATCAATTTTGTGACTTCAAGCTCAAGTGCACTTGGTTATGCAGCAGGACAATGATCCGAAACACAACAGCAAGTCCACCTCCAAATGGTTCAAACAAAGCAAAATTTAGGTTTTGGAGTGGCCTAGTCAAAGCCCGTACTTAAATTCAATTGAGATGCTGTATCGTGACCTTACACAGGCTGTTCGAGCAGGAAAACCCTCCAATGTGGCTGAATTAAAACAATTCTGCAAAGAATAGTGGGCCAAAATTGCTCCACAACAATCTAAAAGACTCATTGCCAGTTATCGCAAACGCTTGATTGCAGTTGTTGCCAAGGGTGGCACAACCAGTTATTAGGTTTAGGGGCAATTACTTTTTCACATAAAGCCAGGCAGGGTTGGACAGCTTTTTTGCCTTAATATATGAAACCATTTAAAAACTGTATTTTTTATTAAATATGCAAAAAAAATGAAAAATCAGAAAGGGGGCAAATATTTTTTAACACAACTGTATAACATGTGTAGGGCAATTGCCATTTTTGTACATTGGAGCCCCAACACATACATTTTTGTATGTGATGGTGGCTTTAATTTTTTTATTATTCTGTCTTTTTACATTTTTAAAAACCTTTATTTATTATACATAAAACTTTTTTTTTTTGCTATCACATAGGGGACCAATAGCCTCTCTATGTGATAACCAGAGACCTTCAAATGCCACATTGCCAAGGCGCCATACTAAAATGCCATATTTTGGGGAAAATTACACATTTTGTGCCATATTTTGCCTTATTTGGGCCAAGAAAAAATAAAATATTCTAATATTCTTCAAATGGGACAGCAATATTTGTCAGCAACATCTTCATATAGAAATATGAAGATGTAATACCAACTTACACAGTCTATTTCATGTGCTTGTCTGTGAAAGAGACACACAGACTGTCATTGGCAGATTTCCCTATTGTTTGTGCATTGGGAGGGAATGTGGATTGTGCCTGTCTCATTGTTAAATGTTAACAACCTCACATTGTTCTGTCTGCCTTAAGATAAACTTATTATGGGATGTATATGTGTAGGTAGATTGGCTGCTAAGGGGGAGGGGGATTGTCCCAGTGTATAGCTTTGTGTACACTGTATGTAAAAATCCATTAGCAGGGGGGAGGACCATAGGGAAACGCGTATATACAATATATCAGCTCCCTTATCCACGTCCTTCATACCAAGCGGAAGTGTATTACTGAAGTCATCGCTTGTGTTTTACATTTTCGTGTTTTCCTAATTCAATATTCCTAAAGTTGCTAGTTCAAACGTAACCCTTTTCAAGAAGTGGATTAATGGTGACAGCAATTCCGCAGTGGAAGGTGGGAAGATATTCTGCAAGTTGTGCTCGAAATCGGTAAGTTTTTATTCAGTTTTCTTTGAGAACTTTTCTTGTACCTATATCATTCTCATTTCTCTCACTTTTTCAATTTTTCGAGAGAATGTCATCTTTTTCTATTACTTCCACAAGCACTGTATATTTTGAAGTTATGGCCACTAATGTTAGTTTTATGGTACCCTGGTACCCGAGAGCCTTGTACCCCATGTAGCCTTGAAATGCTCCTCAAGTGTCAAAATTTTCTATAGTTGAAAACTGTTTTCTGTCCTCACCTTAGTCCCCGTTCCGAAATGGATCTATTCTGGCCTGTGTAGGAAAAGTACTTTTACTGGAGAATTTTACCGGTACTGAATACAAAACTTTTTCTTGTATTTAATTTACAGTAGGAGTTTAAAAAGAAGTGGCAATTCGATGTGCACAAAGCTCCGAGTACTGATCGGAAGCAGCAGCAGCTCCTTAGAGATGTGGTGTCATGGGAAATTCAGCCCGAGGTCCAGGAATTTTCCAGAGACGTCACCATGGCTTTCCTTAAGGAAGGCATTCCGTTACACAAACTGGAGAAAAAGGTCCCCTGCGCGACATTTTTGACAAGTACTGTAGCGTTCAATTGCCAAGCGTGAGCACCCTAAGACGAATGGTACCTCAATTGCGTGAAAAGGTAAGCAACGTTCAATAATAGTTTATGTTCAAATCACGCTTAGGTACCTTTGGTTGAGCAACAATACCTTCTGCAAAAATTAAGATCAATGAGTAAAAATTTACAAACATGTTTACGTGTAGGTATGAAAAAAAAACCACAAATGTTCATGTTTTAAATGGTGCCGACTGTATAGGTGTATACATTTTTCTTTCTTAGAACTTGGAGGAAATTTGCAAGGATATTGGTGACTCAAGGATCTGGCTCATCGTAGACGAAGCAACGGACTCACTCGGACGATACATCGCCAACGTCGTTGTGGGAAAAATTGGATCTTGACAATGCCCAAAAAGGTCATCTTATCCACGTGGCTCAGTTGGAAAAAAAACAATGCTTCAACCATCGTCCAAACTGTCCAGGAAGCCCTGAGTAAGTGCCTTTTTTTTCCTACACTACTACTACTAAACCAGCACCCTTCAGACTATAATTTTAGCTTTTGTCTGTCACAGTGCCAGTTTTAGTGCTTATATACAGCATGCTAATATTTAATTAATTTATTTGTTTCAGGACTGCTGTGGCAAGGAGCCCCCAACACGTCATGACGCTTGCTACTACTTGTCACGGATAGTGTAGCATACATGCTGAGCGCGGGGAGGACCCTTAAGGCTATCTACCCAAAAATTATCCGCGAGACGTGTCCGGCGCATGGACTACATCGTGTTGCGGAGGCATTACGGGAAGAGCACCCCGAAGTCAATAAACTTTTTTCAGCGGGGAAAAAAAATTTCCTGAAGGCACCAAAAGAGGGTTGAGGTATTCAGGAAACATTTGCCTGGCATGCCACTACTTCCCAAGCCTGTTGTCACTAGGTGGGGCACCTGGTTGTCTGCAGTATCGTGGTATGTGAAGCATTTTGCAGCTTTCAAAACCGTGGTGAAGGAGCTAGAAGATGATTCTGGTGCGGTGAAAAAGGCAAAAGACCTCATAGACAACCCGCAGCTTCTCTTTTTGGAGGCCAATTCCAGAAGTCATCGAGCTTCAGTCTCAAAAGATTCTCCTGACGACCTCTGTGGAGAAGATGGAGGAAATTGCCAACACAGATTACCCAGGAGCCATTGGAAAGAGGATTATGGCCAAAGTACAGGCCGTCCTGATCAGGAATAGTGGCTGGGAGGAAGTCAGGAGCGTGGCTGCGAACCTCGAAGGAAAGGAATCCCCGCTGAAAGAATATTGGGACGCTGCAGACGTGCTGGCAATGAAATACGCGCCTGGAACATCAGCTGATGTAGAGAGGACTTTTTCAAAATTAAAGTACATCCTCAGCGACCGTCGCCTCAATATTTCTATGGAGAGCATAGTCGCTCACGTAAAATTATACTATGATTAAAAGTAAAATTGTTGTAAATAATTTGTAAATAGTAATAAAGTAGTTAATATGATTCAATTTGCACAATTTAATATCCCTTTTATGATGGGAAGGGGGGTGGAAAGTTGAAAAATAAATGCCACATTTGGCCAAAATAAGTGCCATATTGACACATTTTTTTAGTGCCACATTTTGTAAAAATAAATGCCACATTTTGAAGGTCTCTGGTGATAACATATACCGTATTTTTCGCACCATAAGACGCACTTTTACCACCCCAAAAAATGGGGGGGGGGGGATGTCTCTGCGTCTTATGGAGGGAATACTGACCAGGACCCCCCCCCCACATAACGGCAGACAAGACAGAAGGGGAGACATCCCAGGTCTCCCACGACTGCCAGGCAATCTCCAGCCTGGGCGTGTCACTCAGCCACAGATCAAAGACAGAGCAGCCGAATGGAGTACGGCCACGGCCGCCACTCGGGCTGCTCCATCTTCTGTCTAAGTGACAGGCGGATCGGATGCGATACTCCTAGCATGGAAATGCCAGTCTGTGTGAGGTGGTCAGGCTGCATTTCATTGGACAGGTCGGGCTGCATTTCATGGCACAGGTCAGGCTGCATTTCATGGCGCTGGCAAGGATGCATTTTAGGGCGCTGGCAAGGATGCATTTTAGGGCGCTGGCAAGGATGCATTTTATGACGCTGGCAAGGATGCATTTCATGGGACTGGCAAGGCTGCATTTAATTGGCACTGGTCAGGCTGTATTTCATGGGCACTGGTAAATATTTTAGTACACCATTTGGTTCAGAATATTTTTTTTCTTGTTTTTCTCCTCTAAAACCTAGGTGGGTCTTATGGTCAGGTACGCCTTATGGAGCGAAAAATACGGTACATGGCACTTTTTTTATGGAGAACCCATGAACCCATATGTGTCCCCTGTACTCCACTGCAGCTAACGGAACACAGATCATGTTCCATCACCTGCTTCCCCGGGCAGCGATCCCGATGAATGACAGCACCAGACCAGGGAGTGACATTATATACATTTCTTCGTGGTCTATTCACAGGAGGGAAGTATCTATGAATGGGTACTTGTAGAGCTCCCACCACCTCTCCCAGCGACACCTGCTATGACTGAATTGGACCTGCAGGTGGGACATGTTGCGGTGATTGGGCAGCTTCATAGCTGCTTATATCACTTTCACATGAAACACAACAGTTGTCTTTACAAATATACACACTACCAGCCAGTATAGCAGCCGGGAGTGTGTTTTAAAAGCACCTGTTTCCAGCATCATTTTAAAATGGCACAGGGACTGAAGCGGTTAAAGAATCCTAGTAAAAACACTCAGATGATAACTTGAAGCACCTTGTGGTTAAAATCTCAGATCAGCCAAGTCCTGAACATCCACCTGGTAGAACCTGTAAAATGTGTGAACAGAGGACCAAGTAGTAGACTTGTGAATGTGGGAAGCAGATGCTGAAAAGACCAAGAGACCCCAACAGACCTGGTGGAATGGGTTCTGACAGAAGGAACTCTGTCCTTAAGGAAGCATGCCCTGAAAGTGAGTTGCCTGATCCACCTAGCAATGGAGGAAGGGCATGCAGGATGCCCTCTACGAGGGCCCACAGACAGAACAAAGAGGGACCCAGTATTGCATAGAGAGGCTCTGGCTTTCAGGTAGGCCCTGACAGCCCAGACCACTTCTATTCTAGGCCATGTAGGGCAATGGTCATGTTTTGGAGCCAGATAAAAAGACAATGTCCTAGAAAGAAGAGACCACCATAGGTAGAAAAGAAGGCTATGTTCTCAAAACCACTTTGACCTTGGCTAAATCAAGAAGGGGTTATTTCTCTGTGCTAACACAGAAAAACACCTAACAAATGTAATGACTGCCAGGAAAGCAACCTTACAAGTAAGGAATATATCCAATTGCTTACAAGGGAGTTCTCTGAAGTACAAAGAGCATCAAGTTTAGATCTCAAAGTGGCACAGAAGGTCAAACTGCCGTATTTATGAGCAACTCCCTGTTGAAAAGTCTTGAAAAGGAACTGCGATTTAAGAGGAAGAAACCTGTTCCTTGAGGGAACTCAGGACAGGACTCTGTCCAAGACCAGACTGAAGGCCAAATATAAAGTATTCCCTGAAACCAAGTTTCCTATCCTCGCATTAGGCAAAGTAAGCCTTCCAGGTGCCATGGTAAATCTCATGGGAATCAGATTTTCTTGTTCTGAGTAAGATGGGAATACAGTCAGAAATACCCTGTTTTTTACGAAGTGGGTTTTAATAGTCATGCCATTAAAGGGGTTGTAAAGGTAATTTTATTTTTTTATAAAAATAACTAACATGTCATACTTACCTTCACTGTGCAGCTCGTTCTGCACAGAGTGGCCCCGAACCTGCTCTTCTGGGGTCCCTCGGCGGCTGTTTCAGCTCCTCCCCGCAAGAACTAACCACCTTAATGCGAGCTCCCTCGCATGGTGGTTAGTTATTGCGGGCGCGCTCCCGTGATACAGCCGGCAGCTATAGCCGCTCACTGTATCATTCGGCCTCGGCCCCGCCCCCGGCGCGCCGCGTCATCGGATGTGATTGACAGCAGCGCAAGCCAATGGCTGCGCTGCTTTCAATCCATCCACTGCAGCCAATCAGCGACCAGGCTGAGCTGCAATAGAGATGACGGGAACGAGCAGCGGAGATTCGAGGTGTCAGGTAAGTAAAACGGGGGGGCTGGGGGCGGCGGTATTGTCAAAAGTTTTTTCACCTTAATGCATATAATGCATTAAGGTGAAAAAATTTTTACCTTTACAACCCCTTTAAATCCAGCAACGGAGCAGTAGGTTTGCTCTGTTTGATAGAGGACAAGAAAAAGTCTGAATATGTCTGTGTACCACATTTTTCTGGGTTAAACTGGAGTGATGAGGATAATCGGAACCCTTTCCTCTATCTAGCACAGCAGTCAAGGGAGGATCTTCATTGGAGGGGAGGCATAAAGGGGCTTGACCTGAGCCCAAGGAATTATTTATTGTTTAAATTGTTTAGCTTGCAGTTGAACCTGGTGGATAGAAGGCCCACATCTGGTTTTCCCCACCTTTGACAGAGCAGTTGAAAGATCTCTGGGTGCAGTGACCACTCCCCTGAATCTAGGCATTGGCAGCTTAAACACTTCCCATCTTTAGGTCATTTAAAAACGGCTTAAGGTTGAAGTGATTATACTGGAATCTTTGCTGAGGCTATAACCATGATTGTGTTCTCTTTTTTTTTTTTAGCCAGAGATTCTGTTCTATGTAAAAGTAATGCAAGCGACTATAGAGCTCCTGAAACACTTTTCCCAGTGGCAGAAGGGAGGGTTACCTCCTCCTGTTGCCGCCTTTATTGGGCTCTCCCCTTCAATCAGGGATTCCGGTATAGATGCGACCAGTGGCATCCGGTTCCTGGGACACAGTTAGAGGAACGGAGGTTATTCCTCCCACTGTGTGATGTCAGAAACCGGAAGCAATTGTGTCACTTCCCGTTTGTGTCTCATGTAAACAATGTGTTACCGGCTTGTGAAAACATCTGATCAAACCGAGAAAACTTTGATCAGATGTTATGACGGCCAGAGTAGACATCTGGGGTCTAGTGAACACTAAATCTCTCCAGAAGGAGGACATACAGTATCACAGTCCATGCTATCAAAAGAGATGATGTCCATTCCTTGCGCTAGAAAGTGCAAGTTCCATATCTTGTAGTACAGTACAAGACACAGACAGGATATTTACAAACCCTGGGTTATAGGCTGCTACTTTCAAGTGTTTGGACACTGGCAAAACCCTCCCCCAATACAACTATAAATCTACACTACTATATGGGACCTCAGTTTTTTAGCAAAGCAGAGTAACACAGTACCAAAGGCAGTGCGGCCTGCCCTTTGCAATGTACTGCAAAATTTGGAATTTACGGGAAAGTTAAAATTCCTTTTATATTGATCACTTCATGCAAATCTTTAAGATGAAAGTGATCTCCACAGCAGATTCGCCACAAGATCACTTTTATCGGCCATGACCGCCATTTTATTCTCTAGGGTGTTAGAAAAAAAATATATAATGTTTGGGGGTTCTAAGTAATTTTCTAGCAAAAAAGATTTTAACTTGTAAGATGCCAAAGTGGTTAATCGTACAGTTTAGGGCACATGCTGGACATTCATATGCCCTAAAATATCTCCAAGCAAAGAATCAGAGGAGTGGGAAACAAGGCAAACAGAACCCAACTCTTAAGGACTCAACTCAGAGCGCACCTAAATAAATCTTGCACCCGAAACCTGCACATGACAAGCACGCATATCCCAGTTTGTTTGGAACTTTTACCACTAAGGTTGAAAGTTTAAACACTCAATAGGTAAATAAAATTAGGAGAGAACAAGTGCGGGACTTTAAATGAGGCACATGGGAGCAAAAGTATAAATTGAGTAAGAATGCAATTTATTAATAAAATGATACAAAAATTATACAAAAATTCATATATTTACATATTTAGGCACATAGCTCTACATATGTTGGCACACAGCTCTATAATGAATCTGTAGTCATCAAACCAATGCATTCCGACAAGGATTTCTATTATAAACATATACATACAGTAAATTTGGAACGTTCATATGCATATAATGGATAATTGTGTACACATAACGGTAGTTGTAAGCTCTATGCCGTTTCGGGACCTTATAGCCACTCATCAGGAGCATAACCGTAGTGACCACCTATGAATAGGGGAAAAAGCAGCATTGAATCATAGGAAAAACAAGTGGGTATTGGTAGGACATAAATCTCATATTCTTTCATTAGAAAAATGGACTTACAACATGTATGCGCAGAGGCAGCGCAGCCCCGAATGCCAAGCCAGTCAGTGTGCCAAGGTCCGAAGCTGAGGGGGCATGTCCCGGCGGCACCACCAGCACAGAGAGCCCCCCAGACTGGGTCAGTGTGTGGGAACAAAGTGGAGGGTGTATATAAAAAGCTGAGTGTGGAGCATTGGAAAGAAAAGTGTAGGGTGGGGAGTAGGTGGAAAAAGAAGGAAGAGGAGGGAAAAAGGAGAAGGGAGAAATAAGAAAGAATAGAAGGAGGAATAGAAAAATAGAAAAAAGGAAACAGGGCAAATGGAAAAGGGAAGACGACAAGAAAATTGGAGAGAGAAAAAAGGAGGAAAAGAGAATAGGAGAAAAAAAAGAAAAAAGCTCTGGCCGCAGTTTGTCCTTGCCTGCCCTCCCTGCCATGTCCCGAAGCTGCGACGCGCACTGAGGCGTGATCCCCCCCGCCCCTCCTCCCTACTTTGGGCGGGCGGGGTCCTCCTCACTGCGCGTCGACGTCATGCATCTCGCGCCGGCTGTTTGGCGTCCCCGTGGCGCCATATAGCAGCTGCTTGAGCTTTCAATCTTCAGCACTTGGTGGGCTCGGTGGCAGAATCACGACCGGCCGGTCTCCCTGGCTAGCTGGCTGGTTCGGGGCGCTTCCCAGCTCCCCTTTGGCAGCTGCTGCTTGACGTTGGGGGCTGTTCAGTGGCAGCGCCTCTCTTAGTGTCCTTTCCCAGTGCTGGGTCTTACACGCCGGTCCTCCCCATCACGCATTTGCAACTACACGTTTGTCGGCTACATTGCCCCTACCCACAATAGTCAGGTATGTTTTCTCCTCACCTTCTATCACTCACTTTCCCACCTTTCTTGCCATTTTTTTGACCGCTTTCATTTTCCTTTCCCTTTTCATTCTACCCATACTCTCTTCCCCCCTTGCCTTTTTTTTTGCTTTTTTCTTTTTCTTCCCCTATTCTCTTTTCCTCCTTTTTTCTCTCTCCAATTTTCTTGTCGTCTTCCCTTTTCCATTCCCCCTGTTTCCTTTTCTCTATTTTTCTATTCCTCCTTCTATTCATTCTTTTTTTCTCCCTTCTCCTTTTTCCACCTACTCCCCACCCTACACTTTTCTTTCCAATGCTCCACACTCAGCTTTTTACATACACCCTCCCTCTTTACACTTGTTGCTTTTTTAGGTTGGAATTCATCTCACTTCTTCCCCCCTCTCAAGAGGTCACATTTATCACCCCTCCACTTTGTTACCACACACTGACCCGGTCTGGGGGGCTCTCTGTGCTGGTGGTGCCGCCGGGACATGCCCCCTCAGCTTCGGACCTTGGCACACTGGCTGGCTTGGCATTCGGGGCTGCGCTGCCTCTGCGCATACATGTTGTAAGTCCATTTTTCTAATGAAAGAATATGAGATTTATGTCCTACCAATACCCACTTGTTTTTCCTATGATTCAATACTGCTATTTCCCCTACTCATAGGTGGTCACTACGGTTATGCTCCTGATGAGTAGCTATAAGGTCCTGAAACGGCGTAGAGCTTACAACTACCGTTATGTGTACACAATTATCCATTATATGCGTATGAACGTTCCAAATTTACTGTATGTATATGTTTATAATAGAAATCCTTGTCAGAATGCATTGGTTTGATGACTACAGATTCATTATAGAGCTATGTGCCAACATATGTAGAGCTATGTGCCTAAATATGTAAATATATGAATTTTTGTATAATTTTTGTATCATTTTATTAATAAATCGCATTCTTACTCAATTTATACCTTTGCTCCCATGTGCCTCATTTAAAGTCCCGCACTTGTTCTCTCCTAATTTTATTATTGAACCGGGATGGAGGAGGGGTGTTGAACGGCCCCACTATCCTCATATAAAGTCCCAAATGTTTTTTTCGTACTTCTTTTAATTAACTCAATAGGTAAAGTCAAACACAATTCTTGGTTTCCTAATAGCTTTAAAGGAGAAGTCCACCATTAAAAAAAGTATTTTTGCAGGTAAAATAAAATTCCTTTTTTTTTTACCTGGAGCCTGTAAAGCATTGCACCCGAGATCAGCAGATCGTGGGTTCCGTGCAGGACTCATGCAGACCGGTCAGTGTATCTGTCTGCTGGTACCTCGTATGGGCAGGCAGATACACACAGGAAGAGTGAATGAACTACCAGAGCACTCTACAGTGTCATGGTAGTTTATTGAAACTACAAGCCAACAGCCACAAAGGATTGTGAATGAATGACTTGGCCGGGCAGGCAGAACCCCACATGGCCACGTTATTTTCAAACCGTGACAGCGGGCGTCTGGAGAAAATGCCCACCCACCAGCCACGCGCATCAGCACTCCCGCAGTGCAGCCTGCTATCTCCGCTTAAAGGGCCGACGTACAGCTACGATGGGTCGTGGGAACGTGTGGACCTGCAGAAGTATAATAGTAATAGTCAATATAATAGTCTGACAAATGGACAAAGCAGCAATTGCTGGACCACCAATTCTGACATTTCACTCCTACATGTAAAAATCATATTTTTTTTTTGCTAGAAATTTACATAGAATCCCCAAACATTATATATGTTTTTTTAGCAAAGACCCTAGAGAATACAATGGCGGTTGTTGCAACTTTTTATCACGCACGGTATTTGCGCAGCAATTTAAAAAACAAAAAAAAAAAACAGTAAAGTTAGCCCAGTTTTTTTGCATAATGTGAAAGATCAAGTTACGCCGAGTAAATAGGAATGGCGCCAAACCTCGGTACTTAAAAATCCCCATAGGTGACGCATTTTTTACTGGCTATATGTTTTGAGTTACAAAAAAGGTCTAGGGCTAGAATTATTGCTCTCACTCTAACATTCGTGGCAATACCTCACGTTACGTATGTGTTCGCTTCTGCATGTGAGCATGCGGACAGGGGCACTTTACTTTTTTTTTTTTTGTTAATTTTACTATTTTTAGTTTGACACCTTTTTAAAAAAAAAAATAAAAATTTGATCATTTTTATTCCTATTACAAGGGATGAATATAGGGTCAATAAGAACCTACATCTTACCTCTAGGCCCGGGAAGCCTGAAATAATTAAAAAAAAAAATTATCTCAGCTTCCCAGCCCAGGCGGCGCCGTTTGTTTGAAGGCAGAGCCCAGGCGTGACGTCATAACATCACGGCGGGCGTCCGAACGATCATAGAGACTTGGGCGGCCATCTGGTCCGCCGGAAATCTCTATGGTAAACATCCAGGGCCGGCGGATCTCGTCTCCGACTCACCAATGGAAGCAGTGAGTCAGTCGAAGCACCGTAGGGTGGCTGGAACGTCCCCTCTCGTTATCCGTAAGAACGATCAAGCAGAAGAACAGCCGCTATAATCATTCTTTTGGGTGCAGGGAATCGCCGGCTGAAAATGCCGATATCTGAATGATGCCTGTAGCTGCAGGCATTATTCAGATATACCCACACAAATTCAAGGACGTCATATGACTGCCAGCGGGCAGGAAGTGGTTAAAAGAGGGAACATCTTCAATAGGAACTATAAGACCCCTTTTCACACCAAGGGGGTTTTGCTAACGCGGAGCATTGCAGGCGGTTTTAACCCCTTCTCGGCCGCTAGCAGGGGGTAAAAGCGTCCCGCTAGCGGCGAAATATGCCGCAAAGCCGACGGTAAAATGCTGCTATAAATAGCATTTTACCGCCGACGCTATAGGCGGCTCGGTGTGAAAGGGGTCTAAGTGTTCATTAATAACTGAAATGGCAGGATTCCCCACAACAGTTAATTTTTGTTTTCCATAAAATAACCCCAAGCAACAAGCTTAAGAGGAGAGAATACCCGTTCAGGATCAGAGCAGTCCTCAAACTGCACCGTCAATCTGTGCGTATTTCAAAAACTCTTTCTGGCCAGTTTTTTAGTGCCCACAGGGACTTGTTTAGGCTGTAGAGAGTCAGGTGCTGTTAGGCAACAGCTAAAATATGCCATGTCAGTTAGCGTGTACACAGTAGATAACAATTGGCGTGAAGCTGCGGTTTGTACACATAAACATGCAGAAAGGAGGGAGAGATTAGGGCACTCTGGTGAGGCTGGGTATCTGGTCCTTAGTAGCAGTGGAGAGCTGGCACTGAAGGCAGCACTTTGTAGAAAAGAAGCAGCCATAAGAGGTCATAGGCATATAATGATTTGTCCTCATGCGGATCGCTGTAATCCTCGTCTGTCTGGGGGAGAGAGAAAGCTGTCCTGCAGCTGTCAGAGTCCATGGTGATGTGAATTGGTGAGGAGGTGAAGATGCGATGAGGAGGTGAAGATGCAATGGGGCAGCCCGGGTTCTGGAACCAAGCTGGAACGCACGCGGCTGATGTGACATCAGGTGAAGGTGGTGGGCGGTAACAAATTTCGGAGTATGCACAGCTCCTTCATCAGACCTCTAATCCCATTGTGCCTGTAATAAATCTGTTAACCACTGCACTTAGAGGCACCTTTGTCCTTCCTTTATCACATCTAAAAATGCAAGTGAGGGAAAAATCCTTTGCAAACTCTGCAGCAAAATTAGGATTTTCAATACTCATAAGGAAAGGATGTTCTGCATCTGAATCCTGAACAGGATCAGGGGGAATAAAGAACATGCAGCATTTTTGGCCTCTGTAGACTGAAGGTTATTGAAGTGCTAACAGTTTTCCCAAAAATTCAGACATAGGTGAAAAGAAATGTTTTTACCAGAAATGCAGCTGTTGCATGTCTGAGAAGGAGCCAGAATCAAATAACAGAAGTGGTGTCACAATAGACCATGGATAATTAAATAGCAGACCACGGTCCAGACACCAACCAAGTGACAGTCCTGTCCAGACTACGACCACAACTTAGCAGCTAGATGTCCTCTCCTGAGTCTGCACAGAGAGTGGGAGTCATTTCAAATAATAAGCAGGTAATCATCCGCTTGTTAACATAGTAAGTTGAGCAGCTCTCGCCCTCCATCCAGATCTCCAGCACCTCCCGTCCCCTGCTCTGCTGTGAGGATGACGGCATTGACTGGGTGGGAGACTTGGGAAAGCACACCCCAGTCTGATAAGTGCATCTGCCCTGCCGGAGGTAGGGCTGTGCAGGGAAGATTTCATTGTAAGGAGCACTGTAATATAGAAGGGCAGTGTGACTTAAAGGAGCACTGTGGTTAATGGGGCAATGTGACAAAGAGGCACTGTGATGTGAAGGGGAACCTAGGACACTGTGGGACTGCTTTAAAGGAGAAGTATAGTCAAAGCTTGTTTGACTGTACTTCTTCTGTGGATTACAGGAGTGCAGTTTGTTCTGAGTTGCCGATTGACAGTCACCAGCTCACTGTTCAGGGAGCTGTGAGAATCAAGCGATCGCTAGTGGTGGAGCACTGGATCTGCATCTAGGACTGCTGGCCCTTGTGGTTCATGTCATAACAGATTGTTCACTATATGAATTTGCTTTTATATGGGGCAGCACAGTGGCTAAGTGGTTAGTTCTTCCCCCTAGCAACACTTGGGTCATCAGTTCAAATCCTCATCATGGCAGTGTGCATATTCTCCCTGTGCGGGTTTCCGCCTACACTCCAAAGACATGAGCTAATTGGTTACTGTTTAATTTGACCTTGTATGTGTAATGTATGAATATGAGTTAGGGACCTTACAATGTAAGCTCCATACGGGCAGGGACTGATGTGAATGCACAATATACACTCACCGGCCACTTTATTAGGTACACCTGTTCAATTTCTTGGTGACATAAACTGCTCATCAGCCAATCACACGGCAGCAACTCAATGCATTTTGGCATCAAGATGTGGTGAAGATGACTTGCTGAAGCTCAAAGCATCCGAATGGGAAAGAAAGGAGATTTAAGCGACTTTGAACGTGGCATGGTTGCTGGTGCCAGACGGGCTGGTTCTGAGTATTTCAAAAACTGCTGATCTACTGGGATTTCCACACAAAACCATCTGTAGGTTTACAGAGAATGGTCCGAAAAAGAGAAAATATCCAGTGAGCGGAAACTGTGTGGACGAAAATGCCTTGTTAGGTCAGAGGAGAATGGGCAGACTGGTTTGAGATGATAGAAAGGCAACAGTAACCCAAATAACCACTCGTTACAACCAAGGCATGCAGAATATCATCCCTGAACGCACAACACATCAAACCTTGAAGCAGATGGGCTACACTGAGGCACAGCTGGAGGTGTGCCTCTGTGTGTCTGTGTAAATCCAGGAAGTGAACAGGCAGCAGCTTCAGCTGCCCACAGTTAAAATGGTTACAGCCAGACTGCGTGGAGGGAAATTTCTGCAGCATATTTGGCAAGTACAGAATCACAGTATATATAAAATAATATGCAAAGTGGTTGGAGGGAAGCTTCAGAATGGCAAAGATGTAATTATTACAAATTATGTGAGAAGACTGCAGTTTCTCTTTAAGTTCGCAGGGAAAAAATTGTGATCTTGATTCTTAACGATTAATCGTGCAGCTCTTTGTTAGAGTCATTGATTTTTTTAAACAGTAGTCAGAAACCATTATATATGAAAAAAGTATGCGCATTCTGGGGATGTAACATGTGCACCTACATGCATATTTGGAAGAACATAAGCGAATATTTGCAATTGTAAAATTAACAGTTTTACTATTTAACACTTTAGACACAACACATTTGTAGCTGATGTATTTCCTTTTGTGGTTAATTTTTTTTTTTTTTAATTAACTGCACTGACATTTGTTCCTTAACACATAATAGGTGAACATTAAGTTAGGACACTCTTTGGTATGGTTTTGGGAGCATTATATAGTACTCTAGATCTTAGGGAACAATATCTAGCACTATATATGACTTGCCTGTAGCGTGTCATTGATGTCATCACTATATTTGTCATTGTTCGTTTGGCATGATTTCAAGGGACAGCTCACCTATTTTTATTGTAAATTCCTAAAATAAATAGCTTTTTACAGCATGCTGGAAAATTATAGCCACCTGTAATACAACCCTTGATTGTTATTACTGTTTATTTTTTACACTGCCAGATTACTGCTAACTATGTTACAACAGAAAGCATGCTTTTTATGCAAAACTAAGTACAATAGCAATGGTTTTCTTCCCACTTGTAATATATATTATAAAACTATACACTAAACTCTTGAGTTTATAAAATTAACTTATTGGCCAGATGAAATGCTAGTTACAGATGAAAACAGAGCAGAGGGTACATATCTTCACAGGCATTCTTTATTTGTCAACATCTTCACAGGGATTCTATGGGCACTTGTCAATAACTCTTTTGAACATTATTTTATCCCACTGAGTCACTGACTAAATCTGTCAATCCTATTCTTGGTGGTGTTCAAATCTACATAGCAGCCAGAAAACAGAAGGATCAAAAATTACAACTTATAGAAAGAGATAATCAAATGTCATGATGATGATGGTCAATTTTAATATGGAATTTAACTCTTTGTTACTGTAAAATAAAGAAATATGAATTATTGGTCACGTTCTCGCTGCTGAAAGAGCCTGCTGCTGGTCGAAAAGGATGACTGCTGACAGCACACTAAACTTGTACACACACTGCCTGTTTATTTTGGGGAACCCAGGAAGTCACTAATTTAATTGGGAACCTAAATAAGTACAGTTAGTAGTGCAGATGAGCAAGTATTTTTCTGCACAAAGGAGCCCTTGGAAATGTGACCTGAGGAGGAGTATGTAACCATTTATTAGGCCTGTCCTGACAGCACAATTATAAACCGGTAGGCAATTATATGCAACTACCATAGAAGGACATTCTGTAGAGACATTTTAGACCCTGCCGGCTTGGCTTAGACCAAATGGCTGTGCTTTGTATATATAGCAATGCTAAAGACTATCCTATAGAGATGCTTCCATTAGAGATACCGTGGGGAAAATTATTATTTGATCCCCTGCAGATTTTGTAACTTTGCCCACTTACAAAGAAATGAAGGGTCTATAAATTTTTATCATAGGTGTATTTAAAATGATAGAGACGGAATCAACCACAAATCCATATAAAAAAAAAAAACACATAACACAAATGGTTTAAATTAAGTTGCAGTTCAGTGAGTAAAATAAGTATTTGATCCTCAAGCAAAACATGACTTAGTGCTTGGTGGAGAAACCCTTGTTGGCAAGCACAGAGGTAAGATGTTTTTTGTAGTTGGTGACCATGTTTGCACACATCTCAGGAGGGATTTTGTTCCACTCTTTTTTACAGATCTTCTCTAATTCCTTAAAGTTTCTTGGCTGTCGCTTGGTAACTCAAAGTTTCAGCTCCCTCCATAAATTTTCTAAAGGATGAAGATCTGGAGACTGGCTATGCCACTCTATGACCTTAATGTGCTTCTTCTTGATCCACTCCTTTGTTGCCTTGGCGGTATGTTTTGGGTAATTGTCATGCTGCAAGACCCATCCGTGACCCATCTTGAGTGTTCTGGAACTGCAACTCAATTTATAACATTTGTATCATGTGTTTTTTCTGGACTTTTGGTTAATATTCAGATTCTATCACTTAAAATACACCTATGATAAAAAAATATAGACCCTTTATTTCTTTATAAGTGGGCAAACTAACAAAATCTGCAGAGGATCAAATAATTCATTTTCCCCACTGTACCTAGTGGAACTCTAAAGCAAGTCATGGATGTGGTTAAAGAGGTTCTTAAGTTGGTTTGAAAAAAGTTAAAAGTCAGCAGCTGCAAATACATTAGCTGCTGACTTTTAATAAAAACACTTACCAGCCCAGAGAGCCAATGTTGGCCTCACCTGGATCGATTCTTCGGTCCTCAGCACTACCATGTTTACTGTGGGAAGCCTGCTGTAACTCCCTGCAGCTTCCAAGCCGGCTTTACTCTGCAAATTTGTGAATGAGTTTGCAGCCTTCTGGGACCTGTGACATGTCCCAGGAGGATGAGGCGGAAAGGGGGGATAGTTGGTGAACTTTTGCTCAAATCTTCTAGGTGGTCCAAGAGGCAGTGAAAGTGAGCATATGCCAAAAAAACAAAGAAAAAAAAAACACAAACTTTAAAGTAGGAGAGAAGAGAGAAAGAATGAAATACATCCTTGCCTTTTAAAAGGTGAAGTTCTGCCTAGAAAACTTGCTACTCAGTGTAACACTGGGCTGTGATTTTCCCCTGTTTAGGGTGTGTGGGGAAAAAACAGATAGCCAGTTCTGAAAGTGTATCTGATATAAATTGTCTATTTTGCTTGCACTTGAAGGAGAAGTTGGTACCCCTATGTCAGAATACCTGACAACTTTCGATTAGCGTTTATGGTTGAGGAGTCACAGCCTTGGTGCCAAATCTAAAGTGATACTAAGGCAGGGTTCGCACTGGTACGACACAACTGTCATCCTACTTTGCTCTGAGACATCAGTCCTACTTCCATCTGACTTGAATGAACAAGATAAGATTTTGCTCTGACTTGTCCTTTGACCAATCAAAATCCCAGTGTGAGATAAATTCATTTTACTGCTGCTGTAATCACCATGTTGGATGTCACAAGTCGGATGGTTAGGACAAGGATCCGACTTGAGTGATATTCAATGGGCTGAAGTAGGACCAAAGTCGGATCTAAGTAGTGCAGGAACCTTTTTCAAAGTCGGTCCGACTTGTGTCGGACCAGTTACAAACGTCAAGCGACTAAAAGTCGGAGCCGTATGTCGTACCAGTGTGAACCCAGCCTAAAAAGATTTTTTTTTTTCCCCTAAATAAATATATCTTGCTTACCTGCTCTGTGCAATAATTTTGCACAAAGCAGCTCTGATTGCATAAAGAATGCATGAAGGTAAAAAAAAACTCAGCTTTCAGAATCACTTACTGGATATACTGGGGCCAGAGAAGCTTTTGGGAAAGAAGTTTAGGGATCCCAATTTGGCAAATGCATGGGGATAAAAAAAAAAAAAAAAAAAAAAGCCACGTGAGAGGGGGGCAATACGTGTGGAGGCAGAGCCAGGCAGCTTGTGATTAGCGATTGGAGCAAGTGAAATATTGCTGGAATATATGGTTTACTGAATTTATGCCTATTTTTATTGAATAAAAGTGTGAGTGCATTTCCTAAGTTGGGCTGGCGTATCCTGTGTCATTAATTGGGATACAACACTATTGGAGGTTTTTTCCCTGAGCACCACTTTGAGATGTTACTCCCATTGGAGATGGTATGCCATTAAGGAGGATCTAAGTATATGATCATTATCTGGTGTGCGAGATAGATTTCCTACATGCTGTGATGTCCCATATGTGGGTCTTGTAAGGCGAGTGTTAATTTCACCTGATGGCGTAGCACTATTGCATGGTTTGTTGGAGCACAGAGGGAATCCAAGAAATCTAAAATGCACTGCTTTTTTTCCAGCGAAGAAGCAATATTGGAGCACTGTCTTTTGGATTGTTGGGACTCTCTCTCTCTTAGGCCTCATGTACACTGCTGCTGGTAAACGGACGTTTAGAAGCAATTGGGCATTTTTTTCAGTTCCCCCTGAATTCTCCTCTATGTTATCTTATCAGTACATGTACACAGGGTCGTTTATAGTCATTTCTAGGTCAGTTGAGTTTAGAAGCATTGTTTGGAAAGCAAAAAAATTTGTTCAGGGCGGATGTTCAAAGGCATTTGAAACGTCAAATGCCTATAACAGCTTGTAAACACAGTAACTTGTGTTTAGCCGCATTTTGTTTACTAGGGATGAGTTTCGAGTTCGAATCGAACTCCTGTTCGACTCGAACATTGGCTGTTCGCAAGTTCGCCGAACAGCGAACAATTGGGGGTGTTCGCGGCAAATTCGAATGCCGCGGAACACCCTTTAAAAGTCTATGGGAGAAATCAAAAGTGCTAATTTTAAAGGCTTATATGCAAGTTATTGTCATAAAAAGTATTTGGGGACCTGGGTCCTGCCCCAGGGGACATGGATCAATGCAAAAAAAACTTTTAAAAACGGCCGTTTTTTCAGGAGCAGTGATTTTAATAATGCTTAAAGTGAAACAATAAAAGTGTAATATTCCTTTAAATTTCATAGCTGGGGGGTGTCTATAGTATGCGTGTAAAGGGGCGCATGTTTCCCATGTTTAGAACAGTCTGACAGCAAAATTACATTTCGAAGGAAAAAAGCCATTTAAAACTACTCGCGGCTATTGCATTGCCGGTCCGACAATACACATAGAAGTTCATTGATAAAAACGGCATGGGAGTTCCCCACAGGGGAACCCTGAACCAAAATTAAAAAAAAAAAAAAAAAAAAAAAAAGGACGTGGGGGTCCCCCTAAATTCCATACCAGACCCTTCAGGTCTGGTATGGATTTTAAGGGAAACCCCTCGCCAAAAAAAAAAAAAAAAAAACGGCGTGGGGTCCACCCAAAAATCCATACCAGACCCTTATCCGAGCACGCAACCTGGCAGGCCACAGGAAAAGAGGGGGGGACGAGAGAGCGCCCCCCCCCTTCTGAACCGTACCAGGCCACATGCCCTCAACATTGGGAGGGTGCTTTGGGGTAGCCCCCCAAAACACCTTGTCCCCATGTTGATGAGGACAAGGGCCTCATCCCCACAACCCTGGCCGGTGGTTGTGGGGGTCTGCGGGTGGGGGGCTTATCGGAATCTGGAAGCCTCCTTTAACAAGGGGACCCCCAGATCCCGGCCCCCCCCTGTGTGAAATGGTAAGGGGGTACAAAAGTACCCCTACCATTTCACTAAAAAACTGTCAAAAATGTTAACAATGAGAAGAGACAGTTTTTGACAATTCCTTTATTTAAATGCTTCTTCTTTCTTCTATCTTCCTTCATCTTCTTCTACTTCTGGTTCTTCTGGTTCTTCCTCCGGCGTTCTCGTCCAGCATCTCCTCCGCGGCGTCTTCTAACTTCTTCTCCTCGGGCCGCTCCGCACCCATGGCATGGGGGGAGGCTCCTGGTACGTTCAGGAGGGGGGGGCGCTCTCTCGTCCCCCCCTCTTTTCCTGCGGCCTGCCAGGTTGCGTGCTCGCATAAGGGTCTGGTATGGATCTTTGGGGGGACCCCACACCGTTTTTTTTTTTATTTTTGGCGCGGGGTTCCCCTTAAAATCCGTACCAGACCTGAGGGGTCTGGTATGGAATTTAGGGGGACCCCCAAGTCATTTTTTTTTTTTAATTTTGGCCGGGGTTCCCCTTAATATCCATACCAGACCTGAAGGGCCTGGTACGGAATTTAGGGGGACCCCCACGTAATTTTTTTTTTTTAATTTTGGTTCGGGGTTCCCCTGTGGGGAATTCCCATGCCGTTTTTATCAATGAACTTCTATGTGTATTGTCAGACCGGCAATGCAATAGCCGCGAGTAGTTTTAAATGGCTTTTTTCCTTCGAAATGTCATTTTGCTGTCAGACTGTTCTAAACACGAGAAACATGCGCCCCTTTACAGGCATACTATAGGCACCCCCCCAGCTACGAAATTTAAAGGGATATTACACTTTTATTGTTTGACTTTAAGCATTATTAAAATCACTGCTCCTGAAAAAATGGCCATTTTTAAAACTTTTTTTTGCATTGATCCATGTCCCCTGGAGCAGGACCCAGGTCCCCAAACACTTTTTATGACAATAACTTGCATATAAGCCTTTAAAATTAGCACTTTTGATTATTCATGTTCATGTCCCATAGACTTTAACTTTGTTCGCACAAACTTTTTTTCCTGTTCGCATGTTCTGGTGCGAACCGAACAGGGGGGTGTTCGGCTCATCCCTATTGTTTACAAGCGTTTTTCATTTTTGGCTATTTGAAAAAAAAAAAAAAAAAAATGATAAAAGCGATTCTAAATGCAAACGCGGCCAAACTCTGCTAAACGCAGCATGTAAACGCGGCAAAATGGACAACGTTGGTTACTATCTGTCAAGTTAAATCGTTTAGGAGAGGTTGTAAAAACATTCGGTCTACATGAAGCCTTAGGTTTTCCTTTTTTTTGCTTTGAACTGTATATGATTTTTTTCACCAAGACTTTATACTGTATATTTACCTAGCACAATTATATAGTTACTTGGCATGTTTGATGTTGTGTATATTGATTGACAGTTGACAACAGTCATTTATTATTGCATCATTTGGGCAGTGCAATCACCTATTCTTTATTTTTATCCATGGCTGTGTTCTTAGGCAAAATTGGGAGTGAGCCTACTACTTTGGCTGAGAAGCAACCCCACACATGAATGGTCTCAGGATGCTTTATTGTTGGCATGACACAGGACTGATGGTAGTGCTCACCTTTTCTTCTCAGGACAAGGTTTTTTTCCGGATGCCCCAAACAAACATAAAGGGGATTCATCAGAGAAAATGACTTTACCCCAGTCTTCAGCAATCCAATCCCTGTATTTTGCATTATATCAGTCTGTCCCTGATGTTTTTCCTGGAGAGAAGTGGCTTCTCTGCCACCCTTCATGACACCAGGCCATCCTCCAAAAGTCTTCGCCTCTCTGTGCATGCAGATTTACTCACACCTGCCTGCTGCCATTCCTGAGCCCCGATCCCACAGCTGAATCAACTGCAGGAGACAGTCCTGGTGATTGTTGGACTTTGGGTGCCCTGAAGCCTCCTTTACAAATGCAGTGGAAATGTTTTTTTTTTATATGGGATTAGGTTCATTTTCATAACAAAGAGGAACTTTGCAATTAATTGCAATTCATCTGATCACTTCTCATAACATTCTGGAGTATATGCAATTTGCCATAAAAAAACTGAGGCAGCAGACTTTGAGAAAATTTATATTTGTGTAATTCTCAAAACGTTTGGCCACAGCTGTAAATTCACATCAGTCCCTGCCCTCAAAGAGCTTACAATCTAAGTTCCCTAACTCACAATCATACATACACATGCTATAAAACCCTCCCGCATTAAAGACTGTTTACTGCCTTACAGAATAAAAGTGCACTGCAAACCTGTTTGTCCTGTTTCTAGGTGTACCTGTTTAATGCATGGCGTACCACTGCCTTTACCCTCTACTGGGCCTGTCCCCTTACCGACACACATATCTATATGACACACAAACAAGCTTAAGAATCATTAAAGCAGCATTAAACCCAAAGCCAAAAATGTAACAAATTGCAGTTTACAAATCATTAGATGTGGCACCCACATTAGCTTTCCTTTTTTAGGCTTTTGCCCTCTGGTTTCACCTGGTGATCTGGTCAGTAACACATCTGTATTACAGTACCCCCACTCTAGATAAAGGAGCACAGAAACACCTATGGACAGCAGCACTGTCAGTCTTGGGGACGGGGAGTGTTAGCGTTTCTAAATCTGCTAGTGCACCTAACAAATTGAAGCCAAACTCCAGCTAACACTTTATAAATAGTTAAAGCAATAGCTTTGTTCCTTTTGAGATAACAGTTTTACATAAATAAAAGCTAATCCTTTAACTGCTACATCTGCAGGATAATGTGTTCTGTTGGAAAACCGACTTGCTGACTAGCTCAAGTGAAAATGTATGCAACCAAGCCTAAAAAAATAAAAAATAAACAAATACAGCCACCACATCTAAGAATTGGTAAGAAGCAACATAATAAATGTTGGTTTTTAGGTTTAATATTGCTTTAACTGCCACATATATTCTATGATGATGTAATGGCCTATACATATATTTATTGAAAATTTATGTTAATTACAAGTTGTAAATGGAACTTTTACAGCATGAGCATGTGTGCACTTCTGGCATAACCATTCTTATTAAATCATTAAAAACATAGTTAATTGAAAACTCAGTCTTAAGGAAAGAACCCTGTGAATACATAATTAACTGGCTTGCAATTAATTCCATGATTAGACAAAAAAAAGATGCTGCTGACTCAGTGTATCTATTTTAATGTTCACAGAACACCAACACACAATATGAAATGGGGCATTAGCACTACAGGCAATGTTCTCACCACAGCCTCTGGCATAAAATAATTAAAATTTGTATTTTCCTTGTGTAGGAATATACCACATGAAGCTTTCAGGCATTTCCCACCCTTCATTTTCAATTCACCTCTCCCTCAAAATACAACTCCCAGCCCGCCATGTCTACCTGACAAGTGACAGCCCAATCTGATTAAATGCTTGCAAGGGAGGGGACAAGTGGGCCTCCATGACAGGCCAAAAGTGATCACCATGGAGATACATAATTACAGCTGTCAACGCGTCTACTGTCCTGCTGGCATCAATTTGATTGCTCCTAGCAATAATGATAGACGAAGCTTAGTGTGCACTCCTCTGCACCCAATCACTTCTTCCATCCCCTGGTCCATTTAGTAGCTGACACGCTACATTCATACAAGCACATAACAGTAGCACACAATATTTAAGGCGTTTTAATTGTTTTTTTTTTTCTTTTTTGTACAGATAGCTTGCAAGCACAAATGTTTTTACACAAAACTCCTGCTGCAGCATTAATTGAAGAAAGATTTGGTGGGACATTGACTGTAGGGGGTATGGTTTTGTCCATTATCACTTGTACTTTCAACAGGTCTCACATCTGAAAACTGCAAATTGCAAAAACTTGCAAGGGCAAAATGTTTGACATCGTGTTAGCTATTAAAATGTAGAAGATAGAGGGAGGGGGGAAGTCTGAATAATTAATGCACATTTTAATTCAATGAATTGTTGCTTGATGCTCACAAGTGATGTTTAAGCACAACCTCTAATGTATGTTTTCTTTTCTAATATTTAGCAAGACATAATGCCTGTTAAGCCCTTGCAATTTTTGTTCTGCTTGCAGGCTTTGAACACAGCATGAAGTCTTTGAGCTAAGAAAGGGTCAGGTTCTATTAGAAAGAATATGGGAAAAACAATTTTAAGAAGTGAAATAAATCACATATTCAATAACATCCTTAAATTCTTTCTTTTTTCCACGCAAGTAATCAGTTTGAGCATAAGCCCACAGATGGCATAGCCTAGTCAGTGAGCAAGCAAAGGCACACACAGTAACACCACAATTTTACATTTATTACACAGAAAAGGGACACCTTTATGTTCTTTTTTATGTAGCAGAACATTGTCAAATAGTTTACTCAGAAAAGTTAAGCTGAATCATGTGTATAAAATGTGCTTCATAAGCAGGATTCTGCCTGCTCCAAGGAGTAAACCTACGTCAGTATTGAGCTCACTAAAGCCACAAATGTATTCCACTATGAACAAGGAAAACACTCACAAATAACAGCCTTCATAAATATCACATACCCCAGGCAAATGGAGTGGTTCTTGATACTGAGAAAGACGACCAATTGATGGCAGGCCAAAGGATTTATATGGATCCTAAAAAAAAAAAAAAGTAGGAATGCAATGTTAGGTCATTACTAATGTTTTTAGGAACAGTGCTATTAACTTTTTTCTTATGTTTCTCTTTTTTTGATTATTAAAGCTAGTTTCTCAACTAACTTATTTATTTAAACTGTGCCAAAGGTATAGTTTAAAGTAAAGGTAAATTTAGTTTTTTTTTTTTTTTTAATGGAGAGGGGTTAGAGCACCTGTCATGTTTTTAATGCTTTGTTCCTGTTAGGGACATTCATCCTCTCCATTTATCCTGTGTACTATTATGATCTAAAGTGAAAGAAAATCCCACAATTTGGGTTGTCGCCAGAACAGGAATAAAGAGGAAATCTGGGGACACTAGATCTGTTGACCTTGGTGACAATAGGAAACAGATGGCAAAAAAATCCCCTGACATGGGATATAAAACCAGGGCTTTTGTTACAGAATAGGTGCAGAAACTACCAGGAGAGGTAAGCTGTTATTTTAAAAATGACTGAAGAAAATCCCTGGTTATAACCCTCCCTTACTCTATCCAAAATAGGTATTTTCAGCTTCCTGTCCATTTCAGTACCACCGTCTATGGCTACCACAAAAAGAAAGGGTGTGTTAAAGCGGGGTTCCACTCAAATTTTTAACTTAATCTTACCCCCTTCAGTTAATTGCATAGATGTTCAAATGCCACACGAAAAAATGTTTTATCGCTGTAATTACCTTTATATTGTACTTTATTGTGGCACTTCCTGTCTCTCCTCCCATGGGAGTAGGCGTGTTTATTGCCTTTCCCCGGCGCCGCACTGTCTCCTGGGAGCTTAGTGTCAGGCTTCCACAAGCTGTGAATGAACAGCATTCACCGCATCCAGGAAATCAATGCTTGTGGGCTTCACATGCCCACAAGCATGATGGAAACAGCCAGCATCACATTTTTTAAGTTATTCTTCAGTACGAAAACAGACAGAGGCGGAAATATTACACCCAAACTGAGTATTATTTTGGGATTAGCAAAGTGTCTCAATGACCTTAAAAAAAAAAAAAAAAATTGGTCACCGGACTCCCGCTTTAAGAAAAAAAAAAAATTAACTAGTAGCAAAAATAAAAACTACATTAAAGAAATTGTAAACCAATACTTTTATTAAACATGTTATACTTGCTTGCTTTGTGCAGTGGTTTTGCAAAGAGTAGCCCTAATCCTCTTCTTTTTGGGTCCCCCGCCGGCGCTCCTTGGTCCTCCCCCTGCCGGCTGCCCACCATAGCAAGCCACTTGCTATGGGGGCACTTGTGCGGGCTCGCTCCCACGCCACGCTCTTTGTGTCCACTGACGAGCAGACTGCTGCTTAGCCCTGCCCTCTACTCTCGCCTCACTGGCTGTGATTGACAATAGCCAATGGCTCCTGCTGCAGTCTTTGAGCCTATGAGGAGAGAGAGAGGAGAGCTGCTGCTGATTGAGGTCAGACTCAGGTAAGCTCAAAGGGAGGGGCTGGGGAGAGCTGCAATAAAGTAGGTGTAAACCCTTTTACCCAGTGAAGTGACCGGTCTCAGGTGATACACAGAGATTAAAAAAAGCTACATTGGTTGTATCTGTTTATCTGCAGTCTTCTCTACATCCGTTCAAAGTCTAGAAATTCTAAAGCTTGTCTGAGCGTTTAGAAAAAAAGGGGGCAGAGAGGTAAAGTCACACTTCTTCAGAGCTCAGTGAGGAGAGCGCCAAGAGCTGATTGGAGGGAAGGGACACACTTCCCTTCACACAGCACACGGGAACAGAGCCGAGGCTGTCAAATTAGGTGGAGATCCCTTTCCCTACCACGTTTTTTCTCTTGGTTTCAGGAAAACTTGTCAGAAGTGATTCATGCTGATAGCAGAACAATAAAGCAGCAGACAGAAATTACACTCCGTGCTCTTCATTGAGACAAGTACACACTATAGAATGATATGCTTTGCTTATATTTCATGTCTGAGGTTTACAACCACATTAAGGTAAAACACCTTCAGCCTCTAGGACAGTGGTTCTCAACCTGGGGGTCGGGACCCCCTTGGGGGTCAAATGATGATTTGCCAGGGGTCACCAAATCCTTGGCTGTTTCTGAAGCCTGCACCACTCCCCCAGCCTTTTTGTGGCGGCCCAGCAGGGCTGTCCCTGGAGCCTGCAGCCGCCTGCCGTCTGGAGGAGACCCTATCTTCTGATTTCCGCATAGGTGTCACTGCTACAAGACACCACAAAGTTGGAGACACAGTGAGTAACATTACCTGTGATTATATTTGCCATTAAAAGTCCCCTCTACAGTTCTCAGATCAGCAGATGAGCTTGATCAAGAGCACCTAAGTTGGCTGATCAGAACTCCCCGCCAACATTGCCACTCATCCCATTCCCCCCACCCCCCCTCCAAGGAGTAAGAGAAGGAATAGAAATAGAGAATACATGGAAAGGAGAGGAAAAGAGGGGGAGGAACAAAGAAAAAGGGAGAGAAAGAATAAGAGAAAGAACAATAAAGACGGCTAGAAAGAGGGATTGGGGGGGGGGGGGGAACAAGAAATTAGGATAAAGAGATGTAAAAGGGAAAGAAAGGAGAACAAAGAGAAAGAGTGGTATATCCTAAAATGTACCATAAGGGGTTTTAATACTGTACGAGTAGAAGGGACTCAGGGAACACTAAATGTCCATGGGTTAGGGGCGCAAATTACTTGTCTTGCCTTGGGTGCTTTTACGGTTGGGGGTCTCCACATCTTGGGAAATTTTATCAAGGGGTCACGGCACTAGGGTAGTTGAGAACCACTGCTCTAGGACCACTTTCACACATAGAGCTGATTCTGTGGCATCTCCCAGAGAGGCCACGGTAAACAAAGTAAATTATAGTCCAATATGTTTAAAGCAAACATATTTTTTGCAAAGCCTCTTAACTATAAAAGGCAACTGTCATTATCAGGTGCAGCACATGCACCAACTAAAGACAGGGTCTGGCTGCTCTGGGAACGAAATCTACTCTGAGGCTTGGTGCATGTATCCACTTCTAACAAGAGCTACAAAACACTGTAGTTGGTTACCCTAGACAGACCGATTCATAAGTATGCTATTTACCATATGGGAGGTATACAGTATATATTTAGCCAGAAGTGTCTGTATTGATCTTTACCGCTTGCCGACCGGCTCACGTCGATATACATAGGCAGAAGGGCACGTACAGGCAGATTAACGTACCTGTATGTTGCCCTTTAAGAAGCGGTTTGCGGATGCACGCCGCAACCTCCTTGAGTGTGATCACGGGTCCCGCGGACTCAATGTCCGCGGTCTCAATATCTGCGGTGATACCCGTGATCTTCTCACGGAGAGGAAGAACGGGGAAATACTAATGTAAACAAGCATTTCCCCGTTGTGGCTAATGACACCGACACTGATCACCGCTCCCTGTATACGGGAGCAGTGATCAGTGTCGTGTCACACATAGCCAAGACCCCCCCACAATTAGAATCACTCCCTAGGACACACATAACCCCTAAACTGCCCCCTAGTGGATAACCCCTTCACTGCCAGTGTCATTTACACAGGAATCAATGCATTTGTATAGCACTGATTGCTGTATAAATGACAATGGTGCCAAATGTGTCAAAAATGTCCGATGTGTCCTCCATAATGTTGCAGTCCCGATAAAAATCGCAGATCGTCGCCATTACTAGTAGAAAAAATAAATAAATAAAAATGACATAAAACTATCCCCTATTTTGCTATAACTTTTGCGCAAACCAATCAATAAACGCTTTTTTTGTTTATAGCGCAAAAAATAAAAACCGCAGAGATGATCAAATACCACTAAAAGAAAGCTCTATTTGTGGGGAAAAAAGGACGTCAATTTTGTTTGGGAGCCACGTCGCGCGACCGCGCAATTGTCAGTTAATCACAAAAAGTGCTCTGGTCTTTGGCCAGACAAATGGTCCGGGGCTTAAGTGGTTAACTAAACATACACTTTTCCTTTAATATAACATCTTGCACAGGCACATCTAGACTACAAATCGGGATTGCTGGAAACTAGACTTGCAATATAGGTTATTTTATGGTCCAAGCAGCAGGAGCCCCTAATCAAAGTGATTATTATATCTGGATGTATAACATGGTATTTAGATAGGACAGCAGAGCAACTTTAATGCCTTCAACCAGAAGGCAGGATTCTCAACAGCTCATTAGGTATATGAAAAATATTCATATCAACCTGCAACAATAAAATTTAAAAGAAAATTAGCTTTTAAAAAGGAAACTTACCATAGACTGTAAATAGTCACTGTAATTCCTTCAATTCACCTTGGCCATATGATGCTTCATATTACAATGTCAGAGATATAAGCAAGATCAGCAATTAGCAGCGCTTACCTCTGCATAGACACGACATTCAACTGCCCAGCCATTTATGGGAACATCAGCTTGTCTGTGCTTCAAAGGATAACCCTTGGCGACACGGATCATTTCTTGTACAAGGTCCAGTCCAGTAATGCATTCTGTGATGGGATGCTCAACCTGCAATGTCACAACTATCAATCAAAAGATGCACAAATGGAGACAAGGTATTTTATTAAAAGGACTGTATTTACAGAACCCAATATAAGGCTTCATTCATACGGCTGTAAAAAAAATTACTGATGTTATTATACGTGTTTTCCAGGAGAAAAGTTCCTGCATAATGATCAGTAAAATACTTGGGTATAGACGCATATGCGTACATAATGATAATTCATTTTTCACCCTCGTTTAATTTATGTGCTTACAAATGCACATACAAGTGCATGTTCTTAGGAGGCAGATTGTGTTCAGATCTGTAATTTAAAAAATCTTGTTATATGTATTTTTAAATTCCTTGAGAATGAAGCCTTAAGGCTGGTACACATGGGCTGAATATCAGCTGGTTCAACAGAAACCGTTCAATATTTGTCCCGTGTGTACAGCATGCTGTCCGACAGAAGCTAGGCAAAAGGACCAGCTTTTATTGAACGGGCATGCTGGAAAACCAAACAAAGGCCAAAGAAAATTCCAAGCTCTACTTACCAACAAGCCTGCTACTGTTAGACAGGTCAATTTGGTTGGTCGCAGGCTGGTCGATAAGTAGAGCTTGGAATTTTCCTTTGCCTTTTTTTGACATACATTGCCCTCCAATGCCCCTTGCCGCAAATGCCAGTTATAGGTGGGGGCAGTGGCTAACTTTTTGTAATGCTGGAAAACCAAGATTCGATCAGCGCTTGCAGCCAATGGCTACAAGCGGGGATCACTGTGTTCTGGTGTGAGTCGGTTCCAGTGTCAGAATAGAATAGCTCAGCGGGGGAGATTGCTTTACTAACATCGCTTGTGTTAATACAGTGATCTGTCAGTCACTCCCTGTGTGTTCCTGAACTTAGAGGTTAAACTTTCCAAAATACATACTCATGTTTAGATAAAGGAGTAAAAAATATCTAAAAATATACAAGTACAACCCAGTTATTTACTTAAATGCAAATGGGGGGGGAGCAAGCATTATCAATGCCTTGATAGCTAATTAAAGCGGGGTTCCACTCAAATTTTTAACTTAATCTTACCCCCTTCAGTTAATTGCATAGATGTTCAAATGCCGCACGAAAAAAATTTTTTATCGCTGTAATTACCTTTATATTGTACTTTATTGTGGCACTTCCTGTCTCTCCTCCCATGGGAGTAGGTGTGTTTATTGCCTTTCCCCGGCGCCGCACTGTCTCCTGGGAGCTTAGTGTCAGGCTTCCCAAGATTCAATGCAGGAACAATGATCACGCTTGTGAACAAGCTGTGAATGAACATTCACCGTATCCAGGAAATCAATGCTTGTGGGCTTCACATGCCCACAAGCAAGATGGAAACAGCCAGCATCACATTTTTTAAGTTATTCTTCAGTACGAAAACAGACAGAGGCGGAAATATTACACCCAAACTGTGAGTATTATTTTGGGATTAGCAAAGTGTCCCAATTACCTAAAAAAAAATAAAAAATAAAAAAAAAAAAGATTGGTCGCCGGACTCCCACTTTAAATTGTGCTAAGACCATAAAATGGTGCAATAATCTTGTAATCTGCTGTACTGCAAATAAACCACTTTAGAACGCTTATCACCACACTGTTCTGTTATACTCAACATGGCAAGCATGGGAGCAGCTCATGATTTCCTGTGCAACTAGTCTTCTCCAAATCTCAGCCATTCGCCTGCTTTCACTAACCTGTCCTGACAAGCAACCAGATTAGCGTAATCTTGCATCAGGGCAGTGTAGCAGAAATGAGCAGATGGGTCCTTAGTTTTTTTTCCCTCATGACTTATCTGTGCAGTGCTTAGCATGCACAATAGCAGAGATGGACAGTAAATTTGCTAATAGCAAATTATTGCTAATGTTTTTGAAAGATGTCATTGTGGGAATGTCCCCAGCTTTTCACACCATCCATATAGTAGCTTGTTTACAGTACGTGCTAGGCTCCAAACACATGGGTGGCATAAGCGATACAACTAATTAAAATCATCATACCCACCACCAGTATCTTTTTACAAAAGGCACAGAACATACACTAACAAAAATGATAAAAAGTTATATAATCACAGAGGGATGGAAGGATGTATAAACCAATAGACAGACAAAAAGAAACTTCCAAAACTTTAAATAAGGGCTTTGAAATTTTTATATATACATACATGCGATCCATACATACATAGAGATCAAAACAAATAAGTTCAAAATTAAGTTATATGTAATAAAATAGAATGGCACAGGAAAAAAAGTACTGAACACATGAAGAAAGGGAGGTGCAAAAAGGCATAGAAAGCCAACACACCAACTGAAAGCTATCAGTAGTTAGAAAGCAATCCTGCCCCTTAGTGCAAATTAATATCCGCTAGTTCAGTCTCAACTGATGGCCTATAAAAAGGTATCTCATTACCGAGGTGTCACCCAAGAATCATCTCATGATGGGTAAAAGCAAAGAGCTCTCTTAAGACCTTTGCAACCTTATTGTTACAAAACATACCAATGACATTGAAAAGTGATGTCCCTCACACTACCATAAAACAAAAAAGTGATAAATGAAACTTCTGCTAGACCTATAGTGTACACAATGCACATAGATGAATGTAAATATAAAGTGATCAGCAAAACTTCTTAATCATGATCAATGATAATAAAAAATGAATACAAATATTGAATAACAGTGATGTGCTAAATGTCACAAAAAATATGGTGCAAAATAATAAATCCAAAGTGCAAAAAGTTCTTCCAAGTGTCGGTAAGACAATCCTTCCAATTAAATTTTACTGCAAACAATGTTCCCGTGACTTCACACAATTGCTTAGTGCTCACAAAACTCTCATCTCTGTGTAATGTTGAATCAGCCTTATAAGTATCTACGGTGGTAGCAGGTTTCCACTTCCAGGCTCCCAATTACCAAGTCGCTCAAAGTTCCGGGTATCACGTGAGAATAAAATAAATGCCTCCCATAGCATAAAAACGTTTTTAACAACCAAAGATTTATTAAAAAGTACAATAGAATCTTGTATAAAAATTTTAAAAGTGCATGTAAAGTGCAACAACGGCGCTCCAGATGCCTCTTAAGTCATTTCTGGTTCACGCTGTACTTCCAGACACGCCCTACGCCATCAGGATTGGATCTCAAATGATTGTATTTATGTGCAGTAACAGGAAGTTGATTGGTGGCTATTTTATTGCAGACAGTGTCTTCAATGACATAGCGGCCATTTTCTTGGTCTGAAAAAAACAGAGTGATGTATCTAGCCCATATTGTATAACTAGGGCAGAAAAAAGTAGTCAAGCGGCCCTATGATAGTGACTTCATCTACATAGTCAAAGAGCCGGTTTGCGGGTCGTTTTAACCCTATTTTGGCCGCTAGCTGGGGTTAAAAACACCCTGCTAGCGGCTGAAAGCCGCTAGCGGGGCGGTGCTTTACCGCCGACGGCCCCACTGCTGCAGTGTGAAAGGGGTCTAAGAGGAAAGACATTGTGATACGCCCAGCCGATAAGGGCGGAAGCGTAGTCAGTCAAAAGAACAGTATCAGGAAAAAATAAATCGTCAATTACAAGATGAGACAACCTATACTAAATTGTTGAGAAATGCTACCATTCAAAACAAAAAGAGCTTGAAAAAACTGTCCATCTGGAAACAAAAAAGGAGATTCTAAACAAAAAGGAAGTACCTTATCCCTGAGTTGTGCAGAATTCCAGTGATCTATACTATCCCCAAGATATACAAAGACAAAGTGAATCCACCAGGAAGACCAATCATAAACGGAATAAACTCGCTTACATCTAGAATGGGACAATATCTAGATAACTTCATACAACTGGCAGTACAACAAACAAAAGCTTACTTGAAAGAAACGAAACATGTGCTTCAACTGCTTGAAACAACTCCAGTATTGGAAGGAAGGACTCTATTAGCAATGGCTGATGTATCATCCCTTTATACTATTGTACAACATAATCAAGCCTGTGACTCTACTAAATGGTTGTTGAGAGAATTTAGTACAATCATTTGTAAACAAAGAAAACATCTGATTAAATGTTTAGAGTTGCTTGAAGTATTATTATTTCTGGCATGACCAAGCGTACTGTAAACAAACCACTGGTATAGCCATGGGTGCAAAACAATGTGGCTAATGCCTTTATGGAACAGTGGGAGGAGAATGCAGTTCATAAAAAAACTCTCTGGTTGAATTAACCTTCTACAAAAGATACATCGATGATCTGATAATTATATGGAATGGGAGCAAAGATACACTAGAGCAGGGATATGCGATTAGCGGACCTCCAGCTGTTGCAAAACTACACGTCCCATCATGCCTCTGCCTCTGGGTGTCATGCTTGTGGCTGTCAGAGTCTTGCTATGCCTCATGGGACTTGTAGTTCTGCAACAGCTAGAGGTCCGCTAATTGCATATCCCTGCACTAGAGAATTTCCTAGCCAAATTAAACAACAACGACAAGAACATTAGACTCACATGGAACATCAGTAAGAAACACATTTGTTTTTTTTGGATTTAGACATCGTTCTGAAAGGTAATAAATTATATACCAAAACCAATTTCAAGAACATAGATGCCAACATTAAATTATCCATTAATAGCTGTCATTTTAAACCATGGCTAGACAATATCCCAAAAGGTCAACTCATAAGGATTAGGAGGAATTGCACAAAAGAAGACTTCATGACTCAGGCAACATTTAGAGGAAACAGATTTAAAGACAAAGGGTACACGGATGGATTTATACAGAATCAAAATTGACCTTGTGAAGAAAATAGGACATTATTGTTACAAAATAAAAGCAAGTCCCTACACAACTTGGAAGCTCCTTGACTAATTCTGAATTACAATATCCAACATAGGGAAATAGAAAAGCTGGTAAAAGAGGGAGATGGGCGGAGCCTAGCAGAGCAGACATGCATTGTTAGAGCTCCGCACCGCTGAGGAGAGAAGAGAAGGACAAAGCGGAGCCTGCAGGCTCAAAAGGTATCCATTTGAACCTTTTTGCCCCAGGGAACAAACTGTGAAAGTTTTGGCAGGAAATATGGTACTGGGAGGAAACCGTGGCAGAAATAATAATCACCTCACAAAGAGCTCACAGGCACTCACTGCAGCTGAAGCAGCTCCAGTCACCTCACAAGATACAGCATCAGGGCGCTCTCACAGACAGAAAATGTCACAGCAAGACTCTCCATTTGAGTCAGATACAGAACAAATCCTCTCACAAACTTCTCCACAAGCCTCCTCAGTATCCCCAGTAATATTATTACAATTTGAAAAGATGCTTCATAAGGCTTTAAAACAAACCTCAGACCAAATAACAAAAAGCCTAACCAAAGAAATAAGAGAGCTGGGAAACCGCACCGCAGCCCTAGAAATAAAAATGGATGAAATTGAAATTACAACCCAAGTAAATATAACAGAATTGGAACAATTAAAAGAAGAGAATTTAATACTTCAAACTAAGCTCGAAGATTACGAAAATAGAGCCAGACGTTCAAACTTGCGCATAAGGGGAATACCTGAAACTGTGACAGACCTGCAATCTACTATTACAAGAACTAAAGCCAGATATCCCTATTGAACGTTTAGAACTGGACAGAGTACACAGAGCCCTCACAGCCAAAAAGAAAGATAGACCCCCACGTGATATAATCACAAAATTTCATTATTACAGAACGAAAGAACAAATACTAATTGCTGCAAGAGAAAAAAAGGAACTTAATTTTCAAGGACACAATTATCAAATTTTTGCTGACCTATCCCAACTTACTATTACTAAAAGACGATCCATGAAACCCCAACTAATGGAACTGCAATGCCACAACATTATGTATCAATGGGGCTTCCCCTTTTCAGTCAGATTTAACTACCAAGGTACAATTTACAGAAGCAGATCAGCAGATGAACTACAACAAACCCTTTTAAAATTAAATCTGACAGAACCCACAAGCAGCAACTCTCCCACACGCAGAAGAATGGCATCATCTTCACCTTCAGGCAGCACTCAGAAAATTTCAGAACAAAATGGGAATCATCATTCTCACAAAAGAGGCCGTCATGCCACATCATCCATGGACCAAGAAGATTCAATGGACGGACATCCTAATTCCTGATATCTCTTCATTTATTATACTAAGAGATGGTTCTCTATAAAAAATCTGTATTTATAACTGAATGTAACTGCATTCTGATAGTCACACACTGTGTGGGATCATGTTACATTCCAGTTATATTTCTTATTACTTCTGATTCATATAGCCTTAGAATATATAAGTGAAATAAGGAAATTCTTGTTCAGTTATATATTATCAGGTAATAACAATAGATTTATTACTTTTTAGGACAAATATGTTCAATAATCCAGAAGTAATGGAAGCTTTTTCTTTCTTTTCTTAAAACAAATATATTATTACCTAACTAGTTCCTAGAATTATGTTTTTGTTTATTCTAATCTGAAGCAATACAACCTCAATTTTATGAGTTAACATATCTAAACAGTTACATATGAATAAAATATGTAATTGTTTACTCTAAAAGGGTTAAAATCCCAAAATAATTCAAACTATCTTCATCAATACCAAAGTTATTAACAGTACCTTTCTAACTGAATTATTTAGCCTAGGGCAAGACTAACCATATACAACCACCCTGGAATAAATAATTTCAACAAAAACTATATTCTGCACTCCAATTAATGAATCATCATTTTGATGTCTTTTGACATAGCACTTCTCTCCTGTAAGCGGAAGATCCGTGTACCCCCATTAGCCCTCCTCATTCTCCCAACCATATTATGTGGGAGTGTGACGAAGGCACTTATTCCCCTGAGAGAGATATTTATTCTCTTTCATGGGTAAATTGTGATTACTTGCAAAAAATAATTTATACAATGTATCATCTAATCTCATATGTTTTTTGTTTACTCTTTACTCCAGAATTCACTGGTTTCTTTTCTATCTATTCATCTCTTCAGTCCACACAGGTTGATCTGCGCAGTCAGCTCTGCATAACAAAAAGTAAGTCAAAACTATTTGATCTGTTGCCATGGCACCACTGAATATACTTTCCCTGAATGTTCAGGGAATAAATGTCCCTCAAAAAAGGACCAAAGCCTTCCGTACTTTCCATAACAAGAAGGCTCACATAGTATGCCTCCAAGAAACACACTTCACCAAAGATTCTACTCCAAAATATATTTCTCCTTTTTATCAACAAATTTACACGGCTTCTGCCTGTACCAAGCAAAGGGGAAGTCTAATTGCATTTCACCGATCCACACCATTCACCTTATCATCAGAAATTAAAGACCCAGAAGGTAGATACCTGATACTCATGGGTTATATAATGGATACAGCAATCACGGTGATTTCCTACTACGCTCCTAACAAACAACCTACACCATTCCTCTCACATATATTACAAGTGATTAATACACACAAAATAGGAACAGTGATAATGTGTGGGGATTCGAACCAGGTCCTCCTCCCATTTCTAGATAAATCACCTTTTACACCATCCAAAATAACCTCTAGATTACCTTTTTCTCAACTTCTTTCCAAATACAATCTGGTAGATTCGTGGAGAGAAAGTAACCCAATGAAAAAGAAATTCACTTATTTCTCGCACCCTCATCAAACCTTCACCAGAATAGATCATATTTTTCTAACAATAGGAATGATACCCAGAAATTATTGTATCAGATATAATTCCGATTCCGTGGTCTGACCATAATGCAGTATACACTACTATAGCCTTGTTGCCTTATGAGTTTATATGAAATCTCCATTAATAACTGAAAAATATTGTAATAATGAATATATTTCATTTAGCTGGCATCTATGAAAGCCGGGCAAAAAGGGTTTCATTTAAGCTTTTGCTAAAAGCAGAGAATGTGGGCCAAGGCTTGTATATGCAAACAATGGAGAGCCAATTCCATTGTTCTACACCTACTCCTTTGAAAGGGTGCCATGCTGGGATATGCATTGGACCTA
Organism: Aquarana catesbeiana; assembly: GCF_042186555.1. Taxonomy (NCBI): domain Eukaryota; kingdom Metazoa; phylum Chordata; class Amphibia; order Anura; family Ranidae; genus Aquarana; species Aquarana catesbeiana. The sequence continues at coordinate 274,358,515 of NC_133325.1, forward strand.
ACTTCCTGGGGAAATGCAATTAACACACTTGGCCAACATAGTCACAAGGATTTGCATGAAAGGGGGCTGACTTATGGAGTAAGCCCTCCAATCATGATCCAAGCTAGGCCAACCAATGAGACATCAGCTTGGTTTGATATACTCAGAGCCAAGGGGGAGGTAACCGTGCTCTTTCTGATAGACCAGCGAGCTGAAAGGAGCTTTGGTAAGGATGGGTAATTATGGGAAAGAAATGCCCTTTTACTTGTAACTAAATATGTGTGTAGATTACTGTATTGAGGAATATACCCTGTATTCCTTCATGTAAATACTTTATTTCTACCTAATATTTTCTTCCTTGGTGTAAGGCGATAGATAGACGATTGTGTATTAGCTAGACTTTCAACTGTGTCCTAATAAATGTTATTATATTTTAAGCTTTCACTCTTGATCGAAAAGAACTCTTATTTAACCCACATCATATCTATAAGATATGAAAAATCTTAAATATAGATTTTTCAGGGTAACAGCCTCAGCCATACCAAAAGCGCATGACCCAACGTGGTGCTTACCGGACATAATGCTCAAACACCCACTACATCAGATGGCCATTGAACAAGTTTTAAAGGAATACATATCAATTAATAATACAACAGACATCTCCCCAATAACACTGTGGGAAGCTCATAAGCCTGTCTTGCGTGGTACAATACAAAGACAAATGGCACTATTTAAACGGGAACACAAAAATCTAGCAAAAAAACTAGAACTCAATTTTAATGCAGCCTACATATCATTTCAAGATAATCCATCTCAGAGTACAAAATCTCATCTGGAAAAATCTAGATTGCAATACGATCTATTTCTCACTGAGTCAGTTGATAAATCCCTCAAACGCTCCAAACACATTTCTACATGAATACAAACAAACCAGGTACATATTTGGCTCGGGCATTAAATTCAACTAACAAATCTTTCAAACCAATACGTTTGAAATTATCAAAAAATGTTTACACTTGTAATCCAGTTAAAATAGTCCATAAATTTCACTCACATCTCGCAACTTTATACAAGACAAACAATGAATTTAATCCTACAGAGGCTGAATCCTTCTTCTCAAAAATAACCTTACCTGAGTTATCTCAGAATCAAAAAAGCAGTTTGGATGAGCCTATAACTATAGATGAAGTTGCTAACGCCATAAAAGACCTAAAACTTAACAAAAGACCAGGCCCAGACGGCTACTCGGCTTTATACTATAAAACATTCTCAGAAATACTCTCTCCCATTCTCACTGAAACTTTTAAGAAACTTCTAGATGGACATTCTTTTCGGCAAGAAACACTAATGGCAATTGTTTGTATGATCCCAAAACCCCTTTCTGATGATACTTCCTGTGTGGCCTATCTCTCTGTTAAACCTCGATATTAAATTATTAGCAAAAATAATAGCAAAACGCCTCAATAGCATTATAGGAAAATTAATACATAGAGATCAAGTAGGCTTCATGCCAAATAGACAGGCAGGCGATAATATACGCAGGGCAGTGTTATTGGCACATATTGCTAAAAAACGGAAAATCCCTTTAGGTTTTCTATCTCTCGATATTAAGAGGGCATTTGACACAGTATCCTGGCAATATATGCAATACTCATTACAAAAATGGGGTTTTGGACCCCACTTTTTAACATGGATCAAAGCATTATATAATAAACCCAAAGCCTATATAAAATACGCTGGATACAAATCTGAAGCCTTTAATATCGAAAGAGGTACCCGACAGGGTTGCCCATTATCTCCCTTATTATTTGCCCTTATACTCGAACCCATGGCCCAATACATCTGAACAAACCAAACTATAACTGGCATTGAAGTAGGAGGTATTACACACAAATTATGTATATTTGCAGACGATATATTACTTTTTCTATCATCACCACAGGTCTCTGGTCCTAACTTAATACCAGCTCTTGATGGATTTGCAGCCCTATCCGGCCTTATGATTAATCCTAAGAAATGCCTAGTGCTTAATATTTCACTCACAAACATGGAATTGATCCCGGCTAGGGCTGCACTCCCATTCACATGGGCAGAAAAATCAATCCCATATCTTGGAATTAATTTAACAGCTTCTCATTCTGACTTATTCTCAACCAATTATCCTCCTGTATTAAGACAAATCACAAATCTAATAAAACAATGGTCGCAACTTCCTTTATCCTGGATAGGGAAGATTAATGCAATCAAAATGACTATTCTACCCAAATTGCTTTATCTATTCAGAGTCCTCCCTATTCCAATTCCTTCCTATTTTTTGAGAATAGTACAAAAAAGAGCAACTTCGTTTATATGGGGCTCTTCTAAACCACGTATACCTATACACACACTACATCTTCCCAAAAATAAAGGAGGCCTGGGATACCCCAATTTTACTAACTACTACAGAGCAGCACATTTGGCCAGTCTGTCCAAATACCATGCAAAACAGGAAATCCCATTATGGGTATTTATAGAGGCTTCAGAAAATGACCCTCTATTAATATCAAATTTATTATGGCTTGATCCTAAAGACCGCTTTAAAATTCATAATCCCATAACTGGCGCCTCTAGCTTCCCACATTGCCATTTTATCTATATTTGTGATCACTTTTTACATTTTTATATTATGTGGTATTTTATTCCAATAAATCCCATTTTGGTTGACCTGCACCATGTGGAGTTCCCCTTGTTTTCCTTTTTCCCATGCTCGAGTGCTGATGACCATCCCTGGACCATCTCCTTCTCTGAACCGTTGTTGCGACTGACAGCCTTGGAATTCTTGCTTGGGACCATCTTGTGTCCATTGGAGTCTGCGGCTTGCAAGATACCGTCCAGTCCCGGCATCACCTCACCATTGGAGATTTAGTGTCTCAAAGCCTTTTTGACGCACTGCCGTATGGTATGTGCGTCCAACTGATCTGGTAAGGGTACCCACCTTTTCTAATTGAATTCCTTTCATGCCTTTTGGTACTTCTTCTTTGACTGAAGATTGAGAAGAAAGTTTCCCAATTATTGGATACCTCACATGTGGACCTTCATTATTTTGAAGTTTATTTTGCTGTCACATATTTACCTCACATGTGGACTTTTGTTTTTTTTCTTTTTTTCACTGCCATTATTCCGTAATTGGTTATTTTGCTGTCACATATTTACTTTAGATCTTCATGTATTTACTTTGCCCATGCACTTGAGGTGTTTTGGATTCACATATATACACATTGTTTATTTGGTCATATTTAGTGCTACACTTATTTTCTATATTTTCTCAGTGGACTTGGTTTGTTTGTGTGTTAGCTGCTTTCATGTTTTAGATTTTTGGGGTTTAGCGCAGCATTTTCACCCCTTTTCTAAACATACTGAAGGTGTAGTTTACATTTTCAATGCAGCTGTAATTTACAATATGTGGGAAGAACTAAGAGAAGCCTTAAGGTTAGAATTAGGGAGCATGTCCAAAACATCATGAAGGGCTTCCCCAAACACAACCTATTAAGACATTTTGCGCAGGTTCATAACAAAGACCTCACACATTTACAATTTTGGGGGCTAGAAAAATATAACAAACCATGGAGATGGGCACATGAGGTCAGATCTATAAGCCAGAAGGAATCCAAATGGATTCATACCTTGCACATGCTTACACCTGAGGGCTTGAATGTTGAATTTGACCTTGGTTTTTTTAGTAATTATGAATTTTTTTTAAATTTATATGTGTACTGTTGATTCCCTAGCTATCTGTATTGATATGCCTTGATACCTCATTCCCGGTACACATATTGTTAATCCGCCCTCTGCACATTTTTATACACATCTGATTGTGTACATATACCTTGTTTTGATTAGCTTCCTATTCGTTTATTATGCCATATATGTTCTTTTGGCCACTTACTTTTTCTGGCCTTTTACTCATTATTGACGTCTGGATATTTACGAGACTCTGCCCACATTTGACGTTAGAGTCATTTATATTTTTACAGTACATTTTCCATGTTTATTTCTATTCTATTTGGTATAAACTAGCAGGTGGCCATTATGACTATGTAGATGAAGTCACTATCATAGGGCCGTCTGACTACTTTTTTCTGCCTTAGTTATACAATATGGGCTAGATACATCACTCTGTTTTTTTTCAAACCAAGAAAATGGCCCAGCCAATCACCTGACTTGAATCCAATAGAAAATCTATAGAAAGAATTAAAGATCAGCTTTCACAGAAGAGGCCTATGGAACCTTCAAGATTTGAAGACTGTGTGGAAGAATGGGCCAAAATCACACCTGAGCAATACAGGCGGCTAGTTTCTTCATAAAGGAGGCGTCTTGGAACTGTCATTACCAACAAAGGTTATTGTACGAAGCATTAAATTTCAGTTAGCATGTTCAATACTTTTTCCTTGTGTCATTCCATTTTATTACACGCAACTTAATTTCTGAACTTATTTGTTTTGGTTTCTTTATATATATGGATTGCATGGGTTGTTACCGACATGAATTTAATGTAATTAGCATGTTTAGAAATATATTTACCCAGAAAAAAAAATGATTTTATATATCTCTCTATCTATCCATCTATATATAGTGTGACATACAGCCCTTGTCACTGATAGGTGGTGTGTATCTGCCACACAGAATCTTGAGGTTCTTAAGGAAAATGAGTGGCAGTGAGTGAGAGGTCTGTAGGCAGCAAGGGGGTTAAGCACTGGCCACATCTTGCTCCCATACCTGGGGTATAGTTTTGGGTTACCTGGGATAATCAGTGTGGTGCTGAGAGAGGAGAAGTGGGCTGGAGGGAACATGCCTGCAGGAATGGAGCAGACCCAGTGAGGTCTTTTTATTAGCCAGGAGGCTTACATTTTGTTTTGGACTTTTTCTTTGGGACTAGGTTTTCTACTCCTGCGTGTGAATCCTTTTCTGTTTGCTGACCAAACATGGGCAGGAAGCCCTTAACCTTGCACATGGCTGGATTACCTCTGAGCACTCTCTTCTTGAAGCTAACCCCCCACTATATCTATATATATATATATATATATATATATATATATATATATATATATAGAGATATATATATCTATATCTATCTATATATCTATATATCTATATCTATATGTATTAAAATCAGCAATTCAGTAATATTACAATAATTAGAATTATAGTTATGCTTAAGTTTTAGATGGTGCAATTAACACAAAACTATTGATGTACAATCAATTGTGACTTGAAGGTAATCTCTGCTCATACACATTATAACCACTATCCAGACAATGTCAAGACAATGTCAAGAATAATGAACTCGGAGCAGATCATAAATGTTGAGTTTATAAACATACTATAACTGTATGGTAGTTTTGTCCCTTCTTTAATACCTTATGTGGATACTGAGAAGAACCAAACTATGGACAGAATGAGATGACATACTACTCTGACTTAATAAAAATTCTTAAGTTATTTATCAAGCAGAGTTTAATCCTGACTTTAACACATTATCACAGCCCATCTTACAGCATCAAGCAGAACAGGAAAAACAAATAGTACATACATACAGTGGGGACGGAAAGTATTCAGACCCCCTTAAATTTTTCACTCTTTGTGATATTGCAGCCATTTGCTAATATCATTTAAGGTCATTTTTTCCTCATTAATGTACACACAGCACCCCATATTGACAGAAAAACACAGAATTGTAGACATTTTTCAGATTTATTAAAAAAGAAAAACTAAAATATCACATGGTCTAAGTATTCAGACCCTTTGCTCAGTATTTAGTAGAAGCACCTTTTCGATCTAATACAGCCATGAGTCTTTTTGGGAAAGATGCAACACGTTTTTCACACCTGGATTTGGGGATCCTCTGCCATTCCTCCTTGCAGATACTCTCCAGTTCTGTCAGGTTGGATGGTAAAGATTGGTGGACAGTCATTTTTAGGTCTCTCCAGAGATGCTCAATTGGATTTAAGTCAGGGCTCTGGCTGGGCCATTTAAGAACAGTCACGGAGTTGTTGTGAAGCCACTCCTTCGTTATTTTAGCTGTGTGCTTAGGGTCATTGTCTTGTTGGAAAGTAAACCTTCGACCCAGTCTGAGGTCCTGAGTACTCTGGAGAAGGTTTACGTCCAGGATATCCCTGTACTTGGCCACATTCATCTTTCCCTCGATTGCAACCAGTCGTCCTGTCCCTGCAGCTGCAAAACACCCTCACAGCATGATGCTGCCACCACCATGCTTCACTGTTGGGACTGTATTGGACAGGTGATGAGCAGTGCCTGGTTTTCTCCACACATACCGCTTAGAATTAAGGCCAAAAAGTTCTATCTTGGTCTCATCAGACCAGAGAATCTTATTTCTCACAATCTTGGAGTCCTTCAGGTGTTTTTTTTTTTTTTTTTTTTTTTTTTTTTTTTAGCAAACTCCACGTAGGCTTTCATGTGTCTTGCACTAAGGAGAGGCTTCCGTCGGGCCACTCTGCCATAAAGCCCCGACTGGTGGAGGGCTGCAGTGATGGCTGACTTTCTACAACTTTCTCCCAACTCCCGACTGCATCTCTGGAGCTCAGCCACAGTGATCTTTGGATTCTTCTTTACCTCTCTCACCAAGGCTCTTCTCCCCCGATAGCTCAGTTTGGCCGGACTGCCAGCTCTAGGAAGGGTTCTGGTCGTCCCAAACGTCTTCCATTTAAGGATTATGGAGGCCACTGTGTTCTTAGGAACCTTAAGTGCAGCAGAAATTTTTTGTAACCTTGGCCAGATCTGTGCCTTGCCACAATTCTGTCTCACAATTCTGTCTCTGAGCTCTTCAGGCACTTCCTTTGACCTTATGATTCTCAATTGCTCTGACATGCACTGTGAGCTGTAAGGTCTTATATAGACAGGTGGCTTTCCTAATCAAGTCCAATCAGTATAGTCAAAAACAGCTGGACTCAAATGAAGGTGTAGAACCATCTCAAGGATGATCAGAAGAAATGGACAGCACCCGAGTTAAATATATGAGTGTCACAGCAAAGGGTCTGAATACTTAGGACCATTTGATATTTCAGTTTTTCTTTTTTAATACATTTGAAAAAATGTCAACAATTCTGTGTTTTTCTGTCAATATGGGGTGCTGTGTGTACATTAATGGGGGAAAAAAATGAACTTAAAATGATTTTAGCAAATGGCTGCAATATAACAAAGAGTGAAAAATTTAAGGGGGTCTGAATACTTTCCGTCCCCACTGTACCTTTCCTTCACTGCCCCAACAATACCATTTAGAGCTGGAAGCAAAAAAATACATCCAGAATGTCTAGGTTTAGAAGAGCATGTGACTGTATTGGACCAATTGGTGCTGTTGCATGAGGAGTTGATAAAGCGTACGTTATTACTCTAACAAATTATAGCGTACATAATACTTTCTTTTGCACTGGGAGCAGAAGAGAGTGGTGTGGGAGTAAAAGGAAGGTAAGTATACTGTATGTGTCTCTCTTGGTCTGTATTAAACTGAACCTGTTGGTTTGCACAGCGCTGATTAAGTTTAGTTGTTTAAAATTTATTTTAGTGGTTTAAATATCAGTTTTATCCTGGCAACTCAAACCTGTAAAATCAATTTCAAAAGTAAAAATAAAATAATTAGACATACAAAAATAATTATAAGCTCTGTGTGAGCTTTTACTGAAGAGAATTGAGAAGAAATCTAAATGTTTTTTGCACAATTGTGTTTATATATAAAAAGATACACATGTCCATCTCAAAAAATAGAATATCATCAAAAAGTTCATTCATTTTAGTAATTCGAATAATATGTCATTCTGTTAATTTTGATGATTATGACTTACAGCTAGTAAAAACCCCAAATTCTGTATCTCAGAAAATTAGATTACATAGAACCAATATGAAAAATTTTTTTTTAAAAAAAGGATTTTTTTTAACCACTTAAGGACCAACCTCGTTTTGGATTTTAGGTGTTTAAAACAGTTTTTTTTGCTAGAAAATTACTTAGAACCCCCAAACATTATATTTGGTTTTTCTTCTAACACCCTAGAGAATAAAATGGTGGTCGTTGCAATACTTTTTTTGCACCATATTTGCGCAGCGGTCTTAAAAGCGCACTTTTTTTTGGAAAAAATTCACTTTTTTGAATAAAAAAAATAAGACAACAGTAAAGTTAGCCAAATTTTTTTTTATATTGTGAAATATAATGTTACGCCAAGTAAATTGATACCCAACATGTCACGCTTGAAAATTGCGCCCGCTTGTGGAATGGCGTCAAACTTTTACCCTCAAAAATCTCCATAGGCGAAGTTTAAAAAATTCTACAAGTTGCATATTTTGTGGTACAGAGGAGGTCTAGGGCTAGAATTATTGCTCTCGCTCTACCAGTCGCAGCGATACTGCACATGTGTGGTTTGACCACCGTTTTCATATGCGGACGCTACTCGCATATGCGTTCGCTTCTGCGCGCGAGCTCGTCGGGACGGGGGGGGGGGGTTTAAAAAAAAAATTCTATTTTTATTTATTTTACATTATTGTATTTATTTTTGCACTGTTTTTAAAAAAAAAAAAAAAATTGTGTCACTTTTATTCCTATTACAAGGAATGTAAACATCCCTTGTAATAGAAAAAAGCATGACAGGACCTCTTAAATATGAGATCTGGGGTCAAAAAGACCTCAGATCTCATATTTACACTAAAATGCAATTAAAAAAAAAAAAAAAAAAAAGTCATTTAAAAAATGACATTTGAAAAAATGTGCCTTTAAGAGGCGTGGACGGAAGTGACGTTTTGACGTCGCTTCCGCCCAGCAGTGTCATGGAGACGAGTGGGCGCCATCTTAGCCTCACTCGTCTCCAGGCACAGGATGGAGACAGATGCGATCGCCTCCGCCACTACCAACGGCTCCAGTAAGCGGCGGAGGGCACCAGATTGCGGCGGGAGGGGGCCCTCTCCTGCCACCGATAAAAGTGATCTCGCGGCGAATCCGCCGCAGGGACCACTTTTATCTGAAAGCCAGCTGCCGCACGAAAACGGGGATACCGGGGTTATGGCAGCTAGCTCCTGCCATAACAACGATATCACCGTTCGAAATTTGGACGTACATCGTCGTGCGGCGGTCGGTAAGTGGTTAAACAGAAATGTACCATATAGTATGCACTCAATACTTGGTCGGGGCTCCTTTTGCATGAATTACTGCATCAATGTGGCATGGAAGTGATCATCCTGTGGCACTGTTGAGGTGTTAAGGAAGCCCAGGTTGCTTTGATAGCGGCCTTCAGCTCGTCTGTATTGTTGGGTGTGGTGTCTTATCTTCCTCTTGACAATATGCCACAAATTCTCTATGGGATTTAGGTCAGGCGAGTTTGCCAGCCAATCAAGCACAGTGATGCCTTGATTATTAAAACAAGTTATTGGTACTTTTGCCAGTGACTTCTGTGGGAGGGGCCAAGATCTCCCTCTGACATCAGCCAGGGAGATCATGTGGCCTCCCGCAGAAATCCTGTCTAGGAGCTGTAAAGAGGCCACAAGTCACATGACCGGCCTGAAGACAGCTGTAAATAGGTATTTACAACGCTCGTTTTTAGAAAGGACTTGCATAGTGTGGTATGCCAGGCTCTAATAGAGGGTCTGGCAGTGATCATGTTAGGTTTTTTATTATTAATAATAGCAAGGGGGCGGGGCGGAGACAGAGATACGGAGAGGGAGCTGACGGGGAAGGGGGGTAGAGAGGAGAGCAGAGAGGACAGCTGCGTATGACAGGGACACACTCTGACCATGGAGGTCAGGGCTCAGCAGCCTTGCTTTTCGTGGTCAGTACAGAGAGGGGATACAGGAAGTGGCAGGTTCAGGGAGGTTTTTTTTTTTTTTTACAGTTTAGAGGGGGTCAGATTACACAGCACAAGCACTGTGGTGTTTAATCTGGATTTGATTTTTTTTTTCTTTAGGTTAACAAACATTTTATTACAAGAAAGGATTTTGCTTGCTTTGAAAATTGCAGATTGGCATTGCATGCTATGTTTACGCTTATAATCTACCACAACACCCAGATCTTTCTCCACCACTGACTCCCCCAGATGTAGGATACGTGCATATAAGCCCCTAAGTGCACAACTTTACATTTATCAACATTAAGCCTCATTTGCCACATAGTTGCCCAATTAAACAGTGCATTGAGGTCAGCTTGTAAATTGGAGACATCCTGTAAGTATGTTATTCCACTGCATAGCTTGGTGTCATCTGCAAAGACTGAAATGGTGCTTTTAATCTCAGACCCTATATTATTTATAAATATATTAAAATGTAAGGGTCCCAACACTGATCCTTGGGGTACACCAGTACCAACCCTAGACCATTCAGAGTATGAATCATTACATTGCCATATACTGGAAGTAGGTTGTGCAGTGGGTTAAGCATAATAACTATAGATGGTGTATTGATACATAATGGGAACGTGTATATGTGCTTAATAACAACTGTATTTTTAATGCTATTTTTTATTTTCTTGTATTGATTTTCAAAATATTATTTAATCAATATATTTTTATTAATCCTTTATTAATTTTTTATGAATATTCGGATTATGAATTTTATGTATGTAAACTGCATTTGATCTATGAGTTCCTATGGTCATGAAATGTATGTGATATTTATTCCTTATGTAGTATATATATGCTTTTATTACGATATGGCGAACATTCCTTGGTTTTGGTATAGTAATATTTTGCTGCTGACCGAGTATGTTCCATTTACACTGTGAACGGATTGGTAAGTGATTCCAATCATGTTTCTGCTGTCACTCTCCTGCTGAGGTGCTTATATAGTGTGGTGTGTGACGTCCAGCCCTAATCTCCTCTCCCAGTCGATGCCCCATACGGAGAAACGCAGCGTCGGGTGGAGTTTCAGGACCTGACGTCACCACGTACCAGCTGGCTGGCCTCTGCCGTGGCTGTGTTTTCTGTTTGAAATTTTTTGCTCTGCTAAATGCTTTTATGATGTCAGCCATAAGGAATTTTATTAACCTGCTGCACTATGAAGCGCCTTCTTTCCTCTTTTTAATGTTTCACCATATACTATGAGTGATCCTATTTGGATAAAGAGTATAAGGAGAACACTGCAACTTGTTGCACCAGCACTATAGTGCTCAGAACTGCCTGATGAGGAGGGAATCCTGTCGCAAGTCTGAATCAGCCGTCCCTATCTGAATGATCTGACACTCAAGCCCATAAAGATCTCTGTAATAGGGGTCCTACGTATCTGGTAAGCAGCATTTTTTACTATTGCTTGGCTTATGATAGTATGTGATTAAGACAATATCCCCCATTTGACTGAAAGACTTGTTCTCAGTAAAGTCTTACACCTGTGGGTGTCATCTAATAAGGACGCTATCAAGCCCCGATGGATTTTGCACATGATTTTTAATTCACGTTTATTCATTTTTATTCACCTTTCACCAATTTCCCAATTTTGCCTGTAGCTAAAAAGTTGTTATTCAAATGTTTTTTTCACTGACTTTTTTATAAGTTTGTATGTTATAGGTAGCGCACCTAATTCCATTTATACATCTTGCCAAAACCGTATGTTCAGGTTTTTTTGGGTTGCAGCACCTTTATTCATGTTATTATATATTTCAAATTTGTTCATTTTTTTGGCACTTCATTTGTTTGGGGGTAACGCGGATTGTCCACGTTATACATATGAATCATTAACCACTACTCTCTGAATATATTCTTTTAGCCAGTTTTCTATCCATTTACAAACTGATCTTTCCAAGCCTGTAGACTTAACTTTACACATTAGCCGTGTGTGGAGAACTGTCTCAAATGCTTTTGCAAAATCAAAGTATATTACGTCCATAGCCACTCCTTTGTCTAAGGTTTTACCTACCTCGTCTTAAAAAGAAAGCAGATTTGCCTGACACTTTTGTCTTTCATGAATCCATACTACCTGGTATTTAAAATATTTTTTTTGCCAGCAAGAACTCATCTATAGTTGCGCTCATAACTTGGCTATTTTTCAGAGAATATGAATAACACAAAAACTTTTCTTTTACTCATGGTTAGTGTTTGGCTGAAGCTATTTATAATCAACTGTGTTTACTCTTTTTAAATCAAGACAACAGAAACTACCCAAATGGCCCTGAAAAGTTTACATATCAGGCCACAATCACCAGGGTAACATGCACACAAGTTGACAAAAAGGGGTTTGAATAGCTATTAAAGGTAACCATCCTCACCTGTGATCTGTTTGCTTGTAATTTGTGTGTGTATAAAAAGGTCAATGAGTTTCTGGACTCCTGAAAGACCCTTGCATCTTTCATGCAGTGCTGCACTGGCCTTTCTGGATTCTGAGTCAAGGGGAAAGCTAAAGAATTGTCAAAAGATCTGCAGGTTTTTCTTTGCATCCCAAACAATTTTCCTGGCAGTTGTGGCTGAAATTCTAGTTGGTCTACCCGATTGTGGTTTGGTTTTAACAGAACCCCTCATTTTCCACTTATTGACTAGAGTTTAAACACTGCTGATTGCCATTCTCAGTTCCTTGCATATTGTATGTGTTGTTCGCCCATGTAAAAATAGGATTTTTTCGTCATACTAACCTGTAAAATCCTTTTCTTTGAGTACATCATGGGACACAGTTGGGCTAATATTAATTGCCTGCTGGGACATCCCAGAACAAAAGCCTTGGGGGGAGGGAGACACCCTGCCAAACAATAGCCATCAGATCTTATACGGAAGCCCGCAGTACACTGCGTCCGAAAGCCAAATCTTCGGCTGCGCGAACATCCACCTGATAAAATTTTGTGAATGTATGCACTGAAGACCATTTAGAAGCCTTACAAATCTGAACCACAGATACATAATGGCGAAAAGCGCAGGAAGTTCCTACACCCCTGGTAGAATTAACTCTCACCCTAAAGGGAGGAGCTTTACATTTCAGACCATAGGCCTGAATGACCAATTGACGGACCTAATTGGCAATGGAAGCTGCCTGTCCCTTCTTGGGTCCTTTTGGTAAAAACAAAAAAGTAGTCTGATCCTCGGATCTCTGCAGATCTAGACAAATAAACCTTGACTGCCCGGACAATGTCCAAAAAATGCAGTCTCTCTTCTGCCGAACTAAGCTGAGAGAAAAAGGAAGGCAAATTCATGTCCTGATTTAAATGAAAGGCCGACACCACTTTTGGCAAAAAGGATGGAACAGATCGTAACACGACCCTGTCAATGTGAAGATTGAAGTATGGTTCCCTGCACGAAAGGGCCGACACCCTTCTAGCAGAGGTAATGGCCATCAGGAAGGCTAGCTTGCGTGACAGCAAGTCTAATGAAATTTCCTCGATAGGCTCAAATGGTTGTTTCTGTAGCACAGAAACACCAAGTTCAAGTCCCAAGGTGACTTGGTGACCTAATGGGGGGAAGCAAGCGAGTTGCCCTCTGCATAAAGATTTGGATCAGTGAATGGGAGGCTAAAGGCCTTTGAAAGAATACTGATAAGGCCGAAACTTGACCTCTGATTGTACTCAAAGCCAATTTGATTTCCACAGCTGACTGTAGAAAGAGAATTCTCCCAATCAAGTATTTCCGAGAATGCCATTTTTTGGCTTCACACCAAGCAATTTAAGTCTTCCAGACCTTATGATAGATCTTACTAGTGACAGCTTTTCTAGCATTCACTAGGGTAGACACCACTGGTCCCGAGATGCCACAGTCCTTTAACACCCTGGCTTCAATAGCCAAGCGTCAAATTTAGAGACTCTATATAGGACCTTGAGACAGTAGATCGGGGCAACATGGAAGCGCCCATGGCCCGTCTATTGTCAGTCTCACAATCTCCGGGAACAAGGGCCTTCTGGGCCAGGCTGGTGCCACCAGAATGACTGGAACATGCCCTCTCTCCAAATCCTGCGCAACAAATGTGAAAGGTGAGGGATCGGAGGGAAAGCATAAACCAGGGAGTACTGGCTCCATGGAACTACCAGAGCAACTGCTCCGATTGCCAGAGGATCTCTTGTTCGGGACACAAACTGCTGTAGCTTGTTTTTGAACCTGGATGCCAGTAGGTCGACCTCTGGCCATCCCCAACGTTGGCAAATTTCCTGGAACACCCCTGGGTGAAGGGACCATTCCCCCGGGCAGATCTGCTGGTGGCTGAGATAATCTCCCTTCCAGTTCTCTACTCCCGGATTGCATATGGATTGCCGATAAAATCGGCACATGTCCCTCTTGCCCAGGCTAGTATGTGGTTCACTTTCTTCAGAACTAAACGACTCCTGGTACCGCCTTAGTGGTTTATGTAGGACACTGCAGTGGCGTTGTCGGACTGAACCCCGATAGGGCAGTCCTGAAGCTCCATTATCCAGGACCATAGGGCCAGTCATACTGCCCATAATTCCAGGACGTTGATGGGCAGACTCTGTTCTGTCCTTGACCATTTCCCTTGAGCTGTGAGTCCCTCTAGGGTCGCTCCCCAGCCTGAGAGACTGGCATCTGTAGTCAGTACTTTCCAAGTTACAGGGAGAAAGGATTTTCCTTTTCGCAAGTTCTGATCCTGCAACCACCAGTTTAGGCTTAAGCATGCCAGAGGAGATAAGAACATTGGATAATCCAGGGCTTGTCCTCTTCTGTTCCAAGCCAACAAGATGTCTTGTTGTAGAGGCCTGGAATGGAACTGGGCCTAGGGCACCACCTCGGAGGATACCATCCTCCCTAGAAGACTAATACAGAGCCAAATGGAGGGTTGTCTGGTGCCCCTTATCTGATACACCTGATCCTTCAGAGCAAAGATCCTTAAAGGTGGCAAGAACACTCTTACTTGGACCGTATCTAGGATCAGACCTAAATACTTTAGACTTTGAGCTGGGCTCAAGGTTGACTTTTCGGTATTTATGATCCAGCCTAAGCTTTCCAAATACTGCACTGTGCATGTTATGCTCTGTTCTAGAGCCTGTAGTGAGTAATCTCTGTGCAGGAGGTCGTCCAGATACCCGAGCACCAGGATCCCTTGGGCCCTTAAAAGACCCAGTACTGGTGCTAGGACCTTTATAAACACCTGGGGAGCTGTAGCAAGCCCGAAGGGTAGAGCCACATACTGAAAATTATGTTCCTCTACTGCAAATCGCAGGAACCTCTGATGAGGCTGAAAGATAGGTATGTGTACATACGCGTCCTTTATATTGATGGAGGCAGGGCAACTTAAAAACGAAGAGCCCAATCTTCACCCTTCATGGCGGGTTTCTGTCACTTGAGGACCTTCAAGGACTGGGTAACCTTTTCAGGTTTAGGGTCCACTCCCTTGGACCTGTACAGCACCCTACAGGAATGCCTTAGCGCTGTAGTGTCCAGCTCCCGGAGGCCGCATTACAGGCAAAACCTCTCAGGATCTTGAGTCTTCTTTGCGAGGCTCGGGTACCATTTATCTAAGCATATAAAGCCTGTGCCAAATGGACCCGATTGGTCAATCCCTTGATTCATTTAAGAGCCGTTTGTGGGACTAGAGACCTGGAGCTCAGAGAACTCAAAGAACTGTGCCATCCACCTTGCAGACACTGGTAAAAAAACTGAAGTACGTCCTGTATTGGAGGGGTTATATAGCGGATCACTTCCTGTCTAAAAGGCATGGGTCTACCAGTGTCCATTCACCTGTAGATGAAGTATAACCCAGCAGGTAATGAATATTAGCCTAACTCTGTGTCCCATGATGTATGAAAAAGAAAGAAAATTCTAATTTCTAATAAGTTTCCTTAGGAAGCATGCTTGTAACTTAATATGTAGCACTTAGGGTATAACTGATCTTATAAATCGAGAGAGCACCATATTTTTTGAAGAACAGCAGTCCCTTAACAGATATGTGCAGATTTGCTTGGAAAAATGGCAAGTATTCTGCAAACACCTCTATTTGTGTTCATGTTCATTTATAGTGAAGTCATGGACTTTTTGGTCCGGTTGAACTAGTCTAATGAAAGGATGTAGCGTAAGAAAAAGCACGTTTGGTGACAGCAGGCAGCCTATATCCATTCCAGTATTCGTTGTTGTAGCCTTATATGTTTGAAAATCAGAAACATAAAATCCCATTTGACTCTGTTGAATGTCTTCACGGTGTCAGTAGACAATGATGGTGTTTCAATTTTCTTAGTCTCTGTCAAGTGTATAATTCTGATGGATTTAATTGTGTCATTCCTGGTCTCTGTGTGGGACACGGCCTACTTGTTTGTTTTAAATTAGGCTAAGTATGAGCAAGGGGACGGCTATTCAATAGGATAATAGCAAATGCTGATCGGCAATGTTCCATGGCTCGGTTCTCAGTGCAGAGGCACCGGGGGAAAGATGCAGCATCGAACCGATGCTGCATCCACCTAAGTATAATGGAGGAAAAAACCCCAAACCCATACTTCTCTTTTAAATTGCTACTTTAAAAGATGAATACCTAACCTAAGGATTTAGTAACATATTATGTGTAAGGCAATCGTCGTATGCATAGTAAATACCAGTCAAAAAGCCATTTTCCTATGTCTTTGTCCTCACTAAAACTTTTCCATATTTTCTGTCCCAGGGAAAAGGGATGTCACCAGCACACCATGGATCTCCAAAATGGGTAAAAAGCTTTATTCGGCTATCACATCATTATAGCAGAACATTTCAGAGCCTCACAGGACCCCTTCACCAGGCATGTGACAAAGTGAACTACAAAGAACAAACTATTTAAAGAGCCATCCACCTTTCAGTGAACAGGAAATTAGCTCAGCCTTGTTCACAGATAGGTGGATGGAGTTTTAAAATTTTGTTCTCTGTATTTCACTTTGTCACATACCTGATGAAGAGGTCCAGCGAGGCTCCAAAACATAATTATGCTATAATTATGTGATCCCTGAATAAGGCTTTGGACCTATTCTGGAGATCCATGTTGTGCTGGTGACACACTCGCTCCGATTGTCTTCAGTTCTAACTGGTGGTCGCTGCAGCACCCGTTTACAAATACAGCCATTTTGCAGGAATAAGTGTTTTGGAAATAGTTTGTTGATATTATCTGTCCCAGAGACATGACAAGAAGCAATCGTACATCTCCCTGGCGTGAGAATACATTTCACCACAGAAATACATTGGAATAGATGTACCCATTTGGAGATTTTCATTTGCCTCAACAACTGGTAGATAAACAAGTGCAACGAAAAGCCGTCAGTTGTGATCACATGGTAAAATCACTGCAGTTAAATACATTGCAATAACCTCAAGTGTTCAACTATAGAGGACAACAACATATCCCTAATATTTTTTTTCAGAGATAGTTAACCAATACAAGCAAGTATAATAAATGATGTGGTGCACATCTTCTCCTGCCCACGTATTTGATTTTGGCATTGAAATCAGTGAAGTGAATTCAATTACATAGCCTAACCAACAAAAATGCATTCAATCCTGTTAAAATTACAAGCTTGGTTGTATACTTATTTTTTTAAACTTTTACCTACAGGTAAGCCTATAATAAGGCTTACCTGTAGGTAAAAAAATCTCCTAAACCTGTACGGTTTAGGAGATATTCCCCACGCAATGAGCCGCTGACTGCAGCGGCGCATGCGCACAGGGGATTCTCAGCTGAAAGCCCGGCAGACGCCGGACCTTGCCGGAAAGAAGTCACCCGCGCGCATGCGCGGGAGTGACAACATTGCGGCTCCGGCCACTCACAGAGCCGGAGCCACGATACCAGGAAGACACGCCGAGAGGAAACGTCAGCTCCCTCGGCGTGGACCGGGTGAGATGCCGGCGCCTCGTTCTAAGGTAAGTATCTCATAATGAGCTAGTATGTGGTGCATACTAGCTCATTATGCCTTTTCCCTTACAGGTGTAGGGGAAAAAAAAAGTCAGCGGGTTTACTACCGCTTTAAAAAGTTCACCTTTAGGAGCATTACACCCATATTTAAGGTATAACATGCCCCTAGTTACCCACCTCCTACCACCTTGCTATCACAATTCAATAAGAGCTCTGTCCACACGCCCATGCCATTCATTCACAGATCCCTGTGAATCAACAAGTAAGGCTAACCGCTTGTAGTTCTTAATGAACTGCAAGGGGGCTGGTGTTCACTCCCATAGCCCATTGATACTTCCTGTCATTCAGTAACCGCCTGCCCGTATTGGAGGTACGGGCAGACAGCTTACTGAGTGTCTGCAGGATCTAGGCATTGCACCCGCTGATCGTGAGTGCAAAGCTTTAAATACTGCAATGTAAAATAATAATAATAATAATAATAATAATAAATGCATATTTTTTACCAGCAAAAAGAAGTGCATTTATTTATTTTTTTACAAAAGGTGACTTAAAATGGTTGTAAACCTAGTTACACCACTTGTATCCACAGGAAAGTCTATAATAAGGCTTACCTTACCTAAATTTTACCATTTATGCTTGCACTCACGTCATCAGCACATGCACACTGAAGAAACGGCTCGCTTGTGCCATTTCTTCAGCAGCCGTGCCGTGACCGGCGGCTCCCGCGCGCATGCGTGGGAGCGACGTAATTGCGGCTCCGGCCAATCGCAGCCCGGAGGGCGCGAACCCATAAATAACTTGCCAGTCACAGTGGTGTGTGGGGACCACTGCAACAGCTTTGATCTAAGGTAAGCATTTCATAATGAGCTAGTATGCAAGGCATACTAGCTCATTATGCCTTTGTCTTACAGTTTTTTTTTTTTTTTCTGGTTTACAAACACTTTAAGTTTGTAACACAGCAAACATTATTGTAAAAGGATGGATTTTCTGTCTGATGCCAACACCTTGCAATGTTTTATTGAACACAACACTAGTACTGTTTGGGAAGCAACTGATTAGCCACCCAACCATCCCAGACTCTACTGGGTTGCCTGGGGATTGTAATACAATCTTTGAGCCCGACGGATTTAAGTTGTGTCCCGGAGCTTTCTGTTGGAACCCGCATTCCAACACTTGGCTCCACCTCTATGCAGACTTTGTGCAGCAGCTTGATTTCCTACCTGACTGTTTTTATCGACCCAGCAGCAGGAAAGAAAGCAATAGCATGAGGTACAGACTTCTACACAAGGTAACCATTGTCTACTGACACCAATGTTTACCCTCACTATTGTTCCTCCAAATCCCTTGCTAGTCAATATTGTTCTCATCACCCCCTGCTAAAAACTACTGCTCTCCCCCTTCCCCTTTATAGCACCATTGTTCTCCCACAACCCGTAACTGGGCACTACTGTTCCACCTAACCTGTTTTCCTTGCTAAGCCCTATTGCTTCCTTCACCTCATGCTGGGCACTATTGTTCTCACCACCACCTGCTCAGCACAACTGTTCCCCCAATTGCACTGATCAGCGCTGCAGCCAATTGGCTGCAGGTGCCGATCGATTGAGTGTTTTTTTAACAGTCGATCATTTCTAGCATAAACATACATGGATCGAAATTTAGCCAGTCCCTGCTGAACTGGCCCAGTTTCCATCTCAACTAATCAGAAATCACTTTTTGTTGTTACTTTAATTCACTTTTAGGCAATTTCTACTGAAGTCCAATTAGGTCCAAAGAATAAACAAGTGAAATACATATTTACTCTTCTTGTAAGGAACACATATCTGAGCAGACCTTGTAATGCAAAACTTACATGTAGCTCTCTGAAAAAAAAGACAGTTAAATTAGCAATAGATACTCCATCAAATTTTATTCTAGTCTGTTTGAGTGGCAATAAGAAGAGCGTGGATGAACACAACTTTGAGTGACAAATTAAGTACAATACAGCCAATCAAGCAGTGCATAAGTTTCAGGTTTACATGAAAGATGTCAATCATGGTTGGGATCTATGAGATTTGATAGCAGTAGAAACCGAAAGAAAATGATCCAGAATCGGGAAAACCCAAACACTGCCTTTTTGACAGACAGAATATTCAAGAAGCCATTGCGAGAAAACCTACTGTATATAATAACATGCTACAAAGCAAGAGATCTTAGAAAATCCATGGCATCTGTTAGAAGTGAGAAGAAGGGTAATAGAAGAGTTTGAAATTTTAGCTCTCCACAGGGTGCACACCCACAGAACAAATGCTTTAGCAATGCAGATCCTGCAGAGTCAGGATAAGCATATGGCTAGTACAGCAACAATGTTCAAAACTTATGGTTAAATTGGTGGAAGTTGAGAATTTAGAAAAGCATTAATAAAAATATGCAAATACACACATGAATGAGCAAAGCAATGTTTAAATGGAAGTTCGATCAGAGGTCTAAATTATGCATACTAAGACACTGACTAGATCTCTGCATCCAATATAATTTAAGACAAACTATACCACATTTATTATTATTATACAGGATTTATATAGCGCCAACAGTTTATGTAGCGCTTTACAACTTGAGGGTAGACAGTACAAATACAATACACTTTAATACAGTAAGAATCAGAGGGCCAAGAGATAACTGTGGGTGATGTGCTGATTGAGAAGATAAATGTACAGTTGTTAGGTGGGGGCTAGATAGGCTTCTCTGAAGAGATGAGTTTTCAGGGATTGTCTGAAAGTGGATAAAGTAGGAGAAAATCGGACGGATTGGGGCAGAGCCTTCCAGAGGATGGGAGAGGCTCTGGAGAAGTCCTGAAGGCAAGCATGGGATGAGGTGACAAGCATGGGATGAGGAGAGCAGGAGGTCTTGGGAGGAGCAAAGAGAAGGATTAGGTTGGTATTTTGAGAATAGGTTAGATATGTAGCTGGGGGCCAGGTTGTGGATGGCTTTGTAAGTTATAGCTAGAGTGTTAAGCCATTAGTAAAAACGAATGCTTGAAAAAATAATACTGTATATACTCGAGTATAAGTCGAGATTTTTAGCCCTTTTTTTTGGGCTGAAAGTGCCCCCTCGACTTATACTTGAGTCACTGCCATCTGCCTACATGATCAGCGTGTCAGGCAGAGGGCGGCCAGCGTGTGCTATTACCATTCGGCGGCCATTCACTGTTCAAAAGCCACGCCTCCTCCTCATCTGTTATAGGCAGAAAACTCCATTTCCCAGCAGTCAGTGTACAGCCTATCACGGACATTCTCTCATCCTCGTCCGTGGTATGAGGATGAGAGAATGTTCGTGATAGGCTGACCGCTGACTGCTGGGAAATGGAGTGTTGTGCCTATCACGGACGAGGAGGAGGCGCAGCTTTTGAACAGTAGAATGGCCGAATGGTATTATCACACGCTAATCAGTGCAGAGCGGCACACGGAGGATGGAGATCGCCACAGGGAGGCATGCACAGGACACAGGTAGGATGCACACATACACAGAGACACACGCACAGGACACATACACAGGACACAGGTAGGTGACACATGCACAGGACACAGGGAGGTATACAGCTGCAGATGGGCATTGTTGACCCTCTTTTTCCACTTACAGTAGCTTCTGCATTTCTCACCCTCGTCTTATACTCGGGTCAATAAGTTTTTGCCAATTTTTTTGTGGTAAATTAGGGCATCGACTTCTACTCGGATCGCACTATACTCGAGTATATACGGTATATAAATTCCATGTCCACTATATTTTGATTTTCCCATTTATCAAAGTCAAAAGTAAACTAACAGAGTACCACTGTGGAAACAATAGACAATAATAAAAATAGAATGGGCTTCCTGGATTGTAAATATAGACAGTTGCATAGTTGGTAAGGTTGGATGAAGACACCAGCCCATTCAGTTCAACCTGTGTGGGTGTAGGGGGTGTGTTTATGTCAATACCAATTCCCATATTCCTGTATATTGCATTTTCCGTCTCTAAGAGATTCTTGAAATTATCAAAACTTCCCACTGAAACTATTGATTGTGGAAGGGAGTTCTACATCCCAACACGGACAGTAAAGAGCCCCCTACTCAGTTTAAGGTTAAATTGCTTCTCCTTCAACTTCATTGAGTGGCCGTGTGTCTTCTTAAGCTTCTGAGACTTAATGGTTTGCTCCCTATGCTAGAATCACCATCGCGATGTTTGTATATTGCTTTCATCTCCTCTTAAGCAACTCTTTTCCAGGGTGAATACGTTTTGTTTGTAGTCTTTTATTGTAACTGATGCCCCTCAGTCCCCTTATTAGCTTTGTTGCGATTCTCTGGACTCTCTCCAGCTCCAGTACATCCTTCCTGAGAGCTGGTGACCAGAACTATATGACATATTGAAGATGTGGCTGAATCAGAGTTTTGTAAAGTGGCAGAATTTTAGCCTTATCTCTTGAGTAAATACCCTTTTTAATGAATGCTAATATTCCGCTAGTTTTGCGATTGCACGCCATTGCTGAGCCTGTGATCTACTAGGACCCCCAGATTTTTTTTCCCATCCAGGATTCCCCGAAAGGTTCATTCATAACTTGTGTTTATTTTACATTTTTTAACAGTAAATCTCATTTGTCATGAAGATTTTTTTTTTGTCTTCTTGTGAAGTTTCTATATCCTGCTAGGAAGTTATTGCCCTGCTTAGCTTTGTATCATCAGCAAACACAGAGATTTAGCTATGTATACCAACCTCTATATGAATAAATTAAACAGAACTGGACCTAGGTCAGGGCCTTGGTACTTCATTACCACTCCAGACCATTCTGAGTACATGTGCTTTTTATCACCACTCTTGGAACACGTCCATGTAACTAGTTTTTGGAACGAGGTACATATATGATCATCCATGCCAAAAGACCTCAATTTGTAAATTAAGCATTTACAAAAAACTGTGTCTTTGCAAAATCCAGAAACACCACATCCACAGGCCTTCCTTTGTCTAGATCAGAGGTCTCCAAATTTCTAAACAAAAGACCAGTATTATCCTTCAGACTTTAGGGGGTCTGAACTATGGCCAACAGGAGTGAATTTTTTTTTTTTTAGCATCAGTAAGATTAAACATCACATTTGGGATTAGGTGGGAGGGAGAGTGCCTCATTGTTAATGTCAGTCAGAAAGATGGTGCCCCATAGCTGATGTCAGTTGGCAGAATAGTGTTCTGTATCAGTGGGAGGAAGTGTGTCTCAAGGGCCGGATAAAGGCAAACAAATGGCGCAGTTTGGAGACCACTGGTCTAGATGACAACTCACTTCCTCATAGAATGTTGGCAGATTTGCCTGGCAAGAACAATCTTTCATGAATCCATGCAGATTAATATTAATGATAATGTTTTCATAAGCAAATTCTTGAAAAAAGTCCCTCATCATCCCCTTCAATATTTTACATACTATTGATTTCAGACTAACTGGTCTATAGTTTTCAGCTTGATATCTTGGCCCTTTTTTAAATATTGGTCCTACGTTGGCTTTATTGCCAATCAGCAAAAGCAGTTCTACCTGCCCAGTTGATATCAAGATAATTACCGCCATTCCTTACGCTTCATCCTTCAGGTTAAGGGGTGTTTAGCATACACCCACTATTTCCCGTTTGTTTCTTTCCTTTGAAGCTTAAGTCAGAGGTATGCCTCCTCCTCCCTTGTCCCTCGTGTCCACTGGCAAATCATTCTTGACATACAGGCACACCCCTCCCCTTCTTCTACCCTTCCTGTCCCACCTATGCAAAGAGTACCCCTGAACAGTTGCTAGACAGTCATGTGAGCTGTCAAACTAAGTTTCTGATTTTCCCACAAAGTCAAAATCATCCTAAGCTCCACTTCTTCAATTTTATTAGCTAGACTTCTAGCATTTGTGTATATGCCTTTTAATTTTGTACAGACGCATATTATTTCCTCCTTCATAGTTCTGAGGCTGCAACTGGAGTCTGCCAACCTACTCACCGTAGGTTTAGAAATTTTAGTTTAATCACCCCTATTCCCTCCAGTAGCAACATCTGACCTTTGCTGACTGCCAGCTATAGCTTCCTCTGATCCCCCCACCTACCACCTAGTTTAAAAGTTCCTCTTAGATACAAAATTATAAAAACTAGATGCCAGCACTTCCTGTTTACTTAGTATGACTGGCTAGATAGGGGGACCTAATAACTACTAAGGTGCATGTGGATGGCATAGCAATTTGTTAACAGAAGTAGCAGGGATCTACTGTGTTGTGTTAACAATAGGACCATGAATGTTACTGAATCTTTAAGGTGTCCTTTTATTTGGTTCACTTGCTTTACTGACTGGCTATATCAGGGGTAGGCAACCCCTGGCACTGGTACCGCAAGCGGCACACAAAGCCTCTTTTGCCGGCACTCGACTCCCTTCCCATCAGCAGAGCAGCGCAGGGAAGTGTCAGTGAGACACTAATGCATTCCAATTTCAGAATTCCTCACGCCGCACCTGCACTGAAGTGGAGCCACTGTGCCCCCACACATTGTAAAAGATGGGAAACATTGTTTGGCTCTCTAACTTTGCTGTAGCTGTGATCGTCAGCTTTTGTGATAGGGAAGACACTGGACGCAGTTCTGCTGGGGGGGGGGGGGGGGGGCGGTCCCTGTTTCCAGAAGGAGGAGGAATGCCATTGGCCACTGCTAAAGCCACAGTCCTGCTAGCCCCGCTCACCATCTGGAGGAAGAAGACTCACTTGGCTGCCACTACCAATCTCAGAAAGAAGGGATTTCACGGTGATCGAGAAAACCACAACCAGGTGACCGTTTGTGGAATTACTGTTGAGCTTCTGGGAATTTTGTTGAAATTATCACTGAACCCCCTGCACTCTGTGTCCCTTTAAGCCAGAGCCAGCATTCAGCGCAATGAAAATCACACCCAACTTTTCCTGTGGCGCAGAGGGACGCACTTTTTTCTCAGCAGCGGGGGGGCCAAATTATGATCCTGCACCCAAGCCCACTGCTTTCAGAAAATGCCCCTGACCTGAGCTCATCATTGTGCATCCATTCCAGATGATTGTATGGGATATCACATACAAGCACGTGGGCTGGATGCGAGAGTTGGATTAGCAGGATGAGTGCCAGGACAGGTAGATGTGTCTCACCTCTGCTTCCTTTCACCACTCTGCATATCACGAATATCATAGATGAGAAGAGGGTACAGCGTTGGGCCAGAGGCGCAGGGGGGTTCAGCGTTGGGCCAGAGGCGCAGGGGGGTTCAGCGTTGGGCCAGAGGCGCAGGGGGGTTCAGCGTTGGGCCAGAGGCGCAGGGAGCGTTGGGCCAGAGGCGCAGGGGGGTTCAGCGTTGGGCCAGAGGCGCAGGGGGGTTCAGCGTTGGGCCAGAGGCGCAGGGGGGTTCAGCGTTGGGCCAGAGGCGCAGGGGGGTTCAGCGTTGGGCCAGAGGCGCAGGGGGGTTCAGCGTTGGGCCAGAGGCGCAGGGGGTTAAGCGTTGGGGCAGAGGAGTAAGGAGGTACATTGGTGGAACAGAAGCGCAGGGGGGCAGATGAGTAGGGTGGTACAATGGTGGGGCAGATGAGCAGGGTAGTACAGTGGTGGGGCAGATGTACAGGGGGTTACAGTGGTGGGGCAGATGTACAGGGGGTTACAGTGGTGGGGCAGATGTACAGGGGGTTACAGTGGTGGGGCAGATGTACAGGGGGTTACAGTGGTGGGACAAATGTACAGGGGGTTACAGTGGTGGGACAAATGTACAGGGGGTTACAGTGGTGGGACAAATGTACAGGGGGTTACAGTGGTGGGACAAATGTACAGGGGGTTACAGTGGTGGGACAAATGTACAGGGGGTTACAGTGGTGGGACAAATGTGCAGGGGGTTACAGTGGTGGGACAAATGTGCAGGGGGTTACAGTGGTGGGGCAGATGAGCAGGGGGTTACAGTGGTGGGGCAGATGAGCAGGGGGTTACAGTGGTGGGGCAGATGAGCAGGGGGTTACAGTGGTGGGGCAGATGAGCAGGGGGTTACAGTGGTGGGGCAGATGAGCAGGGGGTTACAGTGGTGGGGCAGATGAGCAGGGGGTTACAGTGGTGGGGCAGATGAGCAGGGGGTTACAGTGGTGGGGCAGATGAGCAGGGGGTTACAGTGGTGGGGCAGATGAGCAGGGGGTTACAGTGGTGGGGCAGATGAGCAGGGGGTTACAGTGGTGGGGCAGATGAGCAGGGGGTTACAGTGGTGGGGCAGATGAGCAGGGGGTTACAGTGGTGGGGCAGATGAGCAGGGGGTTACAGTGGTGGGGCAGATGAGCAGGGGGTTACAGTGGTGGGGCAGATGAGCAGGGGGTTACAGTGGTGGGGCAGATGAGCAGGGGGTTACAGTGGTGGGGCAGATGAGCAGGGGGTTACAGTGGTGGGGCAGATGAGCAGGGGGTTACAGTGGTGGGGCAGATGAGCAGGGGGTTACAGTGGTGGGGCAGATGAGCAGGGGGTTACAGTGGTGGGGCAGATGAGCAGGGGGTTACAGTGGTGGGGCAGATGAGCAGGGGGTTACAGTGGTGGGGCAGATGAGCAGGGGGTTACAGTGGTGGGGCAAATGAGCAGGGGGTTACAGTGGTGGGGCAGATGAGCAGGGGGTTACAGTGGTGGGGCAGATGAGCAAGGGGTTACTGTGGTGGGGCAGATGAGCAAGGGGTTACTGTGGTGGGGCAGATGAGCAGGGGGTTACTGTGGTGGGGCAGATGAGCAGGGGGTTACTGTGGTGGGGCAGATGACAAAGGGGGTACAGTGGTGGGGCAGATGTACAGGGGGTTACAGTGGTGGGGCAGATGTACAGGGGGTTACAGTGGTGGGGCAGATGTACAGGGGGTTACAGTGGTGGGGCAGATGTGCAGGGGGTTACAGTGGTGGGGCAAATATGCAGGGGGTTATAGTGGTAGGGCAGATGTGTGTGTGTGTGTGTGTGGGGGGGGGGGGCAGTGATCTGAGGTGTGGAGTTGCTGGAATTGGGGCTGATCTGAGGCGTGAGTGCAGGATGTTAATTTCTCACTACTAAAGTATTTTACAGAATTTACTTCATAAAAAGTGCTCAAAAGGTTGCCTACCCCTGGGCTATGTTAACACTCTTTTACCCATAGTATTAATTTTACAAAATGAAAATGCATATGAAAACATTTGCAAAAAAAAAACACACACCCCCCAGGGCACTTTACATACTATTCCACAATAAAATACAAACTTAAAAATATCAAAAAGAAAAAAAAAAAAAGTGTGCTTCTCTTTTTAAATTAAACAAGGTACCGGTTGTTTAAGAACTCAACCAACAAAGTGTAACTCATATACCTCAGCATATACTGCAAGTGTGCAAACATATCAAAAGTGTTAACAAAATCCATTTCCAGAAATGAAGATCGGTATATGACTGTGATAGAAAGTGTTTTCTGTGCATAAAACAAATTACCAATTTATATATATATATATATATACACACAACTTAGTCCACTTGTGCAAATATTAATAAAGTCCAGTGCAAATCCACAGCAATGAAGATCAATAAATGACTGTGATGAACCGTGCACTCTGTGCATGGAACTGATGACAGCTGTGCTCCAAGTTCTCCTTTGCAACATATAGCAGCTTACCGACAGCACAAAACAGTAGAACGTATTTGAATGAGAAACTCTCCCAGTTGGCTTAAAATGCAGCCATCCCCATTGGAATCACCCACATGAAACTCTATCCCTCCTCACACTCCATGGTACCCAGTTAAAACAAAATAGGAGAGCTCTATAGTGGAGGAACGTCTTAGGTTAAACAACTGTATTTAAAAATCAAACCGCACTTACATAGAAGCAATCACAGCAGAAAGATCACAGATAAAATCCCTGCCCCAAAATCAAGGGGCCGGAGAACACAATGACATCACAAGACTGGCTCTGACCAATGCATTTCCCCCAGTAGGGCATCTTCAGAGAAACCTGTTTTATACAAATCACTTAAAAGTATAGCTAAAGGCTTTTTTTTTACGTTTTGGGTACAGTGGAGAGGGATTAGAACACTTTCTATAGTTGTCTGTGCCCCTGTTAATTCACCCTCTCCATTTGTCCTGCTTATTGGATCATCAAAAGTGAAAGAAAATACTACATTTTGGATTGACCCCATGACCGTAATACATCTACCAAGGAGGGGCACCAACTGGTGATTGTGGTGATAACCAGGGATTACCTTGCTTTGGGACAGAAAGTAAATGAAAATCAACCCAATGGGACTCAGGTGACAAAAAAATGGCAGGGGTTATAACCCTCTTGCTTCATTCAAAATTAAGTTTTGCTTTTAGTTCCACTTTAAAGCCCAACTCCAGCCAAAACTATTTATTTAATTTTGGATAAAGCAGGAAAGTCTTAGACCCTCTATCAGGTTTATTGCTTTGTCCCTACTGGATATTATTCTCTGCTCTTCTTTTCAGGATAGAAAGTGATGTGAAACCTTTTTGTCTGACAGTGTTTTTATTGCTGTTCATGATTTGTCCTGATAACTACAACCACTATTTCTTGTACAGGTATCATAGGGATGGGTGGTCATTGAAATTTCCCCCAATAAAAAGGAAAGAAAAAACGCTCTCCAGAAAGGCTCACTATTCCACACTATTCAAAACTAAAAGAAAAAAAATAGTTGGAAATAGGTTCACTGGAGTGAAAAAAGCTAATAATCAAATTAGATTTCACAAAAAAAAAAAAAAAAGTTGCAAGTAAGTATTATGTATTGTCAAACCAATAATGTGACATAATGCATGCAATTTTTCAGGTCTCCCTAGAAAAGGGTCTAGTCATAGGTGGGATCACTGTAACCCCTATACTACACCTATGATATTGAGGCAACATTTGTGATATGCAAATTTTGTTATATTTCAGTACCCCCAGCCCCTATCCTCAATTCAATGAGATATTACAGACAAGACGGCACACCTGCTTGTCAAAATATATTTATAGTAAACCCATGCACTCAACCCCATTCATGGAGAACACAGTGTATATGCAGGGATGTTGCAGCTGATTTTATCAAGATTTTGAGAAGTGGATTTGTGGGCTTGTCATCAAAACCTCACTGGATCACAAACAGGTGAGTTTAAAGTTAGCAGGGGGGCTGGGAAATCTACAGTACAGGCAGTCTCAGATTTACAAACATCTGACTTACAGTAGGTGACCACGATATTGTGTCAATCTCGCCACTGTTATTGGCAAGACTGACACCTGCGAGCTGCGAGACAAGGCCATCTGGTGCCCAGGGCGAAGATGGCAAACTGCGCCCCCCATAAAGAGTAAGTGTCCTTTCAAAACCAGAAAACACTTAAAACAATACAATAATACAACAATAAAATACTGTAGCTCTGTCGCAGTATATGTAATGCGTCTGCGGCGGGCCAGCAAATGGTTAAAGTGTAAGTTCACCTTAGATTCGCCTTTCTCGACAGGACATCGGCAGCTCTCTATGGCCTTGCACTGACCACTACACTACACTCTACACTACACTTATACTGACATCAGCCCTTTCTTTTATTTATACTAACTCAAACTGCTTGTCTTATCTCTCTGGCTGGCTGCTCCCTCTCTCCCCAGACCGTATCCACTCCCTCACCTGCAGCTTGTAGCTTCCATCAGTCCGGAGGAGAGGGGGAGCCTGGAGGAGGTGAAGACAGCAGCGGTGGTCACAGTGAGGTGGAGGTGGGACACCAGGAGCAACTGCAATTGCGGATAGGCCAGCGCCGCCGTGATCACGGATAGGCCAGTCACGGTGGCAGCATACCATTCGCCGAATCACAGGGCGCCAGCCGCTCAGGGGCACAGGAAGTAAACATTAGGGGGACACACACTGCCTGGCGCCCCCCTTCATACAATAAATTGCTCCGCCCGGGGCATCTGCCCCTTCCGCCCACCCCTTGTACCGGCCCTGCCTGTGAGCCCCATCGTGGGAGCCAGTGCCGAGTTGGCTCGCTCATCAGGAAAGGAAAAATGTGTTTTTTTTCCTTTCCCAATGAGCGACAAGCATTTGGTATGAATCATGAGGGGGAACTCCACGCCAAATTTTAAATAAAAAACTGGCATGGGTTCCCCTCCAGGAGCATACCAGGACCTTAGGTCTGGTATGGATTCTAAGGGGAACCTCCTATGCCGAAAAAAAGGCATTGGGGGTCCCCCCAAATTCCATACCAGACCCTTATCCGAGCATGCAGCCCGGCCAGTAAGGAAAGGAGGTGGGGACTAGAGAGCGCCCCCCCCTCTTGAACCGTACCAGGCCGCATGCCCTCAACATGGGGGGGTGAGTGCTTTGGGGAAGGGGGCGCCCTGCGGCCCCTCCACCCCAAAGCACCTTGTACCCAATGTTGATAAGGACATAGGCCTCTTCCCGACAACCCTGGCCATTGGTTGTCCGGGTCTGCGGGCGGGGGGCTCATCGGAATCTAGGAGCCCACTTTAATAAGGGGGCCCCCAGATCCTAGCCCCCCCACCCTATGTGAATGAGTATGGGCTATCCTACCCCTACCCATCCACCTGGGGGGGGAAAAAAAGGCATATACTTTCAGGTGATTAGACACTGGCAAAGCTTTTGAGGACATACCCTCTGGGTGCCTCCCCTATAATGCTACCCTACTCCATGTGTCCTCAGTTTTGTAGCAAGCTATGCAGATAAATGGGAGGGAGGGTGGCTTGTGCCTTGTACTGTACTCCAAGATATGGAATTTATAGCAAGTCAAAATTATTTTCTTAATTGTACGGGACTGAACACAGGCAGATTATTTTATACAACGTGAGACATCCCCAAACAATAAAAGAGAACAGTGGGCAACAATGAGCCAAAAGAAATCACTGTGCCAACAGGCTCACACAACAAGGATCAGAAAACCCAACTCAGTGCAGCTGAAAGAACCTTGTGCCAAAAGTTGCATCAGCAGACTTGATGTCCATCTGAAAAAACTCTGAAAAAGTATAAACAGTAGACAAGATGGTAGCCCTACATAACTGGACTACAGAGACTTGGTGCTGAAATGCCCAGGAAACTCCCACGGATCTAGTGGAAAGAGTCCCTACAAACACAGGAAAAGATCTCTCTTTGAGAATGAAAGCTCATGCAGTCAGACTTCAAATCCATTGTGCAATGGTGGACTTTCCGTCCCTGTGATTAGAGCACTAGCTTGAGGTATACTCTAATGGCTCTGACCATGTCCAGACAATATAGACAGATTTTCTTTGGATGCTCAGGAGCAGTGCATAATGATAGAACAACAATGTCCTCATTGAGGTTGAATATTGAAACCACCTTCATTAGAAAAAAAAGGCCTTGGGCATAATACAACCTTGTGATTGTGAAGTATGAGGAAAAGATCTTTACATGAAAGGGCCACCAGTTCAAAAACACATCTGACAAGACATTATAGCGACCAAAAAGGCAACTCTGCAAGAGAGATCCTCTAGAGCAGTGATGGCGAACCTTTTTGAGCCCGAGTGCCCAACACAAAATTAAACCTACCAGCGGCTTTGTACAGACAATGAAACTGATCATCCCTCTGAATGAGCCCTAAGGGACCAAAAATGTACGATTCTGCCAGATTCGCTCAGAATACAAGGTTCAGGAACGCATTGTGCTCACAATGCAGGGTTCAGGAACGCACTGTGCTCACAATGCAGGGTTCAGGAACGCATTGTGCTCACAATGCAGGGTTCAGGAACGCTTTGTGCTCACAATGCAGGGTTCAGGAACGCTTTGTGCTCACAATGCAGGGTTCAGGAACGCTTTGTGCTCACAATGCAGGGTTCAGGAACGCTTTGTGCTCACAATGCAGGGTTCAGGAACGCATTGTGCTCACAATGCAGGGTTCAGGAACGCATTGTGCTCAGAATGCAGGGTTCAGGAACGCATTGTGCTCAGAATGCAGGGTTCAGGAATGCATTGTGCTCAGAATGCAGGGTGCAGGAATGCATTGTGCTCAGAATGCAGGGTTCAGGAATGCATTGTGCTCAGAATGCAGGGTTCAGGAATGCGTTTTGCTCAGAATACAGGGTTCAGGAATGTGTTTTGCTCAGAATGCACTGTGCAACATACACTAACCTACCTGACACATACTTCCTGCACTACTCACACCCCCCAATCCCCCAACACAGAGTGCAATGTAGATTGGAGGACCCATCCTCCTCTTTATCTATCCATGGCCTTATCGTCCATCACATCAGGGCTCTCCCCAGCACCGGGCAGGCAGTATTGCAGGAGTCCCCGCCATTCAGCCGCTCCTTGGTGTCCCAGCTGCCAGGAGGTCAGCTAGCAGCCACTGCACCTCTCCCATGGCCATGATTTGCTCCGAGCACCGCCCCCTGCTGTTTCACAGGTCGCAGTGCATTTGCCAGAAGGACAGGCTGTACCAAAGTAGTCCTGGGGCAAGGGAAGCTGGAATAGGGTGCTGCAGAGAGGAATGTCTGAATGCCTCACCGGAGGTGTAGTAGTCCAGGGAGGAGGCAATAAGCTGCAGCACAGACCCTCAGGACAGCGGAGGAATAACTTTAAACCCCTAAAATTTCGCACAAGTGACTGCCTGGCTGGGGGATTGTCCCCCTTATCCTGGCAGTGTGCTGCGTCCCCACAGAGAGGGCTCGGCGTGCCAGCTGTGGCATGCTTGCCATAGGTTTGCCATCACTGTTCTAGAGGAATACCCCTGGTAGTTTCAAAGAGTGGTTTCTGCAGGGCAGAAAACCAAGCAGAAGACCAAAGGAAGCACAGGGTGCTGCAAGTGGGTCTAAATACAAGATACACCATGAGGAAAGATTTTTTTTACAAGGAAGAGTGAAGCCACAGGCCTTTAGAATTAGGATCCTCATTTTTTGTTTCTTGCTCTATTTTTTAGAACAGACGAAGTAGGGTTCACACTGGAGGGATGGCATAAATTAGTGTAAGAACTGACACCAGGGGATTATCAAGACATAGGAGGCTAAAGCTAAAAGATTCCGGATTCTGTCAAAAAAAAAAACAGGAGGTAGGTAGTTGTTGAATCTGGGGGTTAGAATGTCCACGTCCAGAGACAGCCATTTTCAGCATATCAAGTATAAGACATCTAGATGAACGGCCCATTCCCCTTGATCCAGCTAATGGTGGCTGAGGTCATTTAGTTTCCAACTGTCCACTCCCGGTACGTGGACAGCAGAGATTACTGGACAGTGAGTGTCTGTCCATGAAATTATCTGGTTTGCTTCCTTAAAAGCAGTTTAACTCCTGCTGCCCCCTTGATGGTTCATGCAGGCCAGAGCCGAGCATTGTCTGATTGCACTCTGATTGGGAGTACCATTAACAACTTTAATACCGCCTTAAAGCGGAAAGATGGCTACAGTACAGCTCTCTCATTCCGAGAGGGCATCCATGGACGCCCTTCCCAGAACACGCCTTCTGCGTGCCCCTTGGGGTGCACATCGGGCTCGCTCTGTGATAGAGGTAGAGAGCCAATTACAGCTACCATTTAACATGTGATCAGCTGTGTCCAATCACAGCTGATCACATGTAAACAGAGTTGCCGGTCATCGGCAATCTTTTCCTCACACACGGTGTCTGTGTGAGGAAAGGATTGCCGATAAGTGCCAAGCCTGTCAGTAGATTGTTTACACTGATAATCACTGATTATCAGTGCCACCTGTCAGCGCTGCCCTTCAGTCCAGCCTGTCAGCGCTGCCCATCAGTGCAGCCTCATGAGAGCAGCCTCATCAGCGCCAATCAGTGCAGCCTCATCAGCGCCCATCAGTGAAGAAAAATGACTTATTTGCAACTAAGAAACATTAATTGTGTTAGTTTGTTTAGCAAAAAATAATAAACCCAGTGGTGATTAACCTCTTCCCGCCCGCCGGCCGTCAAATGACGGGTAGGCGGCACGGCTCTCGTTCTGGGTTGACGTCATATGACGGCCCTCCAGAACATCGGCAAGCAGCGTGGCGATCACTGCCGCACCGTGTTGCTAGGACACGGCGCGACCCGATTTGTGTAAAGAGCCATGTCTGCGGCTCTTTAACCATGTGATCAGCTGTGTCTAATCATGTAAACATGGAGATGCCGGTAATTGGCGCTCCTCGCCTCACACTGACAGTGTGAGGCGAGGAGAGCCGATTAGCGGCATCTCCTCACAAAGGACATCTAGGAATGTAATCAGGGCACTGATCATCAGTGCCCTGATTACAAGTGCCAGCAATCAGTGCCAACCAGTGCCCACAATTGGCACCAATCTGTGCCCACAAGTGCCAGTCAGTGCTGGCTATCAGTGATGCCAACCAGTGCCGCCCATCTGTGCCCACCAGTGCCACCTATCAGTGCCCATAAGTGCAGCATATTCGTATCTCCTTGTCATTGCCGCCTCATCAGCGCCCATCAGTGCTGACTCATCAGCGCCCATCAGTGAAGGAGAAAAATTACTTATTTACAACATTTCCTTACAGAAACTAATTTTTTTTCAAGTTTTTTGGTCTTTTTTTTAGGAAAAAATAAAAAACCCAGGAGTGATTAAATACCACCAAAAGAAAGCTCTATTTGTGTTAAGAAAATGGTTACAGTGTAGCATGAACGCGCAATTGTCATTCAAAGTGTGACAGCGCTGAAAACTGAAAAATGGCTTGGGCAGGAAGGGGGTGTAAGTGCCCTGTACTGAGGTGGTTAAATACCACCAAAAGAAAGCTGTATTTGTGTGAAAAAAAAAAAAAAGATAAAAATGTAATATGGGTATAGTGTTGCATGATCACGCAATTTTCATTCAAGTTGTGACAGTGCTGAAAGCTGAAAATTGGCCAGGGCAGGAAGGGGGTATTGAAGTGGTTAAAAGGGGGTTTGCAGGATCAACTGGACCATTCTGAGCTTCAGGATGTTGATGGAAAGCTTTATCCCCCCCCCACGTGGCCATGTTTTTTGGACTGTCAGGGATTGGAACACTACACCCAAGCCTAAGTGACTTGCATGTAGGGTTGCCACCTCATCCCTTTAAACCCGAACACATATGAATTACACAAGTTCTGAGGCTAATTTAATGCAGATAAGGCACCGAGTTTAATTACCACCTTAATCAGCCACAGAACCTATGTAATTAATATGTGTTTGGTTTTAAAGGGGTGAGGTGGCAACCCTACTTGCATTTGTACTGACAACCTTCCAGTGATAGGAAAAGAAGGACTTCCCTACTGTTAGGGCTTGGGTGGTGATCCACCAAGACAAGGAAATCCATGCTTGGCTGAACAGAAATACGGGCAAATCAAGAAAAGGAACCTGCTTTTTCCTGGGTCAACAACATGGTTGGCATAGAGCTCTCATCTATACTATCTCAATTTTTGAGCATGTGCTCTTAGAGAGAACATTCTTTTCTGAGAGAAAAACATTTGCTTAGGATGTGACCAGGACCAAAATTGCTAAGCCAGCCAAAGCCTTGGAGCATCTGAACTGTCTTGTGGACATTTCCTGATAGCTGGAAGGGATAGGAATCCATCAGAAGAAGGACGTCTAGATAGCACCTGACTCGGATGCTTTGAGTTCTGAGAAGGGCAAGTTAAGGAGTTAATACTTTTGCGAACACTCTGGACGTAGAGGCCCCTTGCTTCCGCTGTCCAAGCTTTGTGTTAACCCCAGAGGCCACACACAAATATTTTACAGGCAGTGCAGAGCTGCAATTCATCTCTCAAGGCCCTTACAGCACATTTTCAGCACTTGCAAGATGTGCTTGTCGTGAGGAATGGCATGCAGAAAGAATGCACTGCAGTACTAAGGGGAAGGGTAAGCTCCCTGGAGGGGGAGCTGGGCCCAGCTAAATGGGCTATTAAGGTCACCAGTATCCAAGTCAGTCACCATGCTAACTGCACTGATGATATTTAGGATTCTGGGTCTACCTGAACACATTGAAAGGAGAAACCTTACAGCTTACATAGCGCAATGGCTGCTTACTACTTTTGACAAACAGAATTGTACACCTTTTTTTGTGGTAGAGAGGGCACATAGAATTCCTGCTTGATCGCTTCCTGAAGGTAATCCCCCTCATCCTTTTATCCTCAACCCTCTGCGCTAAAAGGACTGGGATTAAATTATTACTATGGACAGCACTAAATATTGAAATAAAGGGATCAAAGATTTTTTCCCATACAAGTCCAGAAATTAAGAACGTGGTACACTGATGTGAAACACGGCTATGTCCTTTGCACATTCCATATGCAATTTTGTATCCAGCTAAATTGCAAACTGTGGCTAAAGAGGAGACCCTTTAGGAAGCCCAAAGGTGGCCACACAGTGGCTGGACAGAAACAAGCAACACCTTCCTGATACTAACACCCCATCCTGAACCTTTTCACTTGCTGTAATCTATCTTGCCTGGCTTCGCTGGGAGGTCCTCATTTTTGGGGGGCACCGATTGTTTCTTATCCTCTCTTATCTCATTATAAAAACCTTTGGTTCCTTCTCAGGATTTGGTACC
Source organism: Aquarana catesbeiana (assembly GCF_042186555.1). Classification (NCBI taxonomy): domain Eukaryota; kingdom Metazoa; phylum Chordata; class Amphibia; order Anura; family Ranidae; genus Aquarana; species Aquarana catesbeiana. Next base: position 274,394,683 of record NC_133325.1, read on the forward strand.
AACTGCGACAGATCGGTACTGTTATCCCTAGACTCACACCAACTATCTTTACCACAATGTGCACAGCAGATAAAAATAGTGTCTTCATTTAAATACCTTGGGGTTTGGGTCCATCCTAGAGTGGAAGATTATCTGAAGTATAATCTACACAGCCACGTTATTGGCTGAGAGCGTGATCAGGAGCCGGTCGTCAGACCTTTTTCGGTCATGACAGAAGCCGGCTGGACGGCATCTCCTCTCGCAGGTTTTATCAGTACCTCTCAATAAGACATGCTCTCTCAGCTGAAGTTAAAACAACTAATTTGTGATTGATTTCGACCCAGTTTATAGAGTCACTAGCCACTGCCATGGATAAAAGGGACTTAGATTTCTGGGTAATTTACCGCTCCCTGGTAGGAAAGAATGGGGGAAGGATATCCGAAGGCTTGAGAATGGGATCTGGAAAACTGTCCTGGAGCAAGTATTACTAGTGTCACTCTCACCGACACAGCACTTATCCCTATTGTTTGTGTTCCATATGGCGTATAGAACACCACTGTTTCAGTGAAACAGAGAGGACCCAGATAGCCCTGGGTGTCAAAGATCCCCAGCGGATCTCCTCCACATGCTATGGAAATGCTATTGAAATGTCCTAAATTGGTCCGCTATTGGCACTTTGTAATTGACATGATTTTTAAAGCCTTTCAGACACATCTTAATAATAATCCACTGAACCTTGTGTTAGAATACTTTGATGAAGAAACTCTTTTGCCAGAAGTTAGAGTACTTGTCACCAGATCGCCATTTATAGCATGCAAATGTAGAACTCTGACATCCCTTAGAGGATTGCCGTACACAAGTTAATTCTACGCTACTTAAACAGCAACAAACATGTCAACAACAGGGTGCCCCACATAAATTTAGCAAGCTTTGGGAGCCATGGCTGGCTGTTCTAGGTCTGGGCCCCTTAGCTCTAGTACCACAGCAGATACAACAGGTATTTCAATGTTTATGTCCGTGATATGTAACATTTCATCCTTGCAGTTCTATGCTCATCTCTTACCGATAACACAGTTAGTCTTAGCCTTATTTGATAATATATGCTGTGGTTGTATACTGTGACAGAATGTGTTCCCTTTACATGTGTCAAAAGATTAAAAAAACTGACAGGTAGATTGTGATCAATCGGTTGCCGACCCCTACTAATACTGTTTACCTACAGAAAAAAGCTCTTAAAATATAACACAATAAAAGGGGGTTCCATTTGAGAAAAGGAGGATCATTTCCAATTAATGCAATTTGGCTGGTGAAGGGCTCTAATGTCAAGGACCTGTTCACACCCATTAACTCTGGGTGACACCTAATGCACCCTCTAACAGATGTGTATTGTGGTAGAGCATGTGCCACAACCCATGTTCTTGTGTTGATGCATGGTGAGGTGCTTTGCAACTCACGTATACCAGAAAGTACATTGAATTGGATGAATGGGACCTCATCACACTAGTGCACTTGACTTGTGTTTCACACATTACTAAAATGCAAACGTTACACATTCTCCAAGGTATGGTGTACAAGGTCCATTTATATCATGTGTGTTGGGCTGCATCGCTTAACATAGGCCCTACTTAAATATAAGTTGAAATCTTTTGTTATTAATAGGCCCCATTAAAACCAACAGGCTGGGTTTGTCTGCAATGTGTAAAAACAGAACATTCTGCATTTAAAAGCAGTACAACATGTCGCAATGAGCTGCAGCACACATTAAACGGTAAGCTCACCTTTAAGGAAAAAATAAATGTGCACATTTTTTCAGAAAAAAAATGTGCATCTATTATTTTTTTCCAACAGGAGCCTGGACAGCAATGCACCCACAATTAGTGCATTGCAGGTATAAGGTCAGACCCCTGCATACTCTACCTCCAATTTTTTGCCTGTACCTTTGTGCAGGTTTTCAGTTAGAAAGCTGGATGAAAAGTAAATGGACTATGAATGCGCTTTCTCCAATGGGAGGAAGGATTTCCTCAACACTAGAGCAAGAATCCTGAGCCATTATGCCAAAGACAATCTGCTCTTAAGTGTCGAGCAAGTCTGTTTGTCTAGAGACTTAACTGACTTGTCCCACGAGGATAAAATGCTGTGCTGTAGGGGTCTGCAGTAAAATTAAGCGGGGTCGAGGCGCGCACCCCCCTCCCCCAGAAAGTGGCTTGCTAGGGGGTACAACAAGGCAGGTAAGGTCAGGAGCGCTGGCAGGGGACCCCAGAGGAGGAGAATTGGGGCTGCTCTGTGTAAAACCTTTGCACAGAGCAGATAATTATAACATGTTTGTTTGTCTCATGCAGAGTCTGCGGATTTAAGAGTCTGGGAGTGGTTAGAAGGTTTTCTTGGGGATGAAAACTTTGGCCTGAGTCGTATGCAGGAGAAAGCCCAGATACTCCAAGCTATACGTATGTTCCAGTGCTACCTTCTAAAGATTCAGATAATATCCTTACCTTTAAGGTCTGGACAGTCATCATCATATTGTCAGTCAGAATTGATATATGTATTAAAGTGGAAGTCCACCCAAACACACAATTCTCCTCTGCAATCATTAATGTGAGCCAAGTTCAGCCTTACATCTCAAAATGAAAAAATCCCACTTTTTCTACCTTTATTTTGCAGAATTAAGTGCCGTCACAACTTCAAATCTACTTCCTTCGGAGACAAAAATCAGCCAGTGGGTGTGGCTACTGAAAGTTAGTGACATCACCTGAAAGCTAGTGACATCACTTCCTGGAAGGGACACTTCCTGTGTAGCCAGTGGGTGTATACAGGATGGGAGGAGCTGAGGGGGGCGAGGGGAAGTACACATATACAGTATTGCTGTGCACAGGAGAAGGGAGCTGGGGGGATGACTGTCAATGTGGCTGGAAGTGCTCTGTTGTCTCAGCTCACAGTCTACAATGATCATAGTACAGGCAACCACAGGTGCCTGCACTACTTTGATCCAGAGAGTGTAAAGTTGGATCAAAGCTTCACTTAAAGTTGCATTAAAGCTGCACTCTAAATCGTGCAACTTTGTGGTTGCAATAGTTGAAACGGACACTAAGGCTCCACTAGTATGAATTGTCATGCGACTTTGGACACAAAATTGCATGACAAGTCACAGCCAATTGATTTCAGTGGCACCTGGTCCCATCTATGCAACTTTGAAAAATACCTGCATAGCTTGTATGTGACTTTTGATGCAACTTTGATCCAGAGTGTAAAGTTGGAATAAAGCTGCACTCTAAATCATGCAACTTTGGGGTTGCAATAGTAGAAACGTAGACTAAGGCTCTGTTTCCACTAATATGATTTGTCATGCAATTTTGGACACAAAGTCGCATGACAAGTCACAGCCCACTGATTTCAAAGGCACCTGTCCCCATCTATGTGACTTTGAAAATCAGCGACTTTGAAAAGAAACCTGCAATGCTTTGATGCGACTTTTATCCAGAGAGTATAAAGTTGCATTAAAGTCACACTCCAAAGTTGCACGCTAGCCTTAGGCTACGTTTTCACTAGTGCAACTCCAAAGTTGTGCGATTTAGAATGCAACTACTTTAAGTGCAGCTTTGATCCAACTTCACACTCTGGATCAAAGTTGCATGAAAGTAGTGCAGGCACCTTTTCAAAGTTGCATAGATGGGAACGTTTGCCATGGAAATCATTGGGCTGTGACTTGTAATGTGACTGTGTCCAAAGTCGCATGACAAATTGTACTAGTGGAGCCTTAAACTCATTACTCACACCATGCACACAGTGCCACACCACGTACAGAGTGCCATCACAGAGCCACACCAAGCACACAGTGCCACACCATGTACAGAGTGCCACACCATGTACAGAGTGCCACACCATGTACAGAGTGCCACACCATGTACAGAGTGCCATCACAGTGCCACACCATGCACAAATGTTCTGTTGAAAATTAATAATAATAAAAAAAACAAAAAAACAACAATAATAATAATCCTAATACACATGCATAAAAGAGCTTTCAAATATATATGTGTATTTTGTATAAAATACACACAATCCCGGGCACAGTGGTGTAGTGGGATTGTGTGTATATTATGACATCGGCAGTTCCTAATTGGCCCCAGCAGCAGGATTTGCCCATACTCTTCAGATTCATTTGGCTGACTTCCACCAGACTGTGACATCACTTCCGGGCTTCGTACACAGTGCGAGCGGCTGCTGTATACTGGCCCCAACAGTTCCTGTGCCTGCAGTTTGGTTCCCCTTTCATGAAACCCCTGGCCTCACGGTTCTGGACGGGCCCCCCACCAGTGGTGCTCCTGTGTTTTGTCCAGCGGCTTTGTGCTGGGTTTCCCTAAGCCCCTGTGTCATCCATGCGGCTTCAGCCTCCAGGTACTGTCAGTTTTTTAATTCAAGTCTCTGCGTGACCATCAATTGACTGCTGTATGCCTTGGTGAACATTTTATTATTTTTTTTAACAATAATAAAAAGTTTTTACTTTGCCTCTGAGGGTCCCATTTATGTCTGCTGATCAGCGCTGTTCACCCCTTTGATTATATGTCTTTTTTGTCCTGAAACTGATGCGGGGACCTTTCTCCACAAGTTAAACACGAGCGTCCCAGTTGCATAGGCTCCTCTCAGTGAGAGAAAGCAGAGGATGTGCCCAATTCAAGGAGAAACAGAAAAGTTAGCATCACGCAAGAAGGGAAAGCATTTTGCACAAGAGACCTATGTTGGGTGCACTCTTGAATGCCAATTTGGATTGCGCGAATGACCATGTCATTGAGAGTTACATGAATTTGCATCCATCCAGTTTGTCTTTTATTCGCTCAGACAAACCCCGTCAACTGGAGGTCACAAGGGTTTCATTACTTCAGGCAAGTTAGCCATGAGATATTAAACCTGAATCACATACAGTACAATCCTACTGTAAGCAAACTTTGGTGTAGTCACAGGACGACACTTGCTAAAGAGGAGGCTCGAGTATGTTCATCAAAGATTCTTTGAAAGAGAACCAAAAAAGCTGCAATATTAGTCACAGGGTTGCCTTTTCTCCAGAGTAGGGAGGTCCAGGTTCCTCAAAGAGCAGGGGAACTTACATATGTCACTTTAGTATGGTCTATAGAAAGATATGTGGCTGTAGCTCAAACTGTATAACACACTATTTTATGAACCAGAAGCAACCGTTGGGATCCCTAGAGAAGCCTGTAGGAGGTAGCAAGGATAGCTAGAATGTGACAGACTGCCACAATGGAGAGGGTTCTGAAGGAGCTGAAGATTTGGCAGCTGGACTGACAAGCACTTTTAGGTGATCCAAACAAATTAAAAGGGTGTTTGGATGTTGAAACACCTGCACTTTATGTGCATCCTAGGCATCTAGCCGTTTACAGAGACGCTCACCTAGATTAGTAGACTGGGGTATATCAGACAGATACATGGTTCAAACAAACTGCAACAGAAAGAGAGATAGTTCCGGAAATCACAAGAATGTATCTGAGGCTGCATGGAGACATGGGGGTCATGGGGTAACACAGGATGCCTAAGATCTGGAGTCATAGGATAACAATGATCCTAGTGACTCCAATGCAAAGCTGAGAATCCTGTATCTCAATGAATGCAGGGGTCGCTGGAGACACCAGAGTGCGCGCGCAGGGATCGCTGGAGACACAGGAGAGCGTGCGCACACAGGGGTCACTGGAGACACTGGAAAGCGTGCGCACACAGGGATTTATGGAGACACAGGAGCACACAGGGGTCGCTGGAGACACATGGGTCACAAACGCAGGGTGCACATATGTTTCTGGAAGTGTGGGGGGAGGGCTTAGCATAGAGTAGTTAAATTACAGAGTTAGGACTGCAGTACACTGGGGTGCCATGATGTGGCCTCTGCAGCTTACACACATATTTGCAAATGTGTGCAAACTGAACCCCTTATTTTTAACGTGAACTGTACAGCCGTAGTTAAAAGTTTTGCGAATGAGACAAATATTAATTTCCACAAAGCCTGCCGCCTCATTTTTTTATTGATGGCAATTTGCATATACTCCAAAATGCTATAAAGAGTGATCAGATGAATTGTAATTAATTGCAGTCCCTCTTGGCCATGAAAATGAACTTAATCTCATGAAAGAAAACTTTGCATTTGTGAAGAAGGCTTCAGGGTGCCTATGAAAGTCCAGCAAATGCCAGGACTGTCTCAGTCCAGTACAGGACAGTTGATTTAATTGCTGGATCGGGGCACCGCCAGTGCAGAGCTTGATCAGGAATGGCAGCAGGCAGGTGTAAGTGCATCTGCACACACATTGAGAAGACTTTTGGAGGATGGCCTGGCATCAAGGGCAGCAAAGAAGACACCTTTCTCCAGGAATAACATCAGGGACAGACTGTTATTCTGCAAAAATTACAAGGATTGGACTGCTGAGGACTGGGGTAAAGTCATTTTCTCTGATGAGTCCCCTGTCCGATTGTTTGGGGCATCCAGAAAAAAACCTTGTCCGGAGAAGAAAAGGTGAGCGCTACCATTAGTCCTGTGTCATGCCAACAGTAAAGCAACCTGGGACCATTCATGTGTGGGGTTGCTTCTCAGCCAAGGCTCACTAACAATTTTGCCTAAGAACACAGCCATGAATAAAGAATGGTAACAAAACATCCTCCAAGAGCAACTTCTCCCAATCATGCAAGAACAGTTTGGTGCCACAGTCTGACGTATGGGACTTACCAGAAACAAACGGCAATGGAGCGGAGAGCCGAAGCGGTTCGCAATCTGAGGCAGATGACACTGTTCCCCTGGAAGATCCGCACGCTGCTCTGCTGCCCTGGGACACTGTGAGTAATTTACCTATGCCCCAAAGATCACACAAGGCCCAAACCGCGAGCTCGCCTGAACAGGAACCCACACTGAGAGACATCTTCTCAGCTGTCACCTCATGTAATCTTTCTATCACGGCACTTGCATCAGAGGTTAAGGGGATGAAGACAGAGATGTCTTTCCTGCGTCAGGATATGCAAAAATTAAGGGATCGGACCTCTGCCATTGAGGGACGTATTAGCATTATAGAAGACGACTGGGCCCCCATGCAAAGGGACTCACATGCTCAACAAATAATGGTAGCTAAACATGCTGCGAAACTCGATGATTTAGAAAACAGGCTACGCAGAAATAACGTCAGAGCTATTGGTATCCCTGAAAAAAATGGAGGGCAGGAATCCGGTCGATTTTATTGAAAAATGGCTGCTGGATAAATTTGGGAAGGACTCGTTCTCCCCCATGTTTGCAGTGGAGCGGGCGCATAGGGTTCCGTCTAGGCCTTTGCCCCCAGGCAATCCTCCTAGAGCATTTCTTTTCAAAATGCTTCATTACAGAGACAGAGACATAATTCTATCAAAAGCCCGCACTCTGGGAGAAGCCCTGGTGATTGAAAACTCCAAAATATCACTGTTTCCAGACTTCTCGGCTGATGTACAGAAGCAGAGGGCCCAGTTCAATGATGTTAAAAAGAGACTCCGCTCTCTGGAATTACAATATTCTATGCTCTATCCGGCTCGTCTTCGTGTAGTAGCCAGGGACGAGGTGCATTTTTTTGAGAGGCCTGCGATGGCGGTGCAATGGCTGGACAGAGAGGAAAAATCCTTACGAGAAGATCTAAGCAGAAGACGCAGAAATACCTGAAGATCAATACCCTTCCATATTCTCTGAGAGGAAAATTTCTTTTAATAAAGCAATGACGGTGCAATTGTTATCCGTTCACAATAGTTCTAGTCACAAGATGGCAATATTTGCTTCAAGGCGGAGGATACCACATGGACAATTTACTGATGGTAGATAAGTCTATGCAAGTAAATCAAGGCCTGTTGCCTTTTGGCTCTTCAAAGCCGGCTACTGAATTGAGCCCCCCAGTTGCAGGTCCTACGTGGACGCTACAGTTTCTGTTTTATTTTGTTCTTTTCATTTTGATTTTTGTCCCCAGGGACATAGTTAATGCATTGGTCCTGGTACTGCTTCAACGATTCCTGCCTGGCCTAGGGAGGCTGTGCCGAAGACTGCCTAATTTTTATGGTCTTGTTCGACATGCTAATGATGGCTCTCTGGAGCATTCTTTATGTGCCCTATATAACTTACCTTCATTTATTTATGTTTTAATGCTTTATGGCTAAACAGATAATACTTACTAGCTGGAATGTTAGAGGCCTGGGAGACAGAGTGAAACGCCTAGCTGTATTGCACACGCTTCAACGCATGGAATCTTCAGTAGTGTGTCTTCAGGAGACACATATGTTACCTGCTCAGGAATCCCCATTCTCTACAAAATTATTTACCGTTCAGTTTCACTCTGTCTTCTCCTCCTATGCTAGGGGTGTCAGCATTCTGATAGGCAAAGATATAAGTTTTACTCATACATTATAGGTTGTTGACCCTCACGGTCGCTATGTTTTTCTAATATGTTCACTAGATGGGTTAAAATGCATTATTGGAAATATATATATACCACCTCCCTTTTCGATAGAGGTTGTTAAGACGTTGGCCTCCTTCCTCTCACAACATCCGGGGATACCAGCAATTATTGTTGGGGATTTCAACAATTATTTGGATGCAGAGCTAGACAAAATGACCGCAAAGATCCCTTTGGGTGGGGTGAGGGGAGGAAAGACGTCCTTTGCCCGCCTTATTGCGGAACTAGGATTGAGAGATGTCTGGAGGATGAGTCATACGCAGACAAAAAGTTATTCATGTTTTTCTGCTACACATAAAGGTCTCTCCAGGATTGATCTCGGTCTGGGTAATGATTTGATGCTCCCATTGGTAACTTCTACAAAATATGAAGTACGAACTGTCTCTGATCATTCTCCCCTATGCATAGAGATTTCCACATCGGGTGTTCTAAAGAGGAACTACTGGAAACTCAACCCTTTTTGGTTGTCATTACTTCCTACACCTGACCCCATTTTTGATAACTTAGAATCTTTCATTAGGTTTAACAAACCTTCATCTAGCCCGGGAATTTTTTGGGACACATTAAAAGCATTTCTGAGAGGCCAATTTATCAGATCTATTAATACCATTAAGACCGAGACCAAGAACTGGGAACAAACTGTGTTGAGAGAGGTTAAGAGGACTGAGTCTGCCTTTATCGAATCCCCCTCGGAGAGCACCGAGAGATCTTTTCTTGAGGCTCAGCATATGGCCAACCATCTAATATTAACCACTGCGGAAAAGAAAAGGTTTTTTCTTCAACAAAAATATTTTGAGGAGGGAGAAACCACGGGGCATATGCTTGCTATGATGATACGTTCCCAAAAGGGATCATCCCACATAGAATCAATCATGGGCCCATCGGGCTCTCTGGTTTCCTCACATGTTGAGATATTATCTACGTTCAGAGATTTCTATGCTGATGTGTACTCCACGAAAGTCAATCCTACCTTGTTGGAAATTAATGCTTTCCTAGATCAATGCCAGTTACCGCAGCTCCCGCCCCAAGACGTAGCACAATTGAATGCTCCTCTTGAAGCTGAGGAGCTACTGGAGCCGTTGGCGCTTTCCTCTCCTGGTAAGTCTCCGGGATCGGATGGCTTGCCGGCGGAGGTGTATAAGCGCTACTCTGAAACTCTAATAGCACACCTAAAGGATGTATTTGAGGATGCCAAAAAAATAGGAAGTTTACCCCAATCCATGAATGAAGCAATTATTGTTCTTCTCCTTAAACCGGGTAAAGCGGCCCATCTACCTGACTCGTATAGGCCCATATCTTTATTGACAACAGATGTTAAGATGTTGGCAAGGGTGCTGGCCACAAGACTTGCTAAAGTCATACACAAAGTGGTGCATAGGGACCAATCCGGGTTTATCCCGTCGAGATCCACAGCCCTTAATATAAGAAGACTTTTTCTTAACCTCCAGATCCCTGTCGACAACCCTGGCAAAAGAGCAATATTATCATTGGATGCTGCCAAGGCTTTCGACAGCGTCGAATGGCCATACCTATGGGAAACCTTGAAGCGTTTTGGCTTAGGAGCTAATTTTATTCAATGGGTTAAGTTGCTGTATTCGGCCCCCACAGCCAGGATCCGCGTAAATGGTGATCTTTCAGATTCATTTCCTCTTTTTAGAGGTACGAGGCAGGGGTGCCCACTTTCACCCCTGCTATTCGCACTGGCCCTTGAACCACTGGCAGAGGTGGTAAGAGCTTCACAGTCTATTGTGGGCTTTGTAAGAGGCCCAATTTCTGATAAGATCTCTCTTTATGCGGACGACACTTTGCTTTACTTGGGGGATGTGGAGGCTTCACTTACGAATGTAATGAAGATAATACAACATTTTGGTTCATTGTCGGGATTCTCCATTAATTGGAGTAAATCCGTAATTCTTCCGGTAGATGAGCCAATGGTTGATCTGCCGGTTAGTGCAAGTCCGCTTAAAGTGGTCTCCTCATTTAAATATCTAGGAATACATGTGACAGTCAATCCAAAAAAATACTTAGATGATAATTTACTACCTCTTTTTAAAAGACTTCAAATGACATGCAATACTTGGTGTAAACTCCCCTTATCAGTAATTGGTAGAATAAATCTAATCAAAATGGTTTGGGGACCTCAGCTTCTGTACATCATGCACAACTCTCCACAATGGATACCCCGAAAGTGGTTTAATCGTATTGAGACATTGTTTAGATCCCTAATCTGGAGGAAAAAAGTTGCTAGAATAAGTCTTTCCACCTTGCAGTATGGTAAAGATCGGGGGGGAGCTGCGGTTCCCAACCCTAAACTATATTTTTATGCCTCTCAATTGCAACACTTGAGTGGTCTTGGATTGCTAAACGACTTTGACTCGGTCGAAAGCATGCTGCGAACTGGAACATTAAATACATCAGTGCTGGCAATTTTAGAGGCGGGATTGTTACACCTACCACAAACGGCCCCCACCATAGTTCTTTTCAAAAAATTATGGTCTACGGTTAAATCTAAATTACAAGTTCTGGGCTTCCTAGCAGAGACTCCCCTATGGAACAATCCGAACCTAGCAGAAGTATATAAACTGGAGGGTTTCCAGTTGTGGAGGAATGCCGGAATTCATAATATTTCTCAATTATTTCACCAAAATATTTTAAAATCTTTTATGGAGTTACAGTCGGAGTTTGGGCTTCCCAGACATCAATTCTACCGATATCTTCAGTTACGTCATGCCCTTCAGATTCAAGGCCGGTCAGCTGCTCTTGTTCTCGTTACCCATCCCCTAATAAATGACATTTTCTATGGTCAGGAAAAAAAGGGTCTTATATCTCACATTTACTCACAGTTGCTTCTTGCTATACAAGACACTGCAAACTTACCATGTAGACGTAGATGGATAGAGGACCTGGGAGAGGTGAGTGAAGATATCTGGGACACATGCCTTCAGACAGGGCCATTAACTTCTGTATCACAAACACATAGACTCTCGCATTTATTCTTGCTACACAGAGCTTATCGTACGCCAATACAATTACATAGATGGGGCAGAAGGGATTCTCCCTTGTGCCCTAAACGGTGTGGAGAGGAGGGGTCACTGATTCATTTGATTTGGCGCTGCCCCAAACTACACCGTTATTGGGGTGACGTTACCGATACAATTTCAGCAGTATTTCAAATAAGGGTCCCCTTGGATCCTTTGATATGTATTTTGGGAGCAATTGATAAAGAAATATACCCCCCTCCTAATAATATAGCAATAATCAGATTATTATACCTGGCCCGTAAGTTGGTGGCCAGATTCTGGCTATCTGTAAATGTTCCTACCAAAAAACAATGGATAGAACAGGTAAATTATATCCTTATCAGAGAACATTTAACATATCAGCATAGAAATGCATCTCGAAAATTTAATTCTATATGGCAGCCTTGGTTGGATTCCCCGGGTTTGGCACCCCCACAATTAATTATGCACAGAATATTTCAAGTTTAAGTGTATACTGCTTGCGTGACAGAGGCGGTAATTGGTGTATTCATGATGTGTACCCGGGAGACTAAACCTATTTATGCAGTACAGGAACAAGGTTTATGGTTAGATGACCAGTTGGTCGTCTGGTAGCTGTGTTGGGTGGGAGAATTTTTGTTCTCTTACGCAATACGGCTTGTTGTTATACATATGTAAAATCTATTTGATGCCACTGCTGTAACAATCTTTATTTACATTGAATATACATGGTCAAGAAAGCATTGAGTGTTCTGAGTTCAAAACATATATAATGTCATATTTAATGCTCGATTGTCTACTTTGTATTATGTCTTTATGGCTCAATAAAGAATTTTCTGATTTAAAAAAAAGAACAGTTTGGTGAGGAACAATGCCTTTTCCTGCATGGTGGAGCACCTTACCATAAGACAAAAGTGTTAACTAAGTGGTTTGGGGAACAAAACATCAAAAGTTTGGGTCCATGGCCAGGAATCTCCCCAGACCCTAATCCCATTGAGAACTTGTGGTCAATTCTCAAGAGGCGGGTGAACAAAAAAACCCCCAAATTCTGGCAAACTCCAAGCATTGATTATGTAAGGATGGGCTGCCATCCGTCAAGATGTGGCCCAGAAGTTGACAGCATGCCAGGGCGAAATGCAGAGGTCTTGAAAAAGAAGGGTCAACACTGAAAATATTGACTTTGCATAAATTTAATGTAATTGTCAATAACAGCCTTTGACACTTATGAAATGCTTCTAATTATACTTCAGTACATCATAGTAACATCTGACAAAAAGATCTAAAAATCACTGAAGCAGCAGACTTTGTAAAAATAAACATTTGTGTTATTCTCAAAACTTTTGGACACGGCTGTAAGACAAAGTCAATTTGATTTGTTGCAGGTTGGCTGGTTAGGTGAGCTGGGAATTTTTGTTTGTTTTTTGACATGCGTTGCCCTTCCATGTGCTCTTGCTGTAAAGGTCAGTTATAGGTTGGGGCAGTTGCCATTTGTTTGTATAGTTGATGAATTATTGTGGGGGCGCACTGGATACCATTGCTGCCACTGAGCTATTGCTGGGTGTCCAGTGCTTATCTGTACCTTTAAGTAGGGGTGGGCTTCCTCCAGGTGAGCTGGGAATTTTTATTTGCTTTTTGAAATATGTTATCGTTCCATGTGATCCTTGCTGTAAAGGCCAGTTATAAGTCGGGGTGAGACCAGTTAGTGGGGAGCTTTTTACCTTAAGGCAAGGAATGCCTTAAGGTAAAAAACTGAGGCTTTGGAACCACTTTAACCACTTCCCAACCAGCACATATATGTCGGCAGGTTGGCAGCCCTGCGCAAAACAACGTACAGGTACGTCGGCTCCTTTAAGAGCCTTAGCAGGCGTGCGCTGCATGGCGTGGGAATCGATGTGCGTGGCAGGCGGTCATGATGACCACTGGCCATCCGCGATCGCAGGCACGAGAGGCACAACGGGGATCTGTGTGTGTAAACACACAAATCCTGGTTCTGTCAGGAGAGGAGAGACCGTTTGTGTGTTTCTATTAGTTAGGAACAACGATATGTCTCCATCTCTAGTCACTCCTATCCCCCCATAGTTAGAACACACGCTGCGGGAACACATTTAACCCCTTGCTTGCCCCCTAGTGTTAACTCCTTTCTTTGCAAGTGACATTTATACAGTAATCAGTGGCTATTTTTAGCTCTATAAATGTCAATGGTCCCAAAAAGTGTCAAAAGTGTCCGATCTGTCTGCCACAATGTTGCAGTCTCGATAAAAAAAAAAAAAAAAAAAAAAATTGCTGCCATTACTAGTAAAAAATAAATAAAATAATAAAAATGCCATAAATCTATCCCCTTCTTTGTAGGCGCTATAATTTTTGCACAAACCAGTATACGCTTATTGTGGTTTTTTTTTTACCAAAAATATGTAGAAGAATACATATCGAAATAAACTGATGCAGAATTTTTTTTCTCCCTTTTAATTTGGGGATATTTATTATAGCAAAAAATATTGTTTTTTCTTTTTCAAAATTGTCGCTTTTTTTGTTTATAGTGCAAAAAATATAAACAGCAGGAGGTGATCAAATACCACCAAAAGAAAGCTCTATTTGTGGGAAAAAAGGACGTACATTTTGTTTGGGTACAGTGTCACGCGACCATGCAATTGTCAGTTAAAGTGACACAGTGCCGTATCGCAAAAAATGGCCTGTCAGGAAGGGGCAAATCCTTCCGGGGCTGAACCGGTTAAAAAATAAGGCATGAACACATTAACTTCTTTCTTATAAGTACACTTTAGTTCTTGGCATCAGTTTTAAACCATGCCCAGGAAAAGGGCATGGCCTTTCTGCAAAAGGGCACAGGGGTTGAGTCACTAAAGGCATATAGACAGTTTACTATGCAAGGGAATTTCCCCAGAGCTTGATGAATTAAGTGATTTTTTTTTTCTCACAAAGTTGTCATTGTATTTCAAATTTTAGTTGTCAAGTTATTGCACACACACACACACACAACATGGGCATACATACAATTAAACCCCAACACACATTCTGCTATGCCTCCTGAGTACAGGGATACCACGTGTGAGTTTTTCACAGCGTAGTGGCACTGAGGGGGTCACAATCCAAGGACCACCTTTGGGCGTTCCAGGGCCATGAATTACACATCTAATATCCTGACTACCTATCACATAGTCGGAGGCCCAGGAGCACCATGACAATAGAAACACTCACAAAAAGACCCCATCTTGGAAAGCAAACGCTACAAATTATTTTCCCGAAAGGCATAGAGTCTTTTGAAAATGTAATTTTTTTGCCACGAGTTTTCGGAAAATGCAGGAAAGTGAAAATGTATATTTTTTTTTTTTTTTTTTTTTTACACAAAGTTGTTAATTGATAGGATATTTTCTAACAGACATCATAAGCATACATAGCATAGCATAGCATCACACTGGTCCGACATTCGCTCCGACTTTGCATGACATGCTATAATCAATGGTTCCCTATGAGAGCCATCTTAACTGGTTCTACGTGCGAAGGTCTGACTTTGAAAATGCTTTCTGCGCTACTTTGGTCTGACTTGGGTAACATTTCAGCTCATTGATTTGAATGTAAGTTGCATCCAAGTCAGATCATCATCTTAACTGATCCGACTTGTGGCATGCGACTTGTGCTCTGATCTTGAGGGGGAACCCCATGGCAAAATTTAAAATAAATAAAGTGTGGGGTCCTCCCCAGATCAATACCAGGCCCTTCGAGCCTGGTGTGGATCTTGAGGGGGAACCCCACGGCAATTTTGTTTTTAAAAATGGCATGGCGTCCCTCCTAAAATCCATACCAGACCCATATCGGAGCATGTAGCCTGGCAGGCCTTGAAAGGGGGACGAGTGCCCCCCCAGACCATACCAGGCCACATGCCCTCAACATGGGGGCGTGGGTGCTCTCCCACCCCACAGCACCTTGTCAACATGTTGATGGGGACAAGGGCCTCTTCCCGACAACCCTGGCTGGTGGTTGTGGGGGTCTTCCGGCAGGGGGCTTATCGGAATCCCCTATCCATTCATCAAAAGAAAAAGTGTAGTGTTACAAAAAAACAAGACAATTTTGGAATAGTCCTTTATTAAAAATGAAGAATGTCCCCCATCGTAGTTTGGGCCTACTCTCGCCAACCCGGTCTTCCTCCAACGCTGGCTTCCACTGTTATGTCAGGTCCAGTGTCTGCCATTTGTAATATAGCCATGGGGCGTGGCCATTCAGGGGATGTAACACGGGGACCCCGCCCCTGGTGACGGGGACAATATTGACTGGTGCAGCGGTGATCACGGACATTGTGGTATGACGTCGATGATCAGCGATACTCAGTGGTGTGTTGATGATTAGCGACACCATTAAGCAGTGTGGCGTGATCAGCGATACCCATAAGTACTGTGGCGCTGATCAGGGACATCGTAAGGGGCATGGTGCTGATATCTATCAAGATATAGATAGATATATCTATATATATATCTATATATATATCTATATATATATATATCTATATATATATATATCTATATATATATCTATATATATATATATATATATATATATATATATATATCTATATATATATCTATCTATATATATCTATATATATCTATCTATATATATCTATATATATATATCTATATATATCTATATCTATATATCTATATATATATCTATATATATCTATATATATATATATATATATATATATCTATATATATATATCTATATATATATATCTATCTATATATATCTATCTATCTATCTATCTATCTATCTATCTATCTATCTATCTATCTATATCTATATCTATATCTATATATATATATATATATAAATAAATTTATATATACACACACATTTATTTATTTTTACATATTGTCACCCTAGCAGTACAGTGTCACCATAGTGATAGATAGATATATATATATATATATATATATCTATCTATCTATCTATCTATCTATTTTTTTTGCACTGTGATTGCTTTTACAACCATAATGACTGTAAAAGCAATAATTTCTCACTTTCTCCAACTGCATTCCTGCACATTTTTACAGTGCTTAAACGCTTGCCGACCAGCCGCCGTGATTATATTGTGGCAGGTCGGCACGTTCCAGCGAGCCGTCATAGCTATACATTGGCTCCTTTAAGCGGGATAGCAGGCGCGCGCCCTCTGCACAGTGGGGGTGCCGATGCTTGTGACCACCGGTCACAAGAGGCAGAACAGCGACGTGTGTGTGTATAAACACACAAATCCCTGTTCTGTGAGGAGAGACAGATGGTGAGTTCCTAATAGCTACGAACCACGATCTGTCATCCCCTCTAATCAGTCCCCTCCTCCTACAGTTAGAACACACAGTCAGGGAACACAGTTAACCACTTGATCGCCCCCTAGTGTTAACCCCTTCCCTGCCAGTGACATTTATACAGTATTCAGTGCATATTTATAGCACTGATCGACACTTAATTATTGTATAATTGTCAATCATCCCAAAAATGTGTCATAAGTGTCTGATGTGTCCGCCATAATGTCGCAGTCACAATAAAAATCGCAGATCGCCGCCATTACTAAAAAAAAACAATAATAAAAATGCTATAAATCTATCCCCTATTTTGTAGACGCTATAGCTTTTGCACAAAACAATAACATACGCTTATTGTGATTTTTTATTACCAAAAATATGTAGAAGAATACATAACGGCCTAAACTGAGAAAAAAATTTGCTTTTTTTAAAAAAAACTGGGGCTATTTATTATAGCAAAAAGTACAAAATATTGTGTTTTTTCCAAATTGTCGCGCTTTTTTGTTTACGCGCAAAAAATAAAAACCGCAGAGATGATCAAATATCACCAAAAGAAAGCTCTATTTGTGGGAAACAAAGGACATCAATTTTGTTTGGGTACAGTGTCGCATGACCACGCAATTGTCAGTTAAAGTGACGCAGTGCCGTATCGCAAAAAATGCTCTGGTCATTGAGAGGCCAAATCTTCCGGGGCTTAAGTGGTTAATACTTTAGTTGTCCAATTGTTTTAACTTTGGTCACTCTAAATAAAATCCAAACTTGGCTTTGCTTCAAGGTGCCTTTAGGTGGACTTAGTTTGTCACTTTCAATTACCAGCTAGTTATCAAAGATATTCCCTACTACGCAATGTATTACTATGTACAAATGAGGCATTTTTATGCCTAACAATATGAAATGTCTCCAACATCCCCACCAAAAATGTTCAAGAAAATCTGCTGTGAGTTTAGAACTTGCATGGTCCTTTCTCAAATAGCATTTTTTCTAACTCCCTTTCATATATGATTAAATGGTAAAATGAGTACACTACCCAGTTTTCTTCAGAGGAATGAGACAACATGCTAGATAATTTAGGCAAATGTACTAAATCATTGTCTGTCAGGGAGACCACCATTAAAGTGGAAGTCCAGTCAAAAATGAAAATGTTCCTATTAATTAGTATGTTAAATATCATTATCTTTGATATTATTCATTTTCTGGCTAGCTGATTGCCTAGCTTAGATAGTCAAATCTCAGCTACTTTCTGTTCTTCAGGGACAACTCTATTTCCCTTTATCTGAATTTGCCAAGCCATCTTTCACTTCCTGAAAAGGTTGTCAGTGGTTCTTAGACCAACATGCCTAGTCCTGCCCAGTTCCACCTCCATCCCTCCTATCCTTCACAGATCTCCTCCTGTCTTCAAAGCCTCATTCTGTTTGGCAGTTTCTCCTGAGAGAGAGAGGGGGGAGGGAGGACAGGTTTTGGAAGTATGTTATGTTCACTCTTCATGGTTCCAGCAGCACATAGCACACACACTGTTTGTTAGAAACTGTAAGAGAGATTACAATACAACGCGGTGCAGATTTTCTACAGTGTACAACCACATGGTTGTTTCCGCATGGCACTGTGATGGGGTTGTTTTAATTCTTACATTTCTCATGAATTAGGATGTACAATACCTCCTTATTGTTGAGATGGCACTGGGCAGGGAACCTATGATCAGCTCCTCCCATCCTCTATACACCCACTGGCTACACAGGAACAGTGCCCCTCCCTGGAAGTAATGTCACTAGCTTTCAGTAACCACACCCACTGCCTGCTTTTTACACTCAGAAAGAAGTAGAATTTAAGTCATGTGACAGCACTGGATTTAGCAAAATAAAGGTAGAAAAACTGGGATTTTTTCATTTTGAGGCATAAGGCTGAACTTGGCTCACAATAATTGCAGGGGAGAATTTAGGTGTTAGGGTGGACTTCCATTTTAACCACTTCCGGACCGCTGCACGCCGATGTACGTCCAAACTTTGCCGGTGGATATCGTCGTTATGGCAGCAGCTAGCTGCCATAACCCCGGTATTCTCGTTTTCGTGCGGTGGCCGGCTTTCTGATAAAAGTGGTCCCTGCGGCGGATTCGCAGCGAGATCACTTTTAATTGGTGGCGGGAGAGGGCCCCCCCACCCGGCGCGATCTGGTGCCCTCCACCGCTTACCAGAGCTGTCGGTAGCGGCGGAGGCGATCGCGTCCGTCTCCCTTCTGTGAGTGGAGACGAGTGAGGCTAAGATGGCGCCCACTCGTCTCCATGACACTGCTTGGCAGAAGCAGCACGTCACTTCTGCCCACGCCTCTTAGGCATATCTTTTTCAATGTAATTTTTTTTAAATTACTTTTTTTTTTTATTGCATTTTAGTGTAAATATGAGATCTGAGGTCTTTTTGACCCCAGATCTCATATTTAAGAGGTTCTGTCATGCTTTTTTCTAGGATGTTTACATTCCTTGTAATAGGAATAAAAGTGACACTTTTTTTTTTTTTTTTTTTTTAAACAGTGTAAGAATAAATAAAATAATGTAAAATAAATAATAAAAATAGAATTTTTTTAAAAAAAAAACCTCTGTCCCGACGAGCTCGCGCGCAGAAGCAAACGCATACACGAGTAGCGCCCACATATGAAAACGGTGGTCAAACCACACATGTGAGGTATCGCCGCGACCGGTAGAGCGAGAGCAATAATTCTAGCCCTAGACCTCCTCTCTAACGCTAAAAACACGCAACCTGTAGAATTTTTTAAACTTCACCTATGGAGATTTTTGAGGGTAAAAGTTTGACGCCATTCCACAAGAGGGTGCAATTTTGAAGCGTGACATGTTGGGTATCAATTTACTTGGTGTAACATTATATTTCACAATATAAAAAAAAATTGGGCTAACTTTACTGTGGTCTTATTTTTTTATTCAAAAAAGTTAATTTTTTCCAAAAAAAGTGCGCTTATAAGACCGCTGCGCAAATACGGTGCAAAAAAAAGTATTGCAACGACCTCCATTTTATTCTCTAGGGTGTTAGAAAAAAAACATATCATGTTTGGGGGTTCTAAGTAATTTTCTAGCAACCTGTTTTAAACATGTAAACACCTAAAATCCAAAACGAGGCTAGTCCTTAAGTGGTTAAGTTACTTACTAGGTGGTATTTTACATCAGCAAAACTTCATGTTATATACCCTGGAGTCTCTCATTTGTGCTTCAGAGGCTGTACAGCTAGAGGTTCACTGACACTATCATTGACACTACCAATGTGCCTTTATTTTGCACCCATTTCAGCTATTCTCCTCCAAGAAGACAGACTCATCCACACCATTTGTGTTGCAACATTATGGGTTATAGCCTTACATTGTAAATCTTCAGTTATTCTATTCACTTTAGTCATTGACAGAATACCATTATGCTAATGGAAATATTTTACACCCTAATGATAAAATGTTTCTATTCTCTGCCAAGTGGGATACCTGGATCTCCTAAAAATGCTCTTTTCTGCTGTGACTTAGGTTGTACTTTATATGAAGTGATTCTAGTGGATTCCCACCCTTCCACACCGGTACCGCTCCATGTTAGCGGTAAAGCGGCGCTAGTTTTAATGGCACTTTACCGTCGTTTTAGCTGTCCTTTTTTGGCCGCTGGAGGGGCACTTTTAACACCCGCTAGCGGCCGAAGAAAGGGTGAAATGCGCCCGAAAAGCGCCACTTCAACAGCGGTGCCCATTCATTTTAATGGGCAGGGACGGTGGAGGAGCGGTGTATACACCGCTTCAAAGTTGCTGCCCCTTTCACACTAGCAGGCCGATCAGGTCCGCCTGTCCGTTTTTTAGGCAGACCTTCCAGTCCCCTCTATGGGGTGGGGGGTATCAATAGCCATGTGCCCGTTGACAGCCATTAACATCTGATCAGATCAAAACAGATAGATGCCATCCATCTGGCGGATCAGGGGACAGTCAGGTGCAAACAGACTGGTGGTCCATTTACATCTGACTGCCCATAAAGAGCAGGCGCTGCCTGTGTCCGCTCTGCAGGTTATTCACTTCCGAAGGGATTTAGACACTGCAACATTTCTCAACAGAACCCCAACATTGCATCAGATGCTTGTAATGAGTCACTCGCTGTCTTAAAGGGCTAGCGCACAGCTTGCAAAGCGTCTGAGCAATGCGTCCACACACTAGCAGCCAGACCCTCTGTGTTCCAAAGTGACTTCTCAGCGTTTCCTAGTGTTATCTCTGTGTCCTCAATTGTTCTTGATGTTCTCAGTGTATCCCAGCCTGCATTCAGCTCTGTGAGCTTTGTGTACTGCAGCCAGCCCTGTGATCCTTGTGTACTCCAACCCGCAGTCATCTCAGTGATCCTTGGCACTCCAGCTTGAAGCCGGTCTTGTTGCCTGTGTAATTCAGGCTCCATTCATCGTGTCTCCTTGTGCTTTCCAGCATGACTCTGGTTACCAGTACCTGCTAATGCTTAGCTTGTTTCCTTATCTGTGCCTTTTCGTGTTTCCATGCAAGCCTACCTCTTTGGACAGCGTTACCTGCTGCCCTGTGATGCCTTCATTCCAGTGCTACTATGGACTCTCTCAAGCGCATTTACTATTTTCCAGTAGCTGCCTGCTCAGGTTTGTTTGCGAGTCACAACCCAGGCGTTACCTGCAGCTAAACCCATCTCCACTATCAGAAGCTCTAATGAGGACAAGGTAGCTGTTTAGACTCTGCCCTTCTAAAGATTCTCATGTCTGCTGTCATGCAGGTATACTGCGTTATGCCCACCAACGCCTTCAGGTATCTAGCCCATATCAAACTCCAGGTAGCCATCAGTGTCTCCTGCATGGCCAACAGCACTGCCTAGTCTAAGCTGATGCTACCAACTCCTGGAATCCCAGTCCATCCCCTAGGGGGAACAGTTGCCCAGTCCATGATAAACCAGTTTTGCTCTATCCAAAATAAAATCAAGGGTTTTGTTGGGCTGAATTTACAACTGCTATCACATGTGTTGTTGGAATCATTGGTAACAAACTTCTCAAAAATAATTAAAATTGGTCACAATGGGAAAAATCAGTTGGAATCAATGAAAATATCCTCATGTAAAGTACACTGTATAAAGTCTTTACCAAACAATCCTTCAGTAAAAAAATGACAGGAATACTTCTGATCCAGCCTGTTCCATGGGACTTCTGTTTAAGTGATATTGCCTCTGAGGCTTCCTATCTATATTTTTAAAAATTGCTGTGTAACATGTTCCAAAACATTATGCTGTATGTACCTAATGTTAAAAGATTTCACATTCATGTGAGGCAACAACAAAAGATTAAGATAGCGAGACTGGGATGCAATGCAATCTATTATGCCATGTGGCTTTTTTTCTAGGAGCAAATTTTAACTGTCCAGGCAGCGACAAACACTGCCTATGCCACCAGTAGTAATGAATCACTTGTAAAATATATGGCATGCAACAATGAGAAAAATATTCTTACTTGCAACCTTGTATTCATTTCAAGAAAGTAGAAATTCTTTTTCGAGTCAACAAGAAACTCTACTGTCCCTGCAGATGAATATTTCACAGCTTTGGCAAGGGCTACGGCCTGTTCTCCCATTCCTTTCCGAGTTTCTGGATCAAGAAATGTGCTGGCAAAATGGAAATATGTATTACATGTTAATGCACATTTGGGGTCACCATTCTAATTTAAGGTTAAAACAAAAATAATCAAGTTGCAGTTCAGCACACCATCAAGACAACGCTCCACCAAAATCTTCACATGTACCCAGTGAAGTGAACAGCCTCAGATGATACACAGAGATTAAACAAATCCTCCTACATAGATTTAACTTGTTTATCTGCAGCCCTCTCTTCCCTACACCCCTTCTAAAGGGCAGAATTCTGTTAAAAACCTTCTCCATCTGATAGTAGCACAGAGGAGGGGGCAGAAAGGCTGCAGTTACAATGTGTGAGAGCTGATTGGAGGAAAGGAACAAGCCTCCCTCCACACAGCAGAACTGTGTTGTGAATAGACAAGCTGCATGCTGAGCTCCCTCCCCAACACAAATTTTATCTCATATGTCAGGAAAACTATCAGAAGTGACTCATGCTGATAACAGAGGAACGAAGCACCAGAGAGAAACAACAACTTTGAGCTTTGTAGAGAGATAAGTAAACACTACAGATATACAGTATGTGCTATGCTCAGATTTCATGACTGTGGTTTACAACCACTTTAAGTGCTTTAGGTACTCAGTAAAGTCATGCCTATTTGTCTGTGGATGTTAAATAGGAAAACGTATCCCTGTGTCATACCAGTATTTGTTTTTCAGTATAAGACATTATATACTGTATACAGTATATACTAATTATGCAATCTACACACATGCAAACACATTGTTTGATATTTAACCCCTTCGTACAGACAGAACACATATATGCAGACTCACTGGACTGGGCTTTTGCCGTGCGTATCTGTGTTCATCCCTGGAGCAGGCAGCGCACTCCCAGCACATAAACCAGGGTCTCGCCGAGAGCCCCGGGTCCCGTATAAACAAACAGGACCTGGAACTCTTGATTCTGATTGGCTATCATAGTGATCAGTCACTATGAAGCCACCCCTGTGTTTCTCTCTCTGCGAATGGAGGAGAAAGGATACATTGCATCTTTCTCTCTCCTAGCATAGAAAACAAAAGTGTAAAAAAAAAAAAAAAAAGCTAGATCAAGGTTTGATCTAGGTAAGTGCCAGGGTTAGTGTTTGGGTCATGTAAGGGTCAAAGGTCAAGATCAAGGTCGGTATATTTTGGGCAGATTTTTTTTTTTTTTTAAATTAGTATCAGGTATTTTAGGTAGGACAAAAAAAAGCAAAAAGCACACTATTGTTTCTGGGCTGTACTACGGGTACAAACAAGAAATAACATACACGTATGTGGTATCGCTGCCATCGTCAGGAGCAGGAGAATTTATTTTGGGCTGTTCATTAGTGGTAGGTTATGGTAGTAGCAAAAAATATACAATTAAAAAAATATATTTTTATTATCTATTTTGGGCCAGTTTTCTTTTGAGGAAAGAAAAATAAGTAGATATCCATTACCATTTACCACCAAATGAAAGCCAAATTTGTCCTGAAAAAAAACAGGGTATAATTCACCTGGATTGCATAAAGCAGTTGCGATGATATATATGGTTTCACAAACACATGCCAAAGTTGCAAAATTGTGCTTAGGCATTAATATTTGTTTTACCCTTAGGCGTGAAGGGGTTAAGGAAGACAAGAAAAATTGAAATATGCAAGATTATAAATTCTAATTGCAATTGCACTTGTATTTAGTTTGGAAAATGCTAAAACCCCCAAATAAAAGTACATTTAAATACTTAGATTTACCTTTTTAAATACATTCAGCAAAATCAGACCGGTGTGGTAGTTTAGGCAGTTTCGGCACCAAGTATTTTTTCAAGACAAGGTTCTAACCTAACCCCTTATCTAACCCACAAATAAAGTCTCTATACTTGCTTACACCCATAATATGATGACATGATAACGCATCATGTCAATATTGTACACTAAAAACAAAAGTTCCAAAAAGGCTTCCACAAAATAAATATTTGCACAAAAAACAACTGCTTCACAAAAAAAAAAAAAAAGGAAACCAATTGTAAAAAAAAAAATGTAATTTTTTTGGGGTAACGGTTACCTTGTCTTGTCAGGTATCTGCTCCCACTTCCACTGGAATCACTGAGGAATTTCACACAGCGCAGCGCGGCTCGCACATTCACAATGGGGAGCTGGCTGTGAGCCACAAGGAGTCACAGCCAGCTTCCGGCAGTAAACATGCCGGAGATGGGGACCCGAAGACTGATAAAGAATCAATCTGAATGAGAACAGCACTATCCCTGAAAAGGTAAGTGTTCTTTTATTAAAAGTCAGCAGCTACAGTATTTGGTTTGATTTTTAATGTTTTTAAAGAGACTGAAGAACCTCTTTAACATAACAGCCGGATCCAGTAGTTCTTGGCACAGTGCAGCTTTCAGTGTTACAAGCAAATGTAAAAACAGTAAAAGAAAAATAAATTTAAAAAAAGTGTGTACAAGAATGTCCTTGACCCATATATAAAATTTAGCTTACCCTAAATAATTTTGTCAATATGTGTGTTATACACACACGTTCTGCTTCTTGCTATATAGTGCTATACAGTGGTTCTAATTTAGTCTAAAGGGTTGGCTAAGTATTCAGAAAAACTCCCTACCCTTCTGAAAGCTGATGCCCATCAAACCGCCCCCCTCCACTACCTCCACTCTCTATGCTTCTTCCTCTATCTACTCTCCCCCAACTGTTCACTACAGCTTGATGCTCCCTCCCCAATAGTATGATCTGAGCATAAGCGCCATCATATAATATCCCTCCCTATACTGTCAGTTAGACTTTGTACCCAGTTTTGAAATTTCTTCCACACACTTCTCCTTTACTGTACTTCCATATTCAAAATTTTTGGTTTCAGATCAAGATATATAAAGCAGTTTATGCATTTTCACCACCAATCTCTCATTTGGAGGAACGTATTGCACAATCCCTTAACTTCACTTGAAACCTTGAGATGCTTCACCTATACGATTAGTCCCCTACATATGAACCTTCAAGTTGCAAACTTTTAAAGATGTCCAATCGTGTGTTAGTTGACATTTGTGGTGGTTGTGGTTCTGTGTACTTATACAGTACTGTATCTATATTTCAACCTTTTTTCCCCCATGTATTATTTGTGTGAAATGTGTTTAAAACCAATTCCAGTAAAAATTTGGGCCGATTGTATTGGTTGGGTACCTTTGTTGGACTTACAAAAATTGGACTTACAAACGTGCTTTCGGAACACGTTTGTATATAGGGGACTTACTGTACTTTTATGCTATATTTGTCCTATCAATGGCAGGGCTGCAATGATTAGAGTTGCTAGTGTACAAATATCTACGTAGCCCACACTTTTTTTTTCTTTTTAAGGTAAGCACTGCAGCAAAAAAACGGAAAATTGTATCATAATTACCGTAATTTTCCTTTCCTGACGCCAATCCATGGCAGCATACTAGTGATAGGCTCCGCCTTTCTCCCCTCCCTCAGGACCAATGAAATAGCATAAATTAAAGGCCCGCCCCATTCCCATTCTTCGTAATTAGCTTGATACCGAAAACGCACAAGGGTGGGTCCGTATGCTGCCATGGATTGGCGTCAGGAAAGGAAAACTACGGTAAGTATGATACAATTTTCCGTTTTCCTGACGCCACCATGGCAGCATACTAGTGATACATATCCTAGCTGACAGGGTGGGTTCTACTTAACAAACCAAAATAATTATTGTATATATTTTCAAATGCGACAGAAGACTGAACCGTCATTCCTCCGAAGCCCACTGATGACAAGGCACCCAGATCTATTCTGTAAAGGTTGGAAAGGTATGCTGGGAAAAACATGCCACTTTCCTTTAGAATGAATCCATAGATGCTTTTAACTGGGCCGCCTATGAGGCCTCAACCCCTCTCGAGGAGGATGCATCCTGTCACTGAAGGAGACTCATGACCCATTTCCCATCTGCACAACCAATCTTGCTAAAGTCAAGGAGGCAACCTCTCTTGCCTGATGAATTCCATCTGGAACAGTGAAAGACTTATCATATGAACTGAAAAGAGCAATTGTGGACAGAAACTTCTTTAAAGCTCTGGGAATGACCAATTTGTGTGGTTTTCTTGCTTGAACATCTGGAAAGTTAGGCAATGGACAGATGATTGATAGATGGAGGGCTGTCGCTACCTCTGATATAAGCTGAACTACAGGATGCAGCTCTACTCCTGTAACAAAAGCAATATGCTTTTCTGAAGCTCTATGGGCTTGAAACTCAAACAGACTTCTGTTTGACTATTTGCGCTAAATACTGGTTAGTAAGTGATGTCTTAAACCGAACACTGCCCTGTTGGAGTAAACAGTTGAAATAAACCCCAACAGCATCAAAAGATTTTAATTGTGAAAGATTCTCTCTCGCGGTTGACGAAGCCTCCTGACTGTCTTCAAAAACTAAAGGGCCTTTGGCCAAATTAAACCTTGTTCTTGCTGACATCTGCAACCTCAAAAGAGTATAGGGTAAGGTTCATGTCCAATCTGACCTACAAGAAGACCAGAACAGCTGCCCCCAGAGGCGCAATAAGAATAATATCTTGCCATGCAAAATAGAAAAAAAACACAAGTTTGTTCCAGATCTTGGCATAGAGGCTGTTAGTAGAGTGCCTTTCGCACCCCCCAAAGTAGAGCTCACTCTTGGAGCAACTCTGGAGCAATCTAGGTTCTGCGGCTTCCCCTTCCCGCCATTATGCTTGCATCTCTGGTCTGTGCATGTGTGAAGGGGAATCGACTTCTGTATTCTGAAGTAGATAGCCAGGAAGCACTAAGACTCCTATGGTCAGAATGGAGGGGTGGTCGTGACTACCATGCTCATTCTTGACAGCTTCCAGAGGAATTTCATTACGAGAGAAGTTGGGGAAACATATACAGTAGGCTTGATTGCAGTTTCATGGAGAAACTCAGCTTCTATTCTCCGCTTTGGGGAGCGGAAACAGAGTCAGAGCTCTTCTTAAATTGGCATTTGCTGTGAGAAGCAAAGAAGCCTGTCTGTGGTAGGCCACCTGTGGACAAGCTTCCCCCTCATGCTCTGGCAAGCTTGCATGATGGACAGTATGTCCGTGTATTTCAGTCCCCTAGGAAGTAAATTTCTTCCGGAATTTGCTGGCGATCTTCCTACCCAGACATTCTGGGTTCTACATCTCTCAATAGCATATTGCCGCCAGATCCTCCCTGGAGCTGAAAATACGCAATTGCTGTCCTGCTGCTCAACCGCAAGATGACTGGTCACCCTTGATTCTGGGTAGCAAGGTCAAAGTGATAAAAAAGGCTGCCTGACCTTCCGGCGCTTTCGAGACTACCTTCCTTGGCTAGCAAACTCCGCTTGCCTTGACCGAACAGACCCTCGCAATGCGCCTTCCAGGCTGTATTGCCGATATGATTCATCACATTGATCCAGTCAGATGGTTTGTGACATCCTCAAAGTCTTTCCATCACCGCGGACCGCTATACATGCTGCGTGACACTGACCATAGCTGCGCCGGATCCTGTTTCCTCTGTTGTAGTTGAAACTAGCAACGGTGCCCATGTACCCAAGATATCATCGGTATGAATGACAACATTACAGCCAGGAGGCTGAGACACCTAGAAGTCCTCCAGGAAGTAGAGGAATCTGATCTCAGAATTCTCCTTATGACCGTCACCGTCCTTTTCTGATGGAAGCAAAACAGAGGAACCAGTAGAGCTCCCACAGGCACTTTAACTGTTGGAAAACAAAAGTTGGCATTTTTTTTTTTTTTTTTTAATGTAGAAAGGAATGATGCCCAGGTAGTGGCAAATCTGGAGACCCTGTTCTCCAAGAGGAACTTACATGGCACTGAAACCTCTGTGAATATTCTTAGAGATATTCATAGGCTAAAAGGTAGGTTGATAAAGCGGAGATGTGTCCAACCAATCAACAAATTTACTTACTTTGGAATAAAAAAGAAAAGAAAACATTTTCGGGTTGTGAGGCTAAGAATCCTGACGATCTAGCGAAAGCCTCCAGCCATCTTCTGCAAGCAAATGCTTCTCTCCAACCCCCGCAACCTACAAACAGGGGTGGGTAGGAAACCTACAATCTCTCCTGTAAGATGGGACCAGGACAGCTCCCCTCTGAGTCTGAAGTGTCTGTAAGTATTGTAACCGCCGTGGTTGCGGTGGATCTGGCAGCTCCGAGGATGAGAAAAAGGTGCGGAGAAGGAACATTGAGGAATCCACCGCAGTGACCATGAGTGCCTATCCTCCAAGGATCTGCACAATTCACTGTCTAGTAACCCATGATGCGTGCCCACTGGAACTTACCTTAAAAGTCTGGGCATGCACCCGGTAAAAGGGTTTTGTGGGCACCTGTGGTACACCCAAAAATTTTCATTTATGGACCTTATGAAAGGTTGCCCCTAGAGGAGCGAACCTAGTGGGAGAAACATATTTCTCCCTGTATTTTATGTAATATATATATATATATATATATATATATATATATTTTTTTTTTTTTTCTTTTTACTTTCCTGCTTTCTGTTATGGGAGAAGAACATACCCTCCTCCTGTCACTTCCAACATGGCTGTCTCTGGTTTCATATCAAACAGAGATCTTGCACTATAAAGTGACTATTCCAATTTTGTTTCTAGGAAGCCAAACACAGCCCCGGGTCTTAACCCAATGGGTACCCCTAGCCGTAACGGAGTATAGCATTGCCTTGGCCAGGCACCAGGTTGAGACTATTGCTGCTTCTGCAGGGAAATTTGCCAATACATCTTGGCCGGGTCCCAAGATATCACCCCTAAGGATTTCCTCTCCAACCATATCCTTGGAGCAGAAACCCAAAGTACCCGTCACCAAGGTAAGGGCCTCTGTTGAGTGGCAGGCCCTTCCCAGCCGCCACCCTATTGGACAACAGCCGGTCCCACTGTAGGCATGGATTTCAGCGATGCTATATCCGCCTTAAATTAAACCAGTTTCCTAATGGAAAAGTGATTGCTCATTGAAAGGGTAAATATGACTTTGTCTTTTAACCCATGTAACGGTCTGCATGACTGCCTGGATGCACAGTTCTCCAAAGAAAAACTGACACCAAGTAGCTCCAGATCTTCCTCTGGTGCAAGGGAGCTAAAATCATTTGCAGGCTGCACCCCCTCCTCAGGAGTACTGAGAGGATGAGTGATCCATGAGGCAGATTGTTCTGCTAGTAGCTAGACCCGCAACAAGGGGGCTGACTAGCTAGAGTAATTACAGTGAGTTTAAAACAGAAGTTTTGTGCCACCTTATAAGTAATAAGGACATTCGGTATTACCTGTCAGCTGCAAACTTCAACCAGACCGACTTCACTCACCAGCCTCCTGGGCATAGGCACTGCGCCACAGGTCCTGCAGGACTCTTGTTGGGGTGCTGGGTCTGAGAAAGAACAGCTAAGATGTTTTCCTTGGAACCTCTCTCCTGAGTGGGAGCGACATCCGAGCTATGCTCCTCTGAAGAACGTCCGCCTTTCTATGGCCTCTGGCTCTGGCCTTTGAGAGCGTGGGTGCGTGGAGCTGAAGCAATCCGCATAAGAGGGCACTCTTTTCCTGAAAACTTACCGACACATGGTCCCCACCCTAAGTGTTGAGGGTCTTTTGTATGGGTGGTGACTGATACTCGAACCATGGAGAAATGGGACGACCAGCTGAGAGATGGACAAAGCCGCAGAAAGACAGAGAAGAGGAAAAATAGATAAGGCAACAGCGACTTCGCTTCTCACTCTAATAATGTATATCTAAATATATACATCTACACTCTCTCCTTTCCCTTTTTTTTTTTTTTTTTTTTTTAAATATGCATGCATATATAAATACATGCACATACCGCTCCATATAACACCCCCCACACACATACATACCAACCAACATAAGAACACACACAAACATATACATACTGCAGAGGGTAAGCCTGGGGCAGGGTTAAGAAGGGGTTAATCGAAGAGGGCAGATATTTCCCCTTCAGACCTGCTAATTGTCAGCTGGGTTGAAAGACTCAGAGAAGAGCTGTTTGAGTAGGAATGAGAGACACAGGAGCATGCTGTGTGAATATGTCCATTGCTGGAAGGTGTGCTGGGTGAGCTTACCCACATAAAGACTGTAGCTCTGATTGGAGCCATGAACGGTTACCTATAAGCCTGTGTGCTGCTGAACTGTGAGCTGTATCTGTGTGCACAACCGTGTGACAAGACAAGTCTGTCTATCTTATGTTTAATTTGCCATTTTGCTGAATAAAGCCACTTTTGTTTTAATGGGCTGTCTCTGAGCCAGCTGTCCACCCCTCTGATCCCCTACAATACACACACATTATATATATACTTGTATGTGTGTGTGTGTGTGTGTGTGTGTGTGTGTGTGTGTGTGTGTGTGTGTGTGTGTGTGTGTGTGTGTATATACACACACACCCACACATATACACGTATACAAGTATATATATATACACACACACACACACACACACACCCACACACCCACACACACCCACACACACCCACACACACCCACACACACACCCACACACACCCCCACCTACCCCAAACCTATACATACACAACCTACAAATATAAGCTATACCTACAGCCGGCCTAGGACAGAGAACCTGTCTAGGGGGAGTAATGTACCCAGACCAGTGCCACTGCAGGAGAAAAAGAACAGGAGGTGCAGAAAGTGAGAAAATGACAGGAGACAAACAAAGGCAAAGGTAAGAAGGATGCAAAGCTGGCCTCCCCAAACCCAACAAGCGTTGCAGACACCAACCTTAAAGGCAGATTTCATTCCTAAAGAGGAAAAACTGCTCAGCTCCATCAAGACCCACAGAAGGAGCTCCCAAGCTACTCTGGCGCTTTTAGCAGCCTGATACTGGGACTGGGAGAGGCTTAACCCAGCCGGCAGCTGCCTGGAGGCAGAGGGGGGAACATAGTACTGCTTACTCTTCACTGGTGCGTGGAGGTATGAGGACAAAAAGAAGAAGAATGGGGCGGGGCCTAACTGGCCTTTAATTTATGCTATTTCATTGGTCCTGAGGGAGGGGAGAAAGGCGGAGCCTATCACTAGTATGCTGCCATGGTGGCGTCAGGAAACATAAATAAGATACTTTCAGGGGAAAAAAAATTACTTTCATTTTAACCACTTCCCGCCTGCCATATAACAAAATGACGGCCGGAAAGTGATTCTGTTATCCTGACTGGGCATCATATAACCCTTAAACTGACCATACAGTGGCACATTTTGTCTAGTTCCATAACGAGCCAGGTAGAAAATTATGGACCAGACAGTGGCTGCATCCAGATGCAAAGTTCAGGTATTGATAGCTGTGGGTGCTGGCTATCTGAATACGATATTTAGCAGGAAAGAGTCCTCCATACATGTTGTTTATTGTGAATGGGAGGGGGCTGAACGAGAGAAATCTTATGTTGTATGGCAAGCTTAACCCTAAACTTTGATCCCACAACCTTTGACCTTAATGTGATTGTAAAGTCTTGTTTTGTTTCCTATAAAAATAACAAACATGTTATACTTACCTGCTCTGTTGCAGTGGATTTGTACAGAGCAGCCAAGATTCTCCTATTCTCAGGTCCCTCTTCTGTGATCTCGGCCCTTCCCTCCTGTTCAGTGTCCTCACAGCAAGCAGTTTGCTATGGGGGCACCCGAGCTGAGTCACAGCTCCATGTGCCCATTCAGACACTGAGCCCCGACCCAACCCCGCCCCCTCTCTCCGATTGGCTAGCTGACTTTGAATGACAGCAGCAGGTGCCAATGGGGCCGCTGCTATGTCTCAGCCAATCAGGAAGGAGAAATTCGGACGGTTGAGACTCGTGGGACATCGCTGGAAAGAGAGGGACCTCAGGTAAGCATTAGGGGGGCTGAGGGGGGCTGCAAACAGAAGATTTTTTATCTTTATGCATAGAATGCATAAAGATAAAAAAACCTTCTGCCTTTAACTGTAACTTTGAAAGTTCTTTACACAGGCCACAAAATCACCTAGTACATGATATTTTTGCATGCATGTTTAAACCCTGACAAAAAAAAAAAAAAAAAATCTAGAAAATTGCCAAAGTTATCAAATACAGGTTTCTGTAATAATTTTTGGTACAAATTAACAAATAAAAGACAGGCTTTCAAACATGGTAAAACAGGAACTTTTAACTGTGCATTCACAAGGAATTGTCTTTATAGGTTAAGGTATGAAAAGCAGAATGGGGGGGGGGGGGCACAACTAGCACCCATTCTGCCTATCAAATGCAGATCTATCTTTCTGGACAGTTCAAAAAAACATATGCACTTTCACAAAGCCTACATGAAGAGGAAATAAGCTAGCATATGTTTAGAATAAATCTGCTTTAGGGAATATACAAGAAAAATAATTAGAGATAACAAAAAAAACATTTTATAACGACCTTCTGCAGTAACAAGAAGGGATCTCTTCAATCACATTTCTGTCTAATATTTTGACTATTATCCCCACTGTTAAAACTTGTATGCCTGACTTAGTCTAAATAGAGAGCATAACAGCCAAATTGACTACAATTCCAGTCACGAATGCCTACAAGTACCGCCAGCCATTGCGATTGAGGGCTTGTAGTTCTCAATGAACTGAGGGCGCTGGTGAGCACTTTCCATTGATCCTTCCTGCTCTCAGGTAACTGCCTGCCTGTACAAGGTATGGGCAGACAGCTATCCTGAGAGTCTGTAGGAGCTTGAGATTGCACCCACAACCTACTGATTGCGGGTGAAATGCTCTTCAGGCAGCTTAGAAAAAAATGAATTTTTTTACCTGGAAAAAAAAATGTGGGTTTACTTTTTCGTTTGTTCAAAAGGTGAACGTATCATTTAACCACTTCAATACTGGGCTATAGTCATATGACATCCGCAGATGGGATCTCCCATCCTGGGCGGGTGTCATATGACGTCCTCGGCTTCTTTACCATGTGACCAGCTGTGTCCAATCACAGCCAGTCACATGTACGGTCTACATGCACGGCGTCGTGGGCGCCCCTAGGGCGCACGCAGAGCGGCGAAAGGGGACGAGGCTCGTCACCCTGACACAGCCCTACCCTGATCACAGTAAAGAGCCAATGAAATTGGCTCTTTACCACATGACCGGCTGTGTCCAATCACAGCCGGTCACAGAATGTCAACCTGAGACAACCAATGACAACCCGAGTACCTGTCACAGCCCATCTGAGTACCCGAGTACCTGTCACAGCCCATCTGAGTACCCGAGTACCTGTCACAGCCCATCTGAGTACCCGTCACAGCCCATCTGAGTACCCGAGTACCTGTCACAGCCCATCTGAGTACCCGAGTACCTGTCACAGCCCATCTGAGTCCCCGAGTACCTGTCACAGCCCATCTGAGTCCCCGAGTACCTGTCACAGCCCATCTGAGTCCCCGAGTACCTGTCACAGCCCATCTGAGTCCCCGAGTACCTGTCACAGCCCATCTGAGTCCCCGAGTACCTGTCACAGCCCATCTGAGTCCCCGAGTACCTGTCACAGCCCATCTGAGTCCCCGAGTACCTGTCACAGCCCATCTGAGTCCCCGAGTACCTGTCACAGCCCATCTGAGACCCCGAGTACCTGTCACAGCCCATCTGAGACCCCGAGTACCTGTCACAGCCCATCTGAGTCCCCGAGTACCTGTCACAGCCCATCTGAGTCCCCGAGTACCTGTCACAGCCCATCTGAGTCCCCGAGTACCTGTCACAGTTCATCTGAGTCCCCGAGTACCTGTCACAGTTCATCTGAGTCCCCGAGTACCTGTCACAGTTCATCTGAGTACCTGACACAGTCCATCTAAGTACCAGTCACAGTTCATCTGAGTACCCAATTACCTGAGTACCTGTCACAGTCCATCTGAGTACCTGAGTACCTGAGTACCTGTCACAGTTGATCAGAGTATCTGTCACAGTTCATCTGAGTACATGAGTACCTGTCACAGTCCATCTGAGTACCTGACACCACCCATCAGAGTACCCGAGTACCTGTTACAGTTCATCTGAGTACATGAGTACCTGTCACAGCCCATCTGAGTACCTGTCACTGACCCATCAGAGTACCCGAGTACCTGTCACTGACCCATCAGAGTACCCGAGTACCAGTCACTGACCCATCAGAGTACCCGAGTACCAGTCACTGACCCATCAGAGTACCCGAGTACCAGTCACTGACCCATCAGAGTACCCGAGTACCAGTCACTGACCCATCAGAGTACCCGAGTACCAGTCACTGACCCATCAGAGTACCCGAGTACCTGTCACCAGGCCGCCAGAGTACCTGTCACCAGGCCGCCAGAGTACCTGTCACCTGTCACAGCCCATCTGAGTCCCCGAGTACCTGTCACAGCCCATCTGAGTCCCCGAGTACCTGTCACAGCCCATCTGAGTCCCCAAGTACCTGTCACAGCCCATCTGAGTCCCCGAGTACCTGTCACAGCCCATCTGAGTCCCCGAGTACCTGTCACAGCCCATCTGAGTCCCCGAGTACCTGTCACAGCCCATCTGAGTCCCCGAGTACCTGTCACAGCCCATCTGAGTCCCCGAGTACCTGTCACAGCCCATCTGAGTCCCCGAGTACCTGTCACAGCCCATCTGAGTCCCCGAGTACCTGTCACAGCCCATCTGAGTCCCCGAGTACCTGTCACAGCCCATCTGAGTCCCCGAGTACCTGTCACAGCCCATCTGAGTCCCCGAGTACCTGTCACAGCCCATCTGAGTCCCCGAGTACCTGTCACAGCCCATCTGAGTCCCCGAGTACCTGTCACAGTTCATCTGAGTCCCCGAGTACCTGTCACAGTTCATCTGAGTCCCCGAGTACCTGTCACAGTTCATCTGAGTCCCCGAGTACCTGTCACAGTTCATCTGAGTCCCCGAGTACCTGTCACAGTTCATCTGAGTACCTGACACAGTCCATCTAAGTACCAGTCACAGTTCATCTGAGTACCCAATTACCTGAGTACCTGTCACAGTCCATCTGAGTACCTGAGTACCTGTCACAGTTGATCAGAGTATCTGTCACAGTTCATCTGAGTACATGAGTACCTGTCACAGCCCATCTGAGTACCTGACACCACCCATCAGAGTACCCGAGTACCTGTTACAGTTCATCTGAGTACATGAGTACCTGTCACAGCCCATCTGAGTACCTGTCACTGACCCATCAGAGTACCCGAGTACCAGTCACTGACCCATCAGAGTACCCGAGTACCAGTCACTGACCCATCAGAGTACCCGAGTACCTGTCACCAGGCCGCCAGAGTACCTGTCACCAGGCCGCCAGAGTACCCGTCACCAGGCCGCCAGAGTACCCGTCACCAGGCCGCCAGAGTACCCGTCACCAGGCCGCCAGAGTACCCGTCACCAGGCCGCCAGAGTACCCGTCACCAGGCCGCCAGAGTACCCGTCACCAGGCCGCCAGAGTACCCGTCACCAGGCCGCCAGAGTACCCGTCACCAGGCCGCCAGAGTACCCGTCACCAGGCCGCCAGAGTACCCGTCACCAGGCCGCCAGAGTACCCGTCACCAGGCCGCCAGAGTACCCGTCACCAGGCCGCCAGAGTACCCGTCACCAGGCCGCCAGAGTACCCGTCACCAGGCCGCCAGAGTACCCGTCACCAGGCCGCCAGAGTACCCGTCACCAGGCCGCCAGAGTACCCGTCACCAGGCCGCCAGAGTACCCGTCACCAGGCCGCCAGAGTACCCGTCACCAGGCCGCCAGAGTACCCGTCACCAGGCCGCCAGAGTACCCGTCACCAGGCCGCCAGAGTACCTGTCACCAGGCCGCCAGAGTACCTGTCACCAGGCCGCCAGAGTACCTGTCACCAGGCCATCAGAGTACCTGTCACCAGGTCATCAGAGTACCTGTCACCAGGTCATCAGAGTACCCGAGTACCTGTCACCAGGCCGTCAGAGTACCCGAGTACCTGTCACCAGGCCATCAGAGTACCCAAGTACCTGTCACCAGCCCATCAGTGTAACAGAGTACCTGTCTCCAGCCCATCAGAGTACATGAGTACCTATCTGCAGCCCATGCCTCATAGAATATACCTTGGGGTGTTTGCTTTCCAAAATTGGGTCATTTTGTGGGTAATTGCACTGTCCTGGTGCTTCAGGACCTTCAAAAGTGTGATAGGTAGGAATGAGATGTGTAATTTATGCTCCTAGAACGCCTGAAGGTACTACTTTAATGCTGGGCCTCTGAATGTTGCCTGGCTGTGTAAAAGTCTCACACATGTGGTATCGCCATACTCAGGAGTAGCAGAATATACGTTGGGGTGTAATTGGAAGTATGCATATGCTGTGTGTGAAAAATAACTTATTATTATGACAATTTTGTGAAAAAAAAAAAATCTTCATTTTCCCAAGAATTGTGGGAAAAAAATACAACTTCAAAAACTCACCATGCCTCTTACTAAATACCTTTGACTGTCTACCTTTCAAAAAGGGGTCATTTAGGGGGTATTTGGACTTTCCTGACATTTCAGAGCCTCAAGAAATGAGATAGGCAGTCAGTTCATCAGGTGTGATGAGATGTGATCAATTTTCAATGATTTGCACCATAGCTTGTAGACTCTAACTTTCACAGAGACTAAATAATATCCACCAATTTGGTTTATTTTTACCAAAGAGATGTAGCAGTAGAAATTTTGGCCCAAATTTACGAACAAAAATGACTTGTTTGCAAAATTTTATCATAGAAACTAAAAAAAAAAAAAAAAAAGTGTTTTTTTTTTCAAAAATTTTCGCTCTTTATTTACTTATATCACAAAAAATAAAAAACACAGTAATTGGCATTTAAAGTGTGAGAGCGCTGAAAGCTAAAAATTGGTCTGGGAAGGAAGGGTGTATAAATGCCCTGTATTGAAGTGGTGAAGATTACTTTGATAAAGGAATCCTCTTAAAGAAATACTATACTCAATAGATTATTTTTACAGAAAGCAAAACAACTAACTGGTCCTGACAGGAAATCCAATCAAATTTGACAAAATCAATCCTTATTTTGTACGCATAGAATATTTATTTGGGCAAAAGATCACTTGAAGTAATAATATCTGTGATCAATCTGTCATTACACAAACAGCCAGCCTTGGAATAATTACTTTACCCCGAAGCCAGGAACACACGGGCCGAATGTCAAGAGATGTTTTTGGACTTTAAAAAAAAAAAAAAAAAAAAACACAGCCGACATTCTCTCAGCAAATGCTGATTGAAGTGTTCTGGCGGGAGGACTGTCCCCCTGTCAGAACACAACAGTTCAGCGAGGATGATCGCTATACTTACTTCGCATAGTGAGTACAGTGGCTCCGACCGGATCTGACCTATAGTGTGTACAAGGCTTAAGGTAGAAGTCCACTCTAACACGAAAATCTCTAAATCTACAGGCATCCACGATCTAAGACTGACCTATGTAGCCCTGTAAAGAAGAAATTGCTAATCTGTCCCGCGCTGAGCTGTCATTCACTGTGGAGGCGGGTGCAGAAGAGGCAGCCGCAACGGAAGCCCCACAGTAACTCTATGGGTGACGTCACTTCTCATTCATTTCCCAGCCGTTGTCAGCTGTCTCCTCTGCAAAGCTTCCACTGATGCAGACCGGACCGGAGCGGCTTCAAAAAAAGGTATGTATAGCAATTTCTTCTTTACAGGGATAGATAGGTTAGTCTTAGATCGTGGATGCCTTGAGATTTAAAGATTTTAGGCTACTTTCACACTGAGGTGCTTTACAGGCGATATAGCGCTAAAAATAGCACCTGCAAAGAGCATGTAAAGCACCTCTCCCGTCGCTCCCGCTGCTGCGGCGATTTGCGGGCACTTTTAACCCTTTTTCGGCCGCTAGCGGGGGTTAAAGCGCCCTGCTAGCGCCGCTAAAACGACAGTAAAGCACGCTTTACCGCCGACACCCCAGCGCCTCAGTGTGAAGGTGCCCTTAGTGTTAGGGTGGACACTAGTGTGATTTTACATGATTATAAATGAGATTTTGTAATGCAGATGCAATGTGACTTGGTACGTTTTTAATTTGTGTTTTACTACTGTGACTCATCCTTGCTGTCAAGCCAGCAGGGATGAGTCATTGGTTGTTAAAGCGGGGGTCCACCTATCGGTTTTTTTTTTTGGAGTTCATTCACAAACTTTTCTTCTCATGATTATCTACTCACATGTTCTGTGTAATAAATCCGCCTGTGTCCGATTTTGTTGTAAAGAATAACTTATAAAATTCACTGAAGGCGGTTTCCATCTTCATTGTGGGCATTTGAAGCCCACAAGCATGTATTTCCTGGATGCGGTGAATGCTGGGAGCAGAGATGTTGTGATGATGCTGTTGCACAATGCATGCTGGGAAGCCTGAGACTAGCTCCCAGGGACTGTGGGAGGTCTGGGAGAGGCTAGAAACACGCCTACTCCCATGGGAGGAAAACCAGGAAGTGCAAAGAAGATTAGAAAAAAAAAAGGTAATTACGGCGATTTAATTTTTTTTTACACAGCATGTCAGCATCTAGGCAAGGAAGAGAATGCATATGCATGTTCAAAATTTGGGTGGAACCCCGCTTTAAAGAACTGACACCCGCCAGCATCCTAACAACCAATGACTCATCCCTGTTGTGAGCAGCAGGGATGAGTCATCAGTTGTTAAGGCAATAGCGATGAGGAGTCGTTCCCTGGTGTCAGCAGAATGTAAACAAAAAGTCACCATTAACCAGTTGAACACTGGAAGATTTGATCCCCTTCATGACCAGAGCATTTTTGCTATTCAGCACTGCACTTTAACCGATTCCCGACCGGCTCCTGTAGATATACGTTTGCAGAATGGCACGGCTGCGCAAAGTAACAAACCCGTACGTTACTTTGAATTTGCCGCCTTGTGCGTGCGCGCGCCTGCCGCGATCTCAGTGAGTCGAGTCGCGGGTCCCGCGGACTCGATGGCCGCGGGCATACCCGCGATCGCCTCACGGAGAGGACAAACAGGGAGATGCCGTTGTAAACAGCATCTCCCCGTTCTGCCTAGTGACAGTGTCACTCAATCTCTGCTCCCTGTCATCGGAGCAGAGATCAGTGACGTCACACACACTGCCCATCCCCCTGACAGTTAGAATCACTCCCCTAGGACATACTTAACCCCCCCCTAGTGGTTAACCCCTTCACTGCCAGTGTCATTTACACAGGAATCAGTGCATTTTTATAGCACTGATTGCTGTATAAATGACAATGGTCCCAAAAATGTGTCAAAAATGTCCGATGTGTCCGCCATAATGTCGCATTCACAATAAAAATCGCTGATCGCTGCCAAAACTAGTAAAAATAAAAAAATTTATAAAAATGCCATAAAACTATCCCCTATTTTGTAAACGCTATAACTTTTGCGCAAACCAATCAATAAATGCTTATTGCGATTTTTTTTTACCAAAAATATGTAGAAGAATACGTATCGGCCTAAACTGAGGAAAAAAAATGTTTTTTAATATATTTTTTGGGGATATTTATTATAGCAAAAAGTAAAAAATAATGCGTTTTTTTCAAAATTGTCGCTCCTATTTTGTTTATAGTGCAAAAAATAAAAGTCACAGAGGTGATCAAATACCACCAAAAGAAAGCTCTATCTGTGGGAAAAAAAAGGACGTCAATTTTGTTTCGGTTTAGATTTCAGTTAAATCTTAATAACTGTATATGTGTGCTTTGTGTGAACGTTATAGAGTCTACAAACTATGGTTTATATACTGGAATTTACACAGCTATATGTCGCTATACTGGTAATGGCAGAGATCAGCAGCTTAAAGTGGGACTGATAGTGTGGCAGGCAATCTGGCACTGGCTGGGAGGTACACAGACATCAAAAGTGACACTAATACAGTGATCAGTGCTAATACTGTACACCGTCACTAATGACACTGACTGGGTAGGGGTTAATATCTAGGGGCAAAGGGTTAAGTGTGTCCCTAACAATGTGTAATGTGTGTAATATGCGTAATATGCGTTGCTTTTACTTTACTATTTGTCTGTTTTTTTTTTCTCCCTGCAACAAACAGATCGCTGTTCACAGAACACATAGTTCTGTGCTTTTGTAAACACAGAACTGTGTGTGTGATTGACCACAGCCGATCAGCTGACTTTAGGTAAAATAATCGGCTAAAATCAGCTGCCAAACTTGTGCTTTGTCCAATTTGGTAGGTCCAAGTGCATGTGCGTGGCCCAAACCCGGAAGGATGGACCGCGACGTACATGTTTATCAACTGGCCTGGAGCTTCCAGCCACTGACAGTATGACTACTGCAGGCAGATGACAAGCAGACAGCGAGCCATACCAGGTTATATGGCCTCAACCAGGAGGGAGAAGTTTGTCGGGGGGGAGGGGGGGTTTACCTCTAGGCAAAGCACCTTGCCCCCATGTTAATGAGGACAAGGGCATCTTCTCCACAACCCCGGCATGGTGGTTGTGGGGGGACAGCTTATCAGAATCTGGAAGCCCCCTTTAACAGAGCCAGGATACCCATATGTTAATGAGTATGGGATACATAGTACCCCTACTCATTCAAAAAAAAAAAAAAAAAAAATGTCATGTCAAATATAAATAAAAACACAAGTCCTTTATTAAAACATAAATAAAAATGTCCACTGATGTAAATGCATTGTCAATTACCGATGAACATTTTTTTTGGCACCATTTTATTGCCTTGTGTTGAGGGCTTGTGACCTGCTATGGTTCAGGGAGGGGGGCTTTCCTGGCCTGTCGGGCTGCATGCTCACATAGATTTAGGGGGAGCCCACACCATTTTTTTTGTGTGGGGTTCCCCTCAAAATCCATACTAGACTATAAAGAGTCCAGTACAGATTTTGGGGGGACCCTACACCTTTTTTTTGCTGTGGGTTCCCACCTTCAGTCCATGCCTGGTATAAGCTTTTTGGT
Organism: Aquarana catesbeiana; assembly: GCF_042186555.1. Taxonomy (NCBI): domain Eukaryota; kingdom Metazoa; phylum Chordata; class Amphibia; order Anura; family Ranidae; genus Aquarana; species Aquarana catesbeiana. The sequence goes on from NC_133325.1 coordinate 274,435,943, forward strand.
TCTTTTGTCTACATTCTGATGATTCATCCATGTTAGGACGCCAGTGGGTGCCAGCTCCTTAACCACTTCAGCCCAGAAGATTTTACCCCCTTCCTGACCAGAGCACTTTTTACAATTTGGCACTGCGTCGCTTTAACTGATAATTGCACTGTTGTGCGACGCTGCACCCGAACTAAATTTGCCTCCTTTTTTTCCCCACAAATAGAGCTTTGTTTTTTTGGTGGTATTTGATCACCTCTGCGTTTTTTATTTTTTGCGCTATAAACAAAAAAAGAGCGACAATTGAAAGAAAAAAAAAAAAAAAAAAACACAATATTCTTTACTTTTTTGCTATAATAAACATCCCCCCCCAAAAAAAAAAAATCTTCATCAGTTTAGGCAACTATATATTCTTCTACATATTTTTGGCATTTTTATTATTTTATTTTATTTTTTTTTTTACTAGTAATGGCGGTGATCTGCGAATTTTAGCATTACTGCAACATTGCGACGGACAGATCGGAGACTTCTGACACTTTTTTGGGACCATTGGCATTTTTACAGTGATCAGTGCGATAAAAATGCACTGATTACCGTGTGAATGTCACTGGCATGAAAGGGGTTAACACTAGGGGAGAACAAGGGGTTAATTGTGTGTTCGTTCAGTGTGTTCTAACTGTGGGGGGGGGGAAATAGGATTGGCTAGGAGAGGAGACATATCGTTTTTTTTAATTAGTAGGAACAAACAATATGGCTCCTCTTCCCTGCCAGCACAGGGATTTGTGTTTTTACACACACAAATCCTTGTACTGGCACTCTCCTCCAGTGCAACATTTGGCACTTTTCGGGGGGGGGGGGCGACCTGGTTTTGACAGTTACTTATCCCCAATTCCAGGAGACCTGTCTGCTGGAGGTCCCCCGGAACTTTGGCCCCCCTCCTTCTTCCCCCGCCGCCGGGCCATTCAGAAAGCGCAGTGCACTTTGCACATGCGAAGTAGAGGATCGGCTGTGAAGCCACAGGGCTGGAACTCCTCTTTAACAACAGATGGCTCACCCTGTTGCTCACTGGTTAGGACACTGGTGGGTACCAACTCCTTAACAACCAATGACGTTGACAATGTAGATGCGATTTTGATACATTTCCTAGAAGCTTTGGACCACAAAATTGCACTGCATCTGACCAAAATAGCACAGGACCCTTACCCAAAGTCACATCGCAGCTGCACTGATGTGAACAGACAACATGGGAAGCAATGTTATATCCATTATGTGAATCAGTGCGACCCAAGTAGCATCCGAAATTGCATCAGGGTAAACCAAGCCTAATTCAAAGGTAAAATACAAGTGCCAGATTTGTAGCACAATAAAAGCCTCATATACTGTATATGTATGTATATTTTCTAAATATATCAAATTTAATAAAATTATATGGTATAAAATATCTTTCTGTTCATATTTTTAACAAATGTAAAATGTTTATAAAAACAAACACCGAACAAAAAGTGGAAATATATAATGACATTTACAGTAGCCATAAAATATACTACACAAGGCTAAATCCTTCACAAAAGGATTGACACAGGATTTTATTTCCTCAAATAAAGCTTCAAATGTGTATTTCAAATCAGACTGGCTTGCGTTGATTAGACATTACTGAAAGCACAGCTTGAGCATTTTATGAGGGGCTGTGGATTTTAAAGACTGAATTACACCTTGCAGCTGTATTACAGAACAAGCATCATTATTGTTAATATGGATGAAAGGACAGCTACTCCCCTGCACTAGACTAGTGTCTTCCCATGTTTGTGAATATATATCTGCGTCGCCTTTCACACTCACTGCTCACCTCCTGCTGCAGCGGAAGAATGGAACAGAGGTGTCACACTGCTAAACTTGATCTTTGCCATGCAGTTAGGCTTTCTATTCTAAAATGACTGGATTATCTTTGCAATCAGACAGGTTAATTAACTGAAGTTTTTATATTTCTTTCTGCCTCTTTACACTTTATATGCATTTTGCACGGAACATTATTGCCCAACACCCAACCACTTATTCTCCCCTTCTCCTTCTACCTCCTTAATCATCTCTTCCTTCCAGCCTAATTATGCAGCACTTAAATACGGCATGTGTCACTTGACTCCAACACCTCAATATCTGACAGTATTTGAGCCACACAATCACCACAGCATGATGAAAGGATCACAGCAGATTACTACAAGGTGAAAATGCAGCTCTCAGCTATATACACTGGCTGCATCTATAAGGAAAAAAATATGTATTCTGAATAACATTTTCTAACACCTTATAGTAACCCAACAACAAAATGTGTATACATTTACCTCCTTGCATCCCCTGCAATTTAAAATGTTTGGTTCAGTTTTGGTCCTATTCATTTGCAGTTTACTGTAGATTTACTTTAGCCTGTGGCTAGGCAGCACAGCGGCTAAGTGCTTAGCACCTCCGCTTGGCAGCACTAGAGTCCTCGATTCCCAACCACGACACTACCTTCCTGCATGTTCTCCCTGTGCCGGTTTCCTCCAGGTACTTCAATTCCCTCCCACACTCAAAAGACATGCTGGTGGGTTAAATGGCTCCTGTCTAAATTGGCCTTAGTATGTGTATGTATGATTGTTGGGAATGTAGATTGTAAGCTCTTTGAGGGTAGGGATTGATGTGACTGTACAATATATGTGTAAAGCACTGCAAAATTGTCAGCACTATATAAATACCTATAATAAAGAGATGTAATCCATCTACTTAGCCTTCCTTCATGCGGCAAGGCTGCCCTAATGGACAACTAGGCATGACTTAAAGCCTTTCATTATGTACAATTGTCATGTGATCTGCTGTGATTGGCCACAGCGATCGCATGGTACCAGCAGCTGACCAGTACATTGATCGGTCATCGGATGTGTCTGGTGGACACAGCAGGTGACAGATCATCTGCCCGTGGAGTGTGCGCGAAGAGAAATCCTGGGAGGACCTCATATGATGTGCTCCCAAGATAACAGGGCTGCAGCTCAGCCGTCATAATACAATGGGCTTGGCGGAAGGGGTTAATTTTTTTTTCCAATAGTATATTGTAAAAGATTCAATTCCCATGAGATTAATGTATGCGCTTAATCTAAAACACACACATATATATATATATGTGTATGTGTGTGTTTTAGATTAAGCGCATACATTAATCTCATGGGTATTAAATCTTTTACAATATATATATATATATATATATATATTTTAAGTCGGTTTTGCAGTGTGATGTCAAATTATGTGACATCATAAATATTGATGAGTATATAATAAAAAACATGCCCAAGTTCTCTGACAAATGAGATAACAGCAACTGAAAATTTGTGTTGGGGAGAAAGCTTAGAGGTAGATAAGCAGAGAGCTTGTCTATTCAGACTACAGCTCTTCATGTTCCTTTGTCTATGTGGAGGGGGGGGGGGTTTAATTGGCTTACTGCAGAGTAAGCCAATTAAAGATTCAAAGAAAGTGAATTCTGTTTTATATGTCATGCATCCTGTGCCTGATATTACCTTTAAGGGAGTAGGAATGAATTCTACAGATTACATCTCTAGGTTGTGATGTATGGCCTCTTGGTTTATGGGGCCGTAGGTTAAAAAAAAAAGAAATATGTATATGGGACTTTTTAGGTGCAAATATGAGGAAACATTCAGTTAAAATAACATATTTTTAAAACACTTTTTTGCATATGATTAAATAATTGCAGTAGAATCCCATGTTACAAGGCTTAAGTGAACCTCTGAACATTCCCTCTACCAATTTTTACAAAATGTAGTTAAAAGACTCAAGAATGTTCACACTTTCTAAATAGTCTAACAGCACTGTAACATATACAAATGTATACTATTTGCTTTGGTAAGCAAGGTTGGGGTAGTGTTACTTCGATATGTTTCCCAGTAGGCTTTGTCAGGGAGGCAAAGGTAATCTGTGGTATGATATAAATCTGAGTATATCTTAAAAAAGAATAACACATGCATACATTATATACTATAGGGTTGATTTACTAAAACTGGATAGTGCAAAATCTGGTGCAGCTGTGCATGGTAGCCAATCAGCTTCTAAGTTCAGATTGTTCAATTAAGCTTTGACAAACCAAACCTGGAAGCTGAATGGTTTTTATGCAGAGCTGCACCAGATTTTGCACTCTCCGGTTTTAGTAAATCAACCCCTATATGTAAATACAACAACCAATATGATTTTAAAGAACTTTCATGTTATGAGTTAAAGTGGCTGTAAACCCTCTCCTATACCCAGTAAAGTGAATAGCCTCAGATGATACACAGGGATGAAACAAATCTCTCTACATACGTCTTGTATATCTTTAGCCTTTCCATTTCTACGCTCTTTGGAAAGTGCAGATTAGTTTGTTTTTGGCTGAACTTCTACTTTATGCCAGGGTTTTACCATATCAAGAAAATAGCAAACATAATTTGCATATAATGTCCATAAGGGTCAAAACTGACAAATTCCTTATATTACAGTAATAGGTGCAAGGCCTTTGATCAGGTAACACAGAAAGATCATTACAAGGCATAATAGCATGTTGGATGTCACAAAATTAGTTAGATGCGTTGACCCAAAATGTTAAGTGAACTCATTATTCTAGTTTTATGGAATTACAGAATATCTTGGAAGAATACCCAGAGCATAGGTTAGGAAAGGAAGACAAAGGAGGAGGGAGAGGTGTGGGCTCCAACCTGAAGGGGTCCTGAAGATTGAAGACTTATAACTGAACAGCACAGCAAAGATTAAAAAAAAAATAAATAAATAAAAATAAAAAAGGGGGTGGTGGGTATTGGGGGACAAATAAAAAAAAGGATGAGTTTTAACATCACAGATGTACCCTCAAACCCATGTCTCGATATCAGTGGATTCAGGCTTTTCCGCTTGCATTGTTTACTGTCATTGATCTTTACTTTTTTTTTTTTTTTTATATCCAACAAACTTTTATTCAGTTTCCAAAGGTACATTACATACATGTTTCTGATTGTCATAAGCATTGCATTATATTACAAACAGTTTCATCAAATCATTACTGAGATCAACCAGAAAATCACCCATTTGTGAAGCCTACTGGTCTAATATCGCTCATTCCACTTTATTAATTCACATATCACCTTCGTCATCCAACATTTATTCCCAGTAATCTGTCTGCTACTACGTCTAACAGGCGCTAGTCCTGGTACATCTAACCACAACGCCCACAACTTCTCAAACTTATGTGTACTGCCTCTATGTAGGTATACCAGTTTTTCCATTCTCAATACTACACCTATATTCTCAATCCATTCCTTCATAGTGGGGGGAGCCTCAGATCTCCAATGTACCATAATTAATTTTCTTGCCTGGAATAAAACTATGTATGGCCTCTCTGCAATGTTCTTCCCACTCATATTCCTCCAGAGCACCCAAGAGACAAGCTCTCGGATCCTGTTGAAGGGAGACTTTAAATACCGAGTTGACCGTGGTCACTACATTTGTCCAGTAGGTATGTAGTTTGGGCCATCGCCACAGCATATGAATAAGACTCCCGTGGTCTCTTTTACACCTAGTACAGGTAGAGTCCAGCTGCGGGTTCATTAAGTGAAGCCTATGAGGCGTGTATTACGTTCTTAAAAGAATGTATAGTTGGGTCAATCTTTGTGATACATTTAATGAACATTTTCCCACTGCCTGAAATATTTGCTCCCACTGCTCTCCATCTAACTGTCCGGCATCCGCCTCCCACCTCTCCCTCACCCTCAGAGGATGCCGCCACATCACGGACTGCAACAGGATAGCATAGCATTGGGAGATGAATCCTTTGGATGAGGCTGCATCCTCTAGAAGGCCAAATACAGGAGTCGGGGACAGGCGCCAAGCAGATGAGCGGCCCTGCACTGCCACCGCATGGCCAAGCTGCAGATATAGAAAATACATTGAGGATGGAAGACCATATGCTACCTTCAAATCTTCAAAGGGACGTAATACCCCATTACAGAATATATGTTTGAGATGAGTAATTCCAAACTGTTTCCACCTAGCTCCAGCCTGCAGCTTGGCCAATTCAGTGTATGTTCCATTCAAGCATATCGGACTGTATTCAGTATAACCCTCTACACTCTGAATGTACCTGGCTTTGTTCCATATCTTTTGTATTAAGTTGAAAGTTGGGTATTTCTTATGAGGTTTAGCAAATGCAAGTGCCTCCAACGCCACAGGAACAGGTCCCTTACGCACAGTGTGTAGGAGTAATTGTTGTGCAGAACTCTGTGACCGAATCTCTGTCCCCCCCATTGGTGGAAACATGCCAATGAGGTGCTGCAGCTGGACCGCTAAGTAGTACAACCATGGGTTCGGCAACGCCAATCCCCCGCTGTCCTTAGGCCTCTGTAAATGTTCCATTTTAATCCTGGGGTTTTTATCTTTCCATATAAGACTTCGGAAGATGGCATTGACAGTATGAAACACTTTCAGTGGTATAACCATAGGGGAGTTATGAAGGCAATATAATTATTGGGGCATAAGTATCATCTTAATTAGGTTTACTCTACCCGAGAGAGTAGATTTCCAAGTTTTAACCTTATCTCTGAACCTCAACAACAGGGGAGAGACATTCAGACGCAGAAAGTCCCTTGGGTTAGCTGTAATGTGAATTCCCAGGTATTTAAAGGACGTGGCTAAGGGTATAGGGCAAGCTGGATTAACTATCTGCGTTTCGTCCCCGTCCAGCAGGAGTAAAGCAGATTTTGACCAATTAATAAGTAGGCCTGAGAATCCTCCGATTCTGGATATGGTGGACATGGCCTCTTTTATGGAGGTATCCGTGTCCCCAGCAGAAGCAGAGTGTCGTCCGCATAGAGCATGACCTTTTCTTGCATACCGCCATAGAAGAAGCCTGTAATATGTTGATTTGCCCTAATCTCAATCGCCAACGGCTCAATTGCCAGGGCGAAGAGGAGGGGGGACAGGGGACAACCCTGTCTCGTTCCCCTCCTCAATGTAAAGTTCCGTGACAAGGAGCCGAAGCTCCTAATGGCCGCCTGCGGTTGACTGTACAGAAGCCTCACCCAGGAGATATAGTTAGGACCGAACCCAAACCGCAACAAAATAGACCAGAGGTAGTTCCAGTCAATGCTGTTGAACGCCTTTGTGGCATCCAATGACAGCAGTGCTCTATTACCCATATTATCTGCCCGGGATTGGATATTAAAGTGGAGCGCCGCCGAAAAAAAAATTTTTTTAAGTCAGCAGCTACAAATACTGCAGCTGCTGACTTTTAAAACATGGACACTTACCTGTCCAGGGCGCCCGCGATGTCGGCACCCGAGGCCGAAGCGTCTCCCCGTCCTCGGGTGCTGCCGCCTCCATCTTCGGTAAGGGAATCAGGAAGTGAAGCCGTGCGGCTTCACTTCCCGGTTCCCTACTGCGCATGCGCGAGTCGCGCCGCGCAATACGAATGCTCCCTGCTGCCTCTGGGACCCGTGTGTTTCCCAGCAGGCAGCGGGGAGGGAGCAGGAAGTGGCGTAAATAACCGCAGATTCTGCGGCTATCTACGCCGGAAGTGGGTACAGATACCTGTAATATACAGGTATCTGTACCCCCCTCCCCCCTGAAAGGTGCCAACTGTGTCACCGGAGGGGGGGAGGAACCTGATGAGTGGAAGTTCCACTTTTGGGTGGAACTCCACTTTAAGGAACAATCTTCTCAGATTGGCTGCGGTAGATTTATTGGGCATGATACCAGCTTGGTCATCATGCACAATAGACGATCACTCCATTCAAACGTATTGCCAATGCTTTTGCCAATATCTTAATGTCGCTTTGAAGCAATGAAATTGGGCGATACGCCCCAGGGTCTACAGGGTCCTTGCCCGGTTTGAGCAGTAAAACTATATTTGCCTTGGTCATGGGGGGGGGGGGGGGAGACAGCTTTTGCTCTAGCTTCATTGAAAACCTTTAGCAACTGTGGCAGCAATTCCTCAAAGTACTGTTTATACACCTCTGGGTATCCCATCCTCCCCTGGGGCCTTGCAGTTAGGAAAGGTTCCAACTGCCTCCTGCAACTCTTCTATTGTAAGTGGGGCTTCTAGCTTTGCTAATTGACTTTCGGACAGTTCGGGGAAAGAAATATGGCTCAAGTATAGATCCAAGTCTTCTTGGGTATATGCCGTGCCAGGACTGTATAAAGTTTCGTAAAAACCTGTTAGTTCCTGCATAATCAATTCAGGCTGACTCACCAAATTACCCATTTGAGACCTAATGGTTCCTATTGCAGGCGAGCGTTGGTGAGAGTTCGCAATCCTCGCCAAAAGGCGACCAGTTTTCTCACCCTCCTCAAAGAACGCCTGTTTTGTGAAAAACCTCTTCTTTTCGGCCGAGGAGGAAAGCAGGTGTTGATTGGCCGATAGTGCCGCCTGCCATGCCTCCTTGGTCAAATCCAAAGGGTTAGCAACAAATTCTTGTTCAATTGCCTGAACCCGTGCCTCCACCTCCATCTTAAGGGCGGATGATTTAGGTTTTACCTTGTTCATTTCCCTTATCAATATTCCCCGTAAATAAGCCTTGAAGGCATCCTATTGTTCTATCCTAGAGGCTTCTTGATCCTGTGTGTCAAAGAACTCCCGCATGCTCCTCAGTATCCCCTCATGTGAGCGGATCAATTTTAACCAATAGGCATTGAACTTCCAGGGGGCTTTGGGCAACGTGGACGGCAGTGCCACCAAGACTTGGATCACCAAAGGAGAAAGATCCGATACACTACGGGGTCTATGTACTATATCATCTACAAACGAGAGCATGCTCAAGTTCCCGACCCCCAGGTCAATTCTAGACAAACAGTCATATGACTTAGAGAAACATGAAAACTGTCTGGCACCTGGATTGCGATGCCGCCAGATATCCACCTAGCCCACCTCTTGCAACAACCGCGTCAGGGGAGTACTCCTGGAGAGGGCAGAGGGTCTAGGGTCGGGGTGTCTATCCACCACCTGGTCCAATCAGCAATTGAAATCTCCGATCACTAACAGCATCACATCCGGCCTACCATCCAAAAATGTTAGGAGGAGCCTTAGCACCGCCGACGTGAATGGCGGAGTTATAGATACGCATGCCAACACACACATCAATGTATTAAATCTACAATGAAGAAACACAAATCTCCCATCCTTATCTATGACACTGTCAAACAAAAATGAGCCCTTTATAGTACAAAAAGTTCAAATAATCATTAGTGTAAATATTACTTTCACAGTTCTACAGTAAAAAAATTAACCCCTTACAGTAGTGATTATGTGCTTTTTTGTACTATAAAGGGCTAATTTTAGTTTTTTTAACCCCATTATGTTACTAAACGTCTTAGACCTGCTTCACTCCTATGTGTTTTTTGGTGCTTTTTGCAGAAACGCACTACAGTTCATTTACATGGTTTCCTATGGGACACGTTCACATCTATGCTTTTTGCAAATTTATTTGCGACATTCCATCACCTGTCACTGTCAAAACATAACTTCACCCTTTAATAGTATATATCCTCTTAAAGTATATACAGTATATCTCCCCTTTAATAGTTTATACAGTATATCTCCTCTAATAGTATCATTTTGCAAAAAGGCGCAATTTAAGAGTTACAAATATTTATTTATTAACTCAATACAAGTTAAGATTTTATACTTCGTAGGCATTCTGTAAAATTTGCTGTGTTTTTATCTGGTAATAATGGTTTTAGTGTATTTTTTGCAAATATATTGGTTTTATAAACATTTGCGCAAGTAACGCAGGGACTAAAAAATCAGTAGCACCTTCTTTTTATTCTACTGATCACGCGCTTTCAGAAAATATACGGTTTGGGGGGTCTTTCACAAATTCTAAAAGCTTTAAATGAAAAAAAAAAAGCAAAGGAAAAATTGCAAAAAATGGTCTGGCCACCTGAGTGTACAAAATGGAGCACAGGGCCTGGCAGCGATAGGGTTAATTCACATTGTCCCTTTTCCTCTATATGGATGACAGCACTGTAATTAGAAATAAAAAAAAATATGTACCTTAATTCTAATCGATCTATAGCTGTCACATGACCCAGCTCTTTCCCAGCAATAAGACATAGGAAGGAGCAGGTTCTAGTCCTCTGCTGCTGGTCACATGTTCAAAATAAAAAATAAAAAAGCCTTTGGAATACAGAGTAAAAGCAATTATCAACAAACTGTTTTAAATTGTCATACAAATATGGATTTGAAATCAAATCTGTATACATTTTTGGCAAATAACAGGGTGTGGGCAGATTTCTGTCAGTCAAAGGATGACTCACACCCCTCCATCATGTGTCTTAGAATAAGTGGGAGGTGAAGCCTCCTTCAATCAAGATGTAATACCCCACCACCATTGAGTTTAGCTGGTTAGTGTGTATGGAGCGGGACGGAGGGTGTGGGCTGTCATTTACCACTGTGTATACACCTACATGTGTGACTCTATAGTCCCATGGGATACTCAGATGTCATAGGGAGAAAATACTCAGCATAGAAACTCATTGAAAATTGAGCATGTGTGAAGCTACCAACACTGTTCTGCAAAATCCCTAGCTGAATTTGGGACTTGGACAGAAGAGGGAAACAGAGAATAGCATGATCAACCAGTTTTTTTTTTGAAAATTACAGAAAACAAATCTCACAGTGACCAAATGAGTATGAGCAGCATGTAATACAACAGTGATGGCGAACCTTGGCACCCCAGATGTTCTGGAACTACATTTCCCATGATGCTTGACTACACTGCAGAGTGCATGAGCATCATGGGAAATGTAGTTCCAAAACATCTGGGGTGCCAAGGTTTGCCATCACTGTAATACACCATTTATTGAGAGTTTTTTTATGATGTGGATTAAGTGACAATTTAAACAATTTTCAGAAATTAAAAATGCTCCATATTTTCTTAAATTGACAAAATAACTTTTCAAAACAACTATCCTATCTGAACAGATCCTATCATTAGGAATGGTTGGGGGCTGGAGGTGTTGAGGTAGATTACATTTTATATCAGTATTCCATTTATAATTCAAATAGGCTTGTGGGGTGTAGAATGTTTCAGTAAGCATTTTTATCAAAAGACCAACAAGCCCAACTGAACTGCAACTTGAATGAAACCAGACAGCTTCTCATGGTTTCTCAAAGGGGCATCAACATCCCAGACATGATTAAATAATACCTAGTGGCTCACATGCCACTTGACCACCTTATATCTCCCCTCCCGCCAACAAATTGCTTGAGATTGATATGCTCTGGATTACACCTTTCCAACCTAATTCTCTTATATTATTGATAATGCCCCATTAATTAAATCACTTTGCTATCCCCTGTGGCAAACACTAGGGACATCTGGATTTACTGCAAAACTAGGTTTCATTTAACCTTTTGCAGCCTATCCATTGACACACCATTATAATCGTCAAATCTCACCCACCATGTGGGCACACTGCTAGCTGGACAATACTTTATTCTGATCCCAGGACATTATCCTTATGAAAACTAGGACCCTTATTTTCATTACAGGAACCGCAAAGCACTTTTAAACTGTCTTCTTTGCCAAAAGTTTATAAAAGTAACATTGGTATACACAACATACTTTTATATAGTCAAAGCATTTTCCACACACTTTTTTACAGCAGTTTAATACACTTGTAAATAATATATTGCAATTTTTATAGATTTTCCCATGCCAAAAAGTCATAATCTAGCTCAATTTATCATAAAACTTGTGTCTTAGTTTACATAACTAAAGTTTTCACAAACAAATACAATAAAATAAGAGAAAGGCAAACAAAGAAGAAGAAGAACAAAAAAAGAAGAGAAAAGTGTTTGCTACCCTAAAAAAAAAAAAAAAAAAAATTGATCCTGTTCCCTTAAATGTGCTTGTGCTGTGTAATTTGGCCCCTGTATCAACTAAAATACCTGGCTGATCTTGCCTGGCTCCCCCCCCCCCCCCCATGTAAATTGACCACTGTTTATCATGGCTGCTGAGCCCTGACACCGTGGTCAGTTTACGTGCCTCGGTCATCCGCAGCTCTCCTGTGTCCTCTCTCCCGCATCCTCTCCCCCCTCCCTGCCGCCTCTTACAAGTGCCCACCCCTCCCCTCCTGCTGCTGCTAAGATTACTCTTAAATCTCTTATCGATTTTCACACAAACGTCCCTGTTTGCTAATGACAAGTGTCCCAGTGTTTGTGTTTTATAACTAAAATGCTGCTATATACCTGATTTCAGAGCATCGATCAGCGTTCACATGACTGGTCGGCTCTCTCCTCCCAGCTGATGTCAGGGGGGGACTCTCAGCCCCTCCCGCTCTAGCTGTCAGATCAAGAGAGGGGAGAGCCAGCAAGTCACATGAGCATCAAGTGGCGCTCTGTAATCAGGTATATAGCAGCATTTTATTTATAAAGCACAGACACTGGGACACTTGTCATTAGCAAACAGGGACGTTTGTGTAAAGATAACAGAGTGGCTTAACAACCACTTTAAGAGAAAGAAGAAAGAAGTAGTGATAAAAAAAATGTGCCTAACTTTGCCATCCATTTCACAAGCCCAACTTATGAAACCATACACATAATGTATTCATGAGTCTCGTGTTTTCTCAAAAAATGTTTTTTATTTTTCAAATTGAGTGAAAGTTTTTCCATTTATCAGATTTTTAAGACCTAGATATTGCTAACCTGGCAGCTAAAAATAAACAAAATTCTCCTCTATGGGTCAGTTTAAAAAGCTTACCAGGGTGATTGTTTTAAGGTTAATATGGGTTAGAGAGAGTATATGAAATTATATACTCAGATCCTAAATCTCTTAACCTTCAGGCATTTCCACTATACAGTATATGATAGTCTTGCCCACATACATATATTTAATGACTTAAAGGTGTTAATAGCCAACTAATTCCACACGCTAAAGTCTAGATCCTTATCCATATCTCATTCCCACCTAATTATGTAGGGTAATTTGGCAAATTTTTAATTGAGCAAAACAAATATAGCTGCAATTTGACCTGGTATTTTTTTAATTATTTTAGAAAGATATTGCATTGACATCATTGTTGTCAATTCTGATTGCTGTTCCAAGCTTGTAAAAAATGCTTTATCCGAGTGTAACAAAAATTCTCCACCGTAGTAGGCAAAGTAAACTTCCTGTAAAATAGATAAGCAGCCCTGCTCGTTACATAAATCAGCATTTCTCATAAATCCTTTAATAGTCCACCAGCATTTTGGAGTGAAACCAGGAGTAAATACTGGATTATTCAATATGGAAGTTAACAGGATGTGAGATCTGGATTGATGGATAGGGCAAGTTGGTCAACAACTTCGGTGCGAACGATAGGGATGGGCATACATTTTGAAGACTGTCTTTGGCCACATTAGATGGTTGACTTGTCTTGGGACACAAAAAGAGGATTCTATTAGCATCCAAGGGGGTTAAATTGTATTGAATCCGCTTATTCACCTTGGGTCTTTTATCTTCACAGATGAATTTAAGTAACTTGTTTTGAAATACCTTAAAGTCATGACCTAAAATCCCTATTGACAAAGTTCTGAACAGATATTATTATTCTAGGAAGGATATTCTACCAAACAATGAGTGGGGATTATCTCTCCACCAATCCAAATCTTTTGCTTTTTGTATAACAGGCAATAACTTTTCTGTTATGGGGTTTCAAGGCTCTTATATATAGTCTTAGATAAGAGAGGGGGTCTGTTTTCCATTTGAATGGAAAATTGCTCCTTACACTTTGGAGTTTGTTCATCTAATGATATATTTAGAGCTTGGGATTTAGCTTGGTTAATTCAAGACCTGAAATGGAGAATTGTTGTAGGGTAGCAAGCAAATTTGGTATGAGATGATAGGAGAAGAAGTATCGTAAGAATATCAACCTCACTTTTATGTTCTTTCTACCGCACATACAGTGTTACCTCTAATATTTGGATGTTCTTGAATTTTTTATTATCAAAGGTTCCAATGCCAAAATTTAAAAAAAATGGAGGCAAGGGGAAACCCTGAAGAGTGCCCTCGAAAATCTTAAAGTATTGTAATACCCATATTTCTCCAAAATGGGAAAAGTACTACAATCAATCAAATGAAATCAAAAGCCTTCTGAATGCCCAGGGAAAAGAGGGTAGTATTTCTTTTCCCACCCTTGTCTGCATTAGCATGGATAGCAGAGTACATATTCAACACCCTTCTTATCTGGTTCAAGGCCTGTCTAAGGGGGACAAACCCTACCTGGTCCAAGTGAATGTACTGTATTAGAAAACAAACGATCGTTAGTTTAGCCTAAAAGTTAAAAAATTCACAAGAGATAAGTTGGGTGTTTTGTGTAGGAACATCAGTGCCCAACCAAAATTTGGGGAGGGCAGAGGTGAAAGGCTTGCGCGATAACTTCACTAACAAAGAACTTAGCTTATCCCCCAATTAATCTGTCTTCTAAATCTAAATAGGGAGGGAGAAAGGGAAGGGGAGGGAGAAAGGGGAAGGGGAGGGAGAAAGGGGAAGAAGGGAAGGGGCAAAGGAGAAGAAGGGAAGGGGCAAAGGAGAAGAAGGGAAGGGGCAAAGGAGAAGAAGGGAAGGGGCAAAGGAGAAGAAGGGAAGGGGCAAAGGAGAAGAAGGGAAGGGGCAAAGGAGAAGAAGGGAAGGGGCAAAGGAGAAGAAGGGAAGGGGCAAAGGAGAAGAAGGGAAGGGGCAAAGGAGAAGAAGGGAAGGGGCAAAGGAGAAGAAGGGAAGGGGGAAAGGAGTAAAAGGGAAGGGGGAAAGGAGAAGAAGGGAAGGGGGAAAGGAGAAGAAGGGAAGGGGGAAAGGAGAAGAAGGGAAGGGGGAAAGGAGAAGAAGGGAAGGGGCAAAGGAGAAGAAGGGAACGGGGAAAGGAGTAAAAGGGAAGGGGGAAAGGAGAAGAAGGGAAGGGGGAAAGGGGAAGAAGGGAAGGGGGAAAGGAGAAGAAGGGAAGGGGGAAAGGAGAAGAAGGGAAGGGGGGGAGGGGGAAAGGGAAGGGGGAAAGGAAAAGGAGAAGGCAAAAGGAGAAGGGAATAGGGAGGAAGGGGAGGAATAGGGAGGAAGGGGAGGAATAGGGAGGAAGGGGAGGAATAGGGAGGAAGGGGGGGAATAGGGAGGAAGGGGAGGAATAGGGAGGAAGGGGAGGAAGGGGAGGAATAGGGAGAAGGGGGGGGGGATAGGAGAAGGGGAGAGAGAGGAATAGGAGAAGGGGAGGGGGAGGAATAGGAGAAGGGGAGGGAGAGGAATAGGAGAAGGGGAGGGAGAGGAATAGGAGAAGGGGAGGGAGAGGAATAGGAGAAGGGGAGGGAGAGGAATAGGAGAAGGGGAGGGAGAGGAATAGGAGAAGGGGAGGGAGAGGAATAGGAGAAGGGGAGGGAGAGGAATAGGAGAAGGGGAGGGAGAGGAATAGGAGAAGGGGAGGGAGAGGAATAGGAGAAGGGGAGGGAGAGGAATAGGAGAAGGGGAGGGAGAGGAATAGGAGAAGGGGAGGGAGAGGAATAGGAGAAGGGGAGGGAGAGAAATAGGAGAAGGGGAGGGAGAGGAATAGGAGAAGGGGAGGGAGAGGAATAGGAGAAGGGGAGGGAGAGGAATAGGAGAAGGGGAGGGAGAGAAGAAAAGGAAAAGGGGAGGGAGAGGAGAAAAGGAAAGGGGAAATGGAGAGGAGAAGGGGAGGAATAAAGAAGGGAGAAGGAGAGAGGGTGGAGATGGAGAAGGGAAGGGGATGGAGGGAGGGAAGGTCGTGGAAAAAGTGAGGGAGAAGGGAAGGGGGTGGAAGGGAGGGAGAAGGGGATGGAAGAAGGGGGCGAGGGAGAAGGGAAGGGGATGAAAGAAGGGGGGGAAGAAGGGGGCGAGGGAGAAGGGAAGGGGATGAAAGAAGGGGGCGAGGGAGAAGGGAAGGGGATGGAAGAAGGGGGCGAGGGAGAAGGGAAGGGGATGGAAGAAGGGGGCGAGGGAGAAGGCAAGGGAATGGAAGAAGGGAGGGAGGGAGAAGGCAAGGGGATGGAAGAAGGGAGGGAGGGAATAAGGCAAGGGGATGGAAGAAGGGAGGGAGGGAATAAGGCAAGGGGATGGAAGAAGGGAGGGAGGGAATAAGGCAAGGGGATGGAAGAAGGGAGGGAGGGAATAAGGGAGGGAGGGAGAAGGCAAGGGGATGGAAGAAGGGAGGGAGGGAGAAGGCAAGGGGATGGAAGAAGGGAGGGAGGGAATAAGGCAAGGGGATGGAAGAAGGGAGGGAGGGAATAAGGCAAGGGGATGGAAGAAGGGAGGGAGGGAATAAGGGAGGGAGGGAGAAGGGAAGGGGATGGAAGAAGGGAGGGAGGGGGAAGGGGATGGAAAAAAGGGAGGGAGGGAGAAGGGGATGGAAAAAGGGAGGGAGGGAGGGAGGGAGGGAGAAGGGAAGGGGATGGAAGAAGGGAGGGAGAAGGGAAGGGGATGGAAGAAGGGAGGGAGGGAGAAGGGGATGGAAAGAGGGAGGGAGAAGGGGATGGAAAAAGAGAGGGAGGGAGGGAGGGAGGAAGGGAGAAGGGAAGGGGAAGGAAGAAGGGAGGGAGGGAGAAGGGAAGGGGAAGGAAGAAGGGAGGGAGGGAGAAGGGAAGGGATGGAAGGGAGGGAGAAGGGAAGGGGATGGAGGGTAGGAGGGAGCGAGAAGGTAAGGGGATGGAGGGAGGGAAGGGGATGGAGGGGAGGGAAGGTCGTGGAAAAAGTGAGGGAGAAGGGAAGAGGGTGGAAGGGAGGGAGAAGGGGATGGAAGAAGGGGGCGAGGGAGAAGGGAAGGGGATGGAGGGAGGGAAGGTCGTGGAAAAAGTGAGGGAGAAGGAAGGGGGTGGAAGGGAGGGAGAAGGGAAGGGGGTGGAAGGGAGGGAGAAGGGGATGGAAGAAGGGGGCGAGGGAGGGAGGGAAGGGGATGGGAGGAGGGAGGGAAGGGAGGGAGGGAAGGGGATGGGAGGGAGGGAGGGAAGGGGATGGGAGGGAGGGAGGGAGGGAGGGAGGGAGGGAGGGAGGGAAGGGGATGGGAGGGAGGGAGGGAGGGAGGGAAGGGGATGGGAGGGAGGGAGAAGGGAAGGGGATGGGAGGGAGGGAGAAGGGAAGGGGATGGGAGGGAGGGAGAAGGGAAGGGGATGGGAGGGGAGGGAGGGAGGGGGTAGGGAGGGAGGGGGTTGGGAGGGAGGAGGGGGTTGGGAGGGAGGGAGGGAAGGGGATGGGAGGGAGGGAGGGAGGGAGGAAGGAAGAAGGGAAGGGGATGGGAGGAAGGGAGGGAGGGGGTAGGGAAGGGAGGGGGTTGGGAGAGAGGGAGGGAAGGGGATGGGAGGGAGGGGGGGATGGAGGGAGGGGGGGATTGGGAGGGAGGGAGGGAGGGAGGGAGGAAGGAAGGAAGGAAGGAAGAAGGGAAGGGGATGGGAGGGAGGGAGGGAGGGAGAAGGGAAGGGGATGGGAGGGAGGGAGGGAGGGAGGAAGGGGATGGGAGGGAAGGGGATGGGAGGGAAGGGAGGGAGGGGAGGAGGGAGGGAGGGAGGGAAGGGATGGGAGGGAGGGAGGGAGGGAGGGAGGGAGGGAGGGAGGGAGGGAGGGGGGAGGGAGGGAGGGAGAGGGAGGGGTTGGTAGGGAGGAGAAGGGAAGGGATGGGAGGGAGGGAGAAGGAAGGGGATGGGAGGGAGGGAGAAGGGAGGGGATGGGAGGGAGGGAGAAGGGAAGGGGATGGGAGGGTGGGAGATGGGAAGGGGATGGGGAGGAGGGGAGAAGGGGGAGGGGATGGGAGGGAGGGAGAAGGGAAGGGTGATGGAGGGAGGGAGAAGGGAAGGGAGATGGGAGGGAGGGAGGGAGGAGGGAAGGGGTTGGGAGGGAGGGAGGGAGAAGGGAAGGGGATGGGGAGGGAGGGTGGGTGGGAGGGGTTGGGAGGGGTGGAGGGATGGGAGGGTGGGTGGGAGGGTGGTGGGAGGGTGGGTGGGTTGGGTGGGGTGGGAGGGAGGGAGGGAGGGAGGGAGGGGAGGGGGGTGGGTAGGGATGGGTGGGGAGGGTGAGATGGGGGTTGGAGGGTGGGAGAAGGGAAGGGGATGGGAGGGAGAAGGGAAGGGGATGGAGGGAGGGAGGGGAGGGAGAAGGGAAGGGGATGGGAGGAGGGGGGAAGGGAGGGTAGGGGATGGGAGGGAGGGAAGGAAGGTGGATGGGGAGGATGGGGAAGGGGATGGGAGGGGGGTGGGTGGGTGGGTGAGGGGATGGGGGGTGGGAGGGAGAAGGGAAGAAGATGGGAGGGAGGGAGAAGGGAAGAAGATGGTGAGGGAGGGAGGAATGGGTGGATGGGAGGGTGGAAGGGAGATGTTGGTGTGGAGGAAGGGATGGGGTGGGAGGGGGTGGGAGGGAGTGGGGTGGTGGGTGGGAGGGTGGGTGAGGAGGGTGGGAGGGTGGGTGGGTGGAGGGAAGAGATGGGTGGGGTGGATGGGAAGGAGGTTGGGAGGGAGGAAGGGAAGGGGATGGGAGGGAGGGAAGGGGATGGGAGGGAGGGGATGGGAGGGTGGGAGGGATAGGAGGGGAAGGGGATGGAGGGAGGGAGGGAGAGGAAGGGTGTGGGTTGGAGGGGGGGTGGGAAGGAGGAGGGAGGAGAGGGGGAGGGGAAGGAGTGGGGAGGGGGGAAGGGGAGAGAGAAGGGAAGGGGATGGGAGGCAGTAGGGAATGGGAGGGGTGGGAAGGGAGATGGAGAAGGGGAAATTAGGGAAGAAATGGGGGGGTTAGGAAGGGATGGGGTGGAAGGGAGGGAGGGGGGAGGTGAGGGGAGTGGAGTGAGGGGGAGGGGCAGGAGGAATTAAGGAAAAGAAGTGGGGAGAAGGAGTTGGAAGAATGAAAGGGACCGTCATTTTAACCAATTGATGACTATCGATGTACACGTACATCGTGGGACTTCAAATTATTATAGCAGGAAGACGCCTGGCTGCAGGCATTTTCCCGGTATTTTTAGAGTCTATGGTTGACTTTCTTATAAAAGCAATCCTAATCAGATTGAATTTTACAAGCAGTGGTAGGTCACGCTCCCCACCCACAGCCTTCTGCAGCTTCCTCAGGCTCTGCCATCCTCAACAGGAGACCTGAGCTACCAGAAAGGAAAGGCTCTGATCATCTCTATAGTATAGGAGACCGGAAGCGATAGGCATTCAACACTTCCAGATTCCCCGGATGTAGTTCCCCGCCATTTTTAAAAAGGGGAGGCATCTGATCATTTCTAAAGAGCTAATAAAAGTCCTAGGTGGCTTAATTCCATCGTAAAAATACATACTGTATAAAAGCAAAAGGAGAAGGCCTTAAAAAAAAAAAAAAAAAAAAAGCCGAGGGATCATCATCAGCATTCCAACTTTACAAAGAATGCAGCAAAAAATGTAAGGGTGCAATCAAGGTGGCTAAGATAGGCAGATAGCGGAGGAGAGTAAAAGAAAAACCCAAGAAATTCTTTAAGTATATAGATAGTAAAAGAGGGAGGTCAGATCATCTTTGCCCCATAAGAAAAGATGAAGGGAATCTGGTTACTAAGGATGGAGAGATGGCAAAGGCATTGAATTTATTTTTCTCCTCAGTCTTCACGAGGGAAATGGGGGGGGGGGGTTTAGTAACCAAAACTGCTATGTTTATCCTCATGACACATCACAGGAAGCACCGTCATGGCTAAAAGAGGATAGAATTAGGAATAGATTTGAAAAACTTAACAATAAGTCACCGGGACCCGAGGGTCCTTAAGGAACTTCACGTTATTGCCAGACCATTGTGCCTAATTTTTACGAACAGTCTACTGACTGGTATGGTACCAGCAGATTGGAGAAAAGCCAATGTAGCACCAATATTTAAAAAAGGACCAAAATGTATCCCTGGGAATTACAGACCAGTTAGCCTAACGACAATAGTTTGCAAGCTCTTGGAGGGGATGATAAGGGACTATATACAAGATTTTAGTAATGAAAACAGTATCATTAGCAGTAATCAGCATGGATTCATGAAGAATTGTTCTTGCTAAACCAATCTATTAACCTTCTATGAGGAGGGGAACTGCCATCTAGATAAAGGAAGTCCTGTGGACATGGTGTATGTGGATTTTGCAAAGGCATTTGATACAGTTCCCCATAAACGTTTACTGTACAAACTAAGGTCTGTCAGCATGGACCAAAGGGTCAGTACATGGATTGAAAACTGGCTACAAAGTTCAGAGGGTAGTGATAAATGGGGAGTACTTGGAATGGTCCGGTGTGGAAAGTGGGGTCCCCACAGGGTTCTGGGCTGGGACCAATCCTATTTAATTTATAAACAACCTGGAGGATGGGATAAACAGCTCAATCTCAGTATTTGTGGACGATACTAAGCTAAGCAGGGCAATAATTTCTCCGCAGTTTGTGGAAACCTTGCAAGAAGAGCTGAACAAATTAATGGGGTTGGGCAACTACATGGCAAATTAGGTTCGATGTAGAAAAATGTAAAATAATGCATATGGGTGGCAAAAATATGAATGCAATCTACTCACCCTCTGGGGGAATCTAGGATGGAAAAGGATCTGGGGTTCCTAGTAGATGATAGGCTCAGCAATGGCATGCAATGCCAAGCTGCTGCTAACAAAGCAAACCGAATATTGGCATGCATTAAAAAGGGGATTAACTCCAGAGATAAAACGATAATTCTCCCACTCTACAAGACCCTGGTCCAGCCACACCTGGAGTATGCTGTCCAGTTCTGGGCACCAGTCCTCAGGAAGGATGTGCCGGAACTGGAGAGAGTCCAGAGAAGGGCAACAAAGCTAATAAAGGGACTGGAGGTTCTCAGCTATGGGGAAAGATTGCAAGCACTGAACTTATTCTCTCTGGAGATGAGACGCTTGAGAGGGGGTAAGATTAATGTACAAATATCGTACTGGTGACCCCACAATAGAGATAAAACTCTTCCACGAAAGGGAATTAAAAAAGACACGGGGTCAGTCACTAAAATAAGAAGAGAAGTGGTTTAACCTTAAACTGTGTAGAGGTTTCTTTACTGTAAGAGCAGTAAGAATGGAGAATTTTCTTCCACAGGCAGTGGTTTCAGCAGGAAGCAAAGATAATAATCAAAAAAACACCTGAACGACCGTAACATGCAAGGATAATACAATGTAATACTGATAGAAAAGAACACACACAGGTTGGACTTAATGGACGTGTGTCTTTTTTAAATTTTAAGGGCAGAGGAGACATCTGGGATCTAATAGACCCATATCTCTCCATAAAGAGTACCTGTCACTGCCTATTGCTATCACAGGGGATATTTATCCGGTCCCCGACTCACGTGCATTTACGGGGCAGAATGGAACCCCTGCGCAAAACCCCAAAACGGGTACGGGGTTCCTTTAAGAGCTGTCAGAGGGCGCGCGTTGCACGGCAGGGAGCCCGATGCACTAGTGCTAGCACGGGGATTTGTGTGTGTAAACACACAAATCCTTGTGCTGTCAGAGGAGAGGAGAGCTGTCATTTGTTCCTAGTAAGTCGGAACAGCGATATGTCTCCTCTCCTACTCAGTCCTATCCCCACACAGTTAGAACACATATTTAACCCCTGGTTCGCTCCTAGTGTTAACCCCTACCAGTGTCATTTACACAGTAATCAGTGCATTTTAATAGCACTGATCGCTCTATAATGTCCATGGTCCCAAAAACGTGTCAAGTGTCCGATCTGTCCGCCGCAATACCGCTAAAAATCGCAGATCACCGCCATTACTAGTTAAAAAAAAAAAATAATAATAATAAAAATGCCATAATTTTTTTCCATAGTTTGTAGATGCTATAATAACTTTTGCACAAACGAATCAATGTACGCTTATTGCGATTTTTTTTTTTTTTTTTTACCAAAAATATGTAGAAGAATACATATTGGCCTAAACTGATGAAGAAATTTGTTTTTTAAAAACATTTTTGGAGATGTTTATTATAGCAAAAAAAAAATTTTTTTTTCAAAACTGACCTTTTTTGTGTATAGCGCAAAAAATAAAAACCGCAGAGGTGATCAAATAGCACCAAAAGAAAACTATTTGTGGGGAAAAAAAGGACGCAAATTTTGTTTGGGAAAAGGCCAGTGCATGTGTTGGTTCCACGCACAAACAGCGATCGTGCCTTACATGCGCGGTATCACAGTAACAGTTAGATCATGGGCAGTAATTCTAGCACCAGAACTCCTGTATAAATCTAAAGTGGTAACCTGTAAAGGCTTTTAAAGCATTGCCTATGGATAGTAAAATTTAAGTTGTTTATCACCATTGCACAGGTGCGTGCAATTTTAAAAAGTGTGACATGTTTGGTATCTAATTTTTAAAAAATGTTTATTTTTTTGCAAAAAAATTGCATTTGAAAACCGTTGAATACCATGTGACATAAAAAAAATGCGACACCCACCAATTGATGATTGGTTTCTGCAACAACTAAAAAATTTGATGCAAAAACAAAATAAATGTAAACAGAACTGAAACGCAAATTGATGTAAACTAAACTAAACTGAAGACTAATGTACAGATGGATGTAACCTGAAGCCGTATTCATCATTTTTTTTTCTCAGCAAAACATGACATAACTAATGACACCCATATGAAAGGACCCCAAGATATAATAGCCTATAAACTGTGAAGTTAACACCCTTACTTAGAACGTAAAATAGTCATCTTCCCCAGTGGTATAAGCAGGTTAAAAAATAAAAATAAAAAATGTTCCACTGCCCAACCTCCCCAGCACTTACCTGAGCCCTTTCTCAATCCAGTAACATGCCCCTCAGCAGCAGCACTGGTCTCTCTTCCTCTTTTCACAGGACAGTATAAGCCATTGATTTGACTGACAGCCATTGGCTCCTGCTGCTGTCAGTCAAATCCTGTGAGGAAGGAGTTGGGGGCAGGGCTGAGATATGCTGTGTGCGTGTCAATGGCTGCACACAGCCCGGCCCAGGAGCCCGCCTGCATGTTTTCCCCCATAGCAAGCAGCGTGCTATGGGGGCACACAGAGAAAAGGAGGAGCAGAGAGCACCAGCGGGGCGGGGGGGGGGGGGGTTGGGGGGGATTGCAGAAGAGGAGGTAATGGGCCACTCTGTGCAAAAAAAAAAACATAAGACAACAGTGTCTCATCTTGTGTTAAGCAATCACATTGACCAGAGAGCACTGGATATATCTCTCCAGCATACTATTTTGCCATGGAAACTCCTTTATGAAGGCAAATAATGTATGCAGTCATAGCTTATGCCTATGCATTTGAGTACACTCAACCTTACATATAAAAACAAATGTTTTCCTTTTATTCATATAAAAATACACCTTTCTAGTACATGGTGCCAACATATCACAGAATACTTTACTGAATAGAAGAGCAATGTGGAACATGTTACAACCAACACTAATCAGAATTCAGCTTTTACATGTCTGACAAAACAAACTGAAACAAATTAGTTTGTTGAGATGGTTTAGTGCACGTAAAACATCAGGTATTTGCCTTAAATATGTTATGCAACAGTTATAATAGGCAAATGCATGCATGGGGTTACAATTAAAACACAAGCCATGATTTGGTCAACACTTCTAGCAAGTGGCCAGTTTGACTTATTGTAAGTATCTGCTCTGAATAAACCTTTGCAGTAACCATACATTAAACATATGTTGATAAGGACATGACATACACAAAGAGTACCTTGGTGCTTCTTCTATTACTTTCTGGTTCCTCCTTTGAATGGAGCATTCTCTTTCATTTAGCCAAAGAGCATTACCATGTTTGTCTGCAAGCACCTACAACAGTAGATCACATGTACCATATGTAATTATCACCTAAATTCATGGTAAATAAAACACCTTTAAAAAAGTCTCAATCGTTAAAAGCCATATTGTTAAGTGAAGTTAAATATATACCCAAAGAGATGGCAAAACAGTAAATCTAAACCTGATAGATCTGAATTCGACCAGTTCAGTAGGAACTGGTCAAATTTTATTTTGTGTGTGGCTGTCCCCATTTGACAAAATTTGATCATTAGATCGCCTTCTCTCGAACACCAGAATGTTGTAAAACGTTTCTCGACCAGTGGCTGCAGCCACTTATCAGTGTATTCTGACAGCGGAGAATACGATGTCCCAGCGGAGGGGATTCCTCTATCCACATTGCTTGTGTGGATGAAGGAATGTGTTTTTGTTTTTTATTTTCTTACTCAATCTGTTGGCTGAACAAAAAACAATGATCTATCTTTATTAGGAGAGTAGTGGTCTGCATTTGGAAAGTTACCCAATAACTACAAGAAAACAAAAATAAATATACACACTGCAGTTGATTTGTAGATGCACAAAGGTCAAATTCTAAAGCAGATAATTTAAAGTGATTGTAAAATCTTGTTTTTTTCCTATAAAAATAACATGTTACACTTACCTGCTCTGTTGCAGTGAATTTGCACAGAGCAACCCGAATCCTCCTCTTCTCGGGTCCCTCTTCTGTGATTCTGGCCCCTCCTTTCTGTTTAGTGGCCCAACAGCAAGCAGCTATCTATGGGGGGCAACCGAGCTGAGTCACAGCTCCCTGTGTCCATTCAGGCGTGGAGTCCCGACCCGACCCTGCCCCCTCTCCCCTGATTGGCTAGCTGACTTGATTGACAGCAGTGGGAGCCAATGGCACCGCTGCTGAGTCCCAGCCAATGAGGAAGGAGAATCTCGGATGACTGAGACACTTGTGGACATCGCTGGACAGAGAGGGACCTCAAGTAATTATTAGGGGGGCTGCTGCACACAGGCGGCTTTTTATCTTAATGCATACAAACCCTATTCAGATAATACATTCCTTGAAGACTCAAATAAAAATGCTATTTTTAGTTTAGCTGTAAAATCCTCTTCTTAAATTACATCACAGGACACAGGGTATCTTCATTAAAATATGACAGTGTTAGGCTGCAACCTTCAGGTGATTGAACATCCACTTGGTAAAACTTTGAACTGAAGATCAGGAAGCACCAGAACTCCTGGGTGAATGAGCTATCAGCTTGGCCTTTTAGACCATAAGCTTGAGTAATAAGAGTAAAAAAAGAGATGTTTTTTTTTTTTTCCAGAATCATACTTACCTAGATGGATGCAGCATTGGCCTGATGCTACATCTGTCCCCCGGCGCCTGTGCACGGAGAACCGAGTGATCGAACAACGCCGATGGCTCGGTTCTCACAGCTCCCCAAGCTCTCCACTCTGCCACCCCCCGCGCTCACTGGACCGCTGGTCTATGGAGGGGCAGGGATCTGCCGTCTCAGGCTCTCAGCTGCTTGCTGAGGGGCTGAGACGGCCAAGCATCTGGCGGATCCAGACTTTGTCGTGATGACGCCGCGCCTGGACTGATTTCTGTGACGTCAGAGAGCGGACTTCAGCCTGCTCTCTGCTAAAAACAGGTCACAGAAGTTCAAAACTAATTGCACTCCTGTGACCCATAGAAGCCCAGCCAAACAAGCTTAGGCTGGACTTCTTTAAGAAATAGTAGATTTGGAAGTTACGTGATCCTTCCTTGGGCCTTCAGGAAACACAGAGTGAATCAGACTGAAGAATTGCAGCAGTCAACGTTAGGTAAATTTTGACTGCAAAACCACATCCAAGGGATGCACATCCTTGTTCCCTAGTGTCTGAGATGAAGAAATGGCAACCTTAAAAATAGGATTTTTTATAACAGCTTACCTGTAAAATCCTTTTCTTAGAATACATCATGGGACACAGAGCACCATAGTAATCACTATGTTGGTATATAGGCAGCTTCAGGTGATGGACACTGGTATACCCAATACATGAAGTTCACTTCCTATAGAACCCCTCCTCCTTCCAGGAGTACCTCAACTTTTGTAGCAAAGCAATATACCTAAACCCCAAAAACAGGGGGCCTCTGTGTCCCATGATGTACGCCAAGAAAAAGATTTTACAGGTAAGCTGTTATAAAAATCCTATTTTCTTTATCGTACATCATGGGACACTGAGCACCATAGTAATCACTATGTGGGACATCCCATAGCAATGCTATTTGAGGGGAGAGAGAGAAAACCCATAGGGCACCCCCAGATTTGAGGACTTATAATGCTGCCTGCAGCACACTGCGCCCAAAGGCGATATCCTCATGCCTTCTTACATCCCCCTGATAAAGCTTGGTGAATGTACGTATTGAAGACCAGGTTGCGGCCTTACAGATCTGAGCCATGGAAGCCTGGTGACGCATGCCAAAGAAGCACTAACCACCCTGGTAGAGTGCACTTTGACTTGAAAAGGTGGAATCTTACCCCTTAAATCATAAGTCTGAATTATAACCTGCCGAATCCACTTAGCGACAGTGGATTTCGACGCTGCCTGTCCTTTCTTAGGACCTTTGGGCAGAACAAATAAGACATCAGTCTTCCGAATCTGAGCAGTTGTCTTTAAATAGACTTTGACCGCTCTCACCACATCAAAACAATGTAGTGACTTCTCTTCCCTGGAACATGGTTTTGGAAAAAACCATTGCAGGACAATATCTTGGTTCAGGTGAAAACCTGAGGCCACTTTTAGCAAAAAATCTGGATGAAGGCGTAACACCACTTTGTCCTCATGAATAATTAAGTATGGCTCTTTACAAGAAAGAACAGCCAATTCCGAAACCCTCCTTGCTGAGGATATAGCAACCAAGAACACTAGCTTCCTTGTCAGGAGGACTAAGGGAATATGCTTTATCGGTTCAAATGGCTGTTTTTGTAACACTGTCAAAACTAAGTTAAAGTCCCAAGGGTTCAAAGGTGATTTAACTGGCGGATTAAGCCGCATCACCCCTTGCATAAAAATCCAGACTAAAGAATGTGTAGCAAGCGCTCTTTGAAATAAGACCGATAAAGCTGAGACTTGGCCCTTAATAGTACTCAAGGCCAACTTCATCTCTACCCCTAATTGTAGAAAGGCAAGAATTCTGCCTATGATATACCTCCGAGGGTGCCAACCCTTGGATTCACACCAGGAAACATATGCCCTCCAGACTCTATAATATATAGTTCTGGAAGCTGGCTTCCTTGCAATAATCAAGGTAGAGACAACCGACCCGAAAAGCCCACGTTTTCTCAGAATGTGGGTTTCAATAGCCAAGCTGTTCGTAAGGCAGGATGGAATATCGGCCCCTGTGAGAGAGTAGATCTAGCCGTAGTAGAAGGGCCCATGGATCCTCCACTGTCATCTTTACGATTTCTGCATACCATGACCTTCTGGACCATGCTGGTGCTACCAGAATTACCGGCTTTCTTTCCAGCTTGATCCTGCAAAGAAGTCATGGCAACAACTGAATCGGGGGAAATGCATAGATCAGTGAGAACTGATCCCACAGGGTCACCAAACGCATCTGTTCCGCATGTGAGTGGATCACTTGTCTCTGGACCCTAGAAGATCTACGTCCGGATTCCTCCATCTTTGGCAAACAGCCCGAAAAATGTTGGATGGAAGAGACCATTCCCCCGGGAATAACTGCTGGCGACTCAGGTAGTCCGCCTGCCAATTCTCTACTCCCAGAATGAAGACTGCCGATAGGCACGGAACATTCCTTTCTGCCCAAGTTAGAATATGGTTCACCTCTGTCTGTGCTGCAAGACTCTTGGTTCCCCCTTGGTGATTGATACAGGCCACAGCTGTGGCATTGTCGGATTGTGATCCTGACAGGACAATCCCATAACCTGAAAGTCCAGGTCTTCAGAGCCAGACGCACTGCCCAAATCTCTAAGATATTGATGGGCAAGGCTCTTTCGGTTCTTGGGAATTTCTGCTCCATGGGATAGAGTGCTGAGAATCTCTTTGGAGGGAGAAAATGCTTATCCGGGAGATCCCATTCAGTATAAATAAGCTTTTCTAGTAAGGAAACGTATGAAGAGGCTGTGAAGGTTTTAACCACTTCCCTACCAGGCCAATTCTGACATTTCTCTCCTACATGTAAAAATCATCATTTTTTTGCTAGAAAATTACATAGAACCCCCAAACATTATATATGGTTTTTTAGCAAAGACCCTAGAGAATACAATGGCGGTTGTTGCAACTTTTTATCTCACACGGTATTAGTGCAGGAATTTTTCGAATGCTTTTTTTTTGGGAAAAAAAACAATTTTGTGTTTAAAAAAAAAAAAAAACAAAACAGTAAAGTTAGCCCAATGTTTTTGCGTATTGTGAAAGATGAAGTTACACCGAGTAAATAGATACCTAACATGTCACACTTCAAAATTGCACACGCTCGTGGAATGGCGCCAATGTTCGGTACTTAAAAATCCCCATAGGCGACGCTTGAAATTTTTTTACTGGTTACATGTTTTGAGTTACAGAGGAGGTCTAGTGACAAAATGATTGTTCTCGCTCCAACGTTCGCGGCAATACCTCACATGTATGGTTTGAACACTGTTTTCATATGTGGGCGGGACTTACGTATGCCTTTCGCTTCTGCGTGCGAGCACACAGGGACAGCGGCGCTTTAAATTTTTTTTTTTTCTATTGTTAATTATATTTTCTTTTTTTTTATTTTGACACTTTTTTGAAAAAAAAAAACAAACATTTTTGATCACTTTTACTCCTATTACAAGGAATGTAAACAACCCTTGTAATAGGAATAATGCCGCGTACACACGGTCGGACTTTACGGCGGACTTTGCCCGGCGGATTTTTCGACGTACTTTCCGACGGACTTTGTGAATGAACGGACTTGCCTACACACAATCCACCAAAGTCCGTCGAATTCGTACGTGATGACGTACGACCGGACTAAAACAAGGAAGTTCATAGCCAGTAGCCAATAGCTGCCCTAGCGTGCCTTTTTGTCCGTCGAACTAGCATACAGACGAGCGGACTTTTCGACCGGACTCGATTTCAACGGATAAATTTTAAACAAGTTTAAAATCTAAGTCCGTCCAACTTTTGAGAAAACAAAGTCCGCTGGAGCCCACACACATCGAATTGTCCGACGAAATCCAGTCCGCCGGGCAAAGTCCGCCGTAAAGTCCGCTCGTGTGTACGCGGCATAAGACATGACAGGTCCTCTTAATAGTGAGATATGGGTCAAGAAGACCCCATATCTCACCACTAGGCTGGGAAGCCTGAAATAAAAAAAAAAATAAAACAATCACTGCTTCCCAGCCGAAGCGGCGCCGTTTTTTTGAATGGAGAGGCCAGGCGTGACGTCATAACATCGCGCCCGGCCTCCGATGATCATAGAGACTCCGGCGACCCTCTGGTCCGCTGGAAATCTCTATGATCTACATCCGGCACCGGCGGATCCGCTCTCCGCCTCACCGATCGTAACAGTGAGTCGGAGCAAGCACCGGAGGGTGGCGGGGGGGGGGGGGGACATCCCCTCTCGCCTCCCATAGGAACGATCAAGCGGTGGAACGGCCTCTATGATCGTTCCTATGGTGTAGAGATTCGCCGGCCGAAACCGGCAATATCTGAATGAGGTCTGTAACTACAGGCATCATTCAGATATACCCGCCCAAAGCCCAGGACGTCATATGACGGTGGGCGGGCGGGAAGTGGTTAAGAAACCTAAAGAAGAAACAGAACTTTCAGCTGACTCCGCCAGGTGTAGCTTGAAAGAGGCACGAACCATCTCCGTAAGAGGTTGTAGCTATAAAGGAAATTTCTCTGTTAAGTGAAAAAAGTGCAGCTGCTTGTGTAAGTCTAAATACAAAAAAGCTCAAAAACTAGAAATTCCTGCATCAACCTTACGTGCCCACAGTGCTCCTGCGTCCTCTGTGTCAGACTTCAGCTGTTAAGCTGTGAAGCATCTGTCTCGGTCTCCTCTCTCCAGCGCCTGCGCTGTGTGCTGCTTGTGGACTTACGTCCCGCACACGTTCCTGAGACACAGACCCTTAGTCACTAAGCACGTCCCCCCCTCTGTTTAACCAGAGCCATAGTCCATGCACGTGCGGACGACATTCGATACGCTCCTTGAGCAAGAGCGGAGAGAAGGGAGGGTTGGGGAGGCAGGAAGTTTGAAAAAACTTCTGTTGGGAAAAAAGTAAACATATGAAAGATGTCGCACCCCCCGAGGGGGGTGGGGGAATACAATCTACTGTTGTACACCTCCCTTCCCCCAGGGGGGAAATGTTCTGGATGAGGAATTCCCCCCCGATTTGCTGAGACCACACACGTGCTGTTTAGCTGGGACTTCTGAACTGACTGAGAAGCAACGTACTAAGGTATGCATTTACTTCCTCTAGTGGAGACTTTAGGTATGACAACATTTTACTTGTGGAAGAAAAAAAGCATAGGTGGACTTTTTACAGTTCCTAGGCTTCTTCCCTCACCTTTTCCTCACTGCAGGATACTGCTGTAACAGACAGATCCAGTCTTCACCCATCACAGTGGGCTGCGTTAGCAAACCTTCAAAGACCGGGTCCCCACTCCCTTGGACCTGTATTAGCACCCCGCCAGGCAAAAATTTTAGGTAATGTAGCATGACCAAAAAGCCCTACAAAGAGAGGCGTTACAGGCAAAACCTCATGTTTCGTATACGAGGCCTGGGTACCATCCCCCTTGGCCTCAGTGGCACTTTGGATGGATCCAGTCTATGTAGGCTGTTTAAATCCAGCAGGGATCCCTCCAGTGGAGCTCTTCAGAGCACATCTTCACTCGTGACCAACACCTTAGACACTGACGAAAAAACTGAGGTACTCCTGAAGGAGGAGGGGTTATATAGGGAGTATACTGTCAGGAGAGAGCTGGGGTCACGGCAGAGTTGTGCTGTGTGTGTCCATGGACACAAACAGCCTGGCTCAGAACTGCGCTCGCACACTGCTTGCTATGGAGGTAACCGCAGGAAGAAGCGGCGGGCAGCACTAGCGGGGGGAATCCAGAAGAGGAACGAGGTAAGGGACTGCTCTGTGCAATACTATTGCACACAGCAGGCTAAGTATACCCTCTTATTTTTATTTAGAAAAAGGCTTTACAATCTCTTTAAATGTCTAATCTAAATGGAGAGAACCTTTAAAGTTAATTTCCCCAAATATGCCAAAATTGTGAGCCATATGAATTTCTGGAGCTTTAAAGCGTTTGTTACCCCAACACTTCATATTCCTGATATGTGCCTGCTGTACCATGTACTTGTATGAGAAAGCATTCTGTTCTCTTTGTATTGCTTCCTTTATGTGAAATCCCTGGTGTTCCTGCTAGTCATTCTGCTTTCCTATTAGAAATTGACCATACTAAGCAGGAGAGCACAGTGTGGTCAGTTCTCTAGCTGTGTTGGGAACACAGTGTACTCCCCTCCAATAATTAGACTTATCCTGACACCCCCCCCCCCCCTGCACAGCCATTCACTGGGAAGCTCAGTGTGCTGCTGCTTCTCCTCCCCCCAGCTTTAATGCAGCGGAGAACAGAGGGAATGTGATCACTTATAAAAAAAAATGAAAAAAAAAAAAAAAAATTTTTTTTTTTTTTATATCTATACATCAATGGTTTGCCTTTAATTTCTATTTTAAACGGAATGGGTTGTTTTAAAAAGTGATCTTTTACAATCACTTTAAGTTGTAGATACACCCCTTAAATATCTAAGCGGAAAGTCATCTTGTGAATGCAAAACAGAACGCTCACCTGAATCTCTATGTGACGGGGATTGTCAATGAATTTCTCTATCAACAGACGATCATCTCCAAAGCTTGACGCTGCTTCTTGTGCTGAAAACCTGAATCCATCCCTATGAAAAAAGAGTTGGTAAATTAAAGTCACACGATTTAAAGGAAAAAAAAAAAAATCACATATTTGCATTTTGTTGGCATGTAATGGTACCAAATACTACAGCAAAATATTTTTTTTTTTCTTACATTAGTGACATACAATAAAAATGTTCCCCCCATGTTCCCCTCATTTTACCCATCTCCCCCCTTTTTTGGGGGGAGGATTACATTGGTCATAGCTGCTTTTACCCTTCTATCAATTTTGAATATGTGCATGTGCCCTCCCATGCAATATTTTTTCCGTTACTTCTTGCTTCAGTGTTGCATAAAATTAATGCTTTTCTTCTCGTTGTTTTCATCCCCCGCCCCATACCTGCCAACATTACATATGTTCCCTACAATTAAGCTACTTGCATTATTATGTTACATTTGTCACATCGAAAAAATTGCACTTTAAAAAAATTTTCTTTTTCTTTGTACTTCTGTCATCTTCCGACATCCATGAAACTGACGCTTTTTATATTACATCTTCTCATTGTTCTATCTTTATTCTGTAATACAACACTCTAATACCTTGTAGTTCATTGGCTTTTATCTGTACTTATTTGTACTGATATAATTTTCATTTAAATGTTTTTGGGGGAAAAAAATGAATAAAAAGCATAGAGTTGTGCATGAGAAATAGTACAATATCCAAACAAATCCCAAGGGCTACAATATATGGTGTATAACAAGGACAGAACATAATGTAGCCGTACCACCATACAGTGCATATAGGGTGGAAGGCACATAAAAGACACAATCATCAAAACAGGATAATCATGTTTAATTCTTCATGCCAGGAGCATGTCCCATACCCCAGAGACAGTACAAATCCAAGAGAAATAAGACTGCTGCATTCTGTGAAGGTGCAAATGCTCATGACGTTAATTCATCCACACAGTCCCCACCTGGCATCTTTCACCCACGAGACTGGGCTTAAAGTGATTGTAAAGTCTAATTTTTGTTTTCAATAAAAATAACAAACATGTTATACTTACCTGCTCTGTTGCAGAGGATTTGCACAGAGCAGCCGATATCCGCATCTTCCCGGGTCCCTCTTCTGGGCTACTGGCTCCTCCCTCCTGTTGAGTGCCCCCCACAGCAAGCAGCTTGCTATGGGGGCACCCCAGCCAAGTCACAACTCCCTGTGTCCATTTAGACACAGAGCTGTGACCCTGCCCACTCTTTCTCCTGATTGGTTGACTGACAGCAGCGGGAGCCAATTGCGCCGTTGCTGTGTCTCAGCTAATCAGGAGGGAGAGTCTCAAATGGTCGAGACACTCGTAGACATCACCGGACAGAGATGGGGCTCAGGTAAGTATTAGGGGGGCTGCTGCACAAAAAGGGCTTTTTATCTTAATGCAAAGAATGCATTAAGATAAAAAAAACCTTCTGACTTTACAACTCCTTTAATCAGAGGTCATGATAAAGCTCAGTCTAGGAGGTGAAACATTTCGGGGAGGGGTGTCCCAGGCAGAGACTCTAAAAGGAGGGTATCCTAAAGTCGAGCTTTAAAGTTATGTAAACAATAAAAAATATTTGGATAGAGTGGGGCAGGATTAGACCTTCTGCCAAGTGTTTGTGGTTGGTGTCCCTCTTGGAGAGATTTCCCATTCTACTGGTATTAACAGTTGTAACCAAGACATGTTGTAACCAAGACATATTGTAACGGGAAATCCTAAATTTTACCATTTTCAGTAAAACAAGAGCTAAGGGCAAAATTATCCAATGGGGACACATGTTCTGGTGCCAACTGTCTCTTACTTTGAAGAGATTTTCTCTCACTTCCTATTGTGTCTCCAAGATGGGAAGTTAAGAAAAATTTCCCCAGCAGAAGAAATATTTATCCAGCACACAAACGAATCGCCTGCAAGCTATGCCGTTAAGGTGTGGGAATCTATAGTTGTGTTTTGATTAGCAGGTGGTAGCGTTTAAGGCGGAAGAATTGCATTCAGGGGAGGAGCTTTGGGAATAAAAAATGGCAAACGCCTAAACTCCCAAACACCAAATGCTGCTACACTCTGCTAAACTCATTTGAAAAAAAAAAAAAAAAAAGCACCTTAGGTGAGGTTTTAACATTGATTTTCTCCTGTAAGCAGAAACTGCATTAAGGTTTCTTTCACACTGGGGTGGGCGTTGACGGTAAAACGCTGCTAGTTTTAGCGCCGCTATTCAGGAGCTAGCGAGCGATTTTAACCCCCGCTAGCAGCCGAATAAAGGGTTAAATGAGCCTGTGCAGCGCCGCTGCCAAAGCGCTTTGGCAGCAGTGCCAATTCATTTCAATGGGCAGGAGCGGTGTATACACCTCCCCCAAAATGCTACTTGCAGGACTTTTTTTAACGTCCTGCCAGCGCACTGCCCCAGTGTGAAAGCACTTGGGATTTCACACTGGGGCTGCAGGGGAGGTTTTTTCAGGTGCTATTTTTAGCCCAATAGCGCTTGAAAAATGCCCCTGTGTGAAAGGGGTCTTACGCCCCGTATACACAATCTGTTTTTCCGACAACAAATGTTGGATGTGAGCTTGTTGGCGGAAAGCCCGACCGTGTGTATGCTCCATCGAACATTTGTTGTCGGACTTTCCGCCAACAAATGTTGGCTAGCCGGGTTCTCAAATTTTCCGCCAACAAATGTTTGTTGTCAGACTTTCCGATTGTGCGTACGCAAGTCCGTCAGACAAAAGTCCATGCATGCCCGGAATTAAGTGCGAGCCTGAAGCGCTCGGTCTTGTAAAACTAACGTTCGTAATGGAGATATCACGTACGTACGTCACTACGTTCGTAATTGTTGGCCAACATTTGTGTGACCATGTGTATGTAAGACAAGTTGGAGCCAATATCCTTCAAACAAAAATCCACGGTTTTGTTGTCGGAAAGTTCGATAGTGTGCATGGGGCATTACAGTAAACCTGTGTGCATTAAGCCGAAATGTACCCCCCAAATGAAGCCTGGCACCAGCAATTTCTTATTAGGATGTAAACAAGTAAATGTGCAGTTTGCGAATTAGATAATATACATTAATGCCATGACTAACAAAGATCAATTTGTTGGATTTTTCAACCACCATGTCATGTTTATTTATGATTTAGAAATTACAGTACATTCTGAAATGAAAAGTATAACAATAAATGTCTTGCTTTGAAAAGCATTACTGTATATCAGCTTTTTTCAACTAGGGTGCCTTCTGGGTTTTTTAACCACTTCAGCCCCGGAGGATTTGGCAGCTCAATGACCGGAGCACTTTTTACAATTTGACACTGCGATGCTTTAACTGGTAATTGCGCGGTCATGCAATGTTGTAAACAAACAAAATTTGCATCCTTTTTTCCCACAAATAGAGCTTTCTTTTGATGGTATTTGATTGCCTCTGCGATTTTTATTTTTTGCGATATAAACAGAAAAATACCGACAATTTTGAAAAATAGTATTTTCTAACTTTTGTTATAAAAAATTAATAAACTCAATTTTAGTCATACATTTAGGACAAAATGTATTCAGCCACATGTCTTTGGTAAAAAAAAAAAAAAAATGTCAATAAGCGTATATTTATTGGTTTGCGCAAAAGTTATAGCATCTACAATCTAGGGTACATTTTCTGGAATTTACGCAGCTTTTAGTTTATGACTACCTATGTCATTTCTTGAGGTGCTAAAATAGGCAGGGCAGTACTTTGGAAAGTAGATACCCCAAGGAAATTGCTGAGAGGCAATGTTGAGCCCATTGAATATTTTATTTTTTTGTCACAAGTGATTGAAAAATGACAAGAAAAAAAAAAATTACACAAAGTTGTCACTAAATGATATATTGCTCACACATGCCATGGGTTATATGTGGAATTACACCCCAAAAATGCATTCTGCTGCTTCTCCTGAGTATGGGGATACCACATGTGTGAGACTTTTTGGGAGCCTAGCCGCGTACAGGACCCCGAAAACTAAGCACCGCCTTCAGGCTTTCTAAGGGCGCAATTTTTGATTTCACTCCTCACTACCTATCACAGTTTCGAAGGCCATAAAATGCCAAGATAGCACAACCCCTCCCCCCCAAACGACCCCATTTTGGAAAGTAGACACCCCAAGCCATTTGCTGATAGGCATCTTGAGTCCATGGAATATTTTATATTTTGCCACAAGTTGCGGGAAAATTATTATTTTTTTTTTTTTTTGCACAAAGTTGTCACTAAATATTGCTCAAACATGCCATAGGCATATGTGGAATGACACCCCAAAATACATTCTGCTGCTTCTCCTGAGTACGGGGATACCACATGTGTGAGAATTTTAGGGAGCCTAGCCGCATACAGGACCCCGAAAACCAATCGCCACCTTCAGGCTTTCTAAGGGCGTAAAATGGTGATTTCACTTCCTCACTACCTATCACAGTTTCAGAGGCCATGAAATGACAAGATAGATGGAATATTTTATATTTTGCCACAAGTTGCGGGAAAATTAAATTTTTTTTACACAACATTGTCACTAAATGATATATTGTTCAAACATGGCATGGTTATATGTGGAATTACATTTTTGATTTCACTCCTCACTGCCTATCACAGTTTCGTAGGCCATGAAATGCCCAGATAGCACACCCCCCCAAATGACCCCATTTTGGAAGCTAGACACCCCAAGCTATCTGCTGAGAGGCATGTTGAATATTTCGCAGATCTCTTTTTGTCACAAAGTTTTGAAAATTGAAAAAAGTAAAAAATAAATTAATTTTTCTTTTCTTTCTTCATTTTCAAAAATAAATGAGATCTGCAAAATACTCACCATGCCTCTTAGCAAATACCTTGGGGTGTCTACTTTCCGAAATGGGGTCATGGGGGGGGGGGGGGGTTGTGCTATGTGGACATTTCAGGGCCTCCATAACTGTGATAGGCAGTGAGGAGTGAATTCAAAAATGTACTCCTTTAGAAATCCTGAACGCGGTGATTGGTTTTCGGGGTCCTGTACGCGGCTAGGCTCCCAAAAGGTCTCACACATGAGGTATCCCCGAACTCAGGAGAAGCAGCAGAACCCATTTTGGGATGTAATTCCACACATAACCATGCCATGTTTGAACAATATATCATTTAGTGACAATTTTGTGCAGAAAAAAAAATAAATAAAAAAATTGGAGTTACTTACCTGTAACGTTCTTTTCCAGGAGTCTTTCAGGACAGCACCATAGAGAGACCTTGGCTCCTCCCTTCTCAGGAAACACCGCCTTCAATTTCAAGATTTAATCCTCACCGCCCCCCCGGCCCCTCAGTTCTTCAAGAGGACCTCCGGCCAGCTGGGGAGACACAAGAACACGTCATAATAATCTCTATCTTACCTGACGTTCTCATGCGACGAGTTCTTCAGGAATGTCCAAAAGTTTGGGTGGGTATCCGTGCTGTCCTGAAAGACTCCTGGAAAAGGACGTTACCAGTAAGTAACTCTGATTTTCCAATTTCCGTCTTTCAGGACAGCACCATAGAGAGGATAAGCGAGCACCTTACCTTAGAGTGGGACTACTGCCTGCAGAACTTTACAACCAAAAGCCTGGTCTTTTGCTGACAGTAGATCCAATCTGTAGTGCTTCACGAACGTGTCAATCCTGGACCACGTTGCCGCCCTACAGATCTGCTCCAGAGATGCACCAGCCCACTCTGCCTGAGAAGTCGCCATTGCCCTGGTGGAATGTGCCTTAATACCTTCCGGGGGCTCCAAACCACTGACTACATAAGCTTGAATAATGGCTAAACTTAACCATCTGGCTATTGTGCGCCTAGAGGCTCTGCATCCTTTCTTAGTTCCTGAAAATAATACAAAAAGGACTCAGACTTTCTAAACGGTTTTGTACCTTCCAAGTACTTAAGGACGCACCTTCTTACGTCCAATTTATGAAAAATATGTTCCTGTTCCCTCACAGGATTCAAACAGAAGGTAGGCAAAATAATTTCTTGTAAAGAAACAAGAAAAAGAGGGGAGGGAACACAGCTCCTCCACAGGGAAAGAAATCAGGTGTTCTCAGGTGACTAATTAGCAGCAGTATATCAGCCTCACCTGTTGGAGACTCACCCGATCCCACCGTCACATTGGGGTGTCCAAATATTAATATATTGTAATTATGGAGATCCGTAAATGTGGTTATCCTCTGAATTGAACATATAACTATAAGAAAATTGTGAAAGGACCACACAGAAATTCTTCTGAGAGGACAAATCGGTGGAAAAAACTATTAATCATTTATTATTTATCCATATAGAGAAGATATAAAAGATGTGTTTAGCAAAAATTGAATAGAAAAAAATATATATACACATTAATGTACTCCTATCCCCAACACATATTAAAAAGACCTAGTGTCTAAATAGGACATCGGTGGCCACCCTTCACTCAGTAACACCATACATAACCCTCTCATCCACACATTCACCTATAGACCAGGATCGATCCACAGATCGGTTGGAATTTGCAGACAAATATGTCCATAAGCTCTGGGAAATGATGGTTATTATCTCTAAGCTCTCTTCCTTAGTGGTATATAGCTATTCAAAATTGTCCCTCCTCGGAACATGAAAAATTTTAATAACAAGCTGGAAGGTGCTGGTGCTGCATGAAGGTTCCTCGGTATACCCGATAAAGACACTTATGTTGCAAAGGAGACTTTCTTGTTTCAACAGCTGCCCATTAATAAACAGAGATCACTGTCTGTTGACACTTAGTAGCAGTACTAAATGTTACATAGACATTTGACTTGTATTGTATATGTTATTTCCTGATAACAATGATTTAGGAGATAATACAGCTCACCACATCTTCAGGTGCGAAGTTACCCGCAGTCTCCGGCGTCTAGACGAGATTTCAATGATCTTTTACAGTCACAGCCGCTGCATGAAGATACAAGTGGAGAGTGGCAGAGCAGTCTCCTCTGTTAGTTTGTAGATGCAAAGGTCCATGTCAGGGAGTAGCAGGGGGGTAAATCATCCTGTTGTATACAAAGTCATTCCCAGAGATGAACTGCAATGGTGTCACTGATAGTAGTTGTATCAATAGCTGGTCTCTGGGACTGGTTGTCGGTCCGAGAAAGATTAGAGGGGGGAACAGCCGAGTAAATAGGTGGTGCTCTCGATGTCCTCATCACGGGTGCCATGTTGTAGTCATGCTTACATGTTTCGCTTTATCCAAAGCTTCTTCAGAGCACCAAGAAAATAATTTCTTGGCCTCTATGAAAATTCGAGGCCACTTTTGGCAAAAAGGCCGGATCGGTTCTAAAAATCACACGGTCCGGAAACACCTGGAAAAAAAGTGCCCTAATAGAGAGGGCTTCGAGTCCACTCACTCTCCTTGCCGTAGTGAAGATTTTCCTGGACTGGCAGAAACCAGGGTGGTTTCGCTGCTAGACTCCTTAGGATAAAAAACCATGGCCTCCTGGGCCAATGTGGTGCAATTAGAATGAGAGTTGTGCTCTCCAACTGGAACTTTCTCAGTACCGCTGGAATCAGTACGGGGGGGGGGGGGGCATAACACCTGGCGAAAGACCAGCTCTGAGCCAACGCGTCCACTCCAAGTGCCCCGTCCCATCTGCACAGGGAAGAAAAGACGCGTCTTTCTGTTTTCTCTCGAAGCGAAAAGGTCTACACAAGGCCTTCCCCACTTTCGAGATATTGCCTCGAAAACCTCCTGGTTCAAAACCCAGTTGCCTTCTCTCAGCAATCTCCTGCTGAGGAAATCTGCCACCTGATTTTGTTCCCCCTTCAAATGCACCACCGAAAGGGACAGGACATTTGCTTCGGCCCACCTGAGAATGGTTTCTGCGAGGACCCACAGGGATCTGCTCTTGGTACCCCCCTGCCTGTTTATATAGGCTACTGCAGAGGAGTTGTCCGATCGGACTCTCACATGCTGCCCCTGGAGTTCCCTCTGAAAGGCTCTGAGTGCCAAGGCTATAGCTCTCAGTTCCCTCCACTTTGAGGACTTTCTTGCGTCCTTTCTCGGCCAGACACCCTGAACCATACGGGAATCTAGATGCGCACCCCAACCTGTGCCGCTCGCATTGGTCGCGATAGTTCTGGACACTGGTAGGACCCAATCCAGACCCTGTGAAAGACTGGCCCCCTTTCTCCACCACCAGAGGGACCTCTTGATTTGACTCGCCACCGTTATCAGGGAGTCCAAAGACCCCTGACTGCGGTCCCAGACCCTCAGGATGAACAGTTGTAGAGGGCGAAAATGTAACCCTGCCCACTGAACTGCTGGAAGCGATGATGTCAGTAAGCCCAAAGCTGACATAGCTCTTCTTACCGATATCTGATGGCTGTCCTGGAGTAACATTGCCCTGTCCACCTTCTGGATTTTTTCCAAGGGAAGGAAGACTTTCTGGGTTACGTGTTGGATTCAACAAAGCAGAAAGATCACCTTTTGTGACGGGATCAAGTTGGATTTCTCCAGGTCCAAAAGCCAACCTAGATTTTCCAGGATGTCTCTTGTTAACTGTAGATCCCGCAACAACTGTTCCGGGGAAGAGGCAAACAGGAGCAGGTCGTCTAAGTATGTGACTACTGAGATGCCTCTGAGCCGCAGAAAAGCTAAGACTTCCACCATGACCTTGGTGAAGATGCCGGGGGAAGAGGACAGGCCGAAGGGAAGGGCCCTGAATTGCCAGTGAAATGTCCCTTCTTTGGTATTCACTGCCAGCCTGAGGAACTTCTGGTACCCTTCTGCTATGGGAATGTGCAGATAGGCATCCTTCAAGTCTACCGATGCCATGAAGCAGTCCGGGGGAAGAAGCGCTTTCACCGAGTAGATGGAGTCCATTCGGAGGAACTGAAATTCCCAGACGGTTTGCCAGCCACAAAGATGTGGGAATAAAAGCCTCTGCCTGTCTCGCCTTCTGCAAATTCCAACCGGTACACTCTTCTTATGATCCCCAAAACAAATTGGTTGGAGGTGATCATCTCCCACTGTGGGAGGAAGTACCCCAATCTTCCTCCCACTGTGGTTCCGTCACTTGGTCTTTTTGGGTTGTTCAGGAGGGCGAAAAATAGCCCCCCCACGCCCTTTGCCCTTTTGTCCCCAACCCCTTTTCTGTTGTTCAGTTTTTGGGGGTCAAACTTCTTCTGAGGGCGAGACTTTTTTAGTCTCTACAAATTTCCTTTTAAAAGGAAAAGCCTTTTTTCTGTCGGACGTCCGATCCAAGACGGCCTCCAGACCAGGTCCAAACAGCAAGTCCCCTGTGAGAGGGATTCCGCAAAGTTTGATTTTAGATGCGTTATCTCCCTGCCACGTCTTAAGCCATAAAGCTCTCCTTGCTGAATTGGATAATGCTGCAGATATTGCAGACATACGCACAATTCTGCCGAGGTGTCCGCAAGATAAGCCACCCCCTTAAGGAGCATAGGGAAAGACGACAGGATTGTTCCTTAAATGTCCCTGCCTCTATGTGCGCTTTAATTTGCGTCAACCAATATTCCATGTTCCGTGCCACCACTGTGGACGCCATGGCAGGCTTGAGGTTACCCAGAGAAGAATCCCAGGATTTTTTCAAGAGGGAATCTATCCTCCCCCATGTCCTCAAAAGCCAGGTCAGTATGCCTGGAGACCTGTGAAAAGGCGGCGTCTAGTTTAGGTGATTTATTCCATACCAGCGCCTCCTCTTCTGCAAAGGGAAACCTTTGTTTAAGACTTCTTGAAAAGAAAGGTTTCCTTTCCGGGTCCTGCCACTCTTTTTTGATGGCATCAACCAAGACCTCATGGACCGGAAA
Source organism: Aquarana catesbeiana (assembly GCF_042186555.1). NCBI lineage: Eukaryota > Metazoa > Chordata > Amphibia > Anura > Ranidae > Aquarana > Aquarana catesbeiana. Next base: position 274,477,344 of record NC_133325.1, read on the forward strand.
CACCTTCTTATGCTCCTCCAGGCCCTTATACATCTGGTCATGGAGTGATAACTTCTTCCTTTCCTCCTGGATTCCTAAAGTGGCATGAATAGCTCCTAAGAGCTCCTCCACTTTTTCCAGAGAAAGTTTGTAGTGAGAGGCTTTTGTGGATTCCCCATCCACTTCCTCTCCCTCCGACTCCCCTTGGAAATCTGAAGAAACACTATCAGGCTCCTCCTCAATTTCCTCTCTGGTGCCTCCTGGATTCTCTCCACTCCCAGAGGGAGCATCCATTAAGCTTCACGCAATACTCCGTTGTGCTGGCGGAGAAATGACCTGGGGCTGTGGCAACTGGAAACTAGAAAAAAGTTTGCACAGTGCTAGAAAGCTCTTTGACGGACGCTACTAGATCCGAACATTGTTCCACTGACTGTTCCCTCACTAACCCCTCTATACACTCATTACAGAGTGGCTTGGACCAAGACTACCCCATCGTGGCTCTGCATGAAGGGCATTTTTTCTTGGCATTATGGGACAACTTGCTTTTTTCCGTAGACTTGCTCTGAAAAATTTTAAAGAAAAAAAAAAGAGCAGTCAGAGAATTTATTCACCAGCACTTCCCCCAGAGGGCCACCAGGGGTGCTTTTCCCAGGACCAACCACCACCAGGGTCCCGGTTACAACCCTTCCCCCCACCACCAGAGGAAAACAAACACCTGTGGAGCTTACAGGAAAGAGGTAAGGGAACACCACCCCAGGGTTCCTCTTACCTTTGAGTGGCTGGTGCAGGATTCTCCAGGAGCAGTTCGAGAAGCCTCCGCTTCCGACATTTTCCCTCTGAGGATCGTGTGGTCTCCCTAACCTCAGTGTGCTGTCCCCACAGCAGAAATGAGGCAGCACCAGCCGAGCGCGCAGTCCGCCTTCAACCCCCGCGACCGGAACCGGAAGTCACGGGTTAGACGGAAGCACTGACCCCCGCCAGAACTGACATCACCCGCCATCCAACCCAGCGCTCAGAGCTCCCACGCTAGCTGCATAGTGCAGGGCGGTCTCCGTGTACCTCCGCCCTATGCCACCCCTGGGCAGAAGAAAGCGGACCCCTCCAGCTTTACTACTTCGCCAAGAGAAGCTGGAGGAGCGCTATGTGCAGTCGATAAAGGTACCCAGCTCACTAGCCTCTCAGACTGCACGGTAGAGGAAGAGAGAGAGCGAGAGAGAGAGAAAACTTGGACCCCCCCCTCTGCTCAGGATATAATCGGCCTCAGCCTCCCTGGCTGTTTTAGCCCTTGGCCCCTAGCGATGTCTCCCCACCGGAGGATACACCAGAACTGAGGGGCCGAGGGGACGGTGAGGATTAAATCTTGAAATTGAAGGCGGTGTTTCCTGAGAAGGGAGGAGCCGAGGTCTCTCTCTGGTGCTGTCCTGAAAGACGGCAATAGGAAAATTGTAATTTTTTCCGAAACTTGTGACAAAATATAAAATATTCCATGGACTCAATATGCGCACAACATTGAAAAGCTTATGTCACACATCACCCACTCTTCTAACCTAAGACAAAGCCCTTTCTGACACTTTTTTGTTTACATGAAAAAATATTTTTCTGCAAGAAAATTACTTTAAACCCACAAACATTATATATTTTTTTACAGCAAAGGCCCTACAGATTAAAATGGTGGGTGTTGCATTTTTTTTTCCTCACACAGTATTTGTGCAGCGATTTGTCAAACGCAATTTTTTTGGAAAAAACACACTATTTTTCATTGTAATGCTTAAACTTGCGCACAAGCGTGCAGCGGCAACAAACTACATACATTTTTAAAAGCCTTTACAGGTTACCATTTTAGACTTACAGAGGATAGGTCTACTGCTAAAATTACTGCCCTCGATTTGACCTTCGCGATGATACCTCACAAGCATTGTGCAATTGCTGTTTACATATGACATCAGACCGACGCTTGCGTTCGCCTGTGTGCATGAGCATGGGGGGAAATGGGTGCTTTTTTTTTTTTTTTTTTTTTTTTAATTATTTATTTTGCTTTTTTATTATTATATTTTTAAACTGTTCCTTTCATTTTTTTTAATCATTTTTATTGTTATCTCAGGGAATGTAAATATGCCCTATGACAGCAATAGGTAGTGACATGCAGTGATAATTTTGGCAGCAAATTTCAATTTAGTTTTAGTCTTAGGACTAAAATGGCATTTTAGTCCCATTTTAGTCTTCTGCAATTGTTTGAGTTTTAGTTGTATTTAGTCGACTAAAATCTCCAGTACATTTTAGTCGACTAAAATCTAATGGGTGTAATTGAATTGTAATGCATTAGTTAACATTATATACTGCTGGAATGAAAAATCTAATATGTTATTTATTATGGTATTGAGGTATAAACATGCACTACAGACCAATGTTAATTTTGAAGTCAAATTTCAATTTAGTTTTAGTCTTAGTCTTTTAACTAAAATGCCATTTTAGTTTTAGTCATATTTTAGTCATCTCAGTTGTTTTAGTCGTATTTTAGTTGACTAAAATAATATTCAGTTAGTCGACTAAAGTGTTTTTGTCGACGAAATTAACACTGGTGACAGGTACTCTTTTTTTAAAAAAATTCTATTAGACCCAAGATCTCTCCTGTGCCCTCAAAGCATCCGACCACACCAAGATCGGAGTGATAAAATGCTTTGCCAATTTCCCAATGTCGCGGTTTATATCCGGCGAAACCGAAGTCACGAAATGCTCGTAGCTTCCGGTTTCTTAGGCCATAGAGATGATTGGAGCCATTCTGGTCTCTGATCAGCTCTATGGTCAGCTGGCTGAACCACTGGTTGCATTCTAGGGTTCCCTGTTGAGACAGGAGAGCCCAAGAAAACCATGGAAGACGGGTGGGGGGGGGGGGTGCTCCCTCCCACTGCTTATAAAAGCAGTCTAGAGGCTAATTAGCTGCTAGGATTGCTTTTATATGAAAGCTGGCTGCTGGCTGAAAAGAATGATACCAAGATGATACCTAAACCTGCAGGCATCATTCTGGTATAACCACTCAATGTCCAGCAATATACCAGTACATTGCTGGTCCTTGTTGGGCATACATTGTAATGTTCTTTTTTTCATGCAGCCTGTGGGCTGAACGAAAAACAGAGATTGATCGGTGGGTATGCCCAGCAGAATACCGCCCTTAATCCACCAACTGCTAATGATGGGCATACATGCACCATTTTTTTTTTTTTTTTTATAACTGTGGTGGTGAAATCACCTCTGACAGCACTGGAGTCACGGCTTTACGTATCGTGGGAGCAAACGCTGTTGCTGTCAAGATAAATAAACCCATGCTGCAGCTGAATGGCGTACCTGCCAAGCAAATGATGGTTAACAATAAAACCGACATTACAGTATAACATACCATACCTGCAAAGCAAATACAATAAAACAGTAAAAATAAAACCGAGAACGATAGATATAGAACAATAGTGAATGAACAGTAGAGCGGACAGTAGAGAGCGAACATAAGAGAGAAAACAAGAGAGAGAGCGAGCGAAAGAAAAATACAACCACAACTATTTTTGGCTTTTTTTTTTTTGTTTTTTTTTTCACTTTTTTCACAAATCGTAAAAAAAACTATAAACTGAACCTTGCAGATTAGGGTCTCTCAAAATGTGATGGTCATCACATCTTTCGAGACCCTGTGTACATGTGCCTATGACTGTGTGGTGCTGTACCCTCCAATAATACTCAACTAGTGTGTGATAGCGTTCAAAACAGTCACCAATGCAAGGACCAGGTTGGTCAGGTCAGGAGGGACAATAAAGTGTCACACCTAAATCCGCACGTTCTACAGACGCAACTTTTTCTTTGGGGGTTTCTTTGGGTAGAGGTACCAGAGAGGACATGCGGAAAATGCCTCTCATTCAGCCGGCTTACTGCATTTGGATTGGGAAGTTGGGCCAAAGCACCGTCTGGAAATAGAAGGGCTCTGATGATCTCTTCTTGGAATTTAAGGAAAGATCCAGTCCGTCCTGAAGCTTTGTATAGCACAAAAGCGTTCAGCAAAGCCAATTGAAATAGACAGACACTTTTTTGTACCAGCAATACAAAATAATCAAAACACTGCGCTTACTCAATTAAATAGCAGCTCACACGACAAACAAGGAGATTTGTAAAAGGTACAGGTGCATATATAGTGTAGCGCTAACTTAAATTACAAAGATTTTTAAATTGAAAAAAATGCATACACAAAAAAATGCATACACAAAAAACGCAAATGACTGCATATATCACAAATATTGATGTGAGATACTCTAATAGGCATCTATAAAAACAAGATTTTGAAAAAGGGTAAAAGTCCCATAGACATGATAGTGTTGTTCACCACATGGATAGCTGGTAAAGAAGTAACACAGGTATAATGGGTCCCCCGCGTAGAAGCAATGCAGGCTTACCAGAACAGTTGGACTCATACAAACATATGTCTCATGAGTCAGTAAAGCTTGTATTGCCAATAGGCAATGAAGTGGGGTCTCCCAACCAAACGATATGGAATCCAAATTGCATCTAGGACTCTGGGCAGAGCTCTTCTACAGGTAACTTGGTCTCGGTGTGATGACCTCAGATTCTGACTCCTTTCTGTCTTTGGATGTGCTGCCCTGGCTCCCTTGCTATGCTGTGTACTTCTGTGGATTTGATAGTCTGACTGTTTTTTGTCTCAGACTCTGTGTATGCTGTCTGCCTTTGGAAATGCTAATCCTATTGGCAATACAAGCTTTACTGACTCATGAGACATATGTTTGTATGAGTCCAACTGTTCTGGTAAGCCTGCATTGCTTCTACGCGGGGGACCCATTATACCTGTGTTACTTCTTTACCAGCTATCCACGTGGTGAACAACACTATCATGTCTATGGGACTTTTACCCTTTTTCAAAATCTTGTTTTTATAGATGCCTATTAGAGTATCTCACATCAATATTTGTGATATATGCAGTCATTTGCGTTTTTTGTGTATGCATTTTTTTCAATTTAAAAATCTTTGTAATTTAAGTTAGCGCTACACTATATATGCACTTTTTTGTACCAGCGTCTGGCCTTACGGGCATTGGGTACGGCGCCAACAACTAGTCCACCCCTCCCATACTAAGGTTATTTTCATGGACACAGAGGGGTTTCTCCACAACACCAGTCGCCATAGGAATTTGGACCGTCGTATCTGTGTGAAGGGAGGACAGAAAGAAAACATTCTTATCATCCCTCCACTTCACAGCGAGCAATTACATCTCAAACAGGCTCTCTCCCCAAGCCTAAGACTGGAATCTACAATCCGCTGGTGTAAGCCCTGGCGATTAGATCACACGGTGCCACATGCGCCAATTTGACGATCAAACAAGTGACTAAAAAGTGGCACACTTGTGTAATAATTGTCCACATACAAGTGATACCCCTTTCCGAATAAGGGTGACACCAAGTCCCACACAATCTTACCAGCGCTCCCTATGTAGTCAGGGCAGTTCTCTGGCTCTGCTTGGTGACAGCGGGACACTACTTGTGCTTGCCACCTCGCCAGCTTGAACTGCACTTATGGGACTCGCCACGTCACCAAGTGTTACTGCAGTGCTGGATGTACAACCAGGATGTACTAGGCCGCTGGTGCTTGCCAGTTCACCAGAAGGATGAGCGGCGCTAGTACTGGCTCTCTACTCCATACGAGGGACCTGCAGTTCTTGCACCTCAACAAAAGCAGAAGAACGGGGTCTGGTACGCCTGACCTTGGCAGGGAACACAACTCCATTGTCAGAGCTATCTGTCAGGGTGCCGCTGCTGTCTACAGGTTCATATTCTGAGCAACTTCATCATCGATTTGACATTTTGGTCTCTAAATTTACTGATATAGTAGCGAGACTCACAAGAAAAAAAGCTCCTGACTGTTAACGATTGATTCAAGCGCTACCAAAAACTGTTAGCGTTTGCAGGGCTCAGGCCTGACTCTGTGAATGCTGCAGTTATGTGTTTTGTAAGTGACAGTGATCGATTGATACTGCACTTGGGTTGGCTGAGCTGAGCTGGGCGGAGGGGCTAAACGCAGGTGCTACCTGGTGTCAGTGTAGTTTTGTGCAACTCATTCTGTGATGTCTTCTCTCCTCGGTCTGGAATGGAAAAGACCTACACAAGGAGAGATGACATCACTTCCCCTGTCAGTGTTTACACTTACACGACAGGGGAAGGATCTCATTCGTCAGGGCCGATCATCAGGTCCAGGCCAGGTATCACTGGCCTGGGCCTGGGGATTGAACGGTTCCTGATCGAATTTGATGGTCGCAGCCGGCGCCCGACGTAACATGACGGCGATGGTCGGCAAGCGGTTAAGGGGTGCCTTGGCAAAATTCCTAAAAATTGCCCAAAAATTGTATACAAACCAGAGGGTGTATCAAGCCTGCCTTTTAGTTATAAAAAGCCACAGGTTTTTATTGTGCACCATTACAACCTTATATTTACTGGCTTTCTAACAACCAATAACATTGGTTGATAAGGAGGATGTCAGGCGTCTGCACAGCATCCTTGTTTGTCCCTCCCTTGCCCCTTTCTGTCAGCACTGGGGTTACATTAGATGAGCGAGGAGAAACATTGGAATACTAGTCAGTACCTGTGTGTAAAGGTGTTTTTTGATTTGGAAGAATACATTGCATTTAACGTTGTGTCCCACGTGTGTGGATGTTGTAAAACTATTAGTTTAGTTTTTACCATTTTAGAATGGGGTGCCTCGACATTGTGCAGGATTTTAAAGGGTGTCTTGACTGAAAAAAGATTGAGAAACACTGTACCGTATTTATGGGCGTATAACACGCACCCCAAGTTTAGGAGGGAATTTTAAGGAAAAAAAAACTTACATTTAAATGCCCATCAATGCAGCCTCATCACTGTCCATCTGCAGCCTTGTCAGTGTCATTGCAGCCTTGTCAGTGCAGCCTTGCCCCAGTGTCCATTGCAGCCTTATCAGTGCAGCCTTGCCCCAGTGTCCATTGCAGTCTTGTCAGTGCAGCCTTGCCCCAGTGCACCCTTGCCCACAGTGTCCTGTGCAGCCTTGCCCCAGTGCAGCCTTGCCCCCAGTGTCCAGTGCAGCCTTGTCATTGCAGCCTTGGATGCATTTAAAATTGGCGCCGCCGAGATCACAGGGACTGAGTGCCGCCGAGATCGCAGGGACTGGGCAGAGCCGAGATACACATAGCCGAGTGTACTCGGCTATTCTCGGCTCCGCTCGCGGTCACGCCCAGTCTCGCCCTATGATGGACATAACACAGGTCCAATGGCGGGACTGGGCGTGACTGTGAGCGGAGCCGAGAAGAGCTGAGTACACTTGACTATGTGTATCTCGGCAGCGTTCGCTCCGCTCACAACCAGCGGAGATCGGTGGGGATAGGCGTATAACACGCACCCACGATTTTCCCCTGATTTTAAGGGGGAAAAAGTGCGTGTTATACGCCGATAAATACGGTAATAAAATGTATGTTACCACCCATTGTCTGATGTGTCACTTTCACTTATATTTTAGGAACAAATGTCCAAAAGGAAAGGGAAGATCCCAACAGATGAGATAGGGGATAATTGTCTTACAAAATAAAAGTAACTTATGTAAAATTCCATGATAATGGATATGAAGCTGCGCACTTCATTAGAGTAAAGAAATCACATATACATAGAAATTTAATGTTGCCTATTAACCGACGGGTGTTATGATTTTCACTCATGTATTAGAGATGAATGTTAAAAACAATGTAAAACATCCAAATGAATAGTCTCAAAGATGAAATATGGGACAGCACAAATGACACTTCTGACCAAACTAACCAATATCTCCAACTTTCAGGTAAACACTCATAAAATGGCCACTCTTACTACATCGGTTGGATCAGATCTTTGATCATATTTCCCATATCGTTGAGCAGTTTCCACAGACTACCTGGGAGTCAAGTTGACCCCTACATACACTAGCCCCTACTGCGCACCATACTGTAACTTCCCTCATGGGGTTGTGGCAGTTTGTCACATTATCATTGCTAGGCCACATACATGCCATTAAAATGATGATCCTTCCCAAAATTGTAGTATTTTCGAACCCTACCTGTGCAAGTTCCCACCTTTTACCTACACCTATTGCAGAATAGAATCCTTTCCTTTATTTGGGCTTATAAGCACCCCAGAATCTCACATGCTACTCTTTATACACAGACTGCGGGGAGGACTTGAGGTCCCAAACATGGCAAAATACTACATGGCAGCGCAAATTTTTCAGCTTACCATGCAACGACAGATATTCCACTTTGGGTGTTCCTGGAACTCCAACTGCGTGCCAACTCCAGTTTCAGCCCTATTGTGGCTTCCCCACAGACTCCGCCCGTCTTCCTTACTTCATTTAATGTCGCACAGCCTGAGACTTTACTCAGGCAACCTATTTTCCTCTATACTACCTCGCCTTCCACAATTGGATTCACGCAGGTCCACCATTTTTCCTCATCCCGTACTTTTTCTTCCTGGCCCTGAATCATGGAGACCTAAGAGGCATTCAGCTTCGCCACTGGGTGACCTCTCTACAAGAGATGTACCTGTATATAATGACATGGACATTCACTGTACTGTTCATTTAAGCACAAGAGACTCCATTTTGTTCTCACTGTTGAAATGTGTTCTGTAACCGTCACCTAACACACAGACACTTCTCCTAATAAACGCTCTCTACTCCCCCCTCCCTTCTCAAGGTTTTACTTTTGCATTTGTTCTATTCGCTGGTTTTTAATAATAGATTTCTATTTGTTAGCTTTTAATAACATATTTCTATTTGTTAGTTTTTAATAACCTCTCACACCACCCCTTTCTTCTCTATGTATAAAATAACACGTAATAATACATTTTTCACTGAACGGACATTTTAAACACAGTGATTGAGTCCTGTGAATCTGTTCCTGCAGCTGCAGTATTAACTTTGTTTTAGAGTCCCAATCAGAAATCAGTCATATCAGTTTGGCGAGTCATAACAGGAGCTTGGCAGAATCTCCAGAAGGAACCGCGCTTCGATCGGGATCATCGGGAAACGCAGACCTCAAATGCCGGCTAGGTAAGCTGCCCTTAAGCTTGCTATATTTCTGCCTTTTCCTATGTATCCTATCTGTCAGTTCTCAAGGAAACCAGACCACTCTCGGACCTTTCTGGTTGGGTGATGTGTGTGTGTGAATGTGTATGTGTCCCCCTTCACGGGTTGGACTGTGTGGATAGGGAAAATCCTCTGCAGTTCCTTGCGTTGACTCCTTGTGGGCGACCTGGGTCAGAGGCGCATGGTAGGGTCAGATAAAACTCAGAGAGAAGAGAAGAGACGAGGAGGGTCTCTTAATGAGTGTTTTGTCTATTGTCATAAACCCCTTCTATCCACGTAGATAAGTGGAGACTATTCTTGTAAATCTGCAGATTTGCTGTACTATTTGTTTTAGAGGCAAGAGGGTATAGGCACAAGTAGAGAAGACTGGCCAGTCATTATGGGCATTAAATTAATTAAGGGAATGAAGGGAGAGAGGCCTTCAGAAAATGCCCAGCGCAAGATGAGCGCTAGAGAATATATGAACCGAAGGTACGGTTCCGCCTATACTGAGCCCCTAGATAAATGGGTAGAATGGACAAAGGGAACAGCTAAAGCTTTAAAATCTGAAGGGATTTTTGATTTAAAAGTATGGCAAACTTTTCTGCACGATTATGGCCCACTACTGTGCAGTGAAGGAACGTGAAGAATAGCTTGCACATGGGAGACAGAAGCTAAAGTAGCAAATCAAACTGGCTTGATGGAGATATTTAATAAAAGTACTGCCCAAATTTACTACGTTTGGCCAGAAGACTCTGTAGAGGAGGACACCCCACCTTATGTGGCTGCCAGTTTGGCTTTATGGGGTCCACGCACAAAAGCAAAAGAATTAGATTACATGGAACACACAAAAGATAAGCTATGCAATATAGTAGAGAGGAGAGGTTTAACAGCCCCATATCAACCTACAAAGAGGATTTTGGCTCGTGTCCTAGAAACAGATGATTGGCATAAATCAAAAGGCACATATGCAAAACTAGATCTCTCTGAACTTAAGGCTTTGGCCAGAGAAAGAGAGCTAGAGTCTGAACTTCCGGAGCAAACCATAATTTCCAAATTGTGGCAGCAAGATGAAGAGAGAAGGAAGGGAGATGCCAGCCCTTCTGCCCCTGGCATAGAGCAATCTGTTGCAGTTTATCCTGTCAGAACCCAATTAGTTTTTGAAGGTGATGCTGTTGACAGTAAGTCTCAAATTAAATGGCATGTACCTTTTAGTCCCCAAGATATGAGAACCATATTAGAGAGATTGGGAGATCCTAGAAAGAATCCAATTGGGTTTGCAAACAAACTTAGCGCTGCACAGGAAGCATATGAGGCTTCTGCTACTGACATTCATCAGCTTCTTATTAAAGCAGTGGGAAGCAACATGTCTGGCTATATACTTAAAGAATGTGGTGTAGACGTCAAAAATCTAGGTAAGATGGTTAGTCGATGGGAGGTTTGTGAGAAATTGAAGGAAAAATTGCCCCAAATATATGGACAAACCAGACATGCTGAATTTATGAATGCTAAGCAAGGGAAAGAGGAAGCCGCAGGGGCTTATTGGAGGCGGTTAAGCAATATGGCTGAGGAAGCAGGCATTAAAATAGTGGAAGAGAAGGAGGGAAAAACTGCAAGTCCATCTACACAACTGGTGAAACAAAGGTTTCTTGATGGTTTAATACCCCAGTTGAAAGAAAAGTTGTTCACAGCAAGGCCTGAGGCAGGCAATATGTCTATTCGAGACGTCCTGCCTATCCTGTTGTCCATAAAAAACAGGATTAACCAAAAAGACAGCAAACCCAAGGTTATGTACATGGGGAAGCAGAGAGGAAGAGGAAGAGGCAAAGGCAATTTCAGAAATCATGGCAATCAGGGGCCAATTATATGCTACAATTGTGATGGGGAAGGACACATAGCCAAATTCTGCCATCTTCCTGACCGTAGACTGGAAAAGAGCTTAGAGGCACCTCATGCTGATCCCAGTTCTCTGCCAAAAGCAGTGGATCAGGCATAGGAAAATGGCATGCCAGTATTAATCATGTTAAATAGGGGAGACAATGGTCCCGAGGCCAGAGTAAAAGTATTTTTACAAGAACTCCCCTATCCTGGAGGAGAAACAGAATTAACCTGTTTAATTGATACTGGTGCAAGCCGAAGTGTTTTTAATATAGAGGACTTACCTCCAGGATTATTATCTACAAATGTTATCTCTGGTGTTGGCCTAACCGGGACCTCTACTGATCTGGTTGAGTCCAAGCCACTCAAACTCAGGCTAGGACAGCAAACAGAAATTGTCACTAAAGTGTTAGTTTCAGACACAGTTCCTACCAATCTTTTGGGAGCTGACATTTTGAACCAAATTTTAGCAAACATAGACTACACTCCTACAGGAGTCCAAGTGGTCAGTAGTCTGTCAGGAGAAGTTTTAAATTCTGCCTGTGGAGTGTTTTTAATCCAGGACTCCACTCCGCCATTTCCACCAGAATTGAAAGTGATTCCCGCTGAATTATGGGCCACCAGCAAATATGATGTAGGTCTGTTGGATTGCACCCCAGTCATGATAAAAATTAAACCAGGAGCCCATCTCCCACAGATTAAACAGTACCCACTGAGTATTGCTCAGACTGAGGGGATAAAGGATCAAATCACTCAACTGAAAGCAGCACGGGTTGTTGTACCAATTAAGTCCCAGGTCAATACACCCCTGTTCCCAATTGCAAAGAAGCCAGACAAGAAGGGTGGGCAGGTGACATACCGCATCGTGCATGATTTGAGAGCCATTAACAATATAATAGAGGCAGATACCCCGATCGTACCCAACCCCCGCACTTTACTAAGTGGAATACCTGCCTCCAGCACCTGCTTTACAGTGATTGATCTTGCAAATGCTTTCTTTTCGGTGCCCCTGCACCCAGATTGCTGGCACCTTTTTTCATTTACCCATGATGCCCAAAAGTTAGCATGGACAAGATTGCCCCAAGGCTGTGTGAGTAGCCCCTCTGAATATAATACTGCGTTAAAGCAAGTATTGGACCAATGGTCCCCCTCACACCCAAACACAGTTTTGCTTCAGTAGATAGACGATTTGCTTATTTGTTCTGATACAAAGGACATTTGTAGCAGAGAAACAGTAAGCCTTCTCATCTTTCTCTATAACAGTAACAACAAAGTTAGCAAAGATAAGCTACAATACTGCCAAGAGAAAGTGATCTTCCTGGGTCACTGCATTTCACATGGAATCCGTCACCTAACCCCAGATCGAGTTAAAACTCTACAAAACTTTGAAAAGCCAAGAAATGTGCGGCAACTACGTGCCTTCCTGGGGTTAGTGGGATATTGTAGGGACTGGATTCCAAATGCATCAGAACTTATGGCTCCTCTATATGAGGCTACCACTAGAAACCCTTTCAAACTCACATGGAACAATGAATTGCAGATGAAGGAGCTTATTAAAATTTTGTCTGAAGCTCCCGCCATTGGACTTCCTGACTATACTAAGACTTTCTTGTTGTTCTGTCATGAAGTCAATGGATTTGCTGCAGGTGTAGTCACCCAGCTACATGGAGACAGAGGCCTGTGATGTATGTATCAGCCTCATTAGACCCTGTCATCAAAGGCTCCCCCAGTTGTATGCGAGCCATAGCAGCCTGCATTTTGCTGCTAGACAAAGTAACGGAGCTTGTACTAGATTCTGCTCTGATCCTGTATGTGCCACATGCAGTACAGGAAATCATGAATCAAGTAAATACCAGACATGTGTCTGCCAGTAGGTTTGACAAGTACCAGTCTGCTCTTTTTGCTCCATCGAATTTAACAATCAAACGATGTGTTACTTTAAATCCGGCTACTCTTCTTCCTATAATTGATGAGGAAGATGCAACAAATGGTACTGATGTAGAACCTGAGAGTTTTTCTCATGATTGTATGGCTCTTATGGAGGTAGAAAGGGCCTCTGTCACACCAGCAAAAGATGAGCCTTTATCAGATTGTGACACACACTTATTCGTAGATGGTTCCAGATTTTACACTGATGATGGTCAGCCACACACAGGGTTTGCTGTAACCACTACAGATACCATTTTACATCAGGAAGCATTGAAACCCCAGATGTCAGCACAGGAAGCGGAGTTGTGTGCTGTAGTCAAAGCATGTCATCTCCTAGAGAATCAAAGGGGAAACATTTACACTGACAGCAGATATGCATTTGGAATAGCCCACGATTTTGGGCCTATCTGGAAAGCACAGAACTTTCTGACTAGTGCAGGGAAGCCAGTGAGACATGTAAAACTCATAGAGCGGCTATTTGAGGCTTTTCAGAAACCAGCAGAAGTTGCCATCTTGAAGGTAAAAGGGCATGCAAGGGGAAATGACATGACAGCCAGAGAAAATGCTTTAGCGGACCAAGCGGCAAAGGATGCTGCCCTTATAGCATTTGGAGTCACACCCACTGTAGGGGTCGCCCAGGTAGTGGGGACAGATTCCCTCATCAAGAGCAGTGGGATGTAGAAACTCTAATTCAGTTGCAGAACCAGGCCCCTGATGAAGAGAAGGATAAGTGGATCAAATGTAATGCTACCCAAAATCAGCAGGGCCTGTGGAGCGCTGACAACAGGTGGTGTCTACCCAGGAGTTTGTACCCAGTTTTAGCACAACTGGCACATGGCGTCAGTCATCTTGCTAAGGGCGCGATGGTGGCACTTACTGACTGCTATTGGATAGCACCTGGATTTAGTGCATTTGCAGCCAGGTTTTGTGCTTCATGTCTCACTTGTGCTCTGTACAATGCAGGGAGGCCTGTCCATGTTCCCCAAAGGCATTCTCCTAAGCCAGATTTCCCTTTCCAAAAAATTCAAATAGACTACATTCAGATGCCCAGAATACGCACCTATGAGTTCGCTTTACTGTGTGTTGACATGTTCTCAGGTTGGCCCGAGAGCTAGCCAGTAGCCAAAGCAAATGCAAAAACAACAGCAAAGAAAATTTTGAATGAAATAGTTTGTAGATATGGAGTTCCTGAAAATATTGAGAGTGACAGAGGAACCCATTTTACTGGGGAAGTAATGAAAGAGGTAATGGAAGCACTTCACATACAGCAAGCTTTCCATACACCTTATCATCCACAAAGTAGTGGTAAAGTTGAGAGACTTAATGGAATTTTGAAAAACAGATGTGCAAAAATTAAAGCAGATACAGGAAAAGGATGGGTGGAAGCTTTGCCATTAGCCCTATATTCTGTACTAACTACCCCTAAACAACCACATGGGCTGTCCCGCTATGAGATTTTATTTGGAGGGCCACCCAAAACAGGGCTATATTTTCCCCAACAGTTGCAGGCTTCTCACTCTAATCTGTTAGAATATGTTCAGATTTTGCAAAGAACATTAAATAAAATACATGAAGGTGTTTATAAATTTATCCCTGACCCAGATTCTGTTTCAGGTATTCACAGAATCCAACCAGGTGACTGGGTGGTGGTCAAGCGACACGTCAGAAAGCCGCTAGAACCAAAATTTGACGGACCACATTTGGTGCTTTTGACAACCGGTTCTGCTGTCAAGTTGGAAGGAAAGCCCACCTGGATTCACGCCAGTCACTGCAAGAAAATCCTGAAGTGATGATATCCTTTGAAAAAATGATGATAATGTTTCTTTTCTTTTTGTTGTTTGTGAGAACTGAGACATGGAAAAATAACCCTTTCATCCAAATGTTAAAATTGTATGCAACCCATAGCAACGCTAGTAACTGCTGGGTGTGTTCTCACTTGCATCCCCAAACAGGCACAATACCCATGATAGCAATGCCTCTCAATTTCACTGATCTAAACAGGACCAGAATAAATGGCTCATACATAGTCTCCACAGCTAATGAGCACAGATCAGTAACTTTGATGGTTTCAAAACAGATAAACATTACATAGACGTGTTTAAACATTACATACCCGTTTAACACTAAATGTACACGGTTGGGCAATTCAGATTGCACCGGAGCAAAAATTACAGTTTATGGAGGAAACTATGGTCAATATTATTATATCCCAGATCCAGAACTAAATAGAACCCTTTATAGTACAAATTGCTCACAGTTCCCAATATGTGAAAATATCGGTTACCTGAGATTCCATGTTATTGCTTCCAGTTTTTTAGGAGCAGGCATACCGTCCATACGTAGAGGGTTATATTATATATGTGGCTATAAAGCTTACGCCTGGCTACCTACTAATGTTACAGGTACATGTTATATTGGGAAGTTAGTACCTGCTTTGGCTGTTCGCAAAGATACAGTGCGACCAGATCAAAGTCCAGAATACCCTTTAGTGTTCAAAAGAGAGCTGTAAACTGAAGGTGACATGGCATGGTCATGGTTCCCTTCCTGGACAGGATGGGGAATTGAAGCAATGAAAAGAATAAATAATTACACTAGAATTGTAGATGAGATTATTAACCTTACTACCACTGATATAGGTTTATTAAAAGAAATGGCTCAGCTTAAAAAAGTAGTATTAGAGCACAGATTAACGCTAAATTATCTTACTGCAGCTCAAGGTGGGATGTGTAAGGTATTTCACACTGACTGTTGTATATACATTTCTGATAATGAGAACATTATTAAAGGGCATCTTGCTAAGATAAAGAGAACTACAGAATAAGGCCAGAGATATTGCTAAAGATGGATGGAACCCCTTTCAGGGTTTAGGAGGTTTTGGTGATTTTTTATATGGCATAGCACCATGGTTACAGAAACTAGGCGCTTACATTGTGATGTTCCTATTTCTCATATTTGTTATTTACTTCCTTATCAGGCTATGCCTCTATGTGACTACCCGCTGTACCAACAAATGTACCAGCCCTGATGAACCCATTATTGTGAGAAAGCTAGGAGAGAGCTGAACAGGACACCGTCTCTCTGCGCCAATGTAACAGGAGTTACCAGCAATCGGCTGAATGTAACGCGGAGAAGAATGGTGTCAAATAAACAAAAGGGGGCAAATGATATGAACATTCACTGTACTGTTCATTTAAGCACAAGAGACTCCATTTTGTTCTCACTGTTGAAATGTGTTCTGTAACCTTCACCTAATACACAGACACTTCTCCTACTAAACGCTCTCTACTCCCCCCTCCCTTCTCAAGGTTTTACTTTTGCATTTGTTCTATTCGCTGGTTTTTAATAATATATTTCTATTTGTTAGCTTTTAATAACATATTTCTATTTGTTAGTTTTTAATAACATCTCACACCACCCCTTTCTTATCTATGTATAAAATAACATGTAATAATAAATTTTTCACTGAACGGACATTTTAAACACAGTGATTGAGTCCTGTGAATCTGTTCCTGCAGCTGCAGTATTAACTTTGTTTTAGAGTCCCAATCAGAAATCAGTCATATCAATACCCTTTTCAAAGTAAACTTACACTCTCCTGGCTACCTCAACAATTATTCCCTGAATGCTACCGGCACGCCTTCATCCACGTCCTGCTGGAAAAATTATTTAAGCCTAGTACACCCTAGTAGCTTTTTTTTCAGTCCCAAAAATAGAACTGACAGCTCAGGAGGAGCTGCTGTACTAACCATGCGATGCAAACATTCTGCTTTCAGCTGCTAGCGGGGCGCTTTTAACCCCCGCTAGTGGCTGAAAAGCGCTGCAAAAACTACGGTAAAGCGCTGCTAAAAATAGTGGTGCTTTGCCGCCGACGCCCGGGCGCTGGCAGTGTGAAAGTGCCCTTAAACAAGCTCGACTGTATCCTCCAACTGGCAATGATCTCAAGCTTGGCAGACCCTTCACAGCTCTCCTTGGGCTCTGGATGGAAGTACCCTCTGATATCAAGTATACTCATGTGACATCCAACATATATTATATGGAACAAAAAGGTAACAATATATTACTCTATTTAATTTTTTGTAGATTTGAGTATGCAGTTTATCACCCAAAAGCTCTCTATATCTCAACTATCTATATAAATATACACTCTTTTTACAGCTCACAGGCTTTGCTAAAACATGGAGCTCTGTTTCTTGAGCTGGGGAAAAAGGATCCAATGACTTTGAATACAGAGTATCCTTCTGGGTGATAAACTGCATACTCAAATCTACAAAAAATTAAATATCTGGGTCTTCAGGGAGTGTGTCCTGCACTGGGCTCACAGCAGCTGATTCCTACACCATCAATTTAACACATGTGTCTTTTCCTTTCTTTTGAATAAATGTACGCATTTTTCATTGTTAGATTTGTACATAAACAAACTCATATTTTAAACCTTTCATTAAACAAACATTTAGTTAGCTGTATATTTGCTGCACAGAATGTCGGACCATTAAAAATTAAATGTTTGACCAAAACAATATCTAACTTTGTCTAATAGCACCTTTGCATAAAAGCTGCAGCTCTGATATATCGGGATGAACCCTTCATTACTGGGTCCAGCTTGCATAAATATATTACAATGGCTTGTTTTCTATCACGCTATTTGTGTAAGAACTCCAGTCTCATGTTTCAAAAGACAACTTTTTCCTGGCAATATTATAATAAATGATAACAATACCCTGCGGTCATGGAGAGATGCCCATAAATCCAAAATATTCTTCTACTTATACCACTGTACTTACAAGAAAAAGGGGCACATCATTTCACAATCCACACATTCTGCTTTGGATTTCAAAAATAAAAATAAATAAAAACAAAAGGACCAGCAATCTGTATGATGGACCAGAAAGCATCAAAAACTATAAAACAACTGGCTGCAGGTGACATCTATCCTAACAGGGTGTGTGGACTTGATGTGATGGGTCTGTTATATTTAAATTTTATTTATAACAACTCTCACATCATGGACTGACATCAAGTTATTATCAAGAACCTTGAAATTTCATTTTTGTAGAAAAACTTCTTATGTATTCCATCCATCTTGGCTTTGTTAAATATTATGGCAGCTGTATTCCAAATAACAACCTCATCTTAATCTTTTTTTCTCTCAATAAGGGCTTATTGAATAAATGTAAAATTACAAAATTGTTATCTTAATCTAAACTAATCTCATTCATTACAAATTTCCCCAATAACCTGGACTTCATTTCCAACCAAAGGTTGTCTAAACCAGTTTCAATATATCTATATTATTAATATAATTGTTAAACTCATATTAGAAATTAATACTCATTATTACTTAATTTTACTTAATTTCCCTTTTTTAAATGCAGTGTTTCCACTATCAAAGGATATTCAATTTGTGTAATACACGGTTAAATGTAACCTTCATTTTACCATGTTTGGAAAACAGATTCAAAATAATTGTGATCACATTGTTTACCATTAGATTCGTTAACCCGGCACATTTTGTTATAAATGTTTTGTCTAAAAAACAGAAATTGGCATGGTGTCCTTCCAGCTTATCACTGACCACATTCTTTCAGGAGAGCACAAAGGAGGGGGTCACATCTGCGTACATGACACACACAAGCAATAGAACTAAAGGTCCCAGCATTCGCACACACATACACCAATATCTCTCTAAAATCGCTTACATTTTTCCCATTTGTACACAACACATGCATATCATTCTCTCAATTTCTTTTAACTCTCATTAATATTTTCCTGTCTAAATTCTACTTTGTTTATTTTGTTCAGATATCTTTTATATCTAGCTTCTATGATCAGACGGTCAGCCAGAGTACTCATCCCATCTTCTCTCTCTGACAACATATAAAGTATTCTGTTTTACCTCTCATTTCTCTGTTTCTGACTCTAATAGTTGTAGTGCCTGACCCCAAATTCATCCCACAACTTAACCACTTGAGCCCCGGACCATTATGCTGCCTAAGGACCAGAGGTCTTTTTCCAATTTGGCACTGCGTCGCTTTAACTGCTAATTGCGCGGTCATGCAATGCTGTACCCAAACGAAATTTGCGTCCTTTTCTTCCCACAAATAGAGCTTTCTTTTGATGGTATTTGATCACCTCTGCAGTTTTTATTTTTTGCGCTATAAACGGAAAAAGACCGAAAATTTTGAAAAAAAATGATATTTTCTACTTTTTGTTATAAAAAAAATCCAATAAACTCAATTTTAGTCATACATTTAGGCCAAAATGTATTCGGCCACATGTCTTTGGTAAAAAAAATGTCAATAAGCGTATATTTATCGGTTTGCGCAAAAGTTATAGCGTCTACAAACTAGGGTACATTTTCTGGAATTTACACAGCTTTTAGTTTATGACTGCCTATGTCATTTCTTGAGGTGCTAAAATGGCAGGGCAGTACAAAACCCCCCCAAATGTCCCCATTTTGGAAAGTAGACACCCCAAGGAAATTGCTGATAGGCATGTTGAACCCATTGAATATTTATTTTTTTTGTCCCAAGTGATTGAATAATGACAAAAAAAAAAAAAAATATTTACAAAAAGTTGTCACTAAATGATATATTGCTCACACAGGCCATGGGCCTATGTGGAATTGCACCCCAAAATATATTCAGCTACTTCTCCTGAGTACGGGGATACCACATGTGTGGGACTTTTTGGGAGCCTAGCCGCGTATGGGACCCCGAAAACCAATCACCGCCTTCAGGATTTCTAAGGGTGTAACTTTTTGATTTCACTCTTCACTGCCTATCACAGTTTCGGAGGCCATGGAATGCCCAGGTGGCACAACCCCCCCCCAAATGACCCCATTTTGGAAAGTAGACACCCCAAGCTATTTGCTGAGAGGCATATTGAGTCCATGGAATATTTTATATTTTGACACAAGTTGCGGGAAAGTGACACTTTTTTTTTTTTTTTTTTTTTTTTTTTGCACAAAGTTGTCACTAAATGATATATTGCTCACACAGGCCATGGGCATATGTGGAATTGCACCCCAAAATACATTTAGCTGCTTCTCCTGAGTACGGGGATACCACATGTGTGAGACTTTTTGGGAGCCTAGCCGCGTACGGGACCCTGAAAACCAATCACCGCCTTCAGCGTTTTTAAGGGCGTGAATTTTTGATTTTACTCTTCACTGCCTAACACCGTTTCGGAGGCCATGGAATGCCCAGGTGGCACAAAACCCCCCCAAATGACCCCATTTTGGAAAGTAGACACCCCAAGCTATTTGCTGAGAGGCATGGTGAGTATTGCAGCTCTCATTTGTTTTTGAAAATGAAGAAAGACAAGAAAAAACTTTTTTTTTCTTTTTTCAAATTTCAAAACTTTGTGACAAAAAGTGAGGTCTGCAAAATACTCACTATACCTCTCAGCAAATAGCTTGGGGTGTCTACTTTCCAAAATGGGGTCATTTGGGGGGGTTTTGTGCCACCTGGGCATTCCATGGCCTCCGAAACTGTGATAGGCAGTGAAGAGTGAAATCAAAAATTCACGCCCTTAGAAAGCCTGAAGGCGGTGCTTGGTTTTCGGGGTCCCGTACACGGCTAGGCTCCCAAAAAGTCTCACACATGTGGTATCCCCGTACTCAGGAGAAGCAGCAGAATGTATTTTGGGGTGTAATTTCACATATTCCCATGGCATGTTTGAGCAATATATCATTTAGTGACAACTTTGTGCAAAAAAAAAAAAAAAAAAAATTTGTCTCTTTCCCGCAACTTGTGTCGCAATATAAAATATTCCATGGACTCGACATGCCTCTCAGCAAATAGCTTGGGGTGTCTACTTTCCAAAATGGGGTCATTTGGGGGGGGTTTTGAACTGTCCTGGCATTTTATGCACAACATTTAGAAGCTTATGTCACACATCACCCACTCTTCTAACCACTTGAAGACAAAGCCCTTTCTGACACTTATTTTTTACATGAAAAAGTTTTTTTTTTTTGCAAGAAAATTACTTTGAACCCCCAAACATTATATATTTTTTTAAAGCAAATGCCCTACAGATTAAAATGGTGGGTGTTTCATTTTTTTTTTCACACAGTATTTGCGCAGCGATTTTTCAAACGCATTTTTTTGGGAAAAAACACACTTTTTTAAATTTTAATGCACTAAAACACACTATATTGCCCAAATGTTTGATGAAATAAAAAAGATGATCTTAGACCGAGTACATGGATACCAAACATGACATGCTTTACAATTGCGCACAAACGTGCAGTGGCAACAAAATAAATACATTTTTAAAAGCCTTTAAAAGCCTTTACAGGTTACCACTTTAGATTTGCAGAGGAGGTCTACTGCAAAAATTACTGCCCTCGATCTGACCTTCGCGGCGATACCTCACATGCATGGTGCAATTGCTGTTTACGTTTGACGACAGACCGCCGCTTGCGTTCGCCTTAGCGCAAGAGCAGGGGGCGACAGGGGTGCTTTTTTTTTTTTTTTTTTTTCTTTATTATTTTTTTGCTTTTTTATCTTATTTTTAAACTGTTCCTTTCATTTTTTTTTTTTTTTAAATAATTTTTATTGTTATCTCGGGGAATGTAAATATCCCCTATGATAGCAATAGGTAGTGACAGGTACTCTTTTTTTGAAAAAATTGGGGTCTATTAGACCCTAGATCTCTCCTCTGCCTTCAAAGCATCTGACCACACCAAGATCGGTGTGATAAAATGCTTCCCCAATTTCCCAATGGCGCTATTTACATCCGGCGAAATCTAAGTCATAAAATGCTCGTAGCTTCCGGTTTCTTAGGCCATAGAGATGTTTGGAGCCACTCTTGTCTCTGATCAGCTCTATGGTCAGCTGGCTGAATCACCGGCTGCATTCTCAGGTTCCCTGTTGAGACAGGAGAGCCAGAGAAAAACACGGAAGACGGTGCGGGGGGGGGCATTCCCTCCCACGGCTTGTAAAGGCAGTCTAGAGGCTAATTAGCCGCTAGGATTGCTTTTACATGAAAGCCGACCGCTGGCTGAAAAGAATGATACCAAGATGATACCTAAACCTGCAGGCATCATTCTGGTATAACCACTCAAAGTTGTGAATGGCGTACCTGAAGACAAAAAAATGGTTAACAATAAAGCACAGTAAACAGTAAAGTATAAATAATTACATACCTGAAAAACAAACATGATAAAACATAATAACAATAACAATAAAACACTGCAGAATAGAATACAGTAAAAAAAGAGCAGAACAATAGAGAGAGAGAATAGAGAGAGAGAACAATAAAACGACAACTATTTTTTTTTATTTTATATATATATATATTTTTTTTACACTTTTTTTGTAACTAACTTTTATAACGGTAACCGGTTCCAGGTTCGGGTCTCTCAAAATGCGATGGCATCTTGGGAGACCCTGTGAAAGTGTGCCTAGTCTGTGCAATGCTGTACCCTACGCTAATACTCAACTAGTGAATGGTAGCGTTCAAAACATTCACCAATGCAAAGACCAGGATTGTCAGGACAGGAGGGACAATAATAGCGGGTGTCACGCCTATATTCGCGCTTGCTGCAGACACAACATCTTTTTGGGGGGGTTCGTTGGGTAGGGGTACTCGGCAGGACATAAAGAAAATGCCTCTCATGCAGCCGACTGCATTTGGTTGGGGATGTGAATGGGGGAAGTACGGGCGCTGCAGAAGTGGTGGGTTCCCAATTAGGATTGGCGAATGCAGCAGGAAGGGCACTATGGGCACGACGGGCCTGTGTTTGTCTTTTTGGTGGCAGCGGGACACTACTTGTGCTTGCCACCTCACCAGCTTGAACTGCACTTATGGGACTCGCCACGTCACCAAGTGTTACTGCAGCGCTGGTTTGACTACGACCGGGGTATACTAGGCCGCTGGTGCTTGCCAGTTCAATAAAAAGCTTCCAAAAAAACTGTTAGCGATCGCAGGGATCAGGTCTGACTCTGCGAACGCTGCAGTTATGCGTTTAGTGTTTTGTAAGTGTCAGTGATCGATCGATACTGCACTTGGGTGGGCTGGACTGGGCCGGGCGGAGGGGCAAAACGCAGGTGCTAGCAGGTATCTGGGCTGATCCCGCTAACACTGCGTTTTTGGGAACCCTAAACTGCTGGGGACGCTAGTATAGATCTGATCGGATCAGATATTGATCCGTTCAGATACTATACCACTAAAGGAGGCGTATGCTGCGTGCGTGGGTGTTAGTGGTACTGGCGCTAACCTGACGCTGCCTGGGGCCGGTGCTTGCTAGTTCACCAAAATGCTACCAAAAAAACTGTTAGCGATCGCAGGGATCAGGCCTGACTCTGCGAACGCTGCAGTTATGCGTTTAGTGCCTTGTAAGTGACAGTGATCGATCGATACTGCACTTGGGTGGGCTGGGCCTGGCGGAGGGGCACAACGCAGGTGCTAGCAGGTATCTGGGCTGATCCCGCTAACACTGCGTTTTTGGGAACTCTAAACTGCTGGGGACGCTAGTATAGATCTGATCGGATCAGATATTGATCTGATCAGATACTATACCACTAAGGGAGGTGTACGGTGCGTGCGTGGGTGTTAGCGCTACTGGCGCTAACCTGACGCTGCCTGGTGCTTGCTTGCCAGTTCACCAAAATGCTACAAAAAAAACTGTTAGCGATCGTAGGGATCAGGCCTGACTCTGCGAACGCTGCAGTTATGCGTTTAGTGTTTTGTAAGTGACAGTGATCGATCGATACTGCACTTGGGTGGGCTGGGCGGAGGGGCAAAACGCAGGTGCTAGCGGGTATCTGGGCTGATCCCGCTAACACTGTGTTTTTGGGAACCCTAAACTGCTGGGGACGCCAGTATAGATCTGATCGGATCAGATATTGATCCGATCAGATACTATACCACTAAGGGAGGCGCATGCTGCGTGCGTGGGTGTTAGCGGTACTGGCGCTAATCTGACGCTGCCTGGGGCGACGCATATCACCGCCGGGCGATCAGGGGGCTAAACCTTTATTCGGTAATAAACGGCGGGTGCCCTGACACTATAAAAAATAAACAAACTAACCAGCGTCACCCGTAACGGTTATACGGTGATCAGTGGTGAAAGGGTTAACTAGGGGGCAATCAAGGGGTTAAAACATTTATTAGGTAGTATATGGGGGTCCCTGTCACTATAAAACGCTGACGGCGAACCTAAATATTTACCTCACTAACTAGCGTCACCAGTGACACTAATACAGCGATCAGAAAAATGATCGCTTAGCGACACTGGCGATGGGGGGTGATCAAGGGGTTAAAACTTTATTAGGGGGGGTTAGGGGGGTATCCTAGACCTAAAGGGGGGTAATACTCACTGTCCCAACACTGTAACTGTCACAAACTGACACTATGCAGTAATCAGAAAAAAAAAAAAAAAAAAACCTGCTGGTGTCAGTTTGTGACAGGGGGGGGGGGGGGGGATTGGGGGGCGATCGGGGGGGGGGATCGGGGTGTTTTGTATGCCTGGCATGTTCTACTGTGTGTGTGTGTGTTGTGCACTTACATTGATGTCTTCTCCCCTCGGCGCTGGAACGGAATACCGAGCCGAGGGGAGATGACATCATTTCCTTTGCTGCTGTTTAGCATACAGCAGCAAAGGAGTGTTCCCATTGGCCGGTGGCGATCGCGAGGGGGGGGCCACGAACGGATGGCCTCCCCCTCATCTCGGATCGCCGGGGAACAGAACGGGACCGCTTCGGGCACCGGGGGGGGGTCCGATCGGACCCCCCACCCGCGAGAGGCAAATCACGTACATGTACGTGATTTTGCCTGCCCGTGCCGCCTTGCCGACGTAAATCGGCGTTAGGCGGTCCTTAAGTGGTTAACATGAAAATGTCCCTTTCTGTCTAGTGTTAATGTCACCCTTGATCCATCCTGCTCACATAGATAGCTGTTTCTCTAGCTGTTTACTCTGCATGATTCTTAGTCCCTGTGGACCTTGGTAACCCAGTTACCCATTGTGGATCCCTGTCCACTCTAACCATTAATCTAGGGGCTCAGTATAGGCGGAACCGCACCTTTGGTTCATATATAGCGCTCCTTTTGCGCTGGACATTTTTGAGGGTCTCTTACCCTTCATTCCCTTACTTAATTTAATGCCCATAATGACTGGCCAGTCTTCTCTCTTCTCTACTTGTGCCTATACCCTCTTGCCTCTAAACTACTTTATCTAGCAGATTTACTACATATACCTGTGAACAGCACTATTCTTCCCTTTCTTATCTATAACACTCCGATGGACAATAGACAGGGACAACATAACATATAACCACCAATCAATACAGTTCGATTAAGGGGAGTAAAATAGGTACCCTTTGTCCCGAAAATGCCTTACCGATCAAGGAAGTCTGATAACTCAAATGTAAGCAAAAGGCTTACCTCAGCCGGCTGATTATCAGAAATTCCCGGATCGTCTCAAGCTCCTCGTTTCGGATACTCAGGGTCACCTGGAATCCCCTCCTGGCTGGCTCGCCATGCTGACTCGGTTGAATTGATGATAGGCAACTCCTATCCTCATATTGATTAGTGGTTCCAAATTAATAATAACTACTGCAGTAGGGAACAGACACAAAAGATACGCTCAGCATCTTTCCAAATTACTGTTCTGCTTTATTATGACGCAATTGAAGGTTTTTATGCACATGATTACGTAGGTATCACATTAATATTACAATTGTACGTTTATGGTAACAAGGGGCGTTACATAGGCAGGCTTATTCTAAATCAGGACTCAAAAGAATGTAAACATTTACTGAAAACATTAGTGCTGTGTGCACAGTGAGGGCAGTGTGCAATACATACAAAATACAATACATTTATATACAGAACTTACAAATTTCCATTACAAATATATTGCTCTCCATTTCTAAAAAAAAGGGTTAATTAACCCCTGCTAATATAAAACACTTTCAGGAAAACAATTGACAATGCACTTCTAAAATGCAATCATTAGCCTGCCCACCACTCCACCCATACAGCAGCGTGACGTCACAGGCTTGGCCACTCCCTCCTATACGCGTTGCGCCCTTTGATTTGGCTTCTTCAGTGAACCAAATCACCCGAGCCCTTAAATAGCCACAAGCTGCATCTCCATGGCTACACCATGCATGCTTCATCCCATCCCACGGGAACTGGAAGCGACATGTTCTTTAAAACTGCTTAAACTAAACACTGAATATCCCAATCTAGTTAATGGGGACACTGATTAAACCTATAATACTACTATAAATATAAAAAAAATAATTAATAATGCTCCCCTTATTATATCCTATATAAGGAAATACTTCTGGATGTTTCAGTTTTTTTTCCATTTTTTTTTTTTTTTTTAATGCCGCATAATTACAACATTAAAAATACAGCAATTAGTGCATCTTCACACAAAGTGCAGTAGTGATAAATTAAAAAGTCCAAATCTATGACATTCTTAAAAATTAGTGGATAACCCTCCCACTCAAACAGTAAACTTCAATTCGTGCCAGAACAAAGAGTGACTGGGATGTCCTCCACCCATCCACCTCTGAGTGAATTGGCCACTCACCTAAGGGAAGACCCTTGGAGTCTAATCACACCTTGTGTAAACATATAGGGAAATCTTCAATTGTCAGGAACACCACCTCAAGTAATTTGGAGCACATACCTCGTAAACACAAACACTTCTTGACACTGCTCAGGATATATAAAAAAAAAAAAAAAGAAAAAAGTTAATTGCGCAATACAGTTTAAAATTAAGTTTATTTAAACATAAACTGTGCGCTCACATTTTTCACATCTTGGTACACTCGGAATCAGCGGTGAGGAGGCGAGGAGCTTTCATCTTGGAGATTGTATTTGCAAGATGTGGCAAATGTAAGTGCACAGTTCATGTTTAAATAAACTTGATTTTAGATGGTATTGCGCAATGCACTTTTATATATCCTGAGCAATATCAAGAAGTGATTTCCATACAAAGTATACGCTCCAAATTACTGTGGTGTTCCTGACAATTGAAGATTTCCCTATCTACTGTATATTTACACAAGGAATAATTAGATCCCGAGGGTCTTCCCTTAAGGTGAGCAGCCAAATCACTCAGAGATGGATGATGGAGGACATTGCAATCACTTTATTTTTATTCTGCCACCAATTGAAGTTTATTGTTTGAGTGGGAGGGTTATCCACTTATTTTTAAGATCGTCAGAGATTTGGACTTTTTAAGTTATCACTACTGCACTTTATGTTTACTTGTTGTTTATGTGTGGAGACACACTTATTGCCGTATATATATGTTTGACTCACTTAAGCATGGGATACAGATAGAGGTTTATGTATTTGAACACGGATTTTATCGTTGAATAAGCGCATCATTATTTTATTTGATTATTGTTTTGGGTGTGAGTTCACTAATTACAGTGATACCTCAGTTCACGAACGCTTCTGTTCACGAACAACTTGTTTCGCGAAGAGTTCACAATTTGCTTCAGCACATGAACCCACGCTTTAGTTCATGCACACGAGCCGCGGCCATCTTCCCTGCTGACACGTTCATATTGAGAAGAGCAGTGCAAGATGCGAGTCTTAGGCGAACCAGTCCACTCAGATAAAGGTTTCTGCCCACTGACTACCATGAGGGTGGGCTCGATTGAGAAACATGGAAAAACAGTTCATATGAATTCTACAACTTTATCATGCCCTCAGATGATTTTTTCCTGGATGCACAGTGCTGTTTTCTGTCCCCTAGATTAGTCACTTAAATTGGGGTTTGGGATTGTTTCAAACAAGGATTAAAGAGCTATAGTTTTTTTTTTTATTCCTTTTTAGATGTACACATGAAAGAGGTTGTGTATGTAATATATAAGGAGAGAGGGGGGGGGGGGGGTGCTGCGCTAACCAGAGGGGTCTTCGATTATAGGGATAGGTAGTATTTCCTAGTATCCATAGATCCCGAGGTTATCAATAGTAAAAAACGTCAGAAAATCGCATGAATTGGAATAGAGAGTATGTATAGATGTAGTGACTCAAAATTGATTATGTATATATAGAACCAATCGGTGATAAAAATATAATAATAAACACTGGTGCATATATTGATTAAAAATTATATAAAAACCAATATTACATATGTTAAAAATGTTTAGAAATTCAATATAGCCAAAGTGCTCGTGCTCTTGTGCCTTAAATCTAAAGATCAAACTCATACATATGCTCAAGTGCAAAATGAGGCAATAAAATAAAAAACAAAAACTAACAAGTCATATATCAAGTGAAAACAAACAAAAAACGAGTGAAAAAAAAAGGAAGAAATGGTCGCCTGATCCTTATGTTGCGACCCGTGCGACAGTGCAAGTATAATGTGAATGATCACGTGAGTGAATAAACCCACTTTGATAATTAGTGTCCAGAGTAAATTAATAATACAAGTGTCCAAAGCAATAAATAGTGTTCAAAAGCCAGTGCTTAAACGCAATACTCCAATGACAGTGGGGTGTTGCTATGCAGATCAGACACTCTATGTCTTCTTCATGCAGCATGCACTAGTGTAGATAATGGCCCCTTACCTAGCAGTGCTAGGTCAACCGCATTTAAGTTGTTAACTCTCGAGGTCCTGGGTCTCTCCTGTGTCTCTGTGTCCAGACTTGCTGACTCTACAGGATCCTATTGGGGGCTGGGATATGTCTAGTTGTGGTCCTAACTGGGGTCCTGGGACAGTGCGGCTCCTAGCTCCTCCTCCACATCATGTCTCCATTGTATGTAAGATATAGGATAAAGTACCCAGATAGTGAAGAATGTTTTTATAGGTCGCTTTATTCACATAAACCATGTACAGAGTACTCACATTAGCAGTTGTTCTCATAAAGCATGGTATCCTACGAGCAGCGAGCTCGCAATGCATTCAGCAAGGAAGGTAAAACGAAACAAGCCTATTCCGTCCCTACGCGTGACGTCACTTGATCACGTGACTTCTTCAGGGGATAGATAGGGGATAGGGGATAGTATCCCCTGAAGAAGTCACGTGATCAAGTGACGTCACGCGTAGGGACGGAATAGGCTTGTTTCGTTTTACCTTCCTTGCTGAATGCATTGCGAGCTCGCTGCTCGTAGGATACCATGCTTTATGAGAACAACTGCTAATGTGAGTACTCTGTACATGGTTTATGTGAATAAAGCGACCTATAAAAACATTCTTCACTA
Organism: Aquarana catesbeiana; assembly: GCF_042186555.1. Lineage (NCBI taxonomy): Eukaryota > Metazoa > Chordata > Amphibia > Anura > Ranidae > Aquarana > Aquarana catesbeiana. The sequence goes on from NC_133325.1 coordinate 274,506,411, forward strand.
TCTGGGTACTTTATCCTATATCTTACATACAATGGAGACATGATGTGGAGGAGGAGCTAGGAGCCGCACTGTCCCAGGACCCCAGTTAGGACCACAACTAGACATATCCCAGCCCCCAATAGGATCCTGTAGAGTCAGCAAGTCTGGACACAGAGACACAGGAGAGACCCAGGACCTCGAGAGTTAACAACTTAAATGCGGTTGACCTAGCACCGCTAGGTAAGGGGCCATTATCTACACTAGTGCATGCTGCATGAAGAAGACAGAGTGTCTGATCTGCATAGCAACACCCCACTGTCATTGGAGTATTGCGTTTAAGCACTGGCTTTTGAACACTATTTATTGCTTTGGACACTTGTATTATTAATTTACTCTGGACACCAATTATCAAAGTGGGTTTATTCACTCACGTGATCATTCACATTATACTTGCACTGTCGCACGGGTCGCAACATAAGGATCAGGCGACCATTTCTTCCTTTTTTTTTCTTGTTTGCTTCACTCGTTTTTTGTTTGTTTTCACTTGATATATGACTTGTTAGTTTTTGTTTTTTATTTTATTGCCTCATTTTGCACTTGAGCATATGTATGAGTTTGATCTTTAGATTTAAGGCACAAGAGCACGAGCACTTTGGCTATATTGAATTTCTAAACATTTTTAACATATGTAATATTGGTTTTTATATAATTTTTAATCAATATATGCACCAGTGTTTATTATTATATTTTTATCACTGATTGGTTCTATATATACACATAATCAATTTTGAGTCACTACATCTATACATACTCTATTCCAATTCATGCGATTTTCTGACGTTTTTTACTATTGATAACCTCGGGATCTATGGATACTAGGAAATACTACCTATCCCTATAATCTAAGACCCCTCTGGTTAGCGCAGCACCCCCCCCCCCTCTCTCCTTATACCATTTTTTTGGGCTGGTATTTGAGCCCTTGTTTTCGGTGCATGCAGCTGTCCAGTAAGAGAAGTTGCATATAGGTTATAAAATCGATTAGACCCATTTCCCTAACTGGTAGCGCAGGAATAACCCCAGTTTTTACTTGTATGTAATATATGTTTAAAATCCTTGTTTGTACTGTACAAACAGTTCACAATTTTATATAAAGACAAAAAAAAAAGTTCAGAACGGATTACCCTGATTTACATTGAACCCTATGGGAAAATTTGCCTCGGTTCGTAACCAATTTGGTTTGTGACCAGAGTAGTTTCACAAATTAAGTTCGTGAACCAAGGTATCGCGGTATATGGGCACAGCTGTTCATACACTTATGCATTAATTCAACACAAGGAGGTATAATTTTATAATATTTTATGCACTAATTGTGTTTATACATAGCAGCACACAGGTTTTTTTACACAAACATTAAAAATACATATATTTTTATGCCAATAATTTTTAAAAATATATAAAGTCTTTATGTAATGTACATGAAAGACAGCAATGATATTTATCTAAAAAATAAACTATTGCTTATGAAGCAGCTTAGATCAAAACACCTCCTCAAGGCTTAAATGTCGATTTTGGTCTAAACTGCTTCATAAACAATAGTTATTTATTATTATTTTTATTTTTTAGATAATCATTTCTCTGTCTTCTATATATTTATTTTAAGAATTATTGGTTTATAAATTAAAAAAAATATATATGTATTGTAATTTGTAATGTTGTAATTGTGAATTCGGCATGCAAAACGGTTTCCTTATATAGGATATAAAAAGAGAATTATTATTTATAATAATATTTGCTATATTTATAGTAGTATTGTTGGTTTAAACAGTGTCCCCATTAACTAGATCAGGATATTGAGATGCTTTGGGGGTTTAGTGGAAGCAGTTTTAAATGAACATGTCACTTCCAGTTCCCGTGGGATGAAGTGTGCATGGTGAAACCATGGAGATGCGTCTTGTGGCTATTTAAAGGCTCGGGTGGGTCGGCTCCCTGCCTACTGAAAAAGCCCAGAGGGCGCAACGTGTACAGGAGGGAGGAGTCAAGCCTGTGACATCACGCCATATGGGTGGAGAGCAGGCTGACTGTTGCATTTTAAAAGTGCATTGTAAAATTTTTTTCTTGTGTTTTATATTAGCAGGGGTTAATAAACCTTTTTAGAAATGGAACACTATCATTGCCTTTTTGTTCCATATAATATATGTTGGATGTCACAAGTAAACTTGGAATCAGAGGGTACTTCCATCCAGAGCCCGAGGAGAGCTGTGAAGAGTCTGCCAAGCTTGAGATCATTGTCAGTTGGAGGATACAGATGAGTTTGTTTTAAGCTTGCTGGAGGTGAGCAGGTTTTTTCACCTAGTGGTGGATGTGCATAAGTCACATGAAGAAGTGGCTATAGCTGACTTTATTGCACTTTTTGGGGTGCTGGACTTTTATTTATCGTCATTTTAGAAGTTTTGTATGGATTGAGACTCAAATATTTTTGTGTGGACCAAGTATCAAATATTGATTTTTTTATGCATGTATATAAGTTTGATGTACACTTTGATAGTTTATCACATGGCAGTGTTGCGCTTCACTTATTTTTGATAATTTAATAAATGTAGAAAAACAGAAATGTGGCCAGATCCCTTGAAGGAGAGAGGCTATTATCCCCCAATGTGAGCAATGAGGGAGTGTCTCTCCCCTATTCTAATATCCACTGCTTTGCCAATTTTAGATCCCGCTTAAATTTACTTGGTTTTCGCATATGGTATAACTATGAGGATTTTTTTCTGTTCATATTTCTTGAGAAAACAGTTTGGATGTATACTTTCCATTTTCAACATTCATCTCCAATACATCAGCAAACTTATTATGCACGATAGTTAATAGGTAAAATTAAAGCTGATCGCCAAGCTTGAGATAATTTTTCCTCCAAACCTCTCACCCCCTCTGCAGCTGATGTTGCAGTTAGGCAAACCCTAACTGCTTTGACCACATCCAGGCAATAGAGCGAAATTATAAATAAAAATACAGTCAGCGCAAAAAATCCCAACTTTAGAAATACAAGCAGACGAACACTGAAGGCAAACATAAAAAAACCTCAGTACATAGAATAAATAAGGCAGTGCAGCGCTATAACCAGAAGATTCAAATGTTACTAATAGCATAAAAAATGAAAGCCCTTTTTTAAAAATAAAAATCAAAAAGTTGATAGCGAAAAGGTCTCCTCTGTAGTGGTCTAGGTTCTCATGACAGTCCATGCAGTGCAAAACATCCGTGACTCCACCACCAGCTAGCCAAACCGCTCACCTCAGCATATGGACCCCTGAGCTAACAGATGGGTCAAAACGGCATTTACCACTCTCAGTGGCTAAAAATGGAGACTTGCATGGGCAGATGGTCACACTCAGTAATTGATGATCATATTCACATGCAATATAAAATGAAAATATATAGTGCACACTGTGTGGCTAAAATGATCACATTTATTGAAAAGTCAAGTACTCACATACACAGCACTACACCCTAGTGCTGGGATAAAGGTTTAAAATGGCATCAAAGGATAACACTACAGGGGTAGTGTATATGATGGAGTGCGAATGTGGCCTCCAATATATAGGGAGAACATCTAGACCTCTGCATATTAGAATTGGAGAACATGTGAATAATATTAAAATAGGTTTGGTTACTCACGTTTCCAAGCATTTTCGATTATTTCATGCTCGAAGCCCCGCTAAATTAAAATTGTGGGGGGTTGAAAAAGTGACCCCTCACTGGAGGGGGGGGGGGGGGGGATTTTATTCGGCAATTGAGCCGCTGTGAGTCGTTTTGGGTTTACGAGACCCAAGTGGGGGTACCCATGGGGCTCAATGTCGAATTCGATTTAAATGGTTTCATCTCTGATCGATAATAATTTGCAAGGTGTTTCATCTCAGATCGTTAACTACTTGCATGGTGTACTCTCTCTCTGTAATCTCGATATGTATATTTGTATTTTGTTCACCTTATACCTTGAGATTGGGAATAGATGTTATGCTTAAGGTATTGTTATTAGGTGGCTGCAGTGATGTTGTTTTTTATATAGTATATGGGGAATTTCATTTCCTATGTGCCTTTTATTTATTTTATTAATTTTATTTTAACCATTTTATTTGAAACTCCTCTTTCCTTCTCAGCCTATTGTGTGTGTGTGTGTCGATCGGTATAAGCATTCCCCAGTCTGTGGTTTGGTAGCAGCTTTACAAATAATGACTTATAGCTGTGACATTCTGTCACAAAACAGTCTGTGTGAGGGCTGCTGCTATGTAAGCCGATCACCACAGCAACGGCTTGAGGAGGCTTGGCCATGAGGGGCAGAGTTCTACAATTGTTTGTGTTCCAGCTTCTGCTGGAAACATGAGTGTAAGGTCACATGACCGGCCGTCTCGACATCGGTGAAGTCACGGCGGCATTTTAACACAGTTTATGTTAACAGGAGTCTTCTTCTTGATCGTATGGTCACATGACCAGGCGTCATGACATTGATGCCTTGGTTGCTATATTGACCCATTAGCTTCAGTAGGAAGTAATCCCCTTGACCCCATAGCGGTTGGAGCTGATTGGACAGTGCACGTGGGAGGTTTTTTACCACATAGGAAATAGTTATTGGGGCTCTCTATATATATATATATATATATATATATATATATATATATATATATATATATATATATATATATATATATATATATATATATATATATATATATATATATATATATATATATATACACAGATCTGATGTCTTGGACTCCATTACCGCTGAGGAAGTCCAGATTTGGACGATACGCGTGCGGGAGTTCCTTGGACATCACTACAGCCACCTTTCTACTGATGTTATCCTTTGATGCCATTTTAAACCTTTATCCCAGCACTAGGGTGTAGTGCTGTGTATGTGAGTACTTGACTTTTCAATAAATGTGATCATTTTAGCCATACAGTGTGCACTATATATTTTCATATTATATTGCATGTGAATATGATCATCAATTACTGAGTGCCACCTTTAACCAGTTACCAACCGGCCCATAGCCGAATGACGGCTGCAGGGCGGTTGGATAACTCTGGGTGGACGTACTATGACGTCCTCCCAGAATTCCCCTCTCGCGCGCCCCCTGGGGCGCGCACCCGAACACATCCGTGACCACGGATCCCGGTAAATGGCCGCTGATCGCGGCCGTTTACCATGTGATCGAGCCGTCAAATGACGGCGCGATCACATGTAAACAGACCGGCGTCATCTGATGACGCCGGTTCCTCTCCTCCCCTCCTGTGTACCGATCGGTACACAGTGAGCGGGGAGGTGGATGGATGGATGTCTGCAGCGCTGTGGGCTGTATGTGTAGTGCCCACAGCGCTGCACAGAGACATCCATCCATCCATGCTCAGCCATCCCTCACTACTAATGCTGTGCAATACTCTGCAATACCCCCACAATACTCTGCAATGCTGTGCAATACTCTGCCATGCCCCCGCCATACTCTGCCATGCCCCCGCCATACTCTGCCATGCCCCCGCCATACTCTGCCATGCCCCCGCCATGCCCCCGCCATGCCCCCGCCATACTCCGCCATACCCTGCCATGCTGAGCCATGCTCAGCTGTACTCGCCCTCTGTATGTGGCCAGGCTGTGGAAGTCTCACACATGGGGTATCGCCGTACTCAGGAGGAGCAGGAGAATCTATTTTGGGGTGTCATTTTTGGCATGTACATGTTATGTGGTAGAAATATTGTATAAATGGACAACTTTGTGTTAAAAAAAAAAAAAAAAAAAGCGTTTTAACCACTTCCCGCCCGCCGGCCGTCATACAATGTCCTTGACTTTGTGCGGAGATATCTGAATGATGGTTGCAGCTACAGGCATCATTCAGATATCAGCTTTTTCAACCGGCGATTCCCTACACCATGAGAACGATCATAGCAGCTGTTCCACTGCTTGATCGTTCTTACGGGAGGCGAGAGGGGACGTCCCCCCTTCCCGCCGCCTTGCGGTGCTTCTACCAACTCACCGCTACGATCGAAGCCAGGATCTTTTTTTTTTTTTTTTTTTTTTTTTTTTTTTTTTTTAAATTTCAGGCTTCCCAGCCTAGAGGTGAGATGTGGGGTCTTATTGACCCCATATCTCACTGTAAAGAGGACCTGTCATGCCATATTCCTATTACAAGGATGTTTATATTCCTTGTAATAGGAATAAAAGTGGTCAAAATTTTTTTTTTTTTTTGGAAAAAAGCATCAAACTAAAATAAATAAAGTAAAATGAACAATAAAAAAAAAAAAAAAAAATTTTAAAGCGCCCCGTCCCTGTGTGCTCGCATGCGTAAGTCCCGCCCACATATGAAAACGGTGTTCAAACCACACATGTGAGGTATCGCTGCGATCGGTAGAGCGAAAGCAATAATTTTGGTCCTAGACCTCCTCTGTAACTCAAAACATGTAACCAGTAAAAAATTTTAAAGCGTCGCCTATGGGGATTTTTGAGTAGCAAAGTTTGGCGCCATTCCACAAGCGCGTGCAATTTTGAAGGGTGACATGTTGGGTATCTATTTACTCGGCGTAACTTCATCTTTCACATTATGCAAAAACATTGGGCTAACTTTACTGTTTTGGTTTTTGTAAAGCACAAAACAGTTTTTTTTCCAAAAAAAACGCGTTAAAAAAATTGCTGCGCAAATACCGTGCGAGATAAAAAGTTGCAACGACCGCCATTGTATTCTCTAGGGTCTTTGCTAAAAAAACATATATAATGTTTTGGGGTTCTAAGTAATTTTCTCGCTAATAAATGATGATTTTTACATGTAGGAGAGAAATGTCAGAATTGGCCTGGGTGCTCCAGAACGCCTGAAGGTGCTCCCCTGCATGTTGGGCCTCTGTATGTGGCCAAGCTGTGTAAAAGTCTCACACATGTGGTATCACCATACTTGGGAGTAATAGCAGAATGTGTTTTGTGGTGTAATTTGTGGTATGCATATGCGGTCTGTGAGAAATACCCTGCTAATATGACAATTTTGTGGAAAAAAAAAAAAGTAAAAAAAAAACCTTGATTTTCAAAGAATTGTGGGAAAAAATGACAACTTCAAAAAACTCACCATGCATCTTTCTAAATACCTTGGAATGTCTTCTTTCCAAAAAGGGGTCATTTGGGGGGTATTTGTACTTTTTTGGCATGTTAGGGTCTCAAGAAATGAGATAGGCCGTCAGTACTTCAGGTGTGATCAATTTTCAGATATTCGCACCATAGATTTTGGACTCTAACTTTCAAAAAGACCAAATAATATCCACCGATTTGGGTTATTTTTACCAAAGATATGTAGCGGTATAAATTTTGGCCAAAATATATGAAGAAAAATTACTAATTTGCAAAATATTATAACAGAAATGAAGAAAAATGTATTTTTTTACAGATTTTTCGGTCTTTTTTCTTTTACGGCGCAAAAAATAAAGAACCCAGCAGTGATTAAATACCACCAAAAGAAAGCTCTATTTGTGTGAAAAAAAGGACAAAAATTTCATAAAGATACAGTGTTGCATGACTGAGTAATTGTCATTCAAAATGTGAGAGCACCAAAAGCTGAAAATTGGTCTGGTTAGGAAGGGGGTTTAAGTGCCCAGTTGTCAAGTGGTTAAATATCGTGTGACCATCTGCCCATGCAAGTCTCCATCTTTATCCACTGAGAGTGGTAAATGCTGTTTTGACCCATCTGTTAGCTCAGGGGTCCATATGCTGAGGTGAGCGGTTTGGCTAGCTGGTGGTGGAGTCACGGATGTTTTGCACTGCATGGACTGTCATGAGCACCTAGACCACTACAGAGGAGACTTGAATAATAGTAAGAAACAAATATTGAGCTTTGCACCTTCACATCTCAGCCCCCCTAATTTCTGCACCTTCACATCTTAAATCACCCCAATTCCTGCACCTTCACATCTCAGATTAGCCCCAATCTCTGCACCTTCACACCTCAGTTCACCCCAATTCTTGCACCTTCACATCTCAGATCACTCCAAATCCTGCACCTTCACATCTCAGATCACTCCAAATCCTGCACCTTCACACCACTCCAGTTCCTGCACCTTCGCACCTCAGTTTACCCCAATAATTGAACCTTCTACATCTCAGATCATCACTAATTCCTGCACTTTCGCACCTCAGATCAGTCACAATTCCTGCACTTCACACCTCAGTTCACCCCAATTCTTGCACCCTCACATCTCAGATCACCCAAAATCCTGCACCTCGACACCTCAGATCACCCCCAATTCCTGCACCTTCACACCTCAGATCAGTGCCAATTCCTGCACCATCACACTTTGGATCTCCCAAATTCCTGCACCTTCACACTTCAGATTAACCCCAATTTCCACAACTTCACACCTCAGATCAGCCCCAATTCTTACACCACCTCGCCTCAGATCAGTCCCAATTCCTGCACCATCAGATTTCAGATCGACCCCAATTTCTGCACTTTCATATCTCAGACCACCCAAATTTCTGCTCAGCTCCCAATCCTGCACCATCACACCTCAGGTCAGACCCAATTACTGCACCTTCACACCCCAGATCAGACCTAATTCCTGCTCCATCAACCCTCAGATCTCCCAAATTCCTGCACCTTCACACAGATCAGACCTAATTCCTGCTCCATCAACCCTCAGATCTCCCAAATTCCTGCACCTTCACACAGATCAGACCTAATTCCTGCTCCATCAACCCTCAGATCTCCCAAATTCCTGCACCTTCACACTTCAGATTAACCCCAATTCCTGCATCTTCAGACCCCAGATAAACTCCATTTCCTGTCCCTTTTTTGTTCCCCCCTTTCTTTTTTTCCTACACTTTGGGACTGATCTGGGGGTCATAAAGCGTAGGAAAAAAAGAAAAGGGGGAACAAAAAAGGGACAGGAAATGGAGTTTATCTGGGGTCTGAAGATACAGGAATTGGGGTTAATCTGAAATGTGATGGTGCAGAAACTGGGACTGATCTGGGGGTCATAATTTCTGCACCATCATACCTCATATCAGCCCCAATTACTGCACCTGTAAATTAGTAGTGCCCAATAGCTAACATGGTTTAGCGGTACAGGGGTCAGGGTGCCGCAGAGCATAGCACAGTTTTCAGCAGGGCAAAGGATGGGGTCAGCAGGGCAGAGGACGGGTTAGTGTTGTAGTGTACAGGGGTCAGCGTATAGGGGTCAGTGGGGCAGAGGATGGGGTTAGAGGACAGCAGTCAGAGGGGCAGAGGATGGGGTTGGAGGATGACAGTCAGTGGGGCAGAGAACAGGGGTCAGGGTTGGCAGGGCACAGTCAGTCAGAGTTCCTCCTCGCCACACAGCACATACTGTAGCTGAGATCAGATTATTTTACAGATAGGTGTGTATTTTACAGATAGGTGTGTAACAGCTACATACCGTGCAGTTACATACCGTGGAGCTGAAGATTGGAGCTGTAAAATAATCCAAAAGGAGCAGCTAAGCAGGGCTGGGCACAGCATCCATTAAAGGTGTGGGGGGGTTCAGCATTCCCTATATCAAGCGAAACACCAGCATCCATGTTGGCTAAATGGATGCAAGCCGAAAGAGGTGGGGCGGGAGGGGAAAAGAGGCAGTCGAGCTCTTGTAAGCATCTGCGGCTGGCTATGTCAATCTGTCAGGTGTCTCCGGGAATGGAGGGGGTGGAACCGAAGGCGGGAGAGAGGCAGACAAGCTTCTTGTATAGCCAGTCGTAAGCATCGATCGGATGGCTATGTCGATCTGTCAGGTGTCTCCGGGGACGTGGGGGGGGGGTGGGGGGGGGGGGGGAGGACAGAGGCAGCCGAGCTTCTTGTATAGCCAGTCGCAGGCATCGGTGGCAGCTGGCTATGTAGGTGTCTAAAAAGCCTTTGCGTGCCATCCTAAAAGCTGTCTGGCATGCATTACGGGGGTTGCGGACCCCTGCTTTAGAGTATTAAAAGCCAAGTGCTTTGGCAGACCAGACTAGAGTCATGACGCAATGACACAAATACATGTTGGGGACCAATTGGAGCTCTTGGGAATCTATAAAAGAGTGTTTGGCCATGACCAATTCCAAATACTCCAGGAAATGGAGGGCAGATTTATTGAAGATGATCACCCATCTGCAAGTCTGAAGGCGCTGGATCATCCTTGAATGTTGGAATATAGAACCGTGGCTGAGGAGTCTTTCAGCAGGAGGCCATCTAGGTATCCCCTTGACATGGATGTCCTGAGATCTTAGCAGTGCCAGGAGCTGAGCAAGCACCTTTGTGAAGACTGTTCATGCAAATGAAAGTCCAAATTGCAGGATGACAAATTAAAAGTGTTGGTGTGCAGGAATGATAGGAATGTGAAGATGGGCATCTTGAGTGTCCACTAATGCCAGACATGTCACTGATCTCAGAGAAAACTCCATGCAGAATTTGGGTATACTCGAATATTGGTTTAGGGATTTTAGGTCCAAAATGGGGAAAATGCCACAGTTCGGTTTTGGGACCGTGTACAGAGGAAAGGAAAACCCTTTAAATCCTTTCTCTGCAAGAATTTTGATTAGCACTCCTTGCATCCGACGCTAACTCAGGGCTGCCTGTCTTGGAGGTGAAGCTGACAGATTGGAGGGTAAGGAAAGAAATTCTATTTTATATCCCTGGAAATGACAGATTGGACCCAGAGGTCCAGAATGACTCTGATCCAAACTGGTGTAAATGCCAACAGATACCACCACACACACACTCCAGCATTGTGAAGAGGGCTTCAGGGTAGGCTTGGAGTGTTTTGAGGTGCAAGGCTTGTAACCAAAGCATAGACTTACCTTTGACTTTGTGGAGGATGCCTTGGAGAAGTGAAAGAACAAATTTTGGTGATAACAAGTAGTAGCAGTAGTAGGCTTTTTTTTTTCAGGGAAGAAGTACCCCCCCGTACTACTGTACGCATAGGAACAGTGTTATCCTAGAGATCTGACAAAGTACATTCCCTAGGGCATCAACACAATTACAGTGCTGAAAGCACGAGCTGCAAGCACCTGTGAAGAAGCAGGTCCTCAAAACCAGAACCATGTTCTCTATTCATTTGTCCAGTCAGCCGCAGTCTGACAAACAGCCACTGTGACCGGCTGCATTGTAGAGCCAGCAATAGAAAATAATGCCTTCAAGGTTTAGGCTTTAAGTTTCAAAGTGTCTGTTCTCTAAATACTTAAAGCTTAACTCCACTTTTGTTGAGAAAAGAAAACATTCCCCTCTGGGTGGATCTATGTACTGTACATTGCAAGGATTATAACAACCTTTGTTGCAGACTCCTACCTTTTGTTATTCTGAAGTAATCCATGTGTGTTTGTCTGTACCTCTGTTCTGAGTGGGTCTAATGGGGGTGGTTTCATAATTAACTGTCAGGTATGCAGCTGCAGGACACTAATGAGGAAATCTGCTGGGCCTGCATCCCTTTAAACATGCTCCTATTGAAAGTATCCCTCCAAAAATGAAATTTTTGTTGCAGGGGATGCCTGAAATCTGACTTGTATCTTAGGCAGACTTCTGGGAAAGTTGGTGAGCCAATCAAACAAGCAGGAAATGTTTCTGAGGAGTGGTCCGTACACACTCTGTACAGAACAACTTCATGTAGCCATATTGCAATGCATTCTCAGAAAATTACACTGGCTGCAGATTGAAAAGGAAAGATCATTTTTAATATCAATTACAATGATTAGTGTCGCAATTATATGTGCTATATTATTTTTTCTTTATTTGCTATTTTTTTCCCCATGAAAGTGGAGTTACCCTTTAAAGGAGAAAACAGGAACAGGAACAATAAGATGCTTGTTTTGAGAACAAAAATGGCAGAATGCACTATTGGGATAGACTTTTTCATAAAGTCCTTATCCACAGGATATAAATCAGCAAGGACTTTAGAAGGAATGAATGCCTGGTCATGATTTAGCCGATTATCATGTAAAGCACAGTTAACTTGTGTGTAGAAGAAAAGTATTTTTAGAATTTCGTAGCCATTTAGTTCTCATAGAAGCTCGTTTTGGCTGATATTTCACTGCTGTTAGACAAAGATTAGTATGCACTGCATCAATAAGCGAGTTCGTAGTAGAAAGCATATGGCATGAAAACTTGTGTCTTAAAGAATGCAAAAGGTGAATAGTCCTCTGCAGGACATTCTCAAATGCGTCTACCTCATTTTACTCAATATCTTCCTTCCAAGAGGTTAGGAGGATCAGGATCATACTCCTGAAGTAGATAGTAGAGAGGCAGAAAATAACTTTTGGACCGACTGGAGACTGAAGGTTCTAGAAGGGCAGAGTTTCCCAAAATAATCAGGCATAGTAAGACTGCTTTCACACTGAGGCGCTTTACAGGCGCTATTTTTAGCACTGCAATGCCTGTAAAGAGCCTCTCCTGTCTCTCCAGTGTGAAAGCCCGAGTGCTTTCACACTGGAGTGGTGCGCTTGCAGGACGGTAAAAAAAGTCCTGCTAGCCGCATCTTTGCAGCGCTGTAGGAGCGGTGTATACACCGCTCCTAAAGCGCCCCTGCCCGTTGAAATCAATGGGGCAGCGCCGCTGCAGTGGCGCTTTGCGGGCAGCTTTAACCCTTTTTCGTGCACTAGCGGGGGTTAAAAGTGCCCCGCTAGCGGCCGAACAGCACCACTAAAATGATGGTAAAGCGAGCGCTAAAATTAGCGGCGCTTTACTGCCGATGCCTCGGTGTGAACGCACCCTTACAGTGAAATCTGGTTTAGTCAAATAAGCCATTTCCTGCACACCTAAGAAGAAGTTATAATTAGAGGACAGGAGCTGTGTCAATATAGGACCTTGCTTCATTGCAGGAAAACTGCTATCACCCTGAGCGTTTTGCTGGTTTTCCTTGGTAAAAAAAAATAAAAAGTGTAGCACTATGAGCTCAGTGAATATATATAGTAGATAAATATGTCAAAACAATATAAGGAATTAATAGCCTTATGTAGGTAATCTAAAAAACTACTCGGTGGATTTGTAGTGCACCAAATAAACAAATATAGCAGTGGCTGATATGAAAGAAGCAATAACATTTATATGCATTCAACACCTCAAACAATAAAGTGAATAACACCAAAATATATATATAACAGTCCATATCAAATATGTGAAATATTTGTGAAAAAGACCAAAAGTCTATGGTGGTAGTGCATAGGCAATAATGGACGAATGCCTCCCAAACGCACAGGGGGATTGTTAGACCCAATCTGGCAGGTAAGTGGACCGTGGAAAGACCAAAGGTGCATGGAAGATTGAAATCAGTGCCGGGACCATCACCAAAAATTGTGGAGGCTTACCAGAGTTTAATGGCCTGAAATGGCATACGCCATACAGGTCAAAAAAGCTTGATGACCAACAGGTCTGGGTAGTATGTCTGGTCACATGTCATCACCATACGGTAGGAAGGAATGTCAGCACGGCTTCCACATCATTAGATACACCACCATGGGCCAAACGAATAATTCGTATTGCATGTGAGGAGTAAAAAATACTCACATAGCGTGATAACGTTTAAACTTGGATTTATTAAAAAGTAATTAAAAACAAACTCACATTTTCAGAAGATAGGAAACAGCATAAAAAATATCGTATAGCGGCAGTCGTGAGGGGTCCACCCGACATGTTTCAACTATAAAGTCATCATCTGGGGTGGTTTTTCTTGGTGCCGTCTGTAGCAAGAGTGCTATTGGGGCCCTTTTTTTCTGAGCTCCTCTGCACTCTGTGTCCTATATCTGCAAGAAGCTCCTATCTGCTTCCTCAGACACATTCCCTGAGGAAAAGGGGGGCAGAAGCGTGTCAGCTGGAATGCATTTGCAACTATGTTACCACCCAAGTAGCATTGTTCTGTGGGAAAAACACTGCAAATGCAAAAAGGTAAACGTTACCTACTGCCAACATAGTAGACACAATTAAAGAGGGGGATAACGCACAAAATAAAATGCCCTACATAAAACAGAGCAAAAGTTACACTTACAGGGAAAGCCTATCTTACCAAACGTCACCCATCATGCATACCTCCTACAGTAGGTGACCACGATATTGTGTCAATCTCGCCGCTGTTATCGGCGAGATTTGCCACCTCCGTCATGGGAGCCAGCGCCGAGCTGGCTCACTCATCGGGAAAGAAAAACTGTGTTTTTTTCCTTTCGTGATGAGCGACAAGCATTGCTGACAGGTGTCTGGTATGAATCATGAAGGGGAACTTTGTGCCAAATTTTAAATAAAAAACCGGCATGGGTTCCCCTCCAGGGGCATACCAGGCCCTTAGGTCCGGTATGGATTTTAAGGGGAACCCCCTACGCCAAAAAAACGGCGTGGGGGTCCCCCCCAAAATCCACATCAGACCCTTATCCGAGCACGCAGCCCGGGCAGTCAGGAAAGGGGGTGGGGACGAGCGAGCGCCCCCCTCCTGAACTGTACCAGGCAGCATGCCCTCAACATGGGGGGTGGGCACCCTGCGGCCCCCCCACCCTAAAGCACCTTGTCCCCATGTTGATGAGGACAAGGGCCTCTTCCCGACAACCCTCGCCGTTGGTTGTCGGGGTCCGTGGGCAGAGGGCTTACCAGAATCCTGCAGCCCCCTTTAATAAGAGGGCCCCCAGATCACGGTCCCCCACACTATGTGAATGAGTATGGGGTACATCGTACCCCTACCCATTCACCTGGGGGAAAAAAGTGTCAATAAAAAACACACTACACGGGTTTATAAAGTAATTTTTTAGGCAGCTCCGGGGGTCTTCTTACGACTTCTCCGCTATCTCTGGCCTTCTCCCAGTCTCCGGTTCTTCTGCCGGGCTCCTCCGCTATCTTCTGCTCTTTTGCCGCTCTTTTGCTAGCGGTGGCCCGGTCTTCTCCGTCGTCTTCTTCCCTCTTCTCTTCTTTCGATGTTGACACAACGCTCTCGTGACCCCGCCCCTTATGACGTCACAATCCTATCATGCCCCAGGACTGTGACGTCATAAGGGGGTGGGGTCACCGGGGGACCACACCCCCATGCCTATATAAGTCATCGCGCACCTCGCACACAGCATTACAACAGGAGAGAATGTCGTGTCAACATCGGAAGAAGAGAAGAGGGAAGAAGACAAAGAAGACCGGGCCTCCGCTGGCAAAAGAGCTGCAAAAGAGCAGAAGATAGCGGAGGAGCCCGGCAGAAGAACCGGAGACCGGGAGAATGGATTTTGGCGGGGACCCCCATGCCGTTTTTTTCAGCGTAGGGGGTTCCCCTTAAAATCCATACCAGACCTAAGGGCCTGGTATGCCCCTGGAGGGGAACCCATGCCGTTTTTTTTTTTAAAACTTGGCGCGGCATTCCCCCTCATGATTCATGCCAAACACCTGTCGGCAATGCCTGTCGCTCATCGCGAAAGGAAAAAGACAGTTTTCCTTTTCCCGATGAACGAGCCAGCGCGAGATGCACAGTACCCTGTTGCCGAGAACCAGCGCAATGGGATCGCGCTGGAAACACATTCTCGCGGTCAGGTACTGTAAATTTTTGAGATGGGAATAAGGGACACCTATTAGCAAAAGTATGTAGGCATAGGCGCCCTTAAAAGGAGAATTACCACTACTATTCCTTTATAATGGCTTTTGGCATTTACAAATGCAGCAATTTAGAAATTGGATGCAAGGTTTAGCACAGGGAAACACTTTTTGAAAGATATAAATTGCATTTTATATACTGTACAACTATATAGAACAGACCAAAATGAGGGACAAAAGAGGAGGAAAGAGGGACTTTGTTCCAAATCAGGGATAGTCCTTCAAAATCATGGTCAGTTAGGAGCTATACGTAATGGCAAGCATACCCCCAAAGGGGTCTTCAGGGTCTAGGAGACCATAGGATTTGACCAAAGCCCTAGACATTTATAGCACTCTGTGGATAACTACACTTGTTGCACCATGTGCCAAGGTAAGTGCCAAACGCAGGATCCAGTGCCCAAAGAAAACATTACAGGCCAGCGGCACTGGTGCAGAGCTCCCAAGATGTACATCAAGGGCAACCAATCCGGAACTAGTGCTATATTCCTAAAGTCAAAAATATATTTTAAAAAACACTTTGTACAGTAGAAGCAAATAATCTTATAGTCTAAACATGAAGAGTCAAAACACATTGTATCCCCCACAACATGTGAATCATTCTTAACATCTCACATCTTTCCATGGTTTCTGTGCCCCCAGTGTGAATAAACTGTCACCAGATATTCTGACCCTTATGCATCAATGGGTCAAATCAGGCTCAATGCAAATATTCAAATTTGGTTGTCTCGCTCCTTTTTTTCGCTAATCCTCAGATATTTCACTGTCCTTGTGCCACTCACAACATTTCATGCAAAAACCAAAAATACCACATCCATAGTGTAGCATACCATATGAAGTAGTGTAATACAAAAAATATGCTTACATTACTTATAAACACAGTGCTCCAAAAATAGTGCAAGTCTACTCCACACCCACCAGCGGGCTGAAACCCCATTGCAGATGGATTCTCACCAGGCTCAATATATAGGGAAACAGCTACCACTTGCTCACTTCTTGTGCTTTAAATTTACAACAGATGTTTTAAAGGCCCCTCAAATTAATCAAGAGAATAGTAGGGGAACACACAGTTCATAGTGTAGAAGGATCAAAATTACTATTTAATACAAATTGTTCTTGCATTAGTCCGGAAGATAAAATCACAAGTAATGGTAAAACAAACACAGCGGACCCAGGACTTCCAGTTTCTGCCTGTGTGCCTTTAGTCACTTCCTCAACATGTATCACATGACAAAGTACATCAAGGTGACATCAGACAGACAGGCAGGAACTAGGGGGCCTGGCTTTTTTGGGGGCACTGTGTTTACAAGTATTTTTGGTTTTTGCAGCTACTCAAACACAGTATACTACCTGGCCGGAAAAAAAATTTCTAGGGAGGGTGACAACTAAGGATGCACCGATACCATACCATCTCCTTTGGGGGTCCATACAAATGGTCTCTTGTAAGTTCCTTGAGAGCGGGGTCTGTGCCCAGGGGAGCGGAGATGACACATGAATGGTCTCGGGATTGCTGAACTAGCTTTTAAAGTTTTCAAGAAAATTCTGGCTACAGGACATGTCTTTTTCTCTTCCATCATCATGATTGGTAAATATACATTGTTGTATATGGTCAGATATAATGGTAAAATATAAAATAACTATTGAATGAATATTTATTTTTCTCTGCATAGAATAAAATATCCCCCTTGAAGAAGACCATAATTAGAAGGGTCGAAACGCGTAGGGGTTTCATGTGGAAGACCATTTTTGCAGTAAAACGCAAATTTTACTAGGATTTCATACACATGTAGTTTCATTATGATTGATGGTTTTGCCATTTTCATGTAAAGCCAGAGCTCAGTTTTTTACAACTCTTATGTAATTGCTTAATTGCCTTTTGACAAATAAAGAATTTTCAACTAATAACCTCTGAATTTCTTGGCTGCTAAAAAACCCCATGAGGGAATCTTTGCATTATACAAATGTTTTGGGGTGTGCAGCACGAGCAGCTCATATATATGTGTTTTTTCTATTAAACACCCACCCCCATCCCTCTCCTTAACACATGTGAGTTGTAAATAGGTGAGCTACGGTTTGGTTGTTATTATCGTATAAAAATTAGTATTTTCCAAGGCGATGAATGGGTGACCTTAATGTCTGGTTTTGAAACAGATTTTGAACAGGGGGATCAGATTGAAACTCAAATCTCCTCCCTTTTTCAGAAATTCAATAGAATACTTGAGAAAAAATCTGGGCTTTTTTGGCACACCAGATCATTTGATCGTTATGCCAAGGATAAAATTAACCCATATGGGTTACGGATTCAAATTTTTCCAAACATATAACAAATTAGTGAGGAATGCAAAAAAGAATGGGAAGGTAACTTGCAGAGATGTTCACAGAAGATAAAGTCCATTCTTACAAAGGAATATAATAAATTGATTTATTGGACAAAGAAATCAGCACTCCAGACTAAACTAAAAGAACATTTATCAATACTTAATAAAAATATTCTACAGAAAAAGAAGACAAAGTTTTGGAGGGATAAGAATGCTTTCACAGAAGGAAGGGCGTATAAATGGAATGCAAATAGTATGTATTCGAATAGACCAGATCAAACCCGAGATCAATCTTTACCAAAAAAGTCTAATATTTCTCAAACTTTCCTTTGTCGACCCATAGCCGCGATTATCTAAATCGAGGCCGCGGCCGACAAAAAAGAAGTTGCAACAATAGAGGTTCCTTTGAACAAGACAATAAGAAACGCACAGTTGATACAGACTTTGAAAATACACAGAGTACCAATTCTGGTCAGAATCATGTATCTTCACTAGGATTGGAAACAAGACAGAACATAGGGCAGAGAGAGTCAGATTCCTCCCTTTCAGATGCATCTGGCATTCCAGGTAACACGCCCTATCCAAATGTGAGAGTACCATCACAAAAGACTTTAAACCAAAACACGGGGGACAAGCTCCCCCCAAATAAACAAAGGAAGAAAGGGACTGGAACCATTTGTAGTCTGGACCCAACAAAATCATTAAATGTTGTGAATTTATCTTTGCATTTCCTTACACAGGCAGAAACTCAGGTATTATCAAAAGGCCTGAGCTTCTGTCCTTACCAAAATTTTGACCTCTGAAATAGTGAGGGACTTACATCTATTTGCTCGCAAACTAATGCTAAAATGCCAATATGAAAAAAGAAGCGTAGATTTGGACACCACTGATTGGTCAAAATATAGCATGAGAGAATTTAAAGTTTTACACAATCTAACACTCCTTTTTCAGGAGAGTAATACATCTGATTTGATTGATCAGCTAGACCGTGACAAACTTTTTGAGGAAGTCAACAAATCAACACAGAATCCCACCAATTTGTTCAAAAAACCTTCCATGAAATTTCCATCCCTAAATACGAACCCAAGTGTGGCTATTTTTCTAAAACAGACAATTAAAGACATTTGTCTGTGGAAGAAAACCAAACTCTACAATCCTTAGGTAACAATGAATCCATCATAAATCAAGCCATCGGATAAGGGGGGGTAATGTTGTTCTAATCGACAACCTTGCCTACAGTCTGATGTGCAAGAAAATTCTGGATAACACAAATTGGTATTGCGCCATTCCCACTAGACATAAATTACAATCAAGATTTTTATGAGATAGTGGATCAAGCCTACGAAGGTGGGACTATATGCAAAGATCTTTTCAAATTCATTAGGACTAAGCACCCTAGGGTGCCTACCTTTTATATAGTTTACCTAAAATCCACAAAAATTCCACCACACTCACAGGTAGACCAATTATCTCCGGCAATGGAGGCATTTCAGAGAACTTGTGTAGAATTATTGATTTCTACTTGCAGCCCCATGTCATTTCCCTGCCTTCCTTTGTTAAGAATACTATACATTTTCTACAATCAATCAACAATTTTACTATCCCAAAGGACTCTCTTCTCGTCACAATTGACGGTGAAGCTCTGTACAGCTCCATTCCCCACTCCTGTGGTCTGGCAGCTGTACAGAAAGTCCTACAGCAGGGGTCAATACATGATAGGACTCTAAATGAGTTAATTCTAAAAGGATTGGACTACATTCTTAAATCACAATTACTTTCTCTTTGACAGTTCCCACTACCTCCAGGTACAAGGCGTAGCGATGGGGACATGTTGTGCCCCATCCTATGCCAATTTGTACCTGGGGGAGTGGGAACAATATCTCTTTGGGGGGCAAGGATCTCATCAAGTACCTGGGCCACATATTTTCGTGGCTCAGGTAAATCAATGACATCATCATATGGGCGGGATCGGAGGACACCCTGAAGGAGGTCTTCCAGAAAATTAATATCAACAATTACAATTTAACATTTACAATGGCATATGATAAACAAACTATTACCTTCTTGGACGTCCAAATAATCTGACTCAGAAGGAAGAATAGGCAGGACTTTATATCGAAAAAGCACTGCTGGTAATACAGTATTGCATGCTAAAAGCTTTCATCCCAACCCCCTAAAGAACTTGATCCCCTATGGACAGTATCTTCGGTTGCGAAGAAACTGTTCCAACGATGAGCTGTTTAGACAAGAAGCAGGAAACTTCAGGACAGATTACTAGTATGGGGGATATAGTCGTTTGTGCCTATGGAAGGCCTACAACAAGACGGTTAGTCACGTCAAAATCTCCTATTGAAACTAAAACCAAAAAAGAATCTCAATTTTGACCCCATGAGAATCATCATGCGCTATTCAAATCAACACACACAAATCAGAGAAATCATTAAAAAACACTGGTCGATTCTGACAGACGATCAAAGAATTGAGCAATTCATATCAATTAATCCATTGATCACCTACAGACGAGCCCCTTGATTAAAGATAAATTAGTTCAGAGCGAATATAGGGTTAAGTCCATGTCAAAAAAACATTGTCATATATATGGCCCTTTCCCTTGTGGACAATGCTCACATTGTTACCTTATTAGAAGAGAGAAATCTTTCCTAATTTCCAATGACAAAATGTTCGATCCTAAGCACTTTGCCAACTGCCAAACATATAGGGTTATCTATATGATGCCCTGTGAATGTGGGGCCTACTATGTAGGCCAGACTAAACAACAATTTTGGTTTCAAATTTCTCAACACGTATACAGCATGGAAATTGGGAATAGACATCTACCAGTGGGTAGACATGTAGTTCTACACCATTATTGTCAAATGCCAAAATTTGCCTTTGTTGCCCTCGACAGAATACACATTTCTGATCAAGGTGGAGACTGGAATAAAGTATTGCTTCAATATGAGCGACGCTAGATCTTAAAATTACAGGCCACCCCCTTTACAGGCGTAAAATGAATCCATTACATTTGCCCCTTTCCTAAAAGGAATTGTGTCTGTCAAAACTAACTAAATGGGATAATATACCCTTATCTCTTGAACAGAATTATTTTGATGTATTTTGATTATTTTTAATTCAATTATTCCTAGGAAGATTAATGAGTATTATAAATTCAGCCAGGCCTTAGGCATACCTTAAGATAAACAAAATTAACGTAAAAATATGTTCGAATTACAGATTATTAAGTGACATTTATTTGTATGTACTTTGTAATTCTGTATTGTGTTTTGCAGTTTCTAACATCACCCTGATCCAGTGTCCTCCCCACATCCATTGGTGAGTATCCCGCCACTCTTAACTTCCCGGCACGGTAAGGGAGAAGCAGCAGTGTCTTCTCCCATTTTTTTTCCTCCCGGTTGGTGCAATATCCATCCGCGCCACAAGAGGGAGCGTTACCGTGCCAGGGGTATCCCGTGATCATCGCTGGATGCCCTATGGAGTCGCTCGCATGCACAGCATCTGCTTGTTACGGAAACGACGGCAGCGGCCAAGGCAGCGCCTTCTGTAGAGGAGACCGCCATGATGGCGGTCGGGACACACATGTGTGAAGGGAGGGTGGGAGCCTTTTGGAAGGCAAGCACCTGTACCTAATTCAAATGAACGTATGTGTGGCACTGATGTGTGGCACTGATGGGCACTGATAGGTGGGCACTGATGGGCACAGACAGGTGGCACTGATGTGCAATGACAGGTGGCACAGATGGGCAATGACAGGTGGCACTGATAGAGCATTGCTGGGCAGATCTGGGCATATCATGGACATAATAGTGCCAATCAGTGCCCATTTGTGGGCACTGATGGCACAGATTGGGCACATGTGGATGGCCATGGGGTACATACCTGGCCATCCACGTTGCCCCTTCCCTGGTGGTCCTAGTGGCATCCCTGGTAGTCCAGTGGGGTGATCTGAGGGGGGGCTGCACTGATAAACAGTCAGCGCAGACCCCCCCTGCCAGGAGAGCCGCCGATCGGCTCTCCTCTACTTGCGTCTGTCAGACGCGAGTGAGGAAGAGCCGTTTAACGGCTCTTCCTATTGACAGCGTGATCAGCCGTGATTGGACACGGCTGATCACGTGGTAAAGAGCCTCCGCTGGAGGCTTTTTACCAAGATCAGAGTAGCGGTGTGTCAGACTGACACACTGATCGCCGCGATGCGCGCCCCTGGGGGCGCGCTGCGGCATGTTATCCTGCTGGACGTCATATGACGTCCAGTCAGGATAACACAACCACTTCCCGGACGTCAATCCGCTATAGGGCGGGCGGGAAGTGGTTAAACCTCTAAAATTTCTGGAATGACTAATATGGAAACTTCATCTTGATTTACTTTAATACAGACACGGATGTTTGGAAGCTATTTACGCTCCGCCATCTGCACTATAATCTTATAATCTTAACTGTGTGTCACAACGGACTTTTACACTGCCTAAGGTAATACTGGAGTTTTTTCACTGCATTTAGCAATTAGTAGTGTTTTGCACCACTTTATGTATTTTTTCACTTTTATACGGTTTGAGTATTACTATCAGTTCATTTTATTACCACATTCCCAATTTCACCTTCACAATATAGCACACTATATTGCATATATTATAAATTAACTCATATCATTCACTTTTTTTTAATTTTGTGATTATGTCATCACAAATACCAATATTTCACATTATTGGGTTTTTGCCATAACATTCACGTTTGATATATTTTTGATTATATTTATTAATACTCTCATATATAAACATATAATGGCACCCATGGGGGTCTCCCCTGTTAAGGAACATGAAAACAAAATCAAACTTTTTACAACTAATATTATAATTAACGATTCAAATATCTGATTAGTGGCTGTCTATTGTGGCAACATTTTTAACAGCTGAAACATACCCTCCCTTTTTTTAACTTAATGCAAAAATAATAGTACGATTGTTATGATATATTACAGGTGCGTGAGAGCGGGGTCTGTGCCGAGGGGAGCAGAGAGGACACATGAATGGTCTCAGGATTGCAGAAACAAGCTTTTAAAGGCAATTCTGGCTACAGGACATGTCTTCTCTTCCATCATGATTGGTAAATATACATTGTGTGTGGTTAGATATAATGGTAAAATATAAAATGATTATTAAATGAAAGAATATTTATTTTTCTTTGCATAGAATAAAATATCACCCTTGAAGTAGACAATAATTAGAAGGGTCGAAACGCATAGGGGTTTCATGTGGAAGACCATTTTTGCAGTAAAACGCAAATTTTACTAAGATTTCATACAATATGTTGTTTTATTATGAATTATGGTTTTGCTATTTTTATGTAAAGCCAGAGCTCAGTTTTTTAGAATTCTTATGTAATTGTTTTATGGCTGCTAAAAAACCCCATGGGGAAATCTCTTTCCATTATACAAAGTTTTGGGGTGTGTAGCATGAGTAGCTCATATATATATGTGTTTTTTTCTATTCTAAGGATGCACCAATACCATTTTTTTTTTTTTTTTTACAAGGAGCACCAATACTTTTTTTTTTGTACTTGCCAATACCATCTCCTGCAAAGGTTTTGTTTACACTTCAGCTGTCAGCAATGGTACAAAGCATTAAAAAGTTATTTACAAATTAAATAAATTCTTTTTTTTTTTTTTAAATGTTGCGCTTTTTTCAATGTGAAACGCATAAATATATATGTTAAAAAAGTGTAAAAATATTAAGGAACAAAAGCAAACAAAAAAAAAGTAGTTTTAATGATTAATAGTTTACAAAATAGGGGTGTGGCTTGGCCATTCACGTGAGAAGACGTGCCTCACATCGGCTCCAGTATCCTGACTGCTGTTATCCTGCTGTGAGCCTTCATACTCGATGAAATTGACCAGCTACTCCGCTCCTATTGTGGAGCCACCCCTACAGCCATCTCTGGTCATTCCACACACAAACTGGGGATGTCCAGAGGCAGGGAGGAGAGAGATCCCGCCGGGTGGCTGATCCAACACGGCAGATCCCCGCTGCAACAGCGCACTGGAAAAGAGCGCCAAAGCTCAACAGCGTTCAGCTTAGAAAAAAATTTGCACATGAGCCAGGCGGGCAGAGATCTACACAGAAGCCTTCTACCTCCTTGGCAGCACAGACAGCTAAGAAACTCTCCTTTACAGTCTCCACACGTGGCTCAGTCTGCAGCAGAGAGCATGGCGTCTGCAGTTGCTGGGAACACAGCGAGTACCCCCTCTCCCTCCTCATGAAACTTCAGGCCCTTATGAAACTGAGAATAGAGAACCCACTTTGCAGGAAATCCTTACTTCAGTCCATACCTGTGGATCCCCTCTCACTGAGCTCTCAGTGGAAGTCAAAAGTATGAAGGAAGGTATACTGCCCATCAGGCAAGACATGCAAAAAATCAGAGAAAAGGCTGCTACTTTGGAGGGCAGGGTGAGTTTAATAGAGGATGATTTACCACCTCTTATTCAGGATGTTCATATGACATCACCTAAAGTGTCTGATAATGTGGCTAGAGCTGAAAACATGGAAAACAGGCTACATCGTAGCAATGCACACATTGTCGGCATGCCTGAAAAGGATGAGGGAAAAAACCCTGTTGAATTTATTGAACACTGGCTAACAGCTACCTTTGGCAAAAATAACCTTACTCCATTTTTTTTGGTGGAGAGAGCTCATAGGGTGCCACCCCGGCCACCGCCTCCAAGGAGCAACGACAGATAACTTTTGCTGAAAATCTTACATAAGGATAGAGATAATATCTTCCGACTGGCTAGACAACAGGCCAATATGGAAATCCAAGGCACAAGGGTTTCTATCTACCCAGATTTCTCAGCTGCTGTTCAAAAACAGCTAAATTTATGCAAATTAAGAAACATCTGCGTGCTATAACATTAGTCTATCAATGCTCTACTCTGCCAAACTACGTGTAGTAGCGAATGGCTCTGTTCACTTCTTTGACACCCCAGCTGGACGCCGCTGAGCTTTGGCGGTCTTAACCGATGGAAGGATTTCCAATGGGAATATCAGTATTCCTGGTTACCAAACATTTTGTTTTTCTGCCCAGGTTGTTTGGGTACTGCCTCTGCAAGTCACCATGGTGCTATAGATTACCATATACAGTGGGGACGGAAAGTATTCAGACCCCCTTAAAATTTTCACTCTTCGTTATATTGCAGCCATTTGCTAAAATCGTTTAAGTTAATTTCTTTTCCTCATTAATGTACACACACCACCCAATATTGACAAAAAAAAAAAAAAAAAAAAAACACAGAACTGTTGATATTTTTGCAGATTTATTAAAAAAGAAAAACTGAAATATCACATGGTTCTAAGTATTCACACCCTTTACTCAGTTTTCAGTAGAAGGACTCTTTTGATCAAATACAGCCATGAGTCTTTTTGGGAAAGACGCAACAAGTTTTTCACGCCTGGATTTGGGGATCCTCTGCCATTCCTCCTTGCAGATCCTCTCCAGTTCTGTCAGGTTGGATGGTAAATGTTGGTGGACAGCCATTTTTAGGTCTCTCCAGAGATGCTCAATTGGGTTTAAGTCAGGGCTCTGGCTGGGCCATAAAAGAATAGTCACAGAGTTGTTGTGAAGCCACTACGTTATTTTAGCGGTGTGCTTAGAGTCATTGTCTTGTTGGAAGGTAAACCTTTGGCCCAGTCAGAGGTCCTGAGCACTCTGGAGAAGGTTTTCATCCAGGATATCCCTGCACTTGGCCGCATTCATCTTTCCCTCAATTGCAACCAGTCGTCCTGTCCCTGCAGCTGAAAAACACCACCACAGCATGATGCTGCCACCACGTTTCACTGTTGCGACTGTATTGGACAGGTGATGAGCAGTGCCTGATTTTCTCCACACATACCTCTTAGAATTAGGGCCAAAAAGTTCTATCTTGGTCTCAGACCAGAGAATCCTTTTTCTCATCATCTTGGAGTCCTTCAGGTGTTTTTTTAGCAAACTCCATGCGGGCTTTCATGTGTCTTGCACTGGGGGGAGGCTTCCATTGGGCCACTCTGCCATAAAGTCCCGACTGGTGGAGGGCTGCAATGATGGTTGACTTTCTACAACTTTCTCCCATCTCCCGACTACATCTCTGGAGCTCAGCCACAGTGATCTTTGGGTTCTTCTTTACCTCTCTCACCAAGGCTCTTCTCCCCCAATAGCTCAGTTTGGCCAGATGGCCAGCTCTAGGAAGGGTTCTGGTCGTCCCAAACGTCTTCCATTTAAGGATTATGGAGGCCATTGTGCTCTTATGAACCTTAATTGCAGCAGAAATTTTTTTTGTAACCTTGGCCAGATCTGTGCCTTATAAATAAAAACAAAAAACCTGCGCTGGCAACTCACCATGAAGAAATATGTATAAAGAATAATAAATATGTGAAAGGACAATAAAATTAAATATGCACAAAGTGATATAAACTGTGTAAGATTGGTAAAAATGCCGCTAAAAGCTGTGCGACTAGAAAACAATTAGATGTCGCTACACTGGTGCAATTGATAAGAAATGTGACAA
This sequence comes from Aquarana catesbeiana, assembly GCF_042186555.1. Lineage (NCBI taxonomy): Eukaryota > Metazoa > Chordata > Amphibia > Anura > Ranidae > Aquarana > Aquarana catesbeiana. Next base: position 274,532,810 of record NC_133325.1, read on the forward strand.
ATAGAATCACATTCGTGACCACAAATACAAGTGTGTGACCCTCTTGTTAAATAAATGCCAAATGATATGTGAGAACAAAGTATAGAGATTAAATCATAACTTTCTATTAACGGAGAGTCCTTTATATCAAGGTATTCCTTCACAAAATCAGTCAATAGGCTTCGAGCTTTTCCATCCACACACAGTTTGGGCATGGAGATAGGCTAATGCTGGTAATATTATGAAAAAACCTTGGGAACCACGGACTTCACGTTCCACCCAAAAATAAAGAGAAAGCATATAGTGTAAAACCTATGACACCGTGAGATCACCTGCGCATAACAGCGCTACTCACGCTGCCACAACTCTGTCTCTGAGCTCTTCAGGAAGTTCCTTTGACCTCATGATTCTCATTTGCTCTGACGTGCACTGTGAGCTGTAAGGTCTTATATACAGGTAAAAGCCAGTAAATTAGAATATTTTGAAAAACTTGATTTATTTCAGTAATTGCATTCAAAAGGTGTAACTTGTACATTATATTTATTCATTGCACACAGACTGATGCATTCAAATGTTTATTTCATTTAATTTTGATGATTTGAAGTGGCAACAAATGAAAATCCAAAATTCCGTGTGTCACAAAATTAGAATATTACTTAAGGCTAATACAAAAAAGGGATTTTTTAGAAATGTTGGCCAACTGAAAAGTATGAAAATGAAAAATATGAGCATGTACAATACTCAATACTTGGTTGGAGCTCCTTTTGCCTCAATTACTGCATTAATGCGGCGTGGCATGGAGTCGATGAGTTTCTGGCACTGCTCAGGTGTTATGAGAGCCCAGGTTGCCCTATGGGGCTAAGGTCAGGGGAGTTGGCTGGCCAATTTAGAACAGAAATACCATGGTCCGTAAACCAGGCACGGGTAGATTTTGCGGTGTGTGCAGGCGCCAAGTCCTGTTGGAACCTGAAATCTCCATCTCCATAGAGCAGGTCAGCAGCAGGAAGCATGAAGTGCTCTAAAACTTGCTGGTAGACGGCTGCGTTGACCCTGGATCTCAGGAAACAGAGTGGACCGACACCAGCAGATGACATGGCACCCCAAACCATCACTGATGGTGGAAACTTTACACTAGACTTCAGGCAACGTGGATCCTGTGCCTCTCCTGTCTTCCTCCAGACTCTGGGACCTCGATTTCCAAAGGAAATGCAAAATTTGCTTTCGTCAGAAAACATGACTTTGGACCACTCAGCAGCAGTCCAGCTCTTTTTTTCCTTAGCCCAGGTGAGACGGTTTTCGCGCTGTTTCTTGGTCAACAGTGGCTTGACACGAGGTATGCGGCAGTTGAAACCCATGTCTTTCAAGCGTCTCTTGGTGGTGGATCTTGAAGCACTGACTCCAGCAGCTGTCCACTCCTTGTGAATCTCCCCCACATTTTTGAATGGGTTTTTTTTCACAATCGTGACTAGGGCGCGGTGATCCCTATCGCTTGTACACTTTTTCTGACCACAGTTTTTCCTTCCGTTTGCCTCTCTATTAATGTGTTTGGACACAGAGCTCTGAGAACAGCCAGCCTCTTCAGCAATAACCTTTTGTGTCTTTCCCTCCTTGTGCAATGTGTCGATGGTCGCCTTTTGGACAGCTGTCAAATCTGAAGTCTTCCCCATGTTTGTGTAGGCTTCAGAACTGGACTGAGAGACCATTTAAAGCCCTTTGCAGGTGTTTTGAGTTAATCAGCTGATTAGTTTGTGGCACCAGGTGTCTTCAAAATTTAACCCTTACACAATATTCTAATTTTGTGACACACGGAATTTTGGATTTTCATTTGTTGCCACTTCAAATCATCAAAATTAAATGAAATAAACATTTGAATGCATCAGTCTGTGTGCAATGAATAAATATAATGTACAAGTTACACCTTTTGAATGCAATTACTGAAATAAATCAAGTTTTTCAAAATATTCTAATTTACTGGCTTTTACCTGTAGACAGGTGTGTTGCTTTCCTAATCAAGTCCAATCAGTATAATCAAACACAGCTGGACTCAAATGAAGGTTTAGAACCATCTCAAGGATGATCAGAAGAAATGGAGAGCACCTGAGTTAAATATATGAGTGTCACAGCAAAGGGTCTGAATACTTAGGACCATGTGATATTTCAGTTTTTCTTTTTTAATAAATCTGAAAAAATGTCAACAATTCTGTGTTTTTCTGTCAATATGGGGTGCTGTGTGCACATTAATGAGGAAAAAAAATAAACAAATGATTTTAGCAAATGGCTGCAATATAGCAAAGAGTGAAAAATTTAAGGGGGTCCGTCCCCACTGTACTTTTCATATTTGGAGCTGGATGCATAGCACTGGTTGCTCCAGGTGGTTACTTTACCCATACGGGTAAAATAAGCTGATTGACTGGGCCTACTGGTCACGTTGTTACGTGGAAACCCAATACTGGTTTTGTTCTTTCCTATTTATACTAACAAATGAGTGGTCAATCAGAATCGATCCTCTTCTGGAATGTGAGAGACTTGCATGATCCTAAAAAGAGAACTGTTTACAGGAGACTCATCTAACTAAAGACACCACCAATTTATCGCATTATTTGAAATATCCTGTGAAATATCCTCTGTGCATACCCGGTACAGGCAGTCCCCAAGTTACGAACACCCAAGTTACGAACGACCCCTACTTACGAACGGCCTCAAATGCCAGCCACTTTTGCTCCGCGCGGGTCCTGGATACCTTTCGAGCACTTCCGAACACATCCCACACTGCCGTACTATGCCCCAGATAACATAACAAGCACCCAGAACATCCCACATCAATGCACAGGCGGCAGTTACACTTACAAAACACAGTGTTCCGACCGCAAATTACACTTACAAATGCAGTGTTGCGACTTACGAACAACTTCGACTTACAATAGTCCCTATTGTGTTACCCGGGGACTGCCTGTACTCTAGTAGTGTAAGCATTATGTTTCCGAGGAATGCCTCATTTAAAGCACTAGATACTCAAATAGACTCAGAGGGAAAATTTATTTTTCTGTTGGGTACCTGGGATTTACATACTTGTATCATTGCAAATGTATATGTACCCCCACCTTTTACCATGAAAGTGGTACAGTGTCTGTCTTGGTTTTTGGCCAAACACCCTCAGATCCCAATGTTCGCTCTGGGGGATTTTAACACTGTTCTTGAGGAGTCCCTGAATGTGCACAAGAAATTCTGTCCTCAGGGACCCACAGCATATACATCTTTTGCCAAGTATATAATGGAGATTGGGCTATTAGATCTCTGGTGACATCAGTTCCCCCTTAAAGCCCAATTATCATGCCATTCACTGACGCATTCTACTCTATCTCGCATAGACTTTGCATTGGGTAATGACGTGACCCACTCACACGTTCAAATAACCTTAAATCCACATACAGTTACCTATTCATTGGAAATTGAACCCTTTTTGGCCCTCCCTGTTTACTACTACAGACCATATACGACTACAAATCAAACATTTTCTAACTGATAACAGACACTCGGCCACCTCTGGTGTTATATGGGATGCCTTAAAAGCATTTATTCGAGGATTATGCATTCAGGAGATAGTAATTATTAAACCGGAGTTCCACCAAAAAGTGGAACTTTTGCTAATTTGTCTACTCCCCCTCTCAGGTGCCACATTTGGCACCTTTCAGGGGGGAGGGGGGAGCGGATACCTGTCTGACAGGTATCCTGTTCCCACTTCTCGGAGTCCGGGCCTTGGCCCATGACGTCACCACTCGGCTCCCTCATCCTCCCCCTGCCACTGGGCCAGTAGGAGAGAGTAGCGGAGCCTTGCGCATACGCAGTAGGGTTCCCGGCGTGAAACCGTTAGGCTACATTGCAGGGTTCCCTTACTAGCAATGCCGGCAGCATGCACCCAACAGCTGATGGAAACCATCAGCTGCGGTGCCGACATCGCTGGACTCCAGGACAGGTAAGTGTCCCATTATTAAAAGCCAGCAGCTGCAGTATGTGTAGCTGTTGGTTTTTAATTTTTGCACCGGTGGGTGGAACACCGCTTTAACCACTTCAGCCCTGGATGATTTGGCTGCTCAATGACCAGGCCATTTTTCGCGATACTCACTGCGTCACTTTAACTGACAATTGCGGTCGTGCGACGCTGTACCCAAACAAAATTGACGTAATTTTTTAACCACAAATAGAGCTTTCTTTTGGTGGTATTTAATCGCCTCTGCGGTTTTTATTTTTTGCACTTTAAACTAAAAAAAAAAAAAAAAAAAAAAAAAAAAAAAAAACACAATTTTGAAAAAAAAAAAAACACAACATCTTTTACTTTTTGCTATACTAAATATCCCACATTTTTTTAACAAAAAAATGAAATTTTTTCCTCAGTTTAGGCCGATATGTATTCTACATATTTTTGGTATTAAAAAAAAAAAAAAAAAAAAAATCGCCATAAGCGTGCATTGATTGGTTTGTGCAAAAGTTATAGCGTCTACAAAATAGAGGATAGATTTATGGCATTTTTTTTTTTTTTTTTAAAGTAATGGCGGCGATCTGTGATTTTCATCAGGACTGCAAAATTGCGGCAGACAAATTAACACATTTTTGGGACCATTGACAATTATACAGCAATCAGTGCTATAAAAATGCACTGATTACTGTATAAATGTCACTGGCAGGGAAGGGGTGGGGCGATCAAGGGGTTAACTGTGTTCCCTAGGTGTGTTCTAACTGTAGGGGGGATGGGACTGTCTAGAGGAGAGAGGGAGAGGGAGAGGGAGAGGGAGAGAGAGAGATCGGTGTTCATATATAGTATGAACACACAATCTCTCTCAACTCCCCTGAAAGAACCAGGATCTGTGTGTTTACACACACAGGGCCCGGTTCTCGCTCTGTCACGAGTGATCACGGGAGCCCGGCGTTATCGCGACGGGCACTCGCATCGGCTGCGGATGTGCCCCTAATGGCCAAAAGGCAAAGTGATGTACAAAACCGCTCGCCCAGCCGTGCCATTCTGCCGCAGTAACACTGCGACGGCTGGTTGGCAAGCGGTTAAGACCAAAATTAGGCAATGGATGCCAGTACAGCACTAGACAAGGCTGAGGGGAAGTTTTTGTGGGCGTATACCACTGACAATGAGAGGAAATGGATAAATGCACAAAAACTGCACTATACAACACCAGCAGGCAGATACGTGTTTTTTTTACCTTTCAAAACATACTTCGAGGAGGGGGAAAAAAACTGTACATATGCTATCCATGATAGCCAAGTCGCAGTGGCCGCCTTCCATTATATATCCCCTAGCCGTGTCCCCAACTCAGACTGTTGTAGATACTTCCCCATTATGCAAGGGTTTTGCTCTTTTTTTTTTTTTTTTTTTTTTTTTTTTTTTTTATGGATGTTTATTCCTCGAAGGTCTCTTATCCTGCAGAGGAGTTGACAGAGTTCCTAGAAGAGTTCCAAGGCCTGAAACTCAAGAGAGCTGAAGATTGACAAAAAACAGTTGAATGCACCCATTACTCTTGAGGAGTTACAAACTGCAGTAGCCAGATTTCCCAATTCTAATGCTCAGGGAAATTTTGGGTTACTAACAGAATTATACAAAAAGTTTGGGGATATACTCCATACACTTGTAGATGCACATGAAACGGTGGTGGTTGTCCTGTTGAAGCCTGGGAAGAATCCTGATCGACTTATAGACCCATATCACTTCTGAACGCTAACCTGAAGTTGCTTACTAAGGTCATAAGACTCTCGAAGGTTATAGCCAAAATTATCCACCAAGACCAATTGGGATTCATACCCAACCGATCCACAGCAAATAATCATTGTACCTGAATATGCAAATCCCAACAGATAATAGAGCTATTCTCTCACTCGATGCCGCCAAGGCATTCGATAGTGTTGAGTGGCAATACCTATAAGTATTAGAGAAATTTAACCTAGGGAAAACTTTTAATTTCCTGGATTAAACTGCTATATAAAGGCCTGAAAGCTCGTATCAGGATCAACAATACCTTATCTTTATCCTTTGCATTACACAGAGGTACGCGACAGGGCTGCCCGCTATCCCTATTATTATTTGCTTTGGCAATAGAACCCCTGGCGGCTGCTATTAGAGGGAACCCTAATAGCTGTGGATTTAAAAGGGGAGATATGGAGGATAAATTAGAATTATATGTCGATGATGCGCTCCTTTTTCTGGGAGACACCTCTGACTCTGGCGAATCTCATGGCACCGATACAAAGGTTTGGGGCCTTCTTGGGCTTCAAAATAAATTGGGAGAAGTCCACACTATTGCCATTAGACCCTCTTACTCTACCCTTACCTCAAATAGCAGGGCAGATTAAAATAGTAGATACATTCAAGTATCTGGGTATAGACATTCATCCCAATTTAGACACATATTAAGCTAAGAATAAATCCACTACTCTAAAAACTTCAAGAAAAAGCTGCTAGCTGGGTTAAATTGCCATTGTCGGTGGTGGGATGCTGCAATCTGATAAAAAAGGTTTGGAGTCTGCAGCGCTTATAGGCACTCCACAATACAGCCATCTGGATTCCCATTCATGTGTTTAAAAAGTGCAACACCATATTCTGCGCATTGAACTGGAGGAAACAAGTTTCCAATATCAAGCTGGAAACCTTGCAGGAAGTAAAGGACTCGGGCAGACTAGAAGTACCAAACCCATACTTCTACTACTTAGCAGCCCAATTGCAGCATATAACGGGATGGCTGAACCTTGAGTCCTCTGACACTGCTAGAAACATTGTTACCACACTGCTCTCCAGTGATGGTCTTGGGGAAAGCATAGAGGCAGGAGAACTTAGAACACTATCACGATATCCCACATTAGCGCTTATAGAATATGGAGAAAAACTAAACAACACTTCCAATATATGGGATATACTAGTTATTCCCATATTTTGAATAGGAACTACTCAGAACTGGGTAAGCTATGGCGCTTTTCCAATTGGTCTAGGTGTGGATTGGTTTATAACTCACAATTATACTGTGGATATTTACTAAAAGATATTCAATCAGAGAGGAATATGGCCTACCGAATAATCTATTCTTCCAATATTTACAACTTAAGCACACCATTGCTGCACAGTCTATAATATCTCATTGGGATTTCACTAGCACTACAGTGCTTACACAGCTGGTATCAACAGCATCTAGGAAGGGGCAGATTTCCCCACTATATGGTTCATTAATTGTGCCAGGTATCCAAATCTATGTCGTTCAAATGTAGAGCTTGGTGGTCGGAAGATATAGGTCACATCTCGGATGAGGAATGGTCCGTTATACTGGATAGTGCATTTAAAGTGTCACTCTGCTCAGCTCAAAAACTCACCCAATTATTTATCATCCACCGCACATATCGTACTCCATATAATTTACATAAATAGCGTAGAAGAGACAGCCCACTTTGTCCCCGCTGTGAGATAAACAACGGTACACTTATACACATGCTCTGGAAATGTCCAAAATGGATAAGATATTGGGCTGTAGTGACAGGCTCTATTAACAGAATTTGGAATCTCACTCTTGAGGTAGACCCAAAACTCTGCCTACTTGGTTGGCTGACAGAGGAACTATACACACCTCACACCTATGTCGCTATTCTTAGAGTCCTATTTATTGCCAGAAAACTCATAGCACGGAAATAGCTCTCTGCCTTGACTCCTACGTAAGTGGAGTGGGTTACTACCATAAATTAGACTCTCTTAAGGGAACAACTAACATACAAACACAGGGGTAACTCGACAAAATTTGAACATATCTGTGATGCGTGGTTGGAGGGCACTGCGACATTGCAGAGGACCCCAAATGACACTTTTTGGGGACCAGTGACATTACATTGACCAGTGCTATAAAATGCACTGATCAATGAATAAATTACTTTGGCAGGGAAGGGGTTAACCCTAGGGGGCGATCAAGGGGTTAGGCGTGTTCCCTGGGTGTGACAATATAAACAAAGAAAGAATTTTCTCCTGTGCTCGTGAAGGCGTTGATGAAATAAAATGGTACTTTCAAAAGGAAAAGATAAATTAAAAGATGATCGTGCGAGTCGCGATGCCTAAACTGACCAGGGGTGGTCCGATCTAAGCCAAGTGTAAGAGAGAGATGGAAGACCAAGAGACGTGTAAAAAATAATACAAATAATTGAAATTAAATATAAAATGTTTGCATTATAAACATATTTAAAAACATACAGTGGGGACGAAAAGTATTCAGACCCCCTTAAATTTTTCATTCTTTGTTATATTGCAGCCATTTGCTAAAATCATTTAAGTTATTTTTTTTCCTCATTAATGTACACACAGCACCCCATATTGACAGAAAAACACAGAATTGTTGACATTTCTGCAGATTTATTAAAAAAGAAAAACTGAAATATCACATGGTCCTAAGTATTCAGACCCTTTGCTCAGTATTTCTGTGTAAAGTATATTTGTGTAAAGCTATCAGCGTGCAATCAAAGCACAAACACATACGTGCAAAGGAGTGTGCATAGTTTGAGCTTGTAGAAGTGCCTATTAGAATGGATTGAGGTGACAATCAGATGAAAGTAAAGGAATCCTGAGCGCACCTACCTATATGTCAGAGAGATGTGATTCATATGTTCCTTACGGCAATTCAATGTGTATCTGTTGGTTGTGCCTACAGAGAGAAGCCCAATCTGCTGATATATGTCAGGCTAAGCAATAACCGTCTGTGATGATGTGAAAAAATAATGGATAAATACATGAAATGAGTGAAATATCCATGTCATTAACCTGCGTCCAGGTTTACAAGAACGATGCAGCCTGCATGCATCTGTTTGAGAACAGGAGGCAGTTGCTTCTGTAAGGGTTCTAGGTAGCTCCAATCATAAAATAGTCATGTGTTGCAATGAGGATATCAGCTGTCTCCATCCATGTGAGACATCAGCGGTGTTTAAAAAGTGCGGGCTTGTTTAAGAACAGGCGGTGGGCACGCTTGTAACCCCTGGTATCAGGCATAGCAGACATAGCAGGTGGGTGGATCTTCTCAGTGGAATGCACGCCATGTTTGTGGGCGTGGTTGTGCGTTCCAGAGGCCGCTCACATGACCAGTGATCAGCCTATACTGTAAGGGGGCTGACCTAACCCGTTTGTGCTTAGCAGGGAACCAGGTCACTGAACGACGCTCAGACTGTGCGTGTGGGCGGTACTGAGCAGCGGTCATGTGACCAGAGTGTGGAGGAGTTTGCATGTAATCTTACAGAACCTAACCAGAGGCAGTGACTCAGGCAGATTGGAGATTGCAGAGCACCAATAGTGAAAGATGATATTAATAGTATAAAGGGGAGCGCTTGATGGGAAAAGCCACAAATAAAAATGAAAAAAGAAAGTAATAGACACGTAGTGTCTAATGCTGATCTGCTATGAGTACTGGTGAATGTCCTTTATGGCAATGTAGTAATTCAAATGTGGTTGCATAGATAATAAATGATAACTGGATAATAAATGTGATAACTGAACTGACATACATAGAGAGTGTATTGGGCTTCATGAGCTGGTAACTACGGGAAACACAGATGAATTTGGATGTATGCGAGTTTAATGATGCAAGGATATAGGTAGATGTAAATAGGAATATGAGGATATAAGCATGGGAAAGGCGAGCATAACTAGATAGGGAATGTGTGAGGTTAGAGAAGACCCATATGCACATCTAAACTATCCCATGGATTTCAAAATCTTCATTTAACCCAGCAGGGGCCAAGAAACCAAGTGTGAAGATCTAGAACGATTCTCGTTTGCAGAGTTTCTTATATCTCCTTCCCATATCGTCATCTTTTTTGATTGCTTCTATGCCAAACACTTTAAGACCTGCTGGGTTTCCATTGTGGTACTCCTTGAAGTGCCTGGGAACTGAATAATTGGTGTCTCTTGTTTTTCATTGAAAGGTCACACACATTACTGTTGATAATACTGCATTTGTGTTCACTGAATCTTGTTCTTAGTGGACGTGTTGTACGCCCAACACAAAGTAGGCCGTAGGGACAGACTATACCATAAACAAGATACAACGTGCCACAGTTGATAAATTGGCCGATTCTATGGTTATGGCCGTCGGACCTTATGGCCTCTTTCTTACGGTGTGACATAAATGCACAGGCTCCACAGTTTCTGACTCCACATCTGTAGTTTCCCATTTGGTCAAAGATTGATAACCAGGGACCGGTCATGGTCCTTGTTGTATTTGGGGCTTTCCGTACTCTGCTTGGTGCTATGAGACTTCTCAGATCTTTCGATTTACGAACACGACTTCGGGTCTAGATGGATGGAGTCTTGTTTGAAGATGTTCCCATTGAGCTGGATTACTCTCTGGATATCGAACACTTTTGTGTTGTATTGCGTGCTGAATCTAATGGAGTTGGAGAAATCTTTTTTGTTGATGATCCGTTTGTTTTTTCAAGTTATGTTGGCCTCCATCACCATAGTGTCTGAGGGGTTTTCATCATACTGTATTAGGTATTTTGAGAAAGCTTGTTCTATAAGGTCTTCTTTATAGGCTTTCTCTAGGAACTTTCTTCTTAGTATGAACCCTTGCTTTTCATAATCGCCTTTCCTGGTACATGTTCTCTTCAGCCTACAAAATTGCCCATATGGGATGTTAATCCATTTTGGGTGATGGTGGCTTTTAGCATGCAGGTAGGAATTCCCAACGCTTGGTTTAAAGTGGGTTTTAGAGACAATCGTGCCTTCGTCACCAATCTGCAATTTGAGGTCTAGAAAGACTAGTAATGTATCATCAACCACATGGGTGAACGATATGCCAAACGGATTAGAATTACAGTACTCAAGGAATCTATTTAGCTCCGTGTTCGATTCATTCCAGATGATCAAGATGTCATCTATATACCTAGTATAGAGGGCAAGCTGAGCCTTGAAGGGATTGTTGGTCTTCCCAGAAACCCATGAAGAGGTTTGTGTAACTTGGAGCAAATCTGGCTCCCTTGGCTGTCCCTCTAGTTTGTTTATAGTACTCACTCACAAAAGAGAAGTAGTTGTGGGTGAGGCAAAATTCAATGGAGTCAAGGAGGAATTTAATTTGAAGGGGGTGTATTTTACTCTTGGATAAATAATTTTCAACTGCCTTTTCGCCATGTTTGTGTTGAATGGAGGTATAGAGTGATGAGACATCCAAAGAAAGCCAATTATAATGGGGTTACCAGGAGAAGGATGAGAAGATCTCAAGCATGTGTCCAGAGTCTTTGACAAAAGATGGAAGTTGTATAACCAGATCTTGCAAGAAGTGGTCAATGTAACACCCCAAGTTGCTCTTTGGCTGTCTATCCCAGCGATGATAGGTCTACGCGGTGGATTGGTCTGATCTTTATGAACCTTGGGGATGTGATAGAAATGGGGTGTCAATGGATGTTGCTTGTTTAGAAAGAAATATTCACTTTTTGTAATGATTCCTTTCTCTCTGGCTCGATTTAGAAGTAGTTTGAGAGTGGTTGCATAGACTGGTAGTGGATCGGCTGAAAGTTTCTCATAAGTGTTCATATATATGCATTTTTATATATATTTTTTTTATATGTATCTATATTTTTTTTTCTATGTGTATATATGTATGTATATACACAGCGTACCCACTCCAGCAAATAGCAATGTCTTTAATTCTCCCCTAGCAATACCATAAGATAAAATGTTTGTGGCTTTCTATGGATTTTTAATGTTTTTCAATAATGTTTTTATAATGCTTTATCAATTCAATCGCTTCAGTACTTAAATATATGTTTTTAAATATGTTTACAATGCAAACATTGCATATTTAATTTCAATTTTATTTTTTTTTACATGTCTTTTGGTCTGTATTGTATGGCATACAATTTCATCACCATTTTATATACAAGTTCTGTATTATATATGCTTTTGGTATTTATTCCATCTAGAGCGCTGGGATGTGGACAAACTTACAGCGTAGGAGAACTCATCACTTACCATGTGACACTCCTCCCAACTAGCCACTCCCCTGTGTGTCGATCCACAATACTATACAGACCTCTCTTGTCGTTCTACAAGGCTCTGATGAAGAGGGTTTTCCCCAAAACGCATCAGAAAAATTCTAGCACTTGCCCTTGCATGGGCATGTCTATTTTCTTAATTTAATGTGTATACTTGTAACCTGGTTTTATGAACACATAGATTCTTTTTGTATGGATTAATCCCCCTTTTTTATGAATAAACTGTAACATCTTGATCAATGCATCAGATCACAGGCCTTCCTTCCCTCTCTTACACTTGTTCCCTGGGTGTGTTCTAACTGTAGGGGGGGTGGGCTGCCAGGGAAATGACAGAGATCGCTGTTCCCGATCGCTGGGAACAGAAGATCTCTGACATGTCATCTGGCAGAAGGGGGAGCCTTGTATACATTGGCAGATCCCAGTTATGCCTCTGTACACCGCAATCGTGGGCAGACAGTTTGCCGGACCCACGGGCGTGCGCACCCGCTACTATCTTCCATGCACGGACCACCATACAGCTACAAGGGTTTGAACGGGAGAGCCAACCTGCTGCAGTATAATGACAGCGGCTGGCCGGAAAGCAGTTAAAATTGGTTCAAAATAGAATTCTTAGTGGTAGGTCATCATCTACTTAAATGAGAAGATACTAACTGGATAGATGGTACCTGTGGAGGGAGAGGGTGCATATTGGTGTGCAATATACAGCTCTGTTTGAAACAATCAATTTGATGAGGAGGTACTTTGACTTGCAGAGGCCAACTGTTTCGGTTTTTGTCCTTATTTTCATCTGTGTTTTTTCTCTTTTACCCAGTTGGGTATATGTTTGAATACTGTGAATCACAACCAGTTTTTTAGGGGTGCGTGGTTTCCTTGCCCCACTCTCTAGACCTGTTAGGGTATGGGGAGCAGAGTGGGGGGGTAGTATATACATTGGGGATTGTATATACAGAGGACACACAACCTGCAATGTAGGTATAGACTCAGATATAAGTTTTATAATAATTGCCCTTATTTTACATAGAGTATTTCCTTACATGTACAATGTATATGTAAAGCACTGCGTAAATTGAGGGCGCTATACAAGTACCTGAAATAAATAATATATACAGTGATACTGTAATTACTATGTCGCCGGATGGCTACACAAATGTGTCTTCTTAATATCGTGTTATGTCTGTGGAAAACTGTTTTGTTTTTTTTTCAAAAAAACTTATCCAAATCAAAAAAAAAATTGTTTATAAAATAGAAATGAACAAAAAAATCAGCAGGAAAATAATAATTAAATGGAAAAGGAAAATAAAAGGTTGATTAAGGCTGATTAGAGTAAATGAAGGGTTAATAAGGGGTTAAACAGTGTATTTTTTTACTTGATAGGGTGCTTTAAACCAGGGGTAGGCAACCTTAAAGAGGTGGCGATCTACCTGAACAACATGGGAGAAGATCATTGGGCAGTGTCACCTCATCACACCTGACTTAAACCTCTAATTGTCATACTACCGTGTCGCAATCATGTGTATTGCATGGCAATCAACATATTGCCTCCTAACCACCTGTCAAACACACATGGGTCAATTTTCAGAGGAGCAATGCCTGCTGTACTTGTGAATGATGAGCCCTTAGTTGCATTTGGCAGCAGCACCCTTAAGGGTCGCTCACACAAAGTTGGGGTGTGGTAAAACTCTGAAGCTGAGTCACAGTTTTATTGCCCCCAACCCCTACCCCTTTTAGTTGCTGAGGCAGCAGCCAAAAGTGTACATATGCCACAGCAGGAATGAAGCCCTGTTGCTTTTGGTGGGTACGGCGCCTGCCAATTGCTCTCCATTCAAGTAAATGGAGCGACTCTTTAAGTGCCCCAAAACTACATGCTTCTGCAGGGTTCAAGGTGTTAAACAAGGTGTAAGAAAGCAACACAACACTGCCTGCTTTAACCCCTTGTTTGCTGTATTGCACAAGGTTGCAGGGCACTTGCAGAGTGGCCTCATTCACTTGGGTAAACGAGTCATGCTTGACAAGTGCTACACCCACCAACCATGACAGGGCGTAACTTCTGCTGCGGCATGTGTACACCTCTTGTCACTGCAGCTAAATGGGAAGATAAAAACACATCTTAACTACGGGGTTTTACTACCCCCAAACTGCAAATGTAAATTAACCCTTACTGTTCTGAGCCCCCTATAAGGTTGCTTTCACACTGATGTGCTGCGCAGTGCATCTGCAACTTTCCTGGGTTAGCTGTGCTTTGTCATAGACCTCCATTATATTCTGCAAGTGTGGTGCACTTTCTGGAAGCACACCAAAACTCCTACACCTTAACAACTGATAATTGCCAGCTATCTTTTTTACATCCCACTGATAGCTGAAAGAACTGAGCCTGAAAGTGTTGATTTCAGGTATCGGAGTATTTGCACAAATACACCGATACCACTATTTTTTTTTAAGACCGAGTACAAGTACCGATACTTTTTTCAAGTACTCGCCGATAACAATTACCAATACTTCTTTTTAATGTCAAGTGACAGTTTTCAAAGCACTGACTGATGGCCACTGATTTGCGGCACTGATGGCTGGCACTTATGGGCACTGATAGGTGGCACTTACGGCTGGCACTTACTGATGGGCACTGATACGCAGCACTGATAGCTGGCACTTACTGATGGGCACTGATGGCTGGCACTTATGGGCACTGACTGATGGGCACTGATTTGCAGCACTGATGGATGGCACTGACTGATGGACACTGATATGCAGCACTGATGACTGGCACTTACTGATGGGCACTGATGGCTGGCACTTATGGGTACTGACTGATGGGCACTGATTTGCAGCACTGATAGGTGGCACTTATGGGCACTAATAGGTGGCACTTATGGGCAATGATAGGTTGAACTGTTTGGTAGGCACTAGGCAGTGGCACTGAAAATAATGCAGCACTAATTGCTGGCAGCCTGGCATGATTAAATAAAATCGACAATATGTGATGACTGAGTATACAAGAGCCCATCTTGATACACCCTGCACTCGGTCTCAGTAAGCATGGTCAGAATACAGCAGCGGACATCTTGTTACACCCAGCCCATATAGTTAGTGAACTATATGGGCTGGGTGTAACAAGATGTCCGCTGCTGCCTTGTGACTGCAGGCTACTGAGGCCGAGTTCAGGGTGTACCAATATGGGCGTTGCCCTGTACAGCCTCACACAGAGACTCGGGCCGTCACTTCCGTTAATAATTCTGATGGCCTGGTCACCAATGCTGATGGATGCACACGGCTGCGACCCACACGCCTGCCCCATAAGCTTACCTTCCTCCTGCATGGACTCTCACTGTGCCAGGACCCGCGCTCCACCTTCTCCCACCCACTGACTTCTGGGATGCAAGGTATCAAGTTAAGCATCGGGAGCATATGCCCGAGTACAAGTACTGGGGCAAATACTCGGTATCGGCACCGATACCGATACTAGTATCGGTATTGGTGTAACCCTAGTGTAAATGCTTAGTATTGGCACCGTGTGTGATGACTGAGTATACAAGAGCCCATCTTGATACAGCCTGCACTCGGTCTCAGTAAGCCTAGTCAGAATGCAGCAGCAGACATCTTGTTACACCTGGGTTGCAATGTACTTCCGGAATGCAAGAAATCAAGTGAAGCATTGGGAGCATTTGCCCGAGTACAAGTACTCGGGCAAATACTCGACATCGGTGTAACCCTAGTGTAAATGCTTAGTATTGGCACCATGTGTGATGACTGAGTATACAAGAGCCCATCTTGATACACCCTGCACTCGGTCTCAGTAAGCCTAGCCAGAATGCAGCAGTCACCGATGCTGATGGATGCACACGGCTGCGACTGCGACCCACACCCCTGCCCCATAAGCTTACCTTCCTCCTGCACGGACTCTCACTGTGCCAGGACCTGCGCTCCACCTTCTCCCACCCACTCCGCCCACTGACTTCCGGGATGCAAGGTATCAAGTGAAACATCGAGAGCATTTGCAAGTACTCGGGCAAATACTCGGTATCGGCATGGATACCAATACTAGTATTCCGTGTAATCCTAGTGTAAATGCTTAGTATTGGCACTGTGTGTTGCCATGGCTATTTGTAGTGATTTTATAGCAATAATACAAGGTTAGATTTTAAGAGCATGTGTTGTTTCAAGCTAAGGCTCTCCCCACCGATATGTAAATAAACCATTGGAAGACAAAGAAGCAATATATGGCTGCTTGAAGCTGGAAGACTTTGGAGAAAGTTGTTGGACTGAGCAGAGGAACATGAAGACATTTCATCAACTGAAAGCCCAAGTTGAGTAACGGTTTTGTTTGCTTATTGCATACATACTGTACATGCTTATTTTTGCTAGAAAGACTAATTAGCTTGTGCATGTTGTAGGCATATTTTGTAATTATGAATTGTGTTGTGTGCAGTTGTATGTGCGGCTTTTCTGTTTAGTAAGAACCTTTACCACTTGCCGACCGCCTCACGATGATGTACGTCGGCAGAATGGCACGGGCAGGCAGAATCACGTACCTGTACGTGATCTGCCTCCCGCGGGCGGGGGGGTCCGATCGGATCCCCCCCCCCCGGTGCCTGAGGAGGTTGGCATATCTCCCCCGACGATCAGAGGTGAGGGGGAGGCCATCCATTCGTGTCCCCCCTCTCGTGATCGCTCCCAGCCAATCAGATCATTCCCCTGCCTCTGTATAGTACACAGAGGCAGAGGAAATGATGTCATCTCTCCTCGGCTCGGTATTTTCCGTTCCGGCGCCGAGGAGAGAAGACTGCAATGTAAGTGCACCAACACGACACATCACAGTAGAACATGCCAGGCACACAATACACCCCCCTTTACCCCCCGATCGCCCCGCCCACACCCCCCCCCCGGTCACACTGACACCAAGGAGTTTTTGTTTTTTGTTTTTCTGATTACTGCAATGGTGTCAGTGACAGTTAGTGTGGTAGGGCAGTTAGTGTTAGCCCCCGTTAGGTCTAGGGTACCCCCCTAATAAAGTTTTAACCCCTTGATCACCCCCCGTCGCCAGTGTCGCTAAGCGATCATTTTTCTGATTGCTGTATTAGTGTCACTGGTGACGCTAGTTAGGGAGGTAAATATTTAGGTTTGCCATCAGCGTTTTATAACGTCAGGGACCCCCATATACTACCTAATAAATGTTTTAACCCCTTGATTGCCCCCTAGTTAACCCTTTCACCACTGATCACCGTATAACCGTTACGGGTGACGCTGGTTAGTTCGTTTATTTTTTATAGTGTCAGGGCACCCGCCGTTTATTACCTAATAAAGATTTAGCCCCCTTATCGCCCGGTGGTGATATGCGTTGCCCCAGGCAGCGTCAGATTAGCGCCAGTACCGCTAACACCCACGCACGCAGCATACGCCTCCCTTTGTGGTATAGTATCTGAACGGATCAATATCTGATCCGATCAGATCTATACTAGCGTCCCCAGCAGTTTAGGGTTCCCAAAAACGCAGTGTTAGCGGGATCATCCCAGATACCTGCTAGCACATGCGTTTTGCCCCTCTGCCGGGCCCAGCCCAGCCCACCCAAGTGCAGTATCGATCGATCACTGTCACTTACAAAACACTAAACGCATAACTGCAGCGTTCGCAGAGTCAGGCCTGATCCCTGCGATCGCTAACACTTTTTTTGGTAGCGTTTTGGTGAACTGGCGAGCACCAGCCCCAGGTAGCGTCAGGTTAGTGCCAGTACCGCTAACACCCACGCACGCACCATACATCTCCCTTATTGGTATAGTATCTGAATGGATCAATATCTGACCCGATCAGATCTATACTAGCATCCCCAGCAGTTTAGGGTTCCCAAAAACGCAGCGTTAGCGGGATCAGCCCAGATACCTGCTACCACCTGCTTTTTGCCCCTCCGCCCGGCCCAGCCCAGCCCACCCAAGTGCAGTATCGATCGATCACTGTCACTTACAAAACACTAAACACATAACTGCAGCGTTCGCAGAGTCAGGCCTGATCCCTGCGATCGCTAACAGTTTTTTTGGGGGGCGTTTTGGTGAACTGGCAAGCACCAGCGGCCTAGTACACCCCGGTCGTAGTCAAACCAGCACTGCAGTAACACTTGGTGACGTGATGAGTCCCATAAGTGCAGTTCAAGCTGGTGAGGTGGCAAGCACAAGTAGTGTCCCGCTGCCACCAAGAAGAAGACAAACACAGGCCCGTCGTGCCCATAATGCCCTTCCTGCTACATTCGCCAATCCTAATTGGGAACCCACCACTTCTGCAGCGCCCGTACTTCCCCCATTCACATCCCCAACCAAATGCAGTCGGCTGCATGAGAGGCATTTTCTTTATGTCCTGCCGAGTACCCCTACCCAATGAACCCACCCAAAAAAGATGTTGTGCCTGCAGCAAGCGCGGATATAGGCGTAACACCCGCTATTATTTTCCCTCCTGTCCTGACAATCCTGGTCTTTGCATTGGTGAATGTTTTGAACGCTACCATTCACTAGTTGAGTATTAGCGTAGGGTACAGCATTGCACAGACTAGGCACATTTTCACAGGGTCTCCCAAGATGCCATCGCATTTTGAGAGACCCGAACCTGGAACCGGTTACAGTTATAAAAGTTACAAAAAAAAAAGTGTAAAAAAATGTATATATATATATATATATATATATATTATATATATATAAATAAAATAAAAAATAGTTGTCGTTTTATTGTTCTCTCTCTCTCTCTATTCTCTCTCTATTGTTCTGCTCTTTTTTACTGTACTCTATTCTGCAATGTTTTATTGTTATTATGTTTGCTTTTCAGGTACGCAATTTTTTATACTTTACCGTTTACTGTGTTTTTTTGTTAACCATTTTTTTTGTCTTCAGGTACGCCATTCACGACTGAGTGGTTATACCAGAATAATGCCTGCAGGTTTAGGTATCATCTTGGTATTCTTTTCAGCCAGCGGTCGGCTTTCATGTAAAAGCAATCCTAGCGGCTAATTAACCTCTAGACTGCTTTTACAAGCAGTGGGAGGGAATGCCCCCCCACCGTCTTCCGTGTTTTTCTCTGGCTCTCCTGTCTCAACAGGGAACCTGGGAATGCAGCCGGTGATTCAGCCAGCTGACCATAGGGCTGATCAGGGACCAGAGTGTCTCCAAACATCTCTATGGCCTAAGAAACCGGAAGCTACGAGCATTTAATGACTTAGATTTCGCCGGATGTAAACAGCGCCATTGGGAAATTGGGAAAGCATTTTATCGCACCGATCTTGGTGTGGTCAGATGCTTTGAGGGCAGAGGAGAGATCTAGGGTCTAATAGACCCCAATTTTTTCAAAAAAAGAGTACCTGTCACTACCTATTGCTATCATAGGGGATATTTACATTCCCTGAGATAACAATAAAAATTAAAAAAAAAAATAAAAAATAATAATAATGAAAGGAACAGTTTAAAAAGATAAAAAAGAAAAAAAATAATAAAGAAAAAAAAAAGCACCCCTGTCCCCCCTGCTCTCGTGCTAAGGCGAACACAAGCGCCGGTCTGGCGTCAAATGTAAACAGCAATTGCACCATGCATGTGAGGTATCACCGCGAAGGTCAGATCGAGGGCAGCAATTTTAGCAGTAGACCTCCTCTGTAAATCTAAAGTGGTAACCTGTAAAGGCTTTTAAAGGCTTTTAAAAATGTATTTATTTTGTTGCCACTGCACGTTTGTGAGCAATTTTAAAGCATGTCATGTTTGGTATCCATGTACTCGGCCTAAGATCACCTTTTTTATTTCATCAAACATTTGGGCAATATAGTGTGTTTTAGTGCATTAAAATTTAAAAAAGTGTGTTTTTTTTCCCCAAAAAATGCATTTGAAAAAATCGCTGTGCAAATACTGTGTGGAAAAAAAAATTAAATACCCACCATTTTAATCTGTAGGGCATTTGCTTTAAAAATATACGTTTGGGGGTTTAAAGTAATTTTCTTGCAAAAAAAAAATTTTTTTTCATGTAAACAAGAAGTGTCAGAAAGGGCTTTGTCTTCAAGTGGTTAGAAGAGTGGGTGATGTGCGACATAATCTTCTAAATGTTGTGCATAAAATGCCAGGACAGTTCAAAACCCCCCCAAATGACCCCATTTTGGAAAGTAGACACCCCAAGCTATTTGCTGAGAGGCATGTCGAGTCCATGGAATATGTTATATTGTGACACAAGTTGCAGGAAAGAGACAAATTTTTTTTTTTTTTTTTTTGCACAAAGTTGTCACTAAATGATATATTGCTCAAACATGGCATGGGAATATGTGAAATTACACCCCAAAATACATTCTGTTGCTTCTCCTGAGTACGGGGATACCACATGTGTGAGACTTTTTGGGAGCCTAGCCGCGTACGGGACACCGAAAACCAAGCACTGCCTTCAGGCTTTCTAAGGGCGTAAATTTTTGATTTCACTCTTCACTGCTTATCACAGTTTCGGAGGCCATGGAATGCCCAGGTGGCACAACCCCCCCCCCCCCCCAAATGACCCTATTTTGGAAAGTAGACACCCCAAGCTATTTGCTGAGAGATATAGTGAGTATTTTGCAGACCTCACTTTTTGTCACAAAGTTTTGAAAATTGAAAAAAGAAAAAGTTTTTTCTTGTCTTTCTTCATTTTCAAAAACAAACGAGAGCTGCAAAATACTCACCATGCCTCTCAGCAAATAGCTTGGGGTGTCTACTTTCCAAAATGGGGTCATTTGGGGGGGGGGGGGGTTGTGCCACCTGGGCATTCCATGGCCTCTGAAACTGTGATAGGCAGTGAAGAGTGAAATCAAAAAGTTACACACTTAGAGATCCTGAAGGCGGTGATTGGTTTTCGGGGCCCCGTACGCAGCTAGGCTCCCAAAAAGTCCCACACATGTGGTATCATCATACTCAGGAGAAGCAGCTGAATGTATTTTGGGGTGCAATTCCACATATGCCCATGGCCTGTGTGAGCAATATATCATTTAGTGACAACTTTTTGTAATTTTTTTTTTTTTGGTCATTATTCAATCACTTGGGACAAAAAAAAAATTAATATTCAATGGGCTCAACATGCCTCTCAGCAATTTCCTTGGGATATCTACTTTCCAAAATGGGGTCATTGGGGGGGGGGGGGGGGGTTTGTACTGCCCTGCCATTTTAGCAGAAAATGTACCCTAGCTTGTAGACGCTATAACTTTTGCGCAAACCAATAAATATACGCTTATTGACTTTTTTTTTACCAAAGACATGTGGCAGAATACATTTTGGCCTAAATGTATGACTAAAATTGAGTTTATTGGATTTTTTTATAACAAAAAGTAGAAAATATCATTTTTTTTTCAAAATTTTCGGTCTTTTTCCGTTTATAGCGCAAAAAATAAAAACCGCAGAGGTGATCAAATACCATCAAAAAGAAAGCTCTATTTGTGGGAAGAAAAGGACGCAAATTTTGTTTGGGTACAGCATTGCATGACCGCGCAATTAGCAGTTAAAGTGACGCAGTGCCAAATTGTAAAAAGTGCTCTGGTCAGGAAGGGGGTAAATCCTTTTGGGGCTGAAGTGGTTAAAAAAGACACAAGCAACACACACCAATACCAGTATAAAACACCTCAACAACAGCATGAGAAATGTGTAAAATGTCAGGTGCACTTTAAAATAGACTGAAAAACAATGTTTGACTTCAATTACCTATTAAACAGTTAACATATTTTAAATTTCAGGTAAGGCTTATACACTGTAAGCACATGCCAGTATTTAACCAATTAAACATGTAACTAAATTAAAAGGACACTGTGGAGATGCATATCGCAAGACACAGTAGTAGAATATTAACTTCAAATCCTTCAGACTTACAACACGTAACACCTTACACTACCAGATTTATTGCCATTGCACATTTAACAGTAAACAAAACTAGAAAAGGTACAATTTCTGGGGAAATTGTGAAAAGTGTTCTTGCCTCTACAACTGGAGTGGGCGGAGTAACTGGGTGGAGTGGCTTAAGTAACTGTTGTGTGGTTGGAGTGGCTGGAGTAACTGTGAAAAGTGTTAAAAAGCTTAATATTTTAAAAAGTATAAATAGTAGTAAAAAAGTTGAAGTCACATCATTAGCTGAAAGAGCTGAACATTTTTTTCAAAAATTATGATTTTTTTTTTTCAAAAATTATGATTTTTTTTTTCAAAAATGATTTTTTTTTTCAAAAATTATGATTTTTTTTTTTTCAAAAATACTTTTTTTTTTACATGGGGCGGTCATAATGTTTTGGCTGATCATGGGGTGGTCATAATGTTTTGGCTGATCATGGGGTTGTCAGCTTTTGTCACCTCCCACTCTAGTTTTGAACATTTCGCCATTCATTCCTATGGGACCAATTTCGCCGCAAAAACTACATTTCGTGGACCATTCGGTGAAACGTTCCACAAAGTAATAACACACCAATCGGGAACAATCCGCTCGTTTCGGTATATTACTTGTCTCTGTAGTGTAAAAACTGTGGGAGGAGTCTACAAGCATTATCAAGTCTAGCAGATGAAGTCACATGCATTTGGGGTGTCTCAGCATCTTGTGTTTACAACCACTGTTTCCTAGCAACGCTCATGCCCTGTTTATGCTTCCCAAATACTACTTCATCAAAACTGCCCCATCAGAATTACCCCATCAAAACTGCCCCATCATATTCCTCTATTATAAATCAGTACATGGTGTGTCTGTCCCCTCCCCCGGGCTCTGTAATCAGAGCTGAGATGCTCCAGCCACCTCCCCCCTGTGTATAACAGAAGCTTTGGTAACCATGGCAACAAAACAAACACTAACAGTACACTCTGATTAATGGCTAAAATTTCCTGAAATTACCTCTAAACAAATGGCTGTATTTTAAAAACTATACATCCTACAGCGAAGATCTTTATATTGTGAGAATCACAAGACCCAGACCTAGATTTTGATACATAGTATGTCTCTGAAATATTAAAATTGAAGGCACGGTCGCAGTTTAGAAATTGCCCTTCAAATCTGAAGGGGCTAGAGTGTAGTTTCAATGAATGTCAATGGACGGCGTGAGTTACAAACAAATGGTCATATTGTGAAAACTATCAGGACTATGGCTTAGCCGTGGACATGTTTAGTGGCAGCAGGAATAGCTGAACGTTTTGATATAAGATTTGTGTAGGTGGGCTTGAAAATGAGGGAGTGGTGGCAGTTTAGAAATCATGTTCTGATTTTTCAGTTTTTGTCATCTTCCACTCTAGTTTCCCCATTCATTCCTATGGGACCAATTTCGCCGCAAAAACGACGATATTTCGTGAACCATTCGGCGAAACGTTCCACAAAGTAATAGCACACCATTCGGGAACAATCCGCACGTTTCGGTATATTACTTGTCTATGTAGTGTAAAAACTGTGGGAGGAGTTAGGGTGGTAAATTTGGCTATAATAATAAGAATAATATATATGTGAGATAACAGTAAGTGGTCTTGCTATGCAAGAACACTTAACTATTAATATCCGAAATGAATAATCTTTACTACTTTATAGTGGCATTATTTGTCCTCCTGATGGTCACACAGCATGCTAAGAAACCTTCAATGTACAAAAGCATCAAACATCAGCAAAGGCAAGTGCACCATATGGGAAAGCAGAACAGAAGAAATTATTAATAAAGCTCTCAAAGTTGTACATAATCAAGTCAAAGTGTGCAAGTTTCACTGTACAGCTTGTTTGATACTAGGTTTCCAAATGGTTCTCATTTTTTTTATAGCATTATATCCACTTCAGTATTCGACATCTCTGACATGTCTCACTCTAGCCCAGCCTCAATCTTTATAAAGAGCCACTACAACTGCATCAATTATCACCCCAATAACCAGACACAAATGACCCTTCAAAATGCCATAAAAAATGTGGCTACTGTGGGCCAAACTTAAAAGGTGATTTGTACAACAGGGACATGCAACCCCTCTCATCTGGCCATCAAAAAATTTAGCCCAGATGCAAATAAATATTTCTTAATTCATATAAAAAAAACAGATAGTGAACCTTGTCACATCCACCAGGATGACCTAAAGGACTTTTTACACACTTTTTACAATTCCACTTAATTCCAAAGTTTACCTAATTTAAGTGGACCCTAATTTAAAAAGTGAAAATGTGCCGTTATAAGAAACATCTAGAACTGTGCCTCAGTAGTGTGTGCAAACTCCTTTACCACTGGGCACACACTTCAATCCTGTAAAGCAGCAAAGAAACCAGACGGAAGGCATAAATCAAGTGAAATTGATCTCACAAGGTCTCCAGTGCGTCCACTGCGAAGGCCAGAGAATCCCTGGTCCAGGTCAGAAACGTATTCACCGTGTGGTTGAAGCAGGATACCATGGTATCCATGTTCAATACCCCCAATAATGACAGATGTCCCAGAATACTTTGGGATGCAGAAACCATTTCCCTGCATCCAAGTACTGTAGACTGAGAAAGTCCAACTGCCAATTGTCTACTTCAGGGATGTGGACCAGAGACATGGCTAGAAAATTCAAGTTAGACTTACCGGTAACTTGTTTTCCAAGAGTCTTTCAGGACAGCACTTGAGAGAGTGACTCCTCCCCTTGCCAATAGGAAACACTTCTTCCACCAAATTTAAAAGGAGGCTCCTTCCCACACATTGCCAGTAGTAGTAGAAAACCTCCGGCCCCGAACTGGAACACATAATTGAGATATGGTTAGTCACAGTATATATATAAAAATACATATAAAATACAATAGGGTGGGATGCTGCTGTCCTGAAACACTCTTGGAAAACAAGCTACCGGTAAGTCTAACTTGAATTTTCCCTTAACGTGTTTCAGGACAGCACTTGAGAGGATAATAGAGACGTACCCCCTAGGGAGGGACCACAGCCTGCAGAACTTTTCTGCCAAAAGCCTGATCCCCTGTTGACAGGAGATCCCGTCTGTAATGACGGACAAACGTTAAATAACTTGACCATGTAGCCACCTTACAAATTTGATCTGGGGTGGCACCAGCTCTTTCTGCCCATGTAGTTGCCTGGGCCCTTGTGGAATGAGCCCTAATTCCCAGTGGGGGAGATAGACCCATCTGAGAATAGGCTACAGAAATAGCTGTCTTAAGCCATCTTGCTAATGATTTCTTTGATGCTTGGTGGCCTTTTTTGTTTCCAGAAAAAAGAACGAATAATGAATCTGAATATCTAAAACCTCCCGTTACTTACAAGTAATGTAATAGGGTACGCCTCACGTCTAAGTTGTGAAACTGCTCTTCTTTTTTCCCCTAAAGGGTTAGAACAAAAGGTTGGAAGGATAATCTCCGACACCTGTTACGAAAACTTGCCACTTTCAGCAAAAACCCTGGATCTACTTTAAGTACAATCCTATCTGAAAAAATTGACAAAAAGGGTTCTTTTATTGATAGGGCGCTCAGTTCACTAATCCTTTTTGCTTTAGTAATTGCGACAAGAAAAATAGTTTTCAAAGTTAAATTCTTTAAAGATATGTCCTGTAATGGCTCAAATGGTTCTTTTGCGAGTGCTTGCAGAACCACAAAGAGATCCCAATTTGGAAAATGCTTCACCGGGACCGGTCTGGACCTGTAAAATGCCCTGAAAAATCTCATGATCAGAGTTTCTGAAGATAAGGATCTCTCCAGATAAAGCCCTAATGCAGCCACTTGCACCTTAAGAGTGCTGACTGCAAGACCTTTGTCTGCACCTTTTTGCAAAAACTCCAATACGGAGACTATGACTTTAGCATCCCTATGTTCTGAATGGCAGAAAGAAACCTAGACCTTCCATACTTTGGTGTAAATAGCTCTAGTTACCTTTTTTCTACTGGAAAGTAACGTGGTTATTAACTGTTCTCAAAAACCCTTGCTTCTTAACAATTGCTCTTCAGATAGAAGGCAGTGCGTTTTAACCTGGCTACATCCAGATGATGTACTGGTCCCCGAATCAGCAAATCCTGACTGAGCGGAAGATGCCAACATGGTTTGATTGCCAACTGCAGAATTGTGGAAAACCAAGCTCTCTTTGGTCAAAATGGAGTAATCAAGATTATTGATACTCTCTCTTTTTGTATCTTTCTCAACACCAGTGGAATCAACTGGAAAGAGGGAAAAGCATACCCCCCAGGCGAAAATTCCACAGATGAGCCAGAGCGTCTAGCCCCTGAGAGCCGTCGCCTCTCTGAAGTGAAAAAAATTGTGGGAGCTGCGTGTTTTGCCTTGAAGCAAACAGGTCTACTTGTGGAAAGCCCCAAGTCCTGGCGATCAATGCAAACACGTCTGCGTTCAGGCTCCACTCTGCTTCCTGAACCTTCTGTTGGCTCAGATAATCCGCTACTTAGTTTAACGTGCCCTTGAGATGGACTGTGGATAAACATAGTAAGTGGTTTTCCGCCCACTCCAGAATCTCTGAAAGCAAGTGAATATCTTTGCTACTTGTGCCCCCGTTTGTTCAGGTAGGCTACGATAGTGGCATTGTACGACAGAATCTGGACATGGCAACCTAAGAGACTTGCAGCGAAGACAGCCAATGCTAAGGCGACCGCTTTTAGCTCTCTCCAATTCGAGGATTTTTTGGCCTCGGCCTGGGACCATGTTCCCTGTGCCAAATCCTGACCCGTGTGAGCCCTCCCATCCTCGCATACCGGCGTCTGTTGTCACCACTTTTTCGGTCGGAAAGGACCAAAGAAGACCTCTTTGTAGTACTACATGATTTTTCCACCACCAAAGTGAACGTTTGACTCTGGTGGGGATCTTTATCTTCGTATCCAGACTCTCTGTCCTGTGGTTCCATGTTCTCAGAAGGAACCTCTGGAAAGGCCTGAAATGCAGCCTTGCCCATTGGATGGCTGGCATAGAAGAGGTTAAAAGTTCCCAAAGCCAACATAACCCTTCGAACTGAAATCTGCTGATTCGTTTGAAGTGTTGTTACTACCCTCTGGACCTTGATCTGTTTCTCTTCTGGGAGAAAAATCTTTTGTTCTACCGAATTTATCAGGTATCCCAGAAAAAGTACTTGCTGAGCTGGAATGAAATTCGATTTTTGAATATTCACTATTCCCCCCAATGACTCCAAATGACTCCAAATGACTGCGGGCTCTGTCCAGAACCTCCTGCAACTTTTCCCTGGATGGGGCAAAGAAGAGGAGGTTGTCCAGATATGGGGATTACCGCAATGCCCTGGAGTCGAAGCGGGACAAGGGCTTCCGCCATTATTTTCGTAAAAATATGTGGAGCTGACGACAGACCGAAGGGAAGGGCCCTGAACTGAAGATGTACAATCTCCTTGCCCATATTCACCACAAACCTCAGGAATTTCTGGAACTGAGGTGCTACAGGAATGTGAAGGTAAGCATCTCTCAGGTCGATTGATGCCATAAAGCATTCTTTGGTTAGCATATTCTTGACCGTGAAGATTGAGTCCATACAAAACTTTTTGTATAGGACTGACTCGTTTAATGGTTTCAGGTTGAGAATTAAACAGAAGTTTCTGCATGGTTTTCTTATCAGAAATATGTGTGAATAGAATCCCTGACCCTGTTCCTCTGGAGATACTGGTATCACAACCCTCTGGTGCCTCAGATCCTTTAAAAGGTTCTTCATAGCCAGGGCCTTTGGTAGGTTTGTCACAAAGTATCTTTCTGGAGGACGATCCGAAAACTCTATTCTGTAACCTTGGAAGAGCATGTCCAAAATATATTGACTTTTTGTCATGCTGACCCAAAGGGGGAGGAAACTTTGAACTTCCCACCACTGGCAAGTACAAGTCATTGCGTTTTGCCAGAGGACGCAGGAGGATGGAAAAGGACATTTCCCTTTCCTTTTCCCTTCTGCGACGACCAATTTTTTCTTTTCTCCTGGGGTTTGGTACTCTTTCTTAATAGCCTCAGAAATAACTGAGTGTACCAGGAAGTTGCGATTTTTTTGTTCGCTGAGCCCTGCATACATTTTGTCATGCAGAGATAACTCCTTTTTTTCCTCTTCCAGACCCAGTGTGGAATAGATTGCTTTTAAGAGGCCATCTACCTGTTCTAAAGACAACTTCTATTTTGAAGGTAAATTTTCTCCTTCCTCCTCCTCATCAGATTCTTCTTTAGACTGGGAGGGGGAATGTCCCTCTTGGGTAAGAGATGCCTCAGTCTCCACCATCGGGACTATTAGTGAGCCCTAAAAGGACTGTGAGGTAGTTGGCTGACTCAGGGATGGGTTTGCTAGAGAAGAGCGAAATGATTGAATAGTCGCATCTAGTTCTAACAGATGCAATCAAATCGCTGCCAGCAGAAGAAGCTTCTTCTTTAACTAGCGAATCAATACAGGTTTGACATAAAGTCTTCTTCCATCCTTCAGGTAGTTTGGTCTTACATCAAGGGCATTTCCTTTTTGCCACTGGATCAAAGATCTTGGCCTGCCGTGAGATAAAACAAGGAAAAAAGAAACCGTTCCAGTCAGACAACCTGTCCTTTTTACAAGGAGGCTCACCACAGGTGCACAGTGAGAACCAAAGCCGCCTCATGTGCCCAGATGGGGGGGGGGGAACCCCCACAGTAAAAGGAGGACAGTATATAACTGCCCCTTACCTGAGCCTTGCTGGTGCCTGTCCCACTCGCTGCCGCCATCGAATCCATCGAGGAGCGCTGCGTTGCTGTGTGTGGCTGGACGCCGGTTCCACTGCGCTGGACCGGAAACGGCAAATAAGCACCAGCCCCGTTCCTCCTTTCTCCCCCTGCGATTTCTGGCGGAAATTACGCTGTACGCCTGCTCCTTGGGCGCCACCCCCCTCCAGATGCCTTACTTCCGGCGGATGAAGCACAGCATGCCATCCCCAAGATGGCGGCAGCATCACAGTAAACAGGCGGAGGACCGAGGAAAATTTAAAAAAAAATAAATAAACGTGACGGCCTGTGCTTCACCGCCGCCTAGGAGTGATGTCCACAGCAGCCTCGACTCTCCCTGATCCCAAATAGAGAGGGAGAAGGAGCCCAGCCAGCAGAACCTGACATTTTTTGGCATAATCACAAATTCTACAGACAGATAAAGGGGGTTGGCATGGGGAACAAATATGCCCCTAGTGTGGCCAACATTTTCCTGAATAAATTGGAGGAAGAGGAGATATTCAGAAAGTGTTGGCCACACATGAAAGTTTACAAAAGATTCATAGATGACATTCTAATTGTCTGGGAAGGCAGTCTGGAAAAGCTGAATGAATTTGTTAACCATATAAGTGCAAACCGATATGGTATCAAATTCACAGTAAATGTACATCATGAAAATATACATTTCTTGGATCTGGAGATATTTAAGAATAAAGACCAACTATACACTAAAACACACTTTAAGGAAACCGATAGAAACGGATACATACCGTTTAGTAACTGTCATCACCCACAATGGAAGAAAGCAATACCCAAGGGACAATTCATTAGGATTAAGCGAAACTGCGACTTGACGGTAGATTACCATGAACAAACAGGGATCCTGATAGACAGGTTTGTGGATAAAGGTTATGAGAGGAAAGAGTTGGAACGAATCAGAGAGGAAATTGGACATCTTGACAGAAATGGTCTACTACAAGGAAATATCAGACAAATAGAACCAAGGACAAGGTACCATTCATCACAGGGTTTAATAGTCAATATAAAGTATTAGAAGAGATGGTGAAAAAAAACTGGCCAATAATATGTAATGATCTGCACTTGAGTAAAATCCTTCCATCAAAACCTACATTTATTTACAGGAAAGCAAGGAGACTTAGGGATATGATCGTAAAAAACGTACCCAACCCCCCCCCCATAAGAATGACCAACTTTAACCATAAAGGTTTCTTTAGATGTGGTAAATGTAAACCATGCAGACTTACACATAGGATGAATAGAAAAATTATGGGATTTCAATCTCATGCCACGAAACAGGAATTCAAAAATTGATAAGCTCATAACTAGGGCTGCAACTAACGATTATTTTCATAATCGATTAGTTGGCCGATTATTGTTTCGATTAATCGATTAATCGGATAATAACCTTAAAAAAAGCGTGGTGTATAATTTAATATGTAAAGTTTAAAAAAAAGGCAATTTATTCTTCAAAATCTAGATGCAGTGGTAAATATAAATAATCAACTATATGATTAGGGAGCAAAATCTCTAATCCATTCTGATATTAACAGACAGAAGAGCTATACTGTATATACTATTGGAGGTTGAATCTGGTAAATATCATCAGACTCAGAGATCACATTTTTTATTTAGACCCCATTCACACTGGGGCACATGTAATGTGCCCTGTCTCCTTGAAATGTGCCCTGCTCCCACGTAATGTGGCTTGCCTCCATGTAAAAGTTTACTTTAAATGTAATAGTAATGCCTTCTATTACCTCCAGTCTATCAGCCACCACCTTCTCTGGGTTCAGATGCTGATCTTCCCTGCACAGTCTTTAAAGTAATTTTTTTTTTTTAAACAAACATGGTATACTTACCTGCTCTGTGTAATCGTTTTGCACAGAGCAGCCCTGATTCTTCTCTTCTGGGGTCCCCCACCAATGCCTCTGGCTCCTCCTGCCTTTAGAGTGCCCCAATAGCAAGCTGCAAATTATAGTATAGTGTGCCCCTATAGCAAGGTAAAAAAACTTCTGCTTTTAGACCCAATCACTTCTTGCCCAGGACTACATGTTCCATGAGGCATTGCTCCTCACACATTCACAAGGTCTCAGGCACTTCCTGACATGTATGGATGATGTACTGAGCTGTATGTGTGCTGCACTGTATTTCCTGATATGTAAACAAATAATGCATTCTGTATGCAGGCCAAATAATCGGCTGGCCGATTAATCGATTATGAAAATAGTTGACAACTATTTTCATAATCGATTAGTTGTCGATTAATCGATTAGTTGTTTCAGCCCTACTCATAACATGTAGTAGCACACATGTTACCTACATACTGGAGTGCAGCTGCGGGCTCCAGTATGTAGGTAGAACAACTAGAGCTTTATCTGTCCGATTAGGCAAACATGTAAGAAACATAAAAAAGGGGTATAAACATCACAGCGTCTCAAAGCACTTTAGGGATGTACATAACAGAGACCCACAACAACTTAAATTCTATGCTATTGACAGACGAGGGAAGAACTGGAGAAATCTGAATTTACGTAGAGAGATATCAAGCAATGAAACCTATTGGATATTTAGATTAAACACAATAAGACCCCAAGGGATGAACGTGGAATTAGATGTGAACTGATTCCTAGAGGACTACTGATCCATGCACATCTTTTTCGTTTTAAATTACTTATATTTTTATTTTTTATTACTTTATTTTTTAATTTTATTTTATTTTTTATTTATTTCATATTTTTTATATTTTTATTTTTCTATTTTTTTTATTTATTTTTTATTATTTATTTTTTATTTTTTTGTTTTTTTCCATGTACCTGGATCTGTCTTCATCAGAAGCGGTTTATATTAGAGCAAGACAATTGGGTATTTTCATACTATTTTTTTTATATATATTTTTATATGCATTCTTTAATACACCTTTTAAAAAACAATTTTTTTGTATACTTAGCAAAGTACGTTAATGGATATTTGAATGTACAGCTTTAAGAAATAAACATGACTTATAAGATTGTAAAAGCAATCCAGCTGTGTATGTGGGGGAACCCGGTAGATAGTTGAAATGTGCCCTTTATAGCAATATATATGTATGACACAGAACAGGAAATTAAAGATTGTAGCCAGGGGAGACATAGAAATGAGAATCCACCATAATAGATATATATTAAGGGAAAAACGGACCTGGGTTCCAGTAACCAAGATGGAGGCTACACTACTTCCAGTATAGGACCGAGGATCCAAGATGGCGGCTTAACCACTTCCTGTTTCGTGTCAAGGCTGTTTCCAACCGTTTGACACATTACAAAGGTTTAAAAAATTAAAAGGGGGGTATAAATAATAGGTTAGGCATGGATGTAGCGGCTTTCTGCTGTATCTATGACAAATTACCACAATAGATACATATTAAGGGAAAAACGGGCCTGGGTTCCAGCAACCAAAATGGCGGCTATACTACTTCCTGTATAGCCCTGAGTATCCAAGATGGCGGCTAAACGACTTCCGGTTTCGTGTCACGGCCGTTTCCAATTGTTTGACAAGCTGACAAGGATCAAAAAATTAAAGCAGGTATAAATAAGAGGACAGGCATAGATACAGCAGCTTCCTGATGACGCAAACCCTATTGTGAAACGCGTAGAGGCTGCTGGGGACTTTCCTACCGCGTCCAATCATACGGGTGTGAGGCTTGGAACACACACCGCTGTCAGGAGACACTAGGACAGATTGAGACTCCGCTCTCCACATACACTGCTGTATTAGCTTGGTGCCGGTTGAGGGGCACCAAAACATGTGAGTTTGACTATGTTTTTTACATTTTTTTAATAAATGAGAGTTACATACTACACCATGATGGCTATCCACATGTTTTTGTGAGCACTATATAGAGCAAGAGACCCTATTGTACTGCTTGAACAGGCTGCGATTGGACCCATCATAAACGGAGTTGTTATCCTAAATGAACCAAAGGCGCATATTTTTACCGTATCTGGTGAGTGGCCATTGCAACAGGTGGTGGTGAAATCACAATAAGTGGTGAATTTGGAGCACTTTATATTGAAGGAAAATGTTATTACTGCACAGGAGTGATCACTCACTGAGGACATCTAGTGTACTGTGGTGCACATGTTGGGGACATTTTTCAAAAAATGTTCTGCAGATTTTCTTGCACTGTGCAGCACATATATACATTGATATGGGAATTCTATGAAGTAATATTGGCACATTGTATGATTTTAGTTTTCAGTTTATTTCTCACTTATATATACCTATATATTTTGTTAGCACTAGCACTTTACACAGTGGTTGGTAACACTATAAGATATTTTACCTAGATACATTTTGATCAGAAATAACACATGGAAAAGATAAGTTTTTTGATATAAAGGGAAAAAAGAGAAAAATATCAATATACCAATATAGATTGCAGAGAAAAACACTTCATCATAGGATCAATATAGAAATATTTTTTATTTTGCACAATACTGGTGGTTATTATACACAAAAGTTTTCACAATCCACTTTTTACTATGTTTCCAAGATTAGACCAGGGTACTCCAAGTGATGGAGTGTCTATGCCCAGGTCCGTAGATTGAGGACCCACCCGAAGTCCTGCATTGTCAGCATTATCCAAAATGTTGGCAGAGAGGGTCTGTGCAGAGCACTTTTTCAGGAGGAGGTCATCAAAATACCCCACACAATGTGGATTTCCTAAGAATAAAGAATCTCCAGGGTTGGAGCTAGCATCCTTTTGGGGCTTTGGATAGGTAGGCCAAAGAGAAGAGCTACAAATGGGCTGCTTATCCACCGCACAGGAACCACTGATGCAGAGGGAAAAGAAAAATGTAAATGCACATCATTGAGGTCTATGGATGCCAGACGAACAACCCTGTTTTGTTTTGGAACCCTAAAAAGGTTGCACGAAAACCTCTGAAACTCCTCCTCTAAGGGAATCAGAACAATCACTTAAAGAATGAAGATTCTGCAAAGCAGCATGAAAATCCCACAATCTCTGCAAAGAAGAGGAAAGATTTGAGGGCATGAAGCAATGAGGAGGCAAGAATCATATATTCAGTCTGCACCCTTGGGACACTGCGTCAAAGATGACAAATGTCATGGTCCAGGCAGCTGAGAGGCCTAACGGATGTCCTCCCACTTGCAGACGTGGGGCGCCCCCTTACTGTGAAGAGGCCTTGGCACCAGACTTGACTTAGATGTCCAGGACTTGAGGCATAAATAAGAGGTGGACTTAGACATGGAAGTCGAGCAGAGGAAAAAGGAGCTCTTGTGAAATCCGGAAGCGATGATCTGCCATCACACTCTTCCCGCTCCTAACTTCCTTAAAGTGTTTGTAACCTTTAAGCCCGGGCTCACACCTATGCGAATTAGATGCGACTTACACCGCATCTAATTCGCAGGACATTTTAAAATACATTCATATGAATGCATCTGGTTCACATATGTGCATTGCATTCGCACTGCGCATTGCACAAAAAAACGCGTGCGTTTTCTGGGCATTGCGGTGCGAATTACGACCCCTTTATCTTCTATGGGAACTCATCTGCTTCGCAGATGCATTGCGTTCTGAACATAGATTTTCTACTTCTCCTCACTAAACCTCCCCCTCTCCCTGCTCACTGATCCTGAGCTAAAACGCAGTGATTCCTTTGAACAGGAGATTTTTATCTCCCCAGTGAAACCTGAGTTTCAATTCGCACCGCACATGTGTGAAACCGGCTAAAGAAAAAAAATCACTGCCAGACCCTCTTTTTCATCCACAAGACACTGTGTAAGTGTTTGATGAAAACAAAGCCTCTAAATACCTTTTATTTTTCAGATAGATCTCTTCTGGCCAGTCAAGTGACTCCCGGCTGCTCTCCTACTCCATCTACGGCTAGAGTTAGAGGGACCAAGATCTCCCTTTAATGTCATCCTGGGAGGTCACGTGACCACTGTGCTGTCCGCTCAGCCCCTCCCGCTGTAGCCTTTAGATGGAGGAGAGTGACCGGGAGCCATGTGACTGGCCTGAAGAGATCTGAAAAAAAGGTATTTACAGTGAGGGAAACAAGTATTTGATCCCCCGATGATTTTGTACATAATGCCCACTGACAAAGTAATTATCAGTCTATAGCTTTAATGGTAGGTTTATTTTAACAGTGAGACAAAACAAAAATATCCCGAAAAACGCATTAACAGTTATAAATTGATTTGCATTTTAATGAGTAAAATAAGTATTTGATCCCCATCAATCATTAAGATTTCTGGCTCCCAGGTGTCTTCATACAGGCCACGAGCAGAGATTAGAGCACTCTCTTAAAGGGAGTGCTCCTAATCTCAGCTTGTTACCTGTGTAAAAGATACCTGTCCAGAGAAGCAAATCAGATTCCTATCTCTCCACCATGAGCAAGACCAAAGAGCTGTCCAAGGATGTCAGGGACAAGATTGTAGACCTACACAAGGTTGGAAAGGGCTACAAGACCATAATCAAGCAGCTCGGTGAGAGGGCGACAACAATTGGTGCGACTATTCACAAATAGAAGAAACACAAAATAACTGTCAATCTCCCTCGGTCTGGGGCTCCATGCAAGATCTCACCTCGTGGAGTTTCAATAATCATCAGAACGGTGAGGAATCAGCCCAGGACTACATGTGAGAAGCTTGTCAATGATGTCAAGGCAGCTGGGACCATAGTCACCAAGAAAACAATTGGTAACACACTACGCCGTGAAAGGACTGAAATCCTGCAGCACACGTAAGGTCCCCCTGCTTAAGAAAGCACATGCACAGGCCCATCTGAGGTTTGCTAATGAACATCGGAATGATTCAGAGAAGAACTGGGTTAAAGTGTTGTGGTCAGATGAGACCAAAATCGAGCTCTTTGCTGAGACCAAAATCAAGCAACTTGCCATGTTTGGAGGAGGAGTGTTTTTGTTTTTTTTTTTTTGCTATAAACAAAAAAACAATTTTGAAAAAAAATATATATATTTTTTTACTTTCTGCTATAAAAAACATACCCAATATAAATTTTTTTTTTTAAATCAAACTTCTTCATTAATTTAGGCCAATATGTATTCTGCTACATATTTTTTTGTAAAAAAAAAAAAACCACACACAATAAGCGTATATTGATTGGTTTGCATAAAAGTTATCGCGTCCACAAAATAAGGGATAGATTTATGGCTATTTTTTTTCTTTTAATAGTAATGGCGGTGATCATCGATTTTTAGTGGGACCGTGACATTGCGGACAGATCAGACACCTGACATTGTTGACACTTTTTTTGGGAACCAGTGACGTTATTACAGTGATCAGTGCTAAAAATATGACATTGTACTGACACTGGCAGGGAGGGGGTTAACATCAGGGGCGATCAAATGGTTAACTGTGTTCCCTCTGTTTACTAACTGTATGGGATGCTTGGGGGCTGCTTGGGACAAAACACAGATAGTCTTTCTGCATAGCAGAAAGACAAGATCTCTGTGTGATCCCCTGTCAGAACAGTTTACACAGGCAGATCCCCGTTCTGTCACTGCGGGGAATGATCGCGGGTGTCTGGCGAACATAGAGTTCGCCAGACCCGCCGATTGGCTCCCCTGCTGGCCAATGGGCGCACCCGCCCACAGAATGTCGTGTCCAAGCTCAACTTACATTTACGGCGATTCGCGCAGCTGAGCCAACCTGCCGCAGTATAACTGCGGCGGATGGTCGGCAAGCGGTTAAAATGTGAATCAATTTAGAACTTTGTTGAAATGCCTTTAAGGATTTTTTTGTTATTTGGTCTCTTACTATTAAAATAAAACCTACCATTAAAATTAGACACTGATCATTTCTTTGTCAATGGGCAAACGTACAAAATCAGTAGGGGATCAAATCTTTTTACCCTCACTGTACAGGCTTCGTTTTCAACAAACACTTACAGTGTGTTATGGCTGTATAAAAGAAAGGCTGGCAGTGACTTTTTTTTACAGTTTACTACTAATAGCGGCAGGGGGGGATGAGAGGAGAGCTGTGGCACTTAAACTGACCACGGTAATTAGGGCTCAGCAGCCATGATTATTGTGGTCAATACACAGAGGGGGACACAGGAACTGGCAGGATCAACCGGGGTTTTTTTTTTTTACAGCTTAGAGAGGGGCAGATTAGACAGCACAAGGGTTACAACCACTTTAACCACTTGACTTCCGGGCCTTTTTCTGACATTTTTATTTACATGTAAAAATCAGTTAGAAAATTAGTTAAAACCCCCAAACATATATTTTTTTAAAAGCAGAGGACCTAGAGAATAAAATGGTGTGTTTTGCAATTTTTTATGTCACACAGTATTTGTGCAGCTGTTTTTCAGCAGTTTTTTTTGGATAAAATACACTTTTTGCATTTTTAATGCAAAAAAACACAATACATAATGCAATTTTTTGGTAAAATAAAAAAGATGATGTTACGCCAAGTAAATAGATACCAAACATGTCAAGCTTTAAGATTGTCGCCACTGCACGGGCATGTGTAAACAACGTAAATTTTACTATCCATAGGCCATGTTTTAAAAGCCTTTACAGGTTACCACTTTTGATATAAACAAGAGGTCTAGTGCTATAATTAGTACCCATAATCTGACTTTCGCGGTGATACCTCACGTGTGGGACTGACATGTGCAATTGCCTTTCCATGTGAGCACGGGGGCACTTTAAATTCATTTTTTTCAATATGCATTTTTTTTTTTTTTACACGGTCGCTTTATTAATTTATTTTTATCACTTTTATTGCTGTCACAAGGAATGGGACGGGAGATCCCGATAAACCTGTGGAAGGTGGGGTGTTGGGGCGGGGGGGTTTGTAAGTCCCCTCCCGCTGCTTGTACAAGCAATGAAGTGGCTAGTTAGCCTCTAGGATTGCTTTTACAAGAGAGCTGACCATCGGCTCTAAAAAATGGTGCAAGGATAATGCCTGAAGCTGTAGGCATCTTCCCGATATAACCTCTTGAAGTCTAGCGACATACAGGTACGTCACTGGTCGGGAAGTGCTTAATAAGGGTGTCTATACACTTTCCGATGAGTGGTTCACCGTTAAGCAGTACCAATTTCAAACAAGTGTGCATTGTGTCCTTCAGAACCTTAATGATTTCCTTCATCTTAAGGGATCGTAGCCGATTCGCATTCCTTTCTGGAGGAGTCCTCCGACTCCAAAAATTGTTCCGCCACTTCATTTTTTTCCAACGCCTCATTGAGGAGCTAAGTTGCTGCAATGGCCAAGCCAACAATAACTCAGAAGTGTGAAACCAGGAAAATTACACTCCCTTAAGTGTCCGATTTTGCAGGATCTTCAGATGGCGCTTATTCTCCACTATTGCAGAGATAGACAGCATACGCAGCAGGAAAGGCGAGTTTTGCATGTCTTATTTTATAGTTAGACCTAAAATTGATTAGTGAGAGAGTAACTTTAAAATTGTCGAACTATAAGGACAACGCTTTCAAATAGTAAAGCATTAGACAGGTGAAAGCAGTAACTATATGCTTTGATATAGACAATTATAAAAGCTGCAGGATCCTCTGAGCAGATTTATATTCTTTCATAACAGTAATCAAACCTCTAAACCCCCTGAAACCTTTTACCAAACTGGAAATTACTAAAATATTGCTGTGTGTGCCTTAAAGCTTGAAGATGTTCAGAGTGCTAGGTTTCAGTAAGTATCGTGTTGTGAAAGGTGATTGTGCAGAAAAATTTTGTGGCTTGCAAAAATGTGGCAGTTTAACAAGGACCAGTCCCCTATCCGGTAGCCACTGATGCTGCCAGTACAAACTTTGTTCTTATGCTTTTGATAGGGAATACAGATCTACAGTTATAATTTCATAAGCCAACAGTACTCTAATAAACACACAGGAGAAAAAAAAACAAAAAAAAAAAAAAAGAAGAACAGAGAATCGCTGGTATAGACTTGAAGTTACTTTAAAATTTCCCCAATGGAAAGAAGGAGGATTTGGTAAGTGCGACATTAAACAATGTTAGCGTTGTGGACAGCATCTCACCTGGTCTCTTCATCATCCCAAGCAATCCTCATGCCTTTCCCGCCACCACCTGCTGAGGCCTTGATCATAACCGGGTAGCCTAACAGCAGGGAGCAATTAAACACAAGTTCAGATTTTGATCATTTGGTCATATGAACATGACAGTTTGCCACATGTCCTCTGTTATAGTAAACAATACCTTCTTTTATTTAACTGCTTCATACCTGAGACAACTCGTGCACATTTTCATGAAAACGGAAGCCATGTCAACTTATTAACATAAAATAAAATAAGGAATTGCTGCCAATTACTTTGACAATTTCCAGAGACAATAAGGATCATGACACTGCATAAAGAAATTGGTTTCTCAAAGTATACAAATTAACACACGTACGCTGCTACTGGAATGCATAAATATTCAAATTTAGAAAACAGGAGAATATAATCTACTGGGATAGCATGTCTTTGTATATTACTTAGAGCTGCACGATTAATCGTTAATAGAGGTTGCGATTCTTTCCCCCTCGCGATCTTGAAGCATTTTCCCGATTCTATACAAAGTTCTCTGCTCAAAAAAACAAAACAGGCAGTCTGCCAAGTTTCACAACATTCCTCAGCCGCTGAGATAACATTTTGTTCTTTAGATCAAAGGAATGAACTTTGGTCTGTAAATGAGGGAAGTTTAATTACTTAAAGAGGAACTGCAGTCTGCTCACATAATTTGTAATAAAAACATCTTTGCCATTCTGAAGCTTCCCTCCAACCACTTTGCATATTTTTCATATATATATTCATATATTACTGGCAGAAAAAAAATGTTTTACTATCCAAAGATAAAACGAGGGCAGAAGATTTAATAGATGGAAAGTTTCAAAAATGACTGAAGTTCTGCTTTAAAGACTAAACCTTTTTGGTTGTTCGTTTCGGTGACTTGTTGGTTTCAAGATAAAATCTTTATTTTTTGCTTGAAAATTACTTAGAACCCCCAAACATATAATAAATATATATATATATATATATATATATATTTTGTATTTTTTTTAGCAGAGACAAAAATGGTGGTTGTTGCAATAATTTATGTCACACTGTATTTGTGCTAAGGTCTTTCAAATGCATTTTTTTTTTTTTAAATTACACTCTATTGAATTTTAAAAAAACTAAACAGCAAAGTTAGCCTAATTTTTTTGTATAATGTGAAAGATGTTACTCTGCGAGAATCAGGAGAGAATCATGATCTTTATTCTAAGCAAAAAATTGTGATTCTCATTTTTCCCAGAATCATGCAGCTCTAATATTAATCAAAAACACAAATAAAATCGGACAAATCTGGTAAATTTGCAAAACTGAATATTTGCATAAATTTTGTCCATAAGCTAAGACTCATGTAATGCTAAGTGCAATCATTTGTTAAATGGTGACATTTGAAGATGAACTTTAATAATATAATGAAATGGAAAAAACAAACTACCCAATGCTATTGCAAAATTGATGGGTATCAGTGTGCAGCACAGTGGTAGATGAATCTGTGTCTGAATTAAAGTGGTTCTAAACTCAAAAGTTTTTATACATTCTCTGAAAAACGGTATAAAGTCTTTCATTACCTGTCCCCCATCCCTAAATGACCACCCGAGTCTTCTCTCAAACCAGTACTGTGCTTAGCTGATCTCTCACCCTGGCCTCCCAGGAGACTCAAAGAAGCATAAACCACAGGCTCCCGCTGTCAGTAAAATCCTGTGGGAAGGCAGTAGGGGGCATGGCCGAGCTGCGCCGTGTGTGTAAGGACAAACACAGCACAGCTCGGGAGAGTGCTGACATGGTTGCCTCCATGGCTTGCTATGGGAGCAGTAGCAAAAGGAGCAAACAGCGCAGGTGGGAGGGTCCAAAAGAGGAGGTAAACCTCGGATGGCTAATTAGTATATTTGGTTTTAAAATTGTCTTAATGTATATGTCCAAAATAAAGTGTTAGTATTTTAGATTTGCATTTTTTTTTTTTACCACACCTTAAGTGATATAAGTCCCAGTTTTGATGCACCCCTACTTCTACAGATTAGAAGGATACCACCCTCCAAGGGTAAAAACTAATTTTACACCCCACCCCCATACATAATAGGACAGTCCAGTCAGCAATACAAGCAACCAATCCCAGCTTACAAATCTGAATAGCTATTAGTGAAAGATCATCTAAAAGAGTTTTTGCCTACAATGAAGGGGATTCAGTGATGTGGATGAGGCCTACTTTTTTGACAGGTAACAGAATGTGGTCAAACTGTAAATATCACAATAGATAATGCACTGTAACACAAATACAAAAAAAAAAAAAAAAAAACTGGCAGCCTAGAAATGCCTAGAAAAGTTCTGAAATTCAAGAAGTAAATTGTCAACAAATTACTGACTATATGCACATTTCAATGGTAAAATTATAGAAAAAGAATGTGCTACTTAACATTAGTCCATTATTATATAACCCCTTCATGCCAACCGTACGCAAACTTGCGCTCGTGGCTTGAAGGGGTTGTACCGGGATGATTCCTGCAGCTGCAGCCATCACCCGGCACTGTCTTTTAGAGCAGGCGGTTGGCTTTTTAATGATAACAACCACTGCAGCTAAAAGCCGCTCGGCTGTTAGCCTAGAGGAGCAGGAGGGGACGTCTCCCCCCCCCCCCCCCCCCCCCCGCTGCTCTTCTTGGGCCTCCCGTCCCACCAGGGGATGCGAGCCACCAGCTGGCGCATCCGCCAGCTAGGCTGCGACCCAAACAAAGCCGGATTCGGCTCTGATATGGGTCTCCGATGTAAAATCCCAGAAGCGATGGTCACAACATCACTTTTGGTTTACTTGGCTGTCAATGGTGCCGATTAAAAAGAAAAAAAAAAAGACAGCATTCAAAATCACCAATTTTGGCGATCTGAATACTTTTATGTGCAAAGGAGGGATTTGGGGTCTTTTAGACCACCGATCTCTCCATAAAGAGTACCCATCACCACCTATTATTGTCACAAGGGATGTTTACATTCCTTGTGACAGCAATAAAAGTGATCAGATTTTTTTTTTCTTAAAGGGACAATGTAAAAAAAAAAAAAAAAATAAATTTAAAGCGCGCCTGTGCAACAAAGAAAATGCATATGTAAGTCGCACCCGTAAATGTAAACGGTGTTCAAATCACACGTGAGGTATCGCCATGATCGTCAGAGTGAGAGCAATAATTCTAGCAAAAGACCTCCTCTGTAACTAACCTGGTAACCATTACCTTTTTTTTTTTTTTTAAAGCGCCACCTATGGAGATTTTTAGGCACCGTAGTTTGTCGCCATTCCACAAGTGTGCGCAATTCGCAAAGCATGACATGTTAGGCATCTATTTACTCTGCGTAACATCATCTTTCACATTATAAAAAAAAATTGGGCTGACTTTCCTATCTAGTTTTTTTTTTTTTTTTTTTTTTTAATTCATGAAAGTGTATTTTTTCCCCAAAAAATGCATTTGAAATACCGCTGT
Organism: Aquarana catesbeiana; assembly: GCF_042186555.1. NCBI lineage: Eukaryota > Metazoa > Chordata > Amphibia > Anura > Ranidae > Aquarana > Aquarana catesbeiana. The sequence goes on from NC_133325.1 coordinate 274,574,879, forward strand.
GCAAATAAAATATGACATAAAATATTGCAAAGATCACCATTTTATTTTGTAGGGTCTCTGCTAAAAATATATATAGAATATTTGGGGGTTCTAAGTAATTTTCTAGCAAAAAATACTGATTTTAATTTGTAAGCAACAAATGTCAAAAATAGGCTTAGGCACGAAAGGGTTAAACATCTATATGAACATTCAAAAAAAAAAAAAAAAAAAAAAAAAAATCGCAAGAAATCACGACATCTTTATATAGTAAAGTAAGAATCCACCTTACACATTGACACTTCAACTGACTAGAATGTCATACTAAATTGTCAAGATAACATATGGTACTGGCTACAGGATAAGAAGCTGGAGCTCGGAGTCTTCAAAAGCCATGAACAAATGAGATCTTAAACTATTAAAACATTTGTTCTACAGGTATTACCTATTACACATTTAATTTAGTCAAGCATGTCTACTAAGAGGCATACAAATCCCACCATAGCCAATTTAAGAACTTACCAATTTCCCTTGCAATTCTGACAGCTTCATCTGCATCCTGTAAAAGCAGGAAATGAGACTCACGTTAATCCCATCAGCCACTGCACTGTGTCCTTAGGGCAGTCGTATATTGCACTACTGTCTCCTCCGATTCATTTAATGTTTGATTTTACAACCTTCTGACCCTGCTCATTCAGAGGAATGTAAAATTAATACCATAAGTGGAATGTAAATTATACCTGATCATTATTATACGGCAAAGAGGAAAACTCAAAGCGCACCCCAATCAGCTGACAGGAAGCTAAGTTACTATTGAGAGATGGCTTTCTGCAGTGGCCAAAATGAAGTGATTAAATTTCAGAGTTTACAATCCATAATGGGCCATAAATCAGAGTATTACAGCCTGTCGGCTGCAGCTTGTTTCTGTCTCCTCTTCTGTTTGCCTGTCATGTTTTCCATGAAGCTGTCAGCAGGGGGAGACGATTCTCTTTTGTTTGAAATGCTGTTGGTTTTACCAGCCACTTAAAGGAGAGAACTAAGTAAAACACTGCACTAAAAACTCGATACCATCTGTCATAAAAATGTGGTTCAAACCATTTTATAGCCAATAAAACATCATTACAAGGTAAACTGTGTGCATTCATGCAAATCTAGGGGGGGGGGGGGGGGGGGGAAATCTAAACAAACAAATATAAAAGATGTGGTACACAAGCATAAAAACAGGTTGATTAAATGTGAAAATACTAAATAGAAAAACAAATTTTATATGGATTTATATCAAGATGCATCATAGAAATACTATTATATCATAACATTGGTTTAACGGACACGATTTAGAAATATACTGTAAGCTAGAAATATAGACTAATAACTTTTCAAAATATATTTTTTCTCCTTAAACCGAACAAATGTTTCTTCTAAAAAGAAAAAAAAGGGTTCAGTAACTTGTTACAGGCTCAGAAGCAAGCAGGGGAAGTTGGCAAAAAAAATTTAATTTCCTTTCATTAACTAGTCTGCTACACAATCGGTGCTTGTTAAGTTCAAAGCAGTCTTGAGAGCAACCTTAATTTTAAGTCTTTTTACTCCAAGCAACTCACATCTGCTAATGAGGTTTTTTTTTTTCTACAAAACAACAATTGTTTTTTGAGCCACAGATAAAGTCGCCCAGAAGAATGTATAGGTTTACTGTTTTATTACACCTTGCTTCTTTCCATGGACTTTTTGGCTTAAAGGGATGAAATTCATGAAAAAAGGGTCATTTAAGAATGTTAGTGGTTTGTACACATTGAGTTGCAAGGCCCTTTGTTCCTGCCCGTGACAGTTATGTGAGAATACTTCCCCTTAATAGCCTCTCTGTCAGGAAGTGTTAAACCTTCCAAATGCAGACAATTAGAGCCTCTCGAGCGAAATGCAGCAATAGCGATGACTGATGAAGAGCCATGATTAAAGCTCTAGTTGGGAACTCTCTCCGCATTTCTTTTAGCTTGCAAATTCGATCACACGTAGAAATAGTAATTAGCAAATCACTTTTTATTTCAGTACTTCGTATAAAAAAAAAAAACTATGAAAAGTAATAAAAAATGTGAAATTATCTTTACAGAATGCTGTATATTCAATCAGGTTAGATAAAACAAAAATATAGATTTTATAGTTAAAAAGGCATAGAATACTCCTCATATGCTAAAATGTTCAATCCATACAGCTCTTTACTAAAGTGCAAAGCAAGCACACAGCAGCAAATAAAGTGCATAAACCTCTATATAAAGCAGCAATGCTTCTTAGCCACTGAATGGGCTTTTTACAGCATGGAGTAGGTAATTGGTGCTCCATGCTTGAAAAAGAACCTGTTTACTGGCTCAAAACGTTGCCGATTTAAAAAGATAGATCACACTCTAATGCCCCGTAGACACAGTCGGATTTTCCGACGGAAAATGTTCGATGGGAGCTTGTTGTCGGAAATTCCGACTGTGTGTAGGCTCCATCAGACATTTTCCATCCATCTTCCACAAAATATGAGATCTGGATCTCAAATTTTCTGACAACAAAATCCGTTGTCGTAAATTCCGATCGTGTGTATGCAATTTCGACGCACAAAGTTCCACGCATGCTCGGAATCAAGCAGAAGAGCCGCACTGGCTATTGAACTTCATTTTTCTTGGCTCGTCATACGTGTTGTACATCACCGTGTTCTTGACGTTCAGATTTTCCAACAAGGTTTGTGCGACCGTGTGTATGCAAGACAAGTTTGAGCTAACACCCGTCGGAAAAAATACATGGATTTTGTTGCCGGTATGTACGATCATGTGTACGGGGCATAACACACTGCTACCTGCTTGTTTTGCACTTTAAAATAGAGCTAAATTAATTATTTGAATTTTGGTATACAACTTTTCCTTTACTGGAGAATTGTTTGTCTAATTTCTGCCTTTAGGCTGTTTTCATGTACAAGGCATTTGAATATTTTGGAGTGTGCTTCAGTATATGATACAAAAAAAAAAAAAAATATATATCTATATATATATATAGATATATATATAGATATATATATAGATATATATATATCTATATATATATAGATATATCTATATATATATCTATATATATATATATATATATATATATATCTATATCATTTTTTTTTTTTATTCAGGCTGTAAAAACGACATGCACCACGTGGACTTATACAAGGCAAACCATCAAGACTTGTACAGACCCTGGCCATATGTTGACAGCTTAAAAAAAAAAAAGCCATGCAGCAATTCTGAGCATTTCTTGGACATCTACTACAAGTATGTGTGTAATAACAAGTCCTTTAAGGCTTCATGCACACGAGACGCCGGTGCAAACTCTGCTGAACACAAGTTTTTAAAAGCTGAAACCAACATTTAGAAAAGCCCGTTTTGCCACGTTTAGCGGCGTTTTACCGCGTTTGCTTCTAGAAGTGTCTGCAGAGCAGAGAATGACATTTTGAGACACAACTTTGGGCCCTGTATCTCAGGGCCACTTGGTGCTAGGAACCTCAAATTTGGTGTGCTAACACAGTGGAACACTAAAACATATCCAAATTTGGGGTTCCTAGCACCAAGTGACCCCGAGATACGGGGCCCCAAAATCTGGTCGCAAAATGTCATTCTCTGCTGCAAAAAAGTGTTTGACATCTTGCGACCCGACTTTGGGGCCCCGTATCTTGGGGCCACTTGGTGCTAGGAACCCCAAATTTTGATATGTTGCAGTGATAGTTCCACTGTGTTTGCAAAATTGGGGCTCCTAGCACCAAGTAGCCATGAGATACGGGGCCCCAAATTCAGGTCACAAAATGTCACAAAATGTCATTCTCTGCTGCAGTTTACCATCATATTTCTGTATTTTCTGGTCCAAAAAATAGGGTTCCTTTAAAAACACTTATAAACACAAACGCGGCTAAACGTGGTACCAGCGTTTGGCGTCTAAAACGTGGCAAATTTTTGCGTCTGAACCCATTTTTTTGCTTCTGGAAAAACGAGGTTAAACACAACTGCCTAAAAACGCCAAAAAACGAGACTGTGTACATGGACACATAGGATAACATTGAATGAGTTCAGGGGCAGTTGAAAAAAGTGTCCAACTGCCTCTGAATGCACGTTTAACAGCGTCTCGTGTGCATGAGACCGAAGGGTCACAAAAAAAAAAAATCACGGAACATCGGCCATGTCATGAGAACACACAGAAGTTTTATTGTCTAGTTCAAAGTAGAAGTAAAATTCTAAATGTTTTAAATCATTATGCATTTTTATTCAGTATGCAAATACGGGCATAATGGGGTTAATTTACTAAAACTGTATAGTGCAAAATCTGGTGCAGCTCTGCATAGAAACCAGTCAGCTTTCAGCTTTTTGGGGTTTTTTTGTCATTGCTTAATTGAACAAGCTGAAGTTAGAAGCTGATTGGCTACCATTGCACTAGATTTTGCATTTAGTAAATCACCCCCAATGTATCACTGTGGTGAGTTTAAATGCTTAGAAGTGTAGAAAGTAGTAAAGAAAAGGCAAACCTCCATCTTAACTTTAAAGCAAATTCAGTGCAGCTACCATGCTTGGTGGGATTGAACTTGCAATACCACTACATTATCTTTTTGCAACCTACAGGCCGCCTAAGTACATCCCTGTAGAGCAGGGATACGCAATTAGCAGACCTCCAGCTGTTGCAGAACTACAAGTCCCATGAGGCATAGCAAGACACTCAGAGGCAGAGGCATGATGGGACTTGTAGTTTTGTAACAGCTGGAGGTCTGCTAATTGCATATCCCTGCTGTAGAGCATTTATAGTAAAGACATGGGCAGTGTGACTATATCTAAAGCTGGGCATAGACTTTTTTTTTTTTTTTTTTTTTTTTTTTTTTAGCCAGTAGGCTAAACAAAACCAAAAAAACGAACACAATCGACGGTGGGCGGTCCGGAAGTGGTTAAAGCATTGCACCAGCGATCAGCAAGATCACTAGAGCCATGCAGGTCGCTTGCAGACTGTCAGTGTGAGCTGGATGGTTCATACATCATACAGGCAGTTTTACACTGACAGGAAGACTCAATGAACCACCACAACACTCAACAGTGCCCTGGTAGTTCATTGAGAACTACAAGCTGACAGCCGAAAAGGATGTTGGGACTTGTATTTCATTCAGAGAACTCTGTGTATGAATGACATGGCCATGTGGGTCGAGCCCCACACAGGCAAGCTCATTTCAAAAAGTGACAGCTAGTACGGGAAACTTCTCCCCATACTGCCGTCACAGAGAATAAAGAGATTGCTGAACAGTTGCAGGATCGGGAACATGTTACATGTTCCACCCTAAAAACAGGTGGAACATGTAACATGTTCCCGAAGGTGAACTTATCTTTTAGGTATAGTACAGGCTGCTACTCAGGTGACTAAAACGATTTTAACTATTGCTTTTTAGCATGACCTGACAAATTAAAGTGGAATGGTGTGGGAAAGTGTTAAGTAATCTACTGGATTTTTAGAGCGGTCCGTGTTCCTGATAGGAAAATGAACCCTCCCTTCCTGACCCAGACACCCAGGGTATTACTTATAGATAAACATTCTGTTTGTGCATTCGAACAAAGAATCTACTGGAACGTCTGTGACACTGTGAACACCCAGCAGTGGATTCTTAAAGGATAAGTTCCACATGTTACATGCTCCACCTGAACATGTTCCCAATGCTGCAGCCGCCGCCTGCTGCCGCTCCCCCCCCCCCCCCCCGACAATAGTATGGGAAGAAGTTCCTCATACTAACTGCCACTATTTGAAAGCAGCACGGCTGTGCGGGACTCTGCCCACACGGCCTCATCATTGAGACACACAGCTCCGTGTATCTGAATGAACTAGGCTCCTGCAACAAAAAATAATAAATGCACATTTATTTATTTATTTATTTTTTTTTTTAAGGTGAAACTTATCCTTTAAAGAAAATATACCAAAAACACGAGAGGAAAATATTTATTTTAACACAGAATTCAAAACCTAGTAAACAAAAATCGAGGACACATTAAGAAGTCTGGTGAACACCTTTTTTTATTTTTTTTTTTATACTTTTATAAATGAATAAACTCCAGTTGTTTTTGGTGCATTGGTAATCTGCTTACATCTATGGTATACAGAATATTAAAAAATGTAGAATACCCCCCAAAAAAACTTTTTTTCTTTTACTTGTGTGTGTTGGTGCATGTATATACTGTAGTTTGCATTATAGCATGCATTCCTTTTATTACCCGCTTTCATGTCAAATTCATGGTTGATCCTGCCAGCCCCCCTTTTCCCTAATGCAAATTGACCACAGCAAGCACAGAAACAGATTCATTCTACCGTGGTCAGTTTGTGTCCATAGGCTTGGTGCACAGAGATACAGGATGCCGTGCTGATGTACGGTGTGCATGCATCTCTCATAGTTAGTTGCCCCGCCATGTCTTCCCCCCTCTACCATGTCTTCCGCCCCGCCCAACATCAGCTGCAACCTGTAGGAGCATCTATGCCTTGGATGCACTGTAACATAGTTCCCCATCTGTGTGTGCAGTAATCAAGTGCCTGACCCCTGCATCTAGAATGGGACATTAAAATTAACAATGTGGTCAGGCGATCAACAGTGTTAATTTTTACATCAGATTTCGATTTAGTTTTAGTCTTGACTAAAATGCCATTTTAGTTTTAGTCCTCTTTTAATCATCTGAATGGTTTTAGTTTCAGTCGTATTTTAGTCGACTAAAACGTCTAGTACATTTTAATCGTCTATGAAACTAAGTTAAATTTAGTTAAATTTTAATGCATTTAAGCATTTCTCTAGAATTGCCAAACTCATTATACACTCCAGGAGCAAAAATCTAAAAACATGTTATTATTTATGGTAATAACTAGGGTTGCACCGATACCGCTTTTTTTAAGACCGAGTACAAGTACCAATACTTTTTTTCCCCCAAGTACTCGCCGATACCAATAATTTTTTTCAAGTACTTGCCGATACCGATACTTTTTTAATGTCTTGTGACAGTGGCACATGCGTCAGTAGTTTATTTTTATTTTATTTATTTTAACAATTCTTTTATTATTTTTTTTTTTAATTTAAATTTTTTTTAAATTTTACATTTCTGTGTTATTTACTTACAATGCTTTATTTATTTATTTTGGGGGGGGGGGGTGGAAGGTGTCTAAACAGACCACTGATATCTACCCTTTGAGATAGGGACTGGGGAATCTGTGTCCTCAATACCTTTCCATGCAGCCTCAGCTGCACTGAAAATGAATGAACAGGAGACAGAGGCTCCTCTCCATTCATAAACTGAAGCATCGTAAACACAGGTTACGATGTTTCAGTTATGATGAATGGACAGTCAGTGATCCCTGACTCTGGAGGACATGGAGGGGAACGAAGGAGGAGTCGGAGAGCCGGGAAGGATACAGGGGGACCCAGGGGATGACACAGAGAGGGACCCGGAGGACAACACAGAGAGCCTGGGAGGATGCCGGGGGGACCACAGAGGGGGACAGCAGGGGGGTGATTGGTGCAGCAGAGGGGGCAGTCACAAGCATCGATCTCCCTGACAGCCACGGGAGGGAGAGGAAGAGAAGCAGCTGTCAGAAAGTCTATACAGGGAGATGAGTGCTTGTAACACCACCGCACCGATCACCCGTGTGGCTGCCTAGGTATCGGGTCAAGCATCAGAGCATTTGCACGAGTACAAATTCTCATGCAAATGCTCGGTATCAGCACCGATACCGTTACTAATATCAGTATCGGTGCAACCCTAGTTATAATGTTTGAACATGCACTACAGACACAGATTTAGCCGTTGCGATATAGAACTTCTTTATAACTAAAACCAAGTTTCATAAACAAAACTTGAAAATATAAAAAACCCAAAAAAAACTGTAAAGGCTATTGGCTGTAATGCCATATTACCTGAATATATTACCAACATTAAATATTAAAAAAAAAGCCTTTTTCTTATTTTTTTTTTCCTTTCAGCAGCTTAGTAGATGCCCCCTACATATTCAGATGTGGTAGAGCAGTGTTAATTTTGACTAAAATGCCATTTTAGTTTTGGTTGTATTTTAGTCGACTAAAATAGTATTAATTTAGTAGACGAAATTATTTTGGGTCGACGAAATTAGCACTGGTGACCAAGCAATAAAACATAAAAAAAAGTTTAAAAAAAAGATTGTTTTTTTTTTTTAAAGGCAAATGCTATTATGATATTACATGATATGTGCTTATTTACCATGTGTCCTAACAGTTGTGTGATCACATATAATTTAGGGTTAAAGTCTTCAAGCTGATCAGCATGTACCTGCTCATAATCACGTTTACCATTGCAGGATGATGCCAAGGAATCAATTTATAAATATTTTTGCCCAAAATTCACACAGCTGTCACACTGGATTCAATCAGGAAAATGTGTGAATCCTGGGAAAAAGTTGGGTGAATTTTGTGTGAAAACATTTATAAACAGGCCCCAAGAGTAGGTCAGATTTAGACAGATGAATCTGGGCTTTCAGCAGCACAATCCACAGAGTAAATCTGTATAATATGGGAGTTCCAGATAACTATTTCAGGCTTTGTTCATGAAGAAACTAGAATGACGAGGAGGTAGGTCAATGCATACATACATTTCTATTTTCTGTTCGCAGCATATTTATAGATGCATAACCTTTTTATAATTAACCAGTTTATAGAAACTAGCAGGAACAGAATCACAAACTTGCAAAGATTTTCATGCAGAGAGCTTTTGTGAATAATTTTACATTCAGCATTTGATCAGGTTGATATTCTGTGTACTTTTCCTATATTACTGCTCTAGAGCTAAGTGGATGCATGTCAATGATGTGTTTAACCTACCATGACTTAAATTACATGTCAAAGCAGAAAATGCACTAAAATCTACATATATATCACTTCAAAGCATCCATACTTGTGACATAGTACATACATTTATTGCAAGCATCCCCATGAATATTTAAATGGATTTTGTCAACCTCTTATGAGTACAGTAAGTAGATGGTGTGCATAGGCCATTTCTTATCACATAGGGCAAATATTTCTACTAAACTTTGTAGCTCGTTAACAAGGTAAAAAAAATTTTTGGAGGACAGGGTAAAGCGGTGTAGAAACTCATGGATAATGGCAAAAAGACAAATTGTTTAAACTAGAAACCTATTGTAGGTATCTATAGTATAGTGGCATATGTACACACTCACGTATATATACACTGTATAAGGTTCCAGATCTTTATTTAGGAATCTGCATTTCACAAACTGTTTCTGGCACACTGCATATCTTCGTAGGAATCTTTCAGGAGCTTCATAATCATGGTGTTCTAATAATTCCACAGAAAACATCCTGATGCAATATTTACAGTGGTTTGGGAAAACCAAAGTATTACAAGCATTACTTATCCAAGCACCCAACTAGCAACGGATATCATACCAGCAAGAGGTACCTCTGGGGCAGGTGCATCACTGTTTAAGAGTCCTCTGACATGTGCAGTGGCATGAGCACCACTTCCAGGAGCCTGTTAACAGCAGCCTCCCACACAGAAAAGCTGCTTTGGCTAGGCCAGATAATAATCTGACAGGTTTTAACACTAGTAATTCTGACTGCACATAGGAATTCCATGATCATATTTTAAAATTACCCATATCATCCCCCATAACAAGCACAGTATTTTTAAAGAAGAAAACCTGCAGAAACACCATATATGACAGCAGTAATAACAGTGAGCTTGCCTTAGGTTCAGAAGATCTAGCCAAATAGCAGTACAGTTTCTCACCTTGACCACCCCATCAAAGCCAGGGATGGTGTTGACCTTTGCATTCTTAGCTAATAGCTTGCTTTCAATTTTGTCTCCCATAGCTTGAATAGCATGAGTGTCAGGTCCAATGAAGGTGACATTTTCTGCTGCCTGTGGAGACAATGACAGTTTTATGTTTATTACAAAAACATATTAGGTGTTAGCTGTGGTTTCACACATCTAAGGAACCCTAAAATAAAGCACACAGAGTTTAATGTAATTAAAGAAATGGGGAACTATAAAACTGCTTAGCCTTAGTCAAACTTGCGTATTCATTAAATACACATTTTTGTGTTGGTGTTAACTGTTTAATACTATCTGTAGTGGAATCCGTTTTCCTGTTTCATTAGTATGCAAACACCTTAGAGGAGAACAGCTCATGAAATGTGGCAGCTAAACAAATACAACACATGACTGACAAGAGAGCTGTTCATTTACATACTGAGCAACAGTAATGGGCTTGTAGATTACATTAACCATTAATGTGTAACAACACTTCTCATATTATGTAAACATCTGTCACTCATAAAAAGATGCACTCTAAAGCAGCAAATGATGTGCAACATCTATCAGCACATTTCTTGGCTGAAATAAAAAAAAATATTAAAAGGGATATGCAATTGGGAAAATTAAGTAATACAAAAAAAAAAAAAAAATGAAGATATGTTAGTGCTTGTAATGTGTGCATATATCTGGATTTAGAATTGTTCCACTATATCCCTGATTATTACCCAGTTACACCACCGCTCCTTTGAAACCAATGTAACAAAAGAAGCAAAGAACCCCCAATGAAAATGTTATTTTATTTTTTTAATTTTATTGCTACAATTTAAAAATACATATATTAAGAGATTGACATCACTACTATAACATTTACATGGATTTATACACATATGCAGGTGTGTCACAAAACTTTAAACAATGTCATTATACAATGTGATTTGCTTTGATGTACAGTCATAGGAAAATAAGTATCCACCAACATTTACAATAACCTTAAAAATAGGAACTTTCAAAAAGCATCCTATATTGAGAAGAATAAGATAAAGGCATAGTACATAGGCACAGCATTACCTGGTAATAACGTATCTAGATGTTCCAACTGCATCTTTAGGCAATTTGTAAGCATAAAGTCCTAAGGAACCATTTAAATAACAACATTTCCCTGTATAAACAATTGTATTTTTGGTTATGGTGTGGAGTCATACATGCAACTGGGTATCGCTTACTTTAGACTTGGGTTCACTTTAACAACTTGCTGACCAGCCACCGTCGTTATACGGCGGCAGGTCGGCTCTCCTGCGCGAATCGCCGTAGCTGTATGGCGCACTCTCGCTGCACGTGGCAGGAGCATGCCCACGAGTCAGGCAGACTCTATATCCGCTGGTGACCCCGCGATCGCCTAGTACAGAGGCAGAACGGGGATCTGCCAGTGTAAACAAGCGGATCCCTGTTCTGACAGGAGACATGACAGATCTACTGTTCCCAGTGATCGGGAACAGTGATCTCTGTCATGTCCCTGGTAGCCCACCCCCCCTACAGTTAGAACACACCCAGGGAACAAACTTAACCCCTTGATCGCCTCCTAGTGTCCCTGCCAGTGTCATTTTTAAATTGATCAGTGCTATAAAAGTGCGCTGATCAATGTAATAATGTCACTGGTCTCCAAAAAGTGTCATTTGGGGTCAGATTTGTCCGCCCCAATGTCGCAGTTCTGCTACAAATCGCAGATCGCCACCATTAGTAGTAAAAACAATTTAAAAAAAAGTCCCTAAATCTATCCCATAGTTTGTAGATGTGATAACTTTTGTGCAAACTAATCAATACACACCTATTGCGATTTTTTTTATCAAAAATATGTACAAGAATATATATAGGCCTAAACTAATGAAAACATATACACACACACACATATTATATATATATATTTTTTTTTTTTGGCTCAAAATTGTTGCTCTGTTTTTAGCGGAAAAAATAAAAACTGCTGAGGTGATCAAATACCACCAAAATAAAGCTCTATTTGTGGGAAAAAAAGGACGTCAATTTTGTTTGGTTAAAGCGTCAAACGGCCGCGCAATTGTTAAAGCGACGCAGTGCCGTATCGCAAAAAAAGGCCTGGTCATTAATGGGGCAAATCCTTACTTTTAGTAATGTAGTTGCTATTTTATAAGTAAATAAAATAAATGCCTTCATACAATAACTTATTATGTTGGATGTAATATAGCTAAGAAAGTTGCCCATAGATAGATATTTTTTTTTTGTGTAACGAAAATAAAATGACTTTATGTGGATGGGGGAATCCTCCCCCGCTGCGCTATTGTATTTGGACAACTGGAAGACTTCATCATCAGAATACACTGATCAGCGCTATTGTACAACCACCCTGCCCATACACGGATCAACATTCAGCCGATCCCTGCGCATTTTGATTGATGTATCAGCACAGACCCTATTCAATCATCAGCTTAAAATACAGGATGTACTGAATATGTCAAATATGGCAACCCATATAACCATTTAGCCATCAACTTAATTGTATTTGATACTTTCCAAAATGCCTACTGCAGGTCTTACACCTAATTAAATATCACCTACAAATGTCTTGGCAGTGCCAGGCGACAGAAAACAATGACGGACCACTTCTAAATGACTAAAAATAACCGCTTGCTAACTACCGGTATTTTGAAAGGTGGTGGATGGAATAAGCACAAGCTGTTATAAGCACAAGCAAAGGTTCATAGAAAATGCCTGTAAACAAGCAGTTTCTCTAATGCTTGCTAAAATGTCCCATTCCCTATATTTGCAAATTTGTATGGTAGGCAGTTACTAAACTGCTGAGAAAAACTCACTGTACCAGAAATAAATTACTATTGGATTATTGTGACACCTGGAACTGAGCAACATCTGACCTTTTCCAATAATAAACACACTTTAAACTTTAGCAAAAAACTGCAGAAATGTTACTTTTCATGGTGATGGTAACAAGCATTTTAAAGATATCAAACCCTGCATATGGCACATTGTCAAACAAGCAACAACATAAATGACAGGACAGGGTTTACTAAAGTTAGTCATACATAGATTTTTAAACTAACGTTTGTACAAAAATTTGCAAAGTACATTTGAATTTTGTTCGAAAGTATAAAAAAAAATTGTTGTGCTTTTTACGTTCAATTTTGGAATGCATGTTAATTTCTCAAATTATGACCACATTCACTGATAGAAATTGGTTAAAAAATGTTCAAAACCTTGATCTGACCCCACTAACAATTAGAGAATTGAAAAAAAGTTGTTCTGAAACATAAGTTTTCAAAACAAAATTCTTCTAGTGTATGGCCAGCTTTGCTCTGACACCCAACCGTACTTACTCAGCTCCTTGCTGTGTACTCTAAGTTATTCTGGCACTAAAACTCTAGATATTGCAATCATAACTGGTGCAATAACAACTGCATTGCTAAATATTGCTATAAAACAATTCATTCTTCTAAGAACATTTTACATCTGATAAAAGCCTTCCCTACACGATACAAAAAATAAAATGCCAAGCAAAATATTTACATGTAAATCACCACTTTATATATATGATATATGGTTAAATATAATTTTAACCAGAAATGTATGGTATTTACAGTGGAAAAGCTGGTTATAAGTTAACATACTGTGACATCTTACAATCTGCGGTACCCAATTACAGGAAAAAGTGGATGCTTGTAGTGGCTAATCAGATCTTTTTAATTTCTCCAGAGTAAAGAATGAAGCCTTAATAGTCAGTATGGGAAACAAGTTTTCTAATCTAGAAGATTATATAAGTAATACAAGGTGCGTGGGCCCACCACTTCCAAAACAGTAACCTACCGCACCGTTCACATAAAGTGAGGTTTAGAGCTGCCAATCCAAAAATCAGTTTTTGCCACAGGTTGCTGTGGCTTATGTGAGGGCAAATGATAAAAATCATTCGTCTCAGCTGCAAACTTCAAAACCAAATTGAACAATTCTGACTTGCATAAAAAGTACATTGGCAAGAAATCAGCAGACATCTTAAAAATGAGGGAAAGTTAAACAGGTTTTCCCTATTTAAAAAAAAAAAAATGTACATAGAGAAACTCCTGAAAAAAAAAACGTTCAGGTCTCAGGGAACCCCTACCAATAAATTATATCTACAGCTCATGGGACATTACCATGAACAATAAGTTGTATAGCAATAAAAGACTTATGGACATTGTGTACTTCGCATAGTGTATTTGACACCTAATGCTGCTCTAACCTGCAAGATGTTTTCAGTAATGAGAATAATAAAACAAAAACAGGAAAATGAACCTTAAAGAGAGCTGAAAAAGATCACTGGTGTCGTTGAGAACTTATCTAAGAGGAGGAAACAGCTCATTGCCCAAGCAACCACCTTTGGGGGAATCCTAGGGTTCCACTGAACCCCGACTGACTGGTCTAGACTCAAGGACATCAAATGTATCATCCAAATTCAATTTAAAGTAAGTTTTAAGTAGAGCTAAAGGCAAAACTTTTTTCCATATGAATTTCCTCCCTCTTTTGAAGGACACAGTTCATGTAAAAAGTAATCTACCTACCCATTTTCTGTACTTACAGTGATATGTTTTTTGCATCCATATGTGATGAGTGAACGTGGTTCACGAGACGTGTAGAGTTCTGACCCTTAGGGTGCCAAGACAGTTCGGTCTATCAATCTCATTTATATTATGTCAAAATTATTGTATGTATTTATGTCAAATTATTGTATATGGTTGTGTGTGTGTGTGTGTGTGTGTGTGTGTGTGTGTGTGTGTGTGTGTGTGTGTATGTATGTATATATGTGTGTGTGTGTGTGTGTGTGTGTGTATGTTGTAAACTGCACCACGCACTCCCAGACCACGGGAGTGCGAGATTCCTTGGGCGGGATGAGCCTCCTGAGAAAGACACGTGACCGCCCTGTGTCGTCACGTGTAGGGTAGGGGCCAGGACAGTGGAGGAGACAGTCACTTGCTCTGAGCTAGCTGCTGATTCACACAACCCTGCAAACCCTTTGGAGAGGATTTAACATTGTATGTTTTCTAAAGCCTGGTGCGCTGTAAGCACCCATAAAGTGTAAGTACCCTGATGTTTACCTACAATAAATTTCTATTTCTTTAAACGATAATGCACTATCTGGCCTCTTTTGTATTTTAAACTGAGGCTACCATCTTTGGATTACACCTGGGGGAGCCTGTAAATCCTGCTACTTAGAGCCCAGAGGTGGATCAGTTGCTGTTGTGGATCACACAATTGGAGGTGAGCGCAATCACACGGGGGGGGGAATGTGTTGGTAGGCTCATTATTATTTGGATCATCATCACAGAGTCACTTTATGAAACGTTATATATTTTTTTCACTGTGGACTTGCTTTATATATTTTTGACCGTTCATATTCTTTGTTTGGGAATTGAAGTTGCTCCAACATTCAACTGCGTATTGCCCACAGCAATTATATATATATTATTTTTTTTTTCACCTGAGTGATATACAACATAGCGCTACATCAGTTTATTTGTAATATTTTATACAAAGATTATGGGAGTGTGAATATGCTTAGCGGCTGTGGATTGGTTCTCTTACATTTAAAACATTTTTGGACACTCTTCATTTGTAGCTCGCAAGACATCTATCTATATCACATGGTTTTAATCTGTATTCATAAACATTCTTTTTTTTAATTATTTTGTATGGCTCTGGGTGCCTAGTCAAAGTCCCATTCCATGTTTTTGTACTTTACAAGATCCTGACAAGTGTTTCATAGTATTTAAAATGGATTACAAACACTGGTGGCCTGTTGCCTGAGATTTCTGACAATTCCCAAGCATGCCTCCTCCTTCATATTAGAGTTTATTTTTTTATACTAGCGTCAATAAAATTTTATGAAGATAAAAAGACATAAATGTTATAGGATCTTTCTTTTTCTGATTACAGGTAAATATTAATGATTGGGATTATATATGACCAAGAGCTGAATGGCTTATACTAGTAAACCCTAAGATGAATGGGGAAAACACACAAACACATAGAACATTCCCAAACAAGACTGGTAGCTTCAGCTGCATTGTGAGAATTACTTTCTAATAGCTCTACAATATAGAAAAGCAAACAAATGAAATGTATGCAATTTCCCTGAATGTTGCCCACACTGCTGGTATTTTACTTTATGGTACTGAAAGCTGCTTTGGCTTTTTACATAAGAATAGGAACCTGTGGAATTAATCCCAGTAACTTCTTGTGTTTTCCTGCATAACACCTCGAGGCGACAAGAGACAAAATGCTTCATTTACATCCTTGAACATTACAAACAGAGAAAGGACCCTTTCAGCTGCAAATGTTATTGCATCTACATGTCCAGAAAAGAAAGAAGGTCAACAGCCCACTCAGGTTTATGTTAACTTAGCCCTTTTAGCAATGAGAGCGGTACAAAGAGCAGGGAATGCAAAGCCTCATTGGTTCAGCCTTTTTTTCATTACTTTCAATTAGACTATAGAAGTGGATATAACTGCCGATTACAGAAATAAAAAATATCTGACATTAACAAAAGAAATTACAAAACACTGACACACATAATTTCAAATCACATGCGTCTTCCACAGCTTTATATATTAAGTTTTTATTGAGCAAAGAGTTTCACCAGTGCTCCTCACAGTGCCAGCCACAGATTATACCCACAGTGCCGAAACACACACACACAGCATCTAACCTGTGCCGCATCTGTGAATGAGCGACTACAAACATCAATATGTCTAATGAAGATTTTATGTGGATGTTTACAGCCTATAAATGAAACAAGTTTTGTTTGAGACTGTACAAATCCACCAAAACTTTTTAATGACTTTACAGGACTGCAGATTTTTAAACTGTACTATTTTAGGACAGCTGATAATTCATTACTTATGGAAAATTACAAATAATAACATCACTTGATAGCAAACTCTGAAACTGAAAAATATCTCAGACACCTATATCCAGAGAATGATGGCAATAGAAATGCACATAAGAAAAATAGAAAAGCATGCAAGATTCCCCCTGGTTGCCAGATCAAGTAAACATTGAGTGTATCAGTATATATTAAAACTTACAAAGATTTAGAGAAAGATAAAATTGTTTAGGAACTAAGTCTACCCAACCATAAACTATATTTCAGTGCTATTGGTTACCATAACGTTTAATCATCCAAAAGAATTACAAAAAAAAAAAAAAAAAGAAAGGGGGTCAACAGGGGAGACAAGAAGAACTGCAATGAAGTGATTGCACTGCTGAATATCTTAAGAAACAAACAAAATTAAATCACATTAGGGCTGCAACAACTAATCGACATAATTGATAACAACTGATTATGAAAATAGTTGTCAACCATTTTCATAATCGATTAGTTGGTCAGCCAATTAGTTGGCCTGCATACAGAATGCATTATTTGATTACATATCAGAAAATACAACGCAGCACACATACAGCTCAGTACAACATCCATACATGTCAGTATCTGAGAACTTGTGAACGTGTGAGGAGCAATGCCTCGTGGGACAAGTAGTCCTGGGCCAGAGAAGGATGTGAGTGATTCTAAAAATGCAGAATTTTTTTTTTTACCTTGCTGTAGGGGCACATTATACTATACTTTGCACCTTCCTATACGGGTTCTCTGAAGGCAGGAGGAGCCAGAAGCGCCAGCGGAGACCCCAGAAGAGGAGAATCAGAGCAGCATTGCACAGAATAGGTAAGTACGCCATGTTTGTAAATTTTTTTTTTTTTTTTTCACTTTAAGGGCTCTGTGCAGGGAAGATCAGCATTTGAACTCAGAGAAGCTGGAGGCTGATAGACTGGAGGTAATATAAGGCAATTAAATTTAAAGTAAAAAAATTTTACCAGTCTTGTGTATTACAGTAGGTGACCGCGATATTGTGTCAATCTCGTCGCTGTTTGGGCGAGATTTGACACCTGCGACCCCGTGGCGGGAGCCAGCACCGAGCTGGCTCGCTCATCGGGAATGGAAAACTCTGCTTTTTCCTTTCGCGATGCGTGGCAAGCATTGCTGGCAGGTGTCTGGTATGAATCATGAGGAGGAACGCCGTGCCAAATTTTAAATAAAAAAACGGCATGGGTTCTCCTCCAGGGGCATACCAGGCCCTTAGGTTTGCTATGGATTTTAAGGGGAACCCCCACGCTGAAAAGACCGCGTGAGGGTCCCCCCCAAAATCCATACCAGACCCTTATCCGAGCACACAGCCCGGCCGGTCAGGAAAGGGGGTGGGGACGAGCGAGCGCCCCCTTCTGAACCGTTCCAGGCCGCATGCCCTGAACATGGGTGGAGGGCGCTCTGGGGCAGAGGGGCACCCTGCAAACCCCCCCACCCCAAAGCACCTTGTCCCCATGTTGATGAGGACAAGGGTATCTTCCCAATAACCCTGGCCGTTTAATGAGGTCCCCAGATCCCGGCCCCCCACCCTATGTGAATGCGTATGGAGTACATCGTACCCTACCCATTCACCTGGGGGAAAAAGTGTCAAAAAAAAAAAAAAAACTAGACAGGTTTTTAAAGTAATTAGTCAGCTCCGGGGGTCTTCTTCCGACTTCGGGGGTCTTCTCCCGACTTCTCTGCGTGTCCGGTTCTTCTCCTGGGCACCTCCGCTATCTGCCGCTCTTTTGCTAGCGGTGGCCCGGTCTTCTCCATCGTCTTGTTCCTTCTTCTCTTCTTCTGATGTTGACACAACACTCTCTCCCACTGTAATGCTAGGTGCACAACGACTTATACAGGCACAGGGCATGATGGGACTGTGACATCATAAGGGGCTGGGTCACCGGGTGACATCACCAGGTGACCACGCCCCATGCCTATATAGGTCGTCGCGCACCTCGCACACACATTACAGCTGGAGAGAGCGTTGTGTCAACATCGGAAGAAGAGAAGAGGGAACAAGACAATGGAGAAGACCAGGCCACTGCTAGCAAAAGAGCGGCAAAAGAGCAGAAGATAGTGGAGGAGCCCAGCAGAAGAACCAGAGAGCAAGAGAAGACCCAGAACCCGGGAAAAGAGGCCAGAGAGCGGGAGAAGAACCGGACACCATGAGAAGAGGCCTGAGAGAGCGGAGAAGTCGGAAGAAGACCCCCGGAGCGGACTAATAGATTACTTTTAAAACCTGGAGCCTGGTACGGTTCAGGAGGGGGGGCGCTCACTCATCTCCACCCCCTTTCCTGACCGGCCGGGCTGCTTGCTCGGATAAGGGTCTGGTATGGATTTTGAGGGAGGGACCCTCACACGGTCTTTTCGGCGTAGGGGGTTCCCCTTAAAGTCCATACCAGACCTAAGGGCCTGGTATGCCCTTGGAGGGGAACCCATGCCGGTTTTTTATTTAAAAATTTGGCACGGCGTTCCTCCTCATAATTTATACCAGACACCTGTCAGCAATGCTTGCCGCTCATCGCGAAAGGAAAAAACAGTTTTCCTTTCCCGATGAGCGAGCCAGCACGAGATGTACAGTACCCTGTCGCCGAGAACCAGTGCGATGGGATTGCGCTGGAAACACATTCTCAGTCAGGTACTGTATATTTAAAATTATTAAATCCATGAACAACATACATGTCATCCTTCCCAGCGGTTAGTACTACTTTAATATAAAAAAAGATTGATATCCCCCCCCCCATATAGCTTCATGTCTGACTCCCAGTTAAAATACCCTGTATATCCAACTTCTGCGTATATATATATATATATATATATATATATATATATATATATTTATATTTATATATTACTTTCACTGTTTCACAGGATAAATTAACTCTTTATAGTAGTGATTATCTGTCATTTTTGTACTCAAGGGCAATTTTTTTTTAACCCCATTATGACAGGTGATAAAACAATATGCTGCTGCTACTAAATGTCTTATGCTGGCCATACGCGTATCGATTTTTGGACACGAATATTCTGACAAATATTTGTACGAGAATTCTTTGTACAGTCAATGAATGGCCAAGTTTCGTTCAGAAATTCCAGTTGCATTGAACATTCAAATTTAAAGGAGTTGTAAAGTCAGAGGGTTTTGTGCAGCAGTCCCCCTTGGCCCCCATCTCTGTTCAGCAATGCCACGAGTGTCTCAGCCGTGCGGGACCCTGCCTCCTGATTGGCTGAGACACAGCAGTGGTGTCACTGGCTCCCACAGCTGTCAAAGTCAGTTAGTCAATAAAGAGAGAGAGAGGAGTGAGGTCGAACCACAGCTCCGTGTCTGAATGGACACGGAGCTGCAGCTTGGCTTGGGTGCCCCATAGCAAGCTGCTCTCTGTGGGGGCACTCAACTGGAGGGAGGGGCCAGGAGCACAGAAGAGGGACCCAAAAAGAAGAGGATCTGGGCTGCTCTGTGCAAAACCATTTCACAGAGCAGGTAAGTATAACATTTTTTTTCTCTAAAAATAACAAACACTAGACTTTACAATCACTTAAAAATGAAAGTAAGTCACTGGGGTTGAAAACAAACATCAATTTTACCCCATTAACGATTAGAAAATTGAACGGATGTTCCCAAAATGAAAAATTTTGAACGAAAAATGAATGTGCGTATGGCCAGCATAAGTGACATCAGGCACAGCTTACATCAAAAACTACTTGCCTATGACAATGCTGTCTATCATGAATATTATATTACAGTCCTGTCTGAAAATATGCAAAACGTTTTAGGTGTTACATCAGATTAGTCGATTAATCGAAACAATCAGTCAACTAATCGATTATGAAAATAATAGTTAGCTGCAGCCCTACATCACATATGGGTCGACGTCGTTTTTTAATAGTATAAATTATTGTTGAAACATCTGTGAAACAACTGTTCTTCCAAAAAGGTATTTGATCTGATATTTGTCAATTTTCACAATTATTGCGCAATTATTGCATCAACACCAAAATTATTTTTCAGATTTTTTTTTTGTAAAATTACCAATTCAGCGGATTAATGTTTACTGGATAATTTTACTGTCCTAAAATCGGTGAACAAAGATTTTCCAGTTTGCTGGAAGTATATTTCAGGGAATTAAGCACACTGTCTTTCAGATTGCAAAGTTTTTGATCCATCCCGGAAACCCAAATTTGTAATTCATTAAAGGTAAATTATTGTACATAATATGTCAGAACTGGGCGATCATTGGCAGGCTTTAATCAGTGAAATTACTGACAGAATCAAAAGCATTTTAGGAGAATAGTTCACTCTCAGGGAAGGATTTGGGGTCAGTTTTGGTGCATTTTAACCCACCCGCCTGCTCTCCTGGGCAGACAACTGCAAAACAGTGCCTTGAAAAAGTATTCAAACCACTTGAAATTTTCCATATTTTGTCATGTTACAACCAAAAACGCAAATATATTTTATTGGGATTTTATGTGATAGACCAACACAAAGTAGCACAGAATTGTGTAGTGGAAGGAAAATGATAAATGGTTTTCCAAATTTTTTACAAATAAATATCTGAAAAGTGTGGCGTGCATTTTGTATTAACCCCTCCTGAGTCAAAACTTTGTAGAACCACCTTTTGCTGCAATTACAGCTGCAAGTCTTTCTGGGTATGTATCTACCAACTTTGCACATCTAGAGTGAAATTTTTGCCGATTCCCCTTTGCAAAATAGCTCAAGCTCTGTCGGTTTGGAAGGAAAGTGTTTGTGAACAGCAATTTGCAAGTCTTGCCACAGATTCTCAAATGGATTCAGGACTGGACTTTGACTGGGCCATTCTAACACATGAATGTGCTTTGATCTAAACCATTCGATTGTAGCTCTGGCTGTATGTTTAGGTTCGTTGTCCTACTGGAAGGTGAACCTCTGCCCCAGCCTTAAGTCTTTTGCAGACTCTAATAGGATTTCTTCTAAGATAGCTCTGTATTTGGCTCCATCCATCTTCCCATCAACTCTGACCAGCTTCCCTGTCCCTGCTGAAGAAAAGCATCTCTACAACATGATGCTGTCACCACCATGTTTTATGGTGGGGATGGCGAGTTCAGGGTGATGTGCAGTGTTATGCTCCGTACACACGGTCGGACTTTGTTCGGATATTCCGACAACAAAAGCCTAGGATTTTTTCCGACGGATGTTGGCTCAAACTTGTCTTGCATACACACGGTCACACAAAGTTGTCGTAAAATCCGATCGTTCTAAACGCGGTGACATAAAACACGTACGTCTGGACTATAAATGGGGCAGTGGCCAATAGCTTTCATCTCTTTATTTATTCTGAGCATGCGTGGCACTTTGTCCGTCGGATTTGTGTACACACGATCGGAATTTCCGACAACGGATTTTGTTGTCGGAAAATTTTATATCCTGCTCTCAAACTTTGTGTGTCGGAAAATCCGATGGAAAATGTGTGATGGAGCCTACACACGGTCAGAATTTCCGACAACAAGGTCCTAGCACACGTTTTCCGTCGGAAAATCCGACGTGTGTACGGGGCCTTAGTATTCCACCACACACAGCATTTTGCTTTTAGGACAAAAAGTAAAATTTTGGTCTCATCTGACCAGAGCATCTTGTTCCACATGTTTGCTATGTCCCCCACATGGCTTCTCACAAACTGCAAACGAGACTTTCTATGGTTTTCTTTCAACAATGGCTTTCTTCCAAAAAGGCCAGATTTTGGAGTGCACGACTAACAGTTGTCCTGTGGACAGAATCTCCCACCTGAGCTGTGGATCTCTGCAGCTCCTCCAGAGTTACCATGGGCCTCTTGGCTGCTTTTCTGATTAATGCTCGCCTTGCTCGGCCTGTCAGTTTAGATGAACAACCATGTCTTGGTAGGTTTGCATACGCTTTCCATGTTCGGATGATGGCTTGAACAGTGCTCCGTGAGATGTTCAAAGCTTGGGATATTTATTCTATAACCTAACCCTGCTTTAAACTTCTCCACAAATGTATCCTGACTTGTCTGGTGTGTTCCTTGGCCTTCATGATGCTGCTGTTTCACAAAGGTTCTCCAACAAACCTCCGAGGGCTTCACAGAACAGTTGTATTTATACTTAGATTAATTTAAACAAATGGACTCTACTAATTTAATGACTTCTGAAAGCAGTTGGTTCCACTAGATTTTAGTTAGGGGTATCAGAGTAAAGGGGGCTGAAAACAAATGCACGCCAGATATTTATTTCTAAAAACTTTTGAAAACAATTTACCAGTTTTCTTCCACTTCACAATTATGTGCCATTTTGTGTTGATTTGTCACATAAAATCCCAATAAAATAAAGTTATTTTTTGGTTGTAACCTGATAAAATGTGGAAATTTTCAATGGGTGTGAATACTTTTTCATGGCACTGTATATAGGCAGAAATCTGGAGACCTACTGTAAAAACATGTACAGATTTGTTGGCACCATTACAGCTCATAGAAACACTGCTCAATTCCTTCCACAAATTTAAAAAAAAAAAAAAAAAAAAAAAAAAAAGCAATTGTCTCATGTACTGTATACCTGTATGTCTTTGGTATGTCAGGGTAAGCAAAAAAGCATGAAGAGAGATAATAGATTACTTATTCTACAAAGACATGCTAAAATGGTCTGGATAGATTTGGTGATATCTCTAGAAAAGATTGAACTATCATTATGATCAAATAATTTGTTAACTGTTTTCTGTAATTAGTGAGTCAGCTTATTTAACCACCTCCTGGCTGGCTGATTATAATATTACAGCTGGGTGTGAGTACCATTATCCCGGGAGGGTGTAATATGACATCCTCCTACTCACACGCCTCATGCGTGCCCTAGAGGGCCACTCAGGGGAAGAAAGATCATTGTACCGGACCGGTCCTGGTACCATGTGATCAATGTCAACTGTATACAATGGCTTTCACTCAGCCTTTTATTGTGTACTATTGTGATCCCTGTAAATGGTCACAGTGATCACATGATACAGGGCCAATCACAGCTATCACAATTGTACACAAGGACAAATGAATGGATATCATTTATAAAAATGATTGCTTATAACAGTGATCATTACTGTAATAAGAAATCAGTTTATTTTATATTATAAATCCTGATCACCTCCCAAAAGCAGTACAGTGTCACTATGGTGACACTGTCCCAGGCTACCTCTACACATCAGGTGGAGTGGGCACACAGCGTAGGAGGTTTTTGTTTAGCATAGCCTCCTAAAATCAAGTTCCTTATTTACTGTGCAATGGGTAATTTTGAAGCAGGGTTCCCCTTGTGGGATCCTGAGGAAAGAAACAATAGGGAATTCAGTTTGTCTAATGAAAGCAGTAGCTTTTTGGTACACTCCAACTGCCCTGACTATATCCAGGACACTACTATGCAAAAAGCATGTGGGAATATCTAAATGCCTAAATTTGTGAAAGCGGGATCTGGGATGGTCAAAATACTCGGGACATCAGAGAGGATTTGGAAGATCTTTTGACAGAAACTCAGCAGATTTCTACAGGTCCAAAATACATTAAGTCGATTTCCCACTTGTCCACATCCCCGCCAGCATAAGGATGATCTAGAAGAGGAAAACTGGGCTATATGGTAGGGGGCGAGATACCACTGTCGCCATTTTCTTCATAGGCTCCCAGTGGTTGACACAATGGAGTTTATTTACTAAAGCTGGAGTGCGCAAAAATCAGGCTCACTTCTGCATAGAAATCAATCAGCTTCTAACCTCACTTGGTTCAATTAAGCTTTAACAAGAAAATCTGGAAGCTGATTGGTTTCTATGCAGAAGTGAGCCTCATTTTGCACTCTCCAGCTTTAGTAAATAAACCCCAATGTGAAATAACATATTGAGTAGCGAAATGCAGTAAGCCATTGGGAGGCATTGGAGGACTTTAAACATCCTTCTTTCATGTTAGAATAGGGGGTGTTTTGGTGAATACCAATTTACTTTGAAGGAGATTGTAGAAATAAGAGATGCAGTTGGTGGGATGGAGCACCAATTTGTAGAATTGCCAGACCTTAGGGTGTATTTGAATAGAGGGAGGAGGGGAAGACTAGAGAAAGTGTTGTATATGGAGCAGCGTGAGAAATTCAGTGTTGGGTTTCTCCATGTTTTTGGGTTTACCTGCTCCAAAAAGGCCATCAACCCAATTTATACCATAGTGGTGACAATTTGTGATTCCCAACTGCGGTATTAGAATGCTTAGGAGTGGTAGTAATATGTATTTGCTCTTGTTCAAGAGATTGGGTTAAAGATCTCCATACCAGAAGTGAAGCTTTAGTTGGTAGAGGTGAGATTTTCCAGATTTATCTGCGTACACAGGTCCGCCAGTAGAAGACTAAGATCTCACATGTCAACGTGTTCTCTACCCATACGGCTTCCATGGAGTGATTAACCAATGTTTTATCTGGTCTAAGTTTAGTAGCTTTTTGTAGGTCTCTGTGTCCACAGGAGTGCAAACAAGATGGAGGAGAATCAATTTGAACAATGCTAAGGCTTTTGTAGACAAAAGCAATGAGCTTATGAGCAATGAGCTTATCAATGTTAGAAAGCATGTTGCATGAAGCTCCCTCTTCAATATAGTAACATGAGGGACAGAAATCTTTCACAGCTTTAGCCAACACTGAGCCCAGGACAAAGATGGCTGTATTAAAGCGGAGTCCAACCCAAAAATGTAACTTCTGCTGTTTCGGATTCCTCCCCCCCTCCGGTGTCACATTTGGCACCTTTCAGGGGGAGCAGATACCTGTCTAATACAGGTATTTGCTCCCACTTCCCGTGAAAGATCGCCACAGTATCCACAGCAATGTACGCCATGCCAGGCCCCTCCTCCCCCCCGCTGTCTTCTGGGAGACACACAGGTCCCAGAAGACAGCAGGGCCCTGCTCGTTAGAGCTTACAATCTAAGAGGGAGGGTCAAGAGATAAAGAAGGTAATAACTGTGGGGATGGGCTGATGGAGAGAATAAACGTACAGTTGTTAGATGGGGCAGGATAGACCTCTCTGAAGAGATTAGTTTTCAGGGATCATCTAAAATTGGACAGAGTGGGAGATTGTTGTACAGATCTGGGTAGGCAGTTCCAAAGGATGGGAGAGGCCCTGGAAATGTCCTGAAGGAGAGTATGGGAGGAGGTGACAAGGGAGCTAAAGAACTTCTTGGGGAGGAAGAAAATTATTTGGTTGGCGATTTATTATTATTTATTACAGGTACTTATATAATGGCGTCAATTTACGCAGTGCTTTACATCTATATTGCACATTCATATCAGCTCTGCCCTCAAGGAGCTTTTTACATTTTGAGACAAGGTTAGTAATGTAGTTAGGGATGGCTTTATAAATTGTTGGTTGAGCAGAAGCCAGTGGAGGGATTGGCAGAGAGGAATAGCAGACACTGAACAGACGGTAGGGTGAAATTTATGTGATCCAGAATGCAGTGCCTTTAGAACATTTTAAAATCAATTTTTAACTGTAAAAATAATTTAAGCAAACTATAGTTAGGGCAATTTGAGACAGACTGAAGCTGGGATAAATTGCAAATGTCTGTAGACAAAAGGAGGCAATAACAAAATCCAATTGCCACCTGATGGGCTCTTTACAACAACCATGGCATGAATATGCATAATCTCAGCAGCCAGACGTACACATTTAGACCCCTTTCACACTGAGGCAGTTTTCAGGCATTTTAGTGCTAGAAATGGCGCATTTAAAGCACCTGAAAAATATCTCCCATGCCGCCCAAATGTGAAAGCTCAAGTGCTTTTACACCTGAGACGCTGGAAAAAATCCTGCGAGCAGCGCTCCCAAAATGCCCCTGCCCATTGCAATGAATGGGCAGCGCTTCTGAAATGCCTGAAAAGCACTTAGAAAGCACCACAACACAGGCGTTTTTAACGCTTTGGCCGCTATCGGGGGTTAAAAGCGCCCCGCTAGTGGCCAAAAAGCGACACTTAAACAGTGGTAAAGCGCCGCTAATACGAGCAGCGCGGCCCCAGTGTGAAAGGGGTCTTAGTCATAATCTCACCAGCAAGGTATACATCTGTGTAAGCTCTCTGGCCCTATCTCAGAGGACAGAAACCTTCACCCAGCAAAATTCCATATTCAGTGATTGGTTCTGCAAGAATAGTCATCCTGGAGGTGTCTAAACATGTCAAGGGCAACACGCATACAATTTTGACTGTTATTGGCAGGATGAAGTGACATCTATGTTTCTAGGTTATGATTATGGGTACCTTTTAACGTACATGCAATAGAATTTAATTTGCTTCTTTTATTTAGGAAGTTAAAAAGCAACTGACAGATCAAGGGTGTAGAGTCATGGCACTACTTCAGCTCCCCTACATTTATAAGCAGCTAGTAATTTAAACAGGATCTCTCTATTAAGAAACAGATGGCTTATAGAAAGAAAGTTACCATGTAAAGTCTTAGGATACCTACTTACAGTACATGCTCTTATAAAACATGCAAAGTCTGCAGTTGAAATCTGGAAACAATAACTTTAATAACAACAATGAATTCTAGGTTTAATGCAACATACTGAAGTTAAATAAAAAACAGGTGTTCACTTCATCTTGAATTACTAAAGTACAGTGTATACAATTGCTATGATACAGAGCAACTCATGCAATGCATTTTAATAAATACCTGCGGGAAAAATAAGTGTTTAGTACTGATGACATGAAAAACCTTAAACCTCTTCCAAAAATCTGAATTGGCCAATAACTACTTCCATTTACCTGCCAAGAAACATGAAGGGTTCTTGGCAGCATGTCCAATAGTTTGATCCGCAACTTTAGAGAAAATACTCTTAAAGCCAATTTACATCAGATGCAGTTCTGTGCGCTTTTTTTTCTGCACAAAATGCATGCACAGTGTTTTCCATGTATTCCAATGGCTCCAGTTCACACCATGCAGTCAGTTTCCAGTCAGTTTCTGCACCGGAAACTGACTGAATGGTGTGAACTAAAGCCTTTGTTATACATGAAAAACACTGTGCATGCATTTTGTGCAGAAAAAAAGTGCATGGAACTGCATCTGGTGTGAAATGGCCCTTAAAGAAATTCCAATCAATGGCATAATATATTATATGTTGTCACTGACTTTTATTTTAACTTATGGCAAGCATACAGACACAGTAGAAAAATGGTACATGATGTACACCGGTTATTAACACTCTGTGTGAACATTCGATCATTTCTATAAACAGCCTATCATTTAGAACAGTGTTAACCACTTCAGCCACAGAAGAATTTACCCTCTTCCTAAACAGGCCATTTTTTGTGATACGGCACTGCGACACTTTAACTGACAATTGCGTTGTCGTGCGATGCTGTACCCAATCAAAATGTATGTCCTTTTTTCCCCCACAAATAGAGCTTTCTTTTGGTGGTATTTGCAGTACCTCTGCGGTTTTTATTTTTTGAGCTATAAGCAAAAAAGATCGTCAATTTTTGAAAAAAACAATATTTTTACTTTTTGCTATAATAAATATCCCAAATAAAAAAAATCTTCATCAGTTAAAGCCGATATGTATTCTTCTATATATTTTTGGGAAAAAAATCAAATAAAATCGCAACAAGCGTATATTGATTGGTTTGCGCAAAAGCTTCTACAAACTATGGGATAGATTTATGGCATTTTTATTATTTATTTATTTTTTACTAGTAATGGCGGCAATCTGATTTTTATTGGGACTGCAACATTGCGGCGGACAGATCTGACACTTTTTTGGTACCACTGACATTTATACAGCGATCAGAACTAAAAATAACCACTGATTACGGTATAACTGTCATTGGCAGGGAAGGGGTTAACACTATGGGGCAATCAAGAGGTTAAATGTGTTCCCTCAGTGTGTTCTAACTGTAGGGGGATGGGACTGCCTGGGGGAGGAGACCGATTGTTGTTCCTATACTAAGAACACACAATTGGTCTCCTCTCCCCTGCCAGAACGGAATGTGTGTGTGTTCACACACACATCCCCATTCTGGCTCTGTCAGGAGCGACCGTGTGTGCCAGCTGGGCATGCGCATCGGCTGCTCAGTGACGCGGCAGCACACGCGCGCCACCCTATAACCCTTAAAGCAGGCGCTGTACAGCTACAGCAATTCGCGCAGGGGAGCCATTCTGCCGCCGTCAAACTACGGCGCACGTCGGCAAGTGGTTAAACTCAAAACCAAAAATATAGTATATTGCAGCTTACCAAATCTTAGATGTGGTGGCTGCATTAGTCTTTTTTATCCTCTGTTTTCACCTGGTGGTCTGGCCAGTAACAGGCTTCCTGTATTAGGGTGCTAACACTCTGGCTGAAGGAGCAATAGAAACACCTTTCGACAGCAACATTGTAAAGCTGGCCATAGATGGGGAGAATTTCAAACTAAAATTCTTAGGAAAAGAACGTTCTAATAAAGTTTGTTTTTCTAATCAGTGGGTCAAATCGACGTTCTTTTTCAACTGCAGTGACAAGAAAATTTGAGGGAACGGGATGGAAACATTTTCTTGAGCAAACAAATTTCTAACAGTGTATGCGGTTTTCATTTCGGTAAAGTCCATTCGTTCCACAAGCAAATTAAATCTTTTGAACGATATTTGAAAGTTCGGAGAATTTTCATACAAATTTTCCCAAGATTTTTCATAAGAATTTTTGTTCTGTATTCAATCCATCTATGGCCACCTGCGTAGAGGGTAGTGTTAGATGCACTAGCAGATTTAAACACACTATCAAACTAAAGCCAAACTCAAGCTAACATTTATAAAACGTTACAGCAATTTTTTTTTCTTTTGGGATAAAGGTTTTACATAAAAGCTGATCATTGTATGCACCCCCTGTCAGACTTACTGGCAGGATACCAGGTAAAAATAAAGGAAAGAAAGCCTAAAAAAGAAAACGAATGCAAC
This sequence comes from Aquarana catesbeiana, assembly GCF_042186555.1. Lineage (NCBI taxonomy): Eukaryota > Metazoa > Chordata > Amphibia > Anura > Ranidae > Aquarana > Aquarana catesbeiana. The sequence continues at coordinate 274,604,493 of NC_133325.1, forward strand.
CCATCACATTTAAGAATTGGTATGCTGCAATATAAAAAATGTTTGCTTTAGGGTTTAATATCGGTTTAAGGAAACTTTGCTGTTGCTTTGCTTCCAAAAACCATAAAATGTATGGCAAGAGACAAACCTCTGTAAAAAAAATATATACCGTATATGTTTAGCATTATTCAATCATGTTGAAAGCTACTTGTAATAAAACATGCTATTAAATTATATTATTGTCAAAATTTAAAGCATGGCTAGTGATAGTCACATTCAACTGGACTTGCTCTGTAATGCTGAAGAGGTTTTACTGAGTCACTTCTATATGTTGGTTGACCTGGATAAATGAGAACATTCAAAAACATAACTCAAGCATGCATTATAAAATCCATCTTGGGAGCTACAATTTCAAAATAAGCATTGGGAATTAAAATACTTAGATGCAATTAGCTGCTAAATTTTAGGCACTAGGGCCATGCCTGTTCTTGCCTGGATGAAAAAGCTCTGACTGACCTCTGACAATACGGTCAGTTTCCAAAAATCCCCAGTTTCTGCGATGAAGGTGTGTGTACCCAAGCTAAAGGAGTACTAAACCCAAAAACCTGTATTACTCCAATTCCAAAAAAGCTGGGACCCGGTAAAATCTACAAAGAAACAAAATGCAGTGGATTTGCAAATCTCATAAACCCATGTTTTATTTACAAAAGAAATTAGAAAACAGAAAACATATCAAATGTTTAAACTGAGAAAATGTACCATTTTAAGAAATAGAAATAAGGTAATTTTGAAATTGATGGCAGCAACATGTCACAAAAAAGATGGGACAGGGCAACAAAAAGCTTCCACAAAGGTGGAAGGTAACAGCAGACAAGGTGTGGCCTGCTATGCAGCAGCAGACTTAAAGGATACGTTCAGCTACGAAAAACAAAATAATAATAAATGCACATTTTTGCAGGTACAAAAGGTGCCTGTAGAGCATGCTGATTGCAGCCGATCACGGGTGCAATGTACAGCTCCTGCAGACTCACCATAGCTGTCTGCACCACCTCATACGGGCAGTTACCTGTTTTCAAATAGTGACAGCAGGTGTCTGCTGTCATGAGGGGGGGGTTCAGCAGGGGGAATGCTGGAATATGTAACATGTTCCAAAAGTGAACTTGGCCTTTAAGTTTTTATTTTCCCTACACAGATGCCTCAAATATATGTCATATGCAGCCAACACCATTATGTTATCCACAATGTATGCTGCTAAAAAGCAGACCCAACAAACATGACATGCTTCTGCAAAAATCTGTTGAATATAGTCATTTTTCAATACCACTACCCACATGTTTACCTTCATTAACTTTCATTAAGTTTAAGAAGTTAACTTCAATGAAAACCACATTTCAAAACCATCATTTTTAGAGAGTGAGTAGTAATCATAGTATTCAAATGCTACACATAAAAGAAGGAATGTTTTTTTATGGCAAGAGATACTCAAGAAGCATCAACTGCTAATGATCACACAATGTTATTCCAAGCAATTAATTGCTAGAGATTTTAGAAGCATGATATCGCTACTAAAAATTGACCATGTGCAGACAGCCCCTGGTGCCCAACATGTGGCTTGAAGGCCGCATCCAACCCACATGCCTTTGTAAGAGGCCAGTTAGGCAGCAGAGTTTCAGTAGGGTGTTGGAAGGTTTCATGTGTTCTGATACCTGGCACTGTGAGGCAGAGTAATCTCCACATACAGTACAAGTCCAAGCCTGCAGAGAGGGAGGGAGAAGTGCAGAAGCATGTGATCAGGTAATTGATCGCCAATACAGGTGGGATGGGGAGGCTTAGGCCTGGTTCACACCTATGCAGGTTGCAGTTTGCGTTTTCCAACACACATTTTTGACCCATTGAAGTCTATGGAACCAAAAACCAGAAAAAAGTCTCTGGCCCTTTCCATAAAATGCACAGATGTGAACATGACCCATAGGAAACCATGTTAAATGAACTGTAGAGTGTTTCTGCAAAACTGAAAATGTACCTTAAAAGGCATAGGTGTGAACCAGGCTTTAACTTTCACAGCCAACTGAACTGCCAACTAAACTGAGTTCACACTGGAACGCATAGCTGCCAGAGTGCTTTAAAGCTTCCGCAGTGGTCCATTCCTGGTTGCAATAGGGGGCAATGTGGTGCACAGTTCAGCGAATTATTGTTATTATTGTGTTATTATTGCATTCACCAACAGTGTTGAGGGTTATTACTGACATCAATTTTTGCGATTATTTTTGTATCCACTAATACCAATGTTGGGATTAATTATTGACACCAATGTTGAGGGTTAATATTGTGTCCACTAATATCAATGTTGAGGATTATTATTACACTTACTGACAATAATGCTGGGGATTATTACTGTGTCCACTTTTATTTACTTTTTTTTTATTCAGCACAGGATGTCTAGTGCAGGCTGCAGGCTACAAGAGATGTGTATATTACCACTCATTCCAGCCAGATTTAGATTTACCAGGCAAATACTGTCATATCTCTGTACATATCTTAACTCCATATACAAAGCAGCCACAAAACATCAGTTAAAAATTTCTATCTTCATGTTCCTTTCTACCCATGTTCTACCTTTCTATCCCAGAAAACAAAGAAGCGTCTAACAAAATTTGTTTATTGAAGAACCCTTCACTTAGCATGACTTGACTTTTCAAAAAGCACATTAAAAAGTTACAACAATAACAGCAAATCACTGCCATTCCTAGTAGCTAGGCGAGTAATGACAGGGTACAAAGTAATGGCTAACACAGGGGAACAGGACCTGCTTTGTAAAGAAGGAAGTGTCCTACTGTTTTTCTCTGTTTGCACCACAGCAGTGGACTGTTGTGTACTGCAGATTAATGGAATTTATATATAGTAACAAGAGGGGGAATATTCACATTCTAGGCCTAGGGTTTATAGTGACCCTGGTTATTGCCAACTCTGTGTACCTAGCATTTCTCCAGCTATTTTTCCTATTTGGTGAGTAAAGATGAGGTGTACTGGAAGAACTCCTAAAACAAATGTAAAACAAGTAGCTAAACTGCTGTAAAATTACAGATGCCATCTGAGCTAATCAAGAGGTTAAAGGAATGTTTTAATTCCATACAAGTATAATGAGCAATGTACGCATTCGATAATACAAAATGCATGCAATTTCAGCGAACGATATTTGTTTCTCAATAATAGATTGAAGAGAATATGTTTAGAATAACCATACTAGGGGTACTGAATAAGAATTCACAGGAGGTCCAGTAAGTAGAGGTTGACAGATATATTGGCTGATTTTTGACGTTTTTTAATTAAATCGGCATCGGCCAATTGTGCTGATAAATAAGGCCGATTTAAAACTATATTATATATATATATTTTTTTTTTTTTTTAGCAAAGACCCTAGGGAATAAAATAGCGGCTGTTGCAATATTTTATGTCACACAGTATTTGTTCAGCAGTCTTTCAAACGCAATTTTTTGGGAAAAATTACACTTTAATGAATTTAAAAAAAAACTAAACAGTAAAGTTTGCCCATTTTTTTTTTTGTCCAAAATTTTTGATTACCTGTTTTTGTGTATTTAATATTTAAGATATACCATATTTATCGGCATATAACACACACTTTTTTCCCCCCTTAAAATCAGGGGAAAATCGTGGGTGCGTGTTATACGCCGATCCCCGCCAATTCCCCCCCACCCCCCCCCCCCCACGCTGTTTGTGAGCGGAGCGAGTCGGCCGCCGATATACATAGATAGCCGAGCGTACTCGCCTAGGTTCGGCTAGCTCCGCTCACAGTCACGCCCAGTCTGGGCGGGACTACAAGAGGAGCCGAGAAGAGACGGCTCTGTGCATCTCGGCCCCGGAGGCGCCATTTTGAAACTGCAGTGACACTGACAAGTCACTGCAGTTTAACTGCAGCCTGGGCAAGGCTGCAGGTGGACACTGGACAAGCATGCAGATGGACACTGACAAGGCTGCATTGATGGGCATTTCAATGTAAGTTTTTTTCCTTAAAATTACCTCCTAAACTTGGGGTACGTGTTATACGCTGATAAATACGGTAGTTTTTTTTTTTTTTAATCTAAATTATGCATACAAGTGAACTGATTTGAGGTTTGTTGTGTTTAATAAATGTTTAAATGTAAGACATTTTCTGTATCACTTAAAGGCTGCTTTCACACTGGAGCGGGCAGGCATTGACAGTAAAACGCTGCAAGTTTTAGCAGCGCTTTACCCTCATTTTAGCGGCGCTATTTAGCCGCTAGAGGGGCACTTATAACCCAGCTAGGGGCTGATGAAAGGGTTAAATGCGCCCATGTAGCGCCGAAGCACTTTTCAGGTGCTTTGGCAGCAGTGCCCATTCATTTTTAATGGGCAGGAGTGGTGGAGGAGAGGTATACACGGCTCCAAAGATGCTGCTTGCAGGACTTTAACATCCTGCCAGCGCATCGCCTCAGTGTGAAAGCACTCAGGCTTTCACACTGAGACTGCAGGGGGGCCGTTTTGCTGGCACTTTACAGGCGCTATTTTTAGCCCAAAAGAACCTGAAAACACCCCAGTGTGAAAGGAGTATAACTGTTAGATTTTATGAGATGAAGGGGGGGAATCGGCCTAACACATCGGCCCAACACATCGGCCCAACACATCGGCCCAAAAAAAAAAAAAAAAGGCATCATATATCGACCATCGGCCGCCGCGATTTCTAAATATTGGTATCGGCCAGAGAAAAACCCATATCGGTCGACCTCTACAAGTAACATTTTCTTCTAACAGAGGTCCAACTATCATGTTTGATTCTTAATGGCACCTCCGCACATCAGCAAATACGGTTCGTTTTTGCAAGTGCCAAATCACATGGTGCCACAGCAATGTACGGCTCAGTACAGCACAACTTTAAAAAAAGGGTCAGGGACTTTTTCTCTTCGTTTCTGCACGCTATGCAGTCCATTGACATTAATGGGTTGCCTACTCGCATGATTTCAAGTTGCAATCATGTGAGAAGCCTCAAATCATTCACATCACAATCCCATTAATACATCAGTATTCTCAGTCCCCCTGCACATCAAACCCCCCACCCATTCACAGTAGTGTTCTTTGCCCACCTTCACATCACCCCCTCTTCCTTCTGTCCTTAACCCCCACTTTATAACATCAATTTGTGTAGCCTGAATAAAATGTGCCACATCCAGATAAATCTAGTTACAGAAAGAATGATCACCCCCCTTCCCTCCACATTGTAGTCTTCATGCCACCTTCACAACATCCCCTTAACATTACTGTCCTCAGCCGCCCTCCCTACTCCTCTCTCACATTCTCGTCCTTGGCCCCCTTCACATCACTCCCTCCCCCCCATACACATTATTGTTCTCGGCCCCCCGACACATTTCTGTCCTCAGCCAGACTTCAATTCACCTCCTTTTACATTCCTGTCCTCGGCCCCCCTTCACATCACTCCAATTAACATTTCTGTTACTAGCCCCTCTTCATAACCCCCCCCTTTTCACATTCCTGTCCTTGGCCCTCCTTCACATTACCCACCCTTTCACAGGCCTCTCCTAGGCCTCCCCTTCACATTCCTGTCCACAGTGCCCCCTTTATATCACCCCCTCCTCCTCCACATCACCCCATGGATTCCAGCCATACTTCACAGCAGTGACATAGCCCTCTTTCCTGTTTTACCTTGCACAGGGTGGGGGGCAGGAGGCTCACAGGTGTAGAGCTGACATCGGGAAGCAGGGCAGTTCTAGATGGAGGGCCAGAGCTGCACAGCAGCTTGTGATCGGTTGCTAGGACCACCCTGCTCCCTAGCAACACATCTGCTGGGTAAATTGAAAAGTTACGTCGGGCAGCTTCCGCCATCTAGAACAATCCTGCCTCCTGATGTCAGCTCTGTGAGAATGATCTCATTGGCAGCAGTTGACTGCTAAGGGGAAGAACTGGCTGCCAAATGGCAGGACTGCAGCAGTCTGGATGGGACAGTGACTTGGTCCGAGTTCAGATCACGGTTTACCATTTAGTGATGCCTGAGCTATACAATGCGTAAAAAATGCACATCAATGTAATTTTTATTTTACTTTACAGTCAGGAAAAACGAAGGAATATTATATTATTCTGAGAACATTTTTTTTCTAGATTCACATATGTCGCTTAGCTCTATAAGCACGCAAGTGAAACCATGGTCTAGGATTTCTTTTTATCATGGGGCAGCACTCTTAAGGAATTTTGACAAATATGACTCTTGAACTAGTTACTTAATATTCAGTGCATTTTGTGCAAAGTACTGCATACATGCACCAGTGTTCAGGCAACCTTTATCCCCAATATATGAAAGCTGTATCACTGTTCTGCAATCCACTGAATACAAAAAGTGCAATGAACTGTGCACATCAACCTACCCAACCAAGCTGCAGGGATGCTGAAAATTGTTCCAACAGACTGAGTACCCACCAACGAAAGTATTATAATTACCGTAGCTTTAAATTCAGATACAAATGGTAAAAATTCTCAAATCATTCAAATGCTTTTGGATCTATTAAGCGATAATCAAGAATGAAAGTTTTGTATCATCTGACCACAGAGATGCTTCCACTCAAAACTCTCCACACACACACAGGAAAAGCCACAGAGTTCAAAAACCACTTTGAGGGAGCTAGAAAGTCCAGTATCTGAGACTAGAGCTGGCCATGCATGGTTTATTTTTTTAAACTAACATTTTTTTTTAACTCTTCAACAGAAGCCAGAAGCCGATTAACAACTTCCAATATGTATATATACATCCTGCAAAAGCGCTGGCGATATGCTTTTCAGCTGGCGATTTTCTTCTAGCAAAAGTAATTGGAGTGGCTATACAGATGCCCAATCACTTTTACGGGTGGCAAAAGTGTGTGGGGGAGGGGGGACCGGAACAATGAGACTGGTCGCATTGGACACATTGTAAAGAGCGGAAGGAATGATGTTCCTTCTCTTCTGTGACATCAGAAACTGGAGGCAACAAGCATTTTGTCACTTCTGATTTTGGTATGTTTACAGGCTGCTTTGGAGAGCATTGGTAAGCTCTAGGTCTACATACACTTACATACTCTGTGCTACATAGGCGTGCACAGAGGGTGTGCCAAGTGTGCCTGGGCACACCCTAATCAAACTGTGCACCAGGGCCACTGAAAAGGCAGTACAGCTGGCCCCCTATACTGGGCCCGTGTCCTATTAGTTCAAAAGGGGGGCCCAGGTTCCTGCCGAGCAGGAGGACCAGGTGTACTGCCTTATTGCAGACACCGATTCTCTCGTTCCTCCCCCTGCAGCACTACCAGCTTTTCCTCATCTTCCTCCCTCCAGCTGTGCTGCAGGGGGATCAGGGGGAAGGGTCTGGTAAATATGTCATTTACTGGACCCTTCCTGTTCTGAATGAACACAGTGAGCAATCAGTACCCATCACTCCTGTGTCTAGTCATCACTTAAGTAAACTGTGTTTACTATACTTCACTTTGCGAATAATTAGAATAATTAATCTTAAATGTGAGACATCATGGGTCTGTTAAGACCCCTGATATTTCACAAAAGCCCCAACAGAGCACAAAAAAAAAGTTAAAAAAATAAATTCTAAAAAATATTGCTTTTCTTTCTATAATTTCTGTAATGGCATTGTATCACAGCAGTGGCATGTGCATACCCCTAGCCACCGTCTCTGCTGCTCTGTGTTTGAGCTTTGGGGTGCACACCCTAATGCAATAGGCTGCGCACACCTATGTCTGTGAAGTGGTTTTGTAGAGCAGCCCAGATCCTCCTCTTCTCAGATCCCTCTTTGTTGCTCTTGGCACCTCCCTCCTGTTAAATACCCTCACTGCAAGCAGCTTGCTATGGGGTGCACCCGAGCCAAGCCGCAGCTCCCCGTGTTTATTCAGACAGGGAGCCGCAGGCCGCCCCCTTTCGCTCATTGGTTCACTGATTTTGATTGACAACAGCAGGAGCCAATGGAGCCGTGCCGATGTCTCAGCCAATGAGGAGGGGAGTCCCGGACAGCCGAGTCTCTCATGCAACATCGCTGGATCTAGATGGACCTCAGGTAATTATGGGGGGGGGAGGGGCTGCTGCACACAGATTTTTTTTTTTTATCTTTATGCATTAAGATAAAAAAAACTTCTGCCTTTACAACCCCTTTAAAGATTTTAACAAGGAAGAGACAGGTCAGAGATTTTTTGAAAGAATGGACAAGACCTGTCCTTTCAGAGTGCTTAAGGTCAAAGTTCTGGTCCAGTCCGAATTGTAGGAAGGCCAGTATGCGAGGAACAGTGTAATCTCTAATGAAGTGCCTGTGTTCACACCAGGTAAAGAAGCATTTCCAGGTAAAATAATAGATCGTTCTGGAAGTCGCTTTTTTGTGCTTTCAAGGTAGGAATGTTAGGCATGGGAACTCCTTCCTCTTTCCTTTGAGACTTGGCCTTCAACAGCCATGCCAGTAAAGCCAGTCTCTGTGTACCAGGTTCTACTGGGCCAGTTTGGTGTAATTAGAATCACAGATTCCTTTTTTGTTGTGGAGCAGGCAAGGTAGTATTTGCACTAGAGGAAATACATAGATTAACCTGAACAGAGACCAGATCATCATCAAGGAATGCATTACCAGTGCTAGAGGATCCTTTGTCCTGCCCACAACAGAGGTAGCTTGCTGTTAAAGGGTAACTCCACTTTTGTGGGGGAAAAAAAAATAGCAAAGAAAAAAATAATATAGCATGTACAATTGCGATACAAGTCATATTGTAATTAAATATTACCTTTCCTTTTGAATCTGCAGCCTCTGCAATTTTCTATAAATGCAATATGGCTACATGAAGTTGTTCTGTACACAGAATGTGTACTGACCACTCCCCAGAAACAATTCCTGCTCGTGCGATTGACTCACTGATTTTCCCAGAAGTCTGCCTAAAATACAAGTCAGATTTCAGGCATCCCCTGCAACAAAAAAGTCATTTTTGGCAAGATAATTTTAATAGGAACACGTCTAAAGGGATGCAGACCCAGCAACTTTCCAAATTAGCGCTCTGCAGCTAACTGATAATTATGAAACCACTCCCATGAGACCCACTCAAAGGTACAGGCAAAACACACATGGATTTCTTCAGAATAACAAAAAGGTAGAAATCTGCAACATAGGCTGTTATAATCTTAGATCACCCAGTGGGGAAATTTTTTTTTCTCAACAAAAGTGGAGTTACACTTTAAATCAAGGGGCCAGGGAATCGGGGGCCAGGGAATCGGGGGCCAGCCCCCCCCCCCCCATCTCGGACATATCAGGTTAAAGATGTCAGAGTTAAGGGCCCATTCCCCTACCATGCAGTGAAGGCCGAGGAAGTCCGCTTTCCAGTTGTCCACTCTTGAGATATGGACAGCAGGGACAGCAGAAATTGCTGGACAGTTTGTCTCCATCCATGAGATGATTTGGCTTGTGTCTTTCAATGCTACAAGACTTTTGGTGCCTCCTTGGTGTAAGCCACTGCCTACTGCAAGTTGTCTGATTGCACCCTGATTGGGTGTTCCAGAAGGGGGGTCCAATGCTGCAGAGCAATCCTTATTGCTCTGAGCCCCAGAAATTAGATGGGAAGTTTGCGATTACCATTTTCCCTGAACTGTAAAGTACTGGAATACTCCTCCCCAGCCTGAAAAACTTGCATGTGTTATCACTTTCCAGTGATGAGGAAGAAAAAAACTTCCCTATTATTAACCTCCCTGGCGGTATGATTATTTCAGATTTTAGGTGCTGAAAGCGGTACCATTATTTTGCACAGAAATTTGGCGTTTTATATTGTAGGCCTGTAATTCTTAGGAATAGTTCACTTAAATCTGTCCAAACAAGAGTCTAGTAGACATCCCGGGTATGATAAAGTTTGAAAAACGAAATAAAAAATTATAATATAATAAATAACTATAAATAATTAAAACACATAATAATATAATAATAATAAAAATTATCTAATAATGTAATCAAATCAAAAACACTGAAATTTGCTCAGTTCCAGAATTTTAGCTTTTATTACTTTTAGTGTTTGATGACGGATCTCCCCACAAATCACTATCGCTCAATTCTGCAAGTGATTATAATTTATTATCGCTTTTTTCTAGCTGGTCTAAAACCACTTTTGATGTAAAGGGACGGTTTTGGTTGCTATGGACAATCTCCAGTTTCCAGGCAGAAAGAACAGTTTTATATATATAAAACTGCATGCAGGACACTGGGCAGACCACTAGGGACAAAGGGGATTTGTAATTATTTGATACAGTACTGTAATCTGTAAGATTACAGTATGCTGTATCTATACTGTGTGTTTCACTTTTGAATTTACCGCCAAACTCCGTCCCCGTGCGTCGCAACGCTCGCAGGGAACGGAGCTCGGCACTGTGAATCGAGCGAGACACAGCGGCTCGCCGATCACAGCGGGGAGACATCGCAGGAACCAGGGGACAAGGTAAGTAATCTCTTCCTGGATCCTGCGATGCAAGCCCGAGTCTGGCTCGGGGATACCGCTTTTGGTATGTAAAATCCACCCCGAGCCAGACTCGGGAATACCGCCAGGGGGGTTAAGGCTGGGCGAGACAACAACCATTTTCAAGAATTCCATGCTTGGGCAAGTAAAACACCCTTGAAGGAGGCTACCATTAGACCTAGAACTCTCATGGAGAATCTTATTGTGGGATGTCTCTGACCTAAGGTCCCTTGTATGAGCTCTGACAGAAAGCAGTTTCTTCTCTGAAAGGAAAAACTTTGCAAAATTTGGGAATTTGAAAGTATTTGCAGAGGGATTTAAGGTCTAGGATAAGACAAACACCCCTGCTGGGCTTTCGTACCATGAACAGATAGGATTAGAATCCTTTGAACTTTTCCTGTAGGGGTACTAGCACAGCTACGCTCTTCGACAAGCAAAGCCTCGGGGCATTCTGAAAAATTTGACAGACATTGGGCAGAGTTTCATTGATATGAGAGAGTAAAGAGGTGAGGGGATAAAGTTTTGAACTATTCTGTACCCCTTTGAAACCACAGATTGAACCCACAGCTCTCGGACACCTGTGACCCAGAGAGAAGCAAACTATAAGGCCTCATGCACACTGGATGTTTTTACAGCTGATGTTTTGGCTTCATGTGTTTTTTTCTGCAGCCAGTAAACTCCCCAGCATGTTATCCTATGTGTTCATGCACACATAGGCTGTTATCAGCAGTTTCTGGCAGGGGTGTTTTCTGGCTTTAAAAAAAAAACCCAGAACCAGTGGGTTTTGAGAGGAGTTTTTCAGCTGTAAAATTACTCCAACTCTGAAAACACCTGAAAAAAAAACACTTAAAAATGCCAAATGCTGCTGAAAAACTTGGCTATTCTGCGTATATCAGCGCTTTTGAGCCATAAGCTTTTGTGGGAGTATAATGTTGTTAAAGAAAAGCTAAAAAGCTAAAAACCACTACAGCTAATAAACACAAAAACGCTTCTGCAAAAAAACGGTAAAAAACTAATTCTACAGCTTTCTATGGCTAATGCTACTGGCTTTTTTATAATGTCCAGTGTGCATGAGGCCTAACAGATATCCCCTGAAGGCTTTGGGGAAAACATTGTGGGTTTTGTGAGCCAAGTCTTAAGCCAAAAAGAAAAGCTGAAGTTATGTGCTCTGCATTTTGAAGAGGTAAAGGCTCCTGATGAAGGGGGTGTTGAAATTTTCAGCTGTGGAAGAAAAACCTTCCCTCCTAGGACATCATTGATAAATCTGTCAGGTGCCTCACCAAAAGAGAAGTTATCCTTCAAAATGGTATGTCTTTTATAGGCAGCTTCGGCTGATCAGATTTTGTGCATGTGAATGGAGCTTGGAGAGATTCTGGAAATTTGTTGCATTTCCTGTTTTAGGGCATCCTCATAAAAGAGCAGAAAGTAACTGCTGTAACTGCTCAGTTAAAGCACGGTTCTGGATAACTACATCATGTTGGTTGTTCATTATCCTAGTACATTTAGCTGCAGTTTAATAGACAGAAATTACAATAATAGCTGGTTGCCAAACTGGAAGTGCGTGTGTTCAGATAACCTTAAAGACGGTCTCAAATTTCCTATTGGCAGAATTTTTTAATGAAGTGACATCTTCAATTGGCACTTTTTTTTTTTTTTTTTTTTTTTTTTTTTTTTAAGACTGGGATCTACTACTGGTGCAGACCACTTTTTGGTAAACTCTTTTTTTTCCTCTGGATAGAGCTTTGTAATGATTTTCAGAAGAGTGGAAATCTTTTTTGGATTTACCCAATCGTCATATTTCCGATTTTATTTATTAGGAATGGGGAATATCTAGATTTAGCAGGTCTCTTTGTACCCAAAAGGGTCACAATCAAGTATATCCACATTGACAAGCATATTGCATGAAGTTGAAACATCAGGAGTACAGGAGTCTGTGTATGAGACATCTACCACATTCTCCTCTAAGACTTCCTCTGGGTTGTCTTCATTCCCTTCTACAACATGTCCATCTCTTCAAAGCTGGCCCCATATCTGGATCCAACTCAGATGAAGTTGGAGAAATAGCCTGGCGTTTTGGAGCCCTTGACAGTGATGGCTGTATTAAAAAAAAGTATGACAGTTACGAAAAAAAAAAAATGTTCCTTAAATTTGTGTGCCTGAAATAGAACTATAATTGGGTGCAGACACCAGTGTTAAAATTAGATTTTTTTTTGCTGTGGCCCCCATTTGCATGGCTTTGTTATAGCTACGTGTTAGGTTATTCCACTGTGGGGTATTCATGGAGCAGGATGCAGACTATAAGGTAAACATGATAGTGAAGAAATACGCAGCAACCCGAATGCAGACTGTCCTGTGGCAAAAGGGCAGGAGGAAACACCCGAGTACCTTATAAAAGACTTTAGGCAGAAGTGGAGGGTTTACAACCTGTGGTGTGATGTAACAACTGGTCATCAACATGAAACTAAATGCAAAGTGGTTGAGTTTTATCACCAACAGTAACAGTCAAAGAAACAGGGTGACCTATCCACATCACTGGTAAAAATACAGAATCAAGCCTTCGTTAGTCACAGCAGGCATACCCCCAGAGGAGTCTTCAGGGTCTGAGTTCCATAAGAATGGATTACATTCCTGTAACTGTATAGTACTCTGAGGCTCATGTAGGATTCAGTGCCCAGCATAACATTATAGGCCAACCAGGTATGGTTTGCAAGGTTTTACCAATCCGAATGCACTGCTTCTAGTGTTGTATTAGAAAACAATGAATAGCTGATTTAAGAATCCAAGGCTAAAATAATTAAGTAGCTTAGCCAAGAGTGATTTCTCATAGGGCAGAAGGTCTATTACCTCAGGACACTAGCAAAAAAAATGAGGACTCACAGACTGTCTTATGTATACGGTACCAGCCTACAACTCAGGGTCTATGAATACTATTTCTTAGTCCTGTACTGTACAATTAAAATACATTTTTTTAGGAGGACAATAATTTTAAAATGCAAGGCCAAAGTAATACAGCTGTATCTGAAGAACAGAATACTGTATATCCTCCAATAATCCAGTCTAAAACAATAAGCAAAATCCTCTCATTACAAAACCGTCAAAATCAAAGGTAAGCTAAACTGTAAATGAGCTACCTTTGCTTACAGCCATAATAAATGTAGCTGTATACCAAAATTATGCCATAAAACGTATTCTTAGATCTCCAACATATGTGGGAATCAACATCTGAAATATGTAGTGAAATCGAAGTCTTAGGCTCTTTCACACTACCTAAGATAAAATACCACATCAAAGCCATTTGTTTGTTTTTTTGTTTTTTTTTACAGACATGATGTGCATGTGTACAAACTGGTCTAGGTTACAATACACACAGCTATGTAAAGGTACTGATCCATAACGTATCAATGCATCCAAAGCTGTGTAAAAAAAAAAAAAACACACACACACAAAAAAAAAAAAAAAAAACACAACTTTAGCTTGCAAGATCCTGTGTATAATCATCAGTAAATGATTATGTCTACGAGCAAAAGGCCTCTGTGGCTGCTTATTGTACATTTGTACATTATTGGTGTGGGTGACTTGTGTGTAATTTTTCTTTTGAAAAAAGCAGTATACAAGTGGTGACATGGACTATTCACTATTTGAAGCACAACAGTACGCATGCCTGATAAACAACTGGTCGAAGCAAATGGTAACAATGAAATATTCATACTGAATAACTAATTTACTGCACAATGTAGAATTTAAAAATTATGAGAATAAGTTAGTCCTAAAAATAATAAAGTATAAACAAAACACTACATTTCCTTTAAATGCTTGCTGAATCGAATGCACTCCAGACTAGGGTTTACAAACTCAGTTTAAGAGCCCTTAAACAGTTACTGCTATAAATAATATGGTTCTACAAAACGTTCACACTTAAGAAAGCAACATGTTCTTTCTTCCTAAGTTTTAGTTCTAATATTAAAGCAAATTAATAATTCACTGTCTGAAATGAAAAAAACAAGAAAAAAATGTTACTTTAGAAACTGTTACACAAAATGTGAGAATCAATGTAGGTGCTGAATAATTAGGCACCAATTCGTGCCAAATACAAGATATAATTGGCGAACTATATATTCATATTTGTTAAACATTTATACAGTAAAGATGTATAAAGACATTAAATAATATTTATGTCATTTAAATACAATCAGGTTATGAGCAGTGCAACTAATCTACAATCATAATGTTTTAGCTTCCATCATCTATTTAAAATGAGAAATGAAGGACAGACTATAACATACAAATAAGGTATGAAAAGGCTAGCTTTTGTTTTATTACATAATGTATAACCACAAGTCACTGCTTTAACAGACAAAAAGTAAACAGGAAAATTAAAATGCCTCTATAATTTTCTTATTTTTATAACCGAGCCAGCAGTTTATCAGCTGCCATGAACTGAAGTAGTCTACTTACAAAATGTCTAAAAAACCATTTAAAGCTGTCGGTAGGGGGTAAATTGAAGCCTCATGCATTAAGAAGCTAATAATTTAAAAAAAAAATGTTCAGGGCAATGAACCTTGAAGATATCAGGCACTGAATTGACTATAAAAGTGTTTTGTGTAGTGCTTAACTTTCAGCACAAATAATTCCCTCTTAAGGAACACATCATTTAAAACAATTGCATAGCAAAATGTGCATAGACCAAACAAACTATATTTTCTGACATTCTACTGCTGCTATTCTATTTTCTAGATTTGAATGAGAATAAGGCCATCAATAACAAAACATATAACATACACAAAACATACATCAAATGTCACTCTTTCTAATCCATTTAAAAACAAAAAGATGCTGAAATCCCCTATTCTAAATGCATATGTGTATCAGCTATGATTAGTAAGAAAAAGGCTACTTCCTCTGAAGAACAAACATGCCAGCCTTAAAGTGACACTAAAAACACACAGTTTAATTTACATACATCCTTCTCTCTCTGTATGTGGATGATGGCACTAATTATTTTAATAATTAAAAAATTTTAAAAAAACTAAGTACCTTCTTTCCTAATCAATCTACAGCTGTCACAACATCCAGCTCTTTCCCTGCCTTTCTGCAGGGAAACATAAGCAGGAGGAGCTTCTAGTCCTCTGCTGATGGTCTCATGTTTAAAACAAAAAACAAAACAGCCTTTGGGATACAGAGTAAAAATAAATAATATCAATAAACTGTTTTAAAGTGTCATACAAATATATATTTGAAATTAAATCTTTATTCATTTTTGGCAATAACATGTGGGCAGATTTCTACCAGTCACAGGCTGTGTCACGCCCCTCCAGCCTATGTCTTATAATACCAGGGAGGTGAAGCTTCCATCAAGATGTAATCTTCCAGTCCCATTGTGATTAGCTGGTTAGTGTGCAAGCAGGGAGGAGGAAGTAAGTAGGCTGTCATTAACTACTATGTATACACCCACTTGTGTGGCTCCATAATCACATGGGCTGCTCAGATGTGGTAGGGAGGAAATGCTCTGCAAAATCCTCAACTGCAGTGGGGACATGGACAGAAGGGAGAGAAAGGGAGAAAAAGGGAGAAAAAGGGAGAGAAAGGGAGAGAAAGGGAGAGAAAGGGAGAGAAAGGGAGAGAAAGGGAGAGAAAGGGAGAGAAAGGGAGAGAGAGAGAGAGAGAGAGAGAGAGAGAGAGAGAGAGAGAGAGAGAGAACAGCAGGACCAACCAAGTTTTTTTGCAGAACACAGAAACTGAATTCCATAGTGAATGAGTGAGTGTGAACAGCATGTAATACAGCATTTATTGATAGTTTTCAATGATATGTGTTTAACTACTTATAGACCGCCCGCCGCAGTTGTACGTCAGCTGTTTAAATTGGAATACTGTTATGGCAGCAGATAGCTACCATAACCCCGGTATCCTCTTCAACAGCGGGCGGTCCGCTTTCAGATAAAAGTGGTCTCTGCCACGGATTTGACACGAGATGACTCATCAGCGAGAGGGCCCCTCCCGCCGGTGGTCTATGGCGCTTAGCGGAGCCGTCGGTAGCGGCTGAAACGATCAGGTTCTCTCCCCTCAACAGCCTGGAGCCAAGTGAGGGAAAGATGGCCCCCACTCCGCTCCATACCATTGGATAGCCGAAGCGACGTCAAACATCACTTCCGCTCAATGGTCTTAAAGGGAATTTTTTTTTTTTGTAAAAAAAAAAAAAAAAAACACATTTTTGTTATTGCATTTTAGTGTAAATATGAGATCAGAGGTCTTTCTGACCCCAGACCTCACATTTAAGAGGTCCTATCATGCTTTTATTTTATTACAAGGGATGTTTACATTCCTTGTAATAGGAACAAGCAGAAGCGAACGCATACGCAAGTCGCGCCCGCATATGAAAACTGTGTTCAAACCACACGGGAGGTATCGCCGCTATCGTTACAGCTAGAGCAATAATTCTAGCACTAGTTCTCCTCTGTAACTCACAGAAATATTGAAATACGGTGTGACAAAGTATTGCAACAATTTCCATTTTATTCTCTAGGGCGTCTGAAAAAAATATATAATGTTTGGGGGTTCCAAGTAAGTTTCTAGCAAAAAAAATGATTTTAACTTGTAAACACCAAGTCTGAAAAATAGGCCTGGTCTTAAGTAGTTAAAGGGGAACTGAAGTCTGTTTATTTTTTTCTTTTAATAGCTGACAGGTGAATTTTATTGCAGAAGAGATGTTAGGAATTGAACAAAGCATTACCAACAGTACTAGGGTGTCTCTTTACAGAGTAACTCCCCATTTGTTGAGGAAAAAAACACTCCCCTCTCGGTGATCTATGTACATTGCAAGGATGTTTGTTATTCTGAAGAAATAGCCATTTTGTTTTGCATGTGCAAAGTAAATATAAAGTCACTCCCATTCTCATTCAAAGTCACAGTGCAGTGTACTAGTGAGTAAAGTGGCAGGGTCTGCATCCCTTTACATGTGATCTCCATTTGACGTGTAGCTTAGTGCAGACAATGTAGAAAGAAAAATGTGTTTAGGCATTTGAAATGCTCAGTTTTCAAAAGTATCCTGCTGAATTCCAATTTTGTGTGTTTGACCAAGTACATCGTTAACATCTGAAATGCTAAACTGAGAGCCAAATAGACACTACATATGACAGAATCCGTAAACCTTAAAAAAAAAAAAAAATAGAAACAGTGCCTCTGGAAAGTATTCACATCGCTTCACTTTTCTCATATTTTGTTATGTTACAGCCTTATTCCAAAATTGATTAAATTCATTATTTTCCTCGAAATTCTACAAACAATACCCCATAATGCCAACGTGAAAGAAGTTTGTTTGAAATCTTTGCAAATTTATAAAAAAAAAAAAAATAAAAAAAATCACACGCACATAAGTATTCACAGCTTTTGCAGAATTTTGAGAAAAATGTTGAATTCAATTTTGGAATAAGGCTGTAACATAATAAAATGTGGAAAAGTGAAACTTTCTGGATGCAGTGTATGACAAAATTTAAACGAAACCTTTCTTGCCAAAAAGCAGGTTTTGACATTACAAGTTATTAGGGGTGTTGAAAATAATCATAGAATCAATGAATTGCAATGCAGCTTGAATGATTCTGCATCGCGATTCTATAAATGGCGTCATACCACTGCAGCCCTGCCAGCATACTCTAAAGTTTAAAAAAAAAAAAAAAAAAAATCACTGCCAGCCCCTTTTCACTGATCCTTCCTACACTGTGTCAGTGTCATTGTAAACTGATGCCTCTAAATACCTTTTTAGCTCCTTTCTTTTATGGCCTGTCATGTGACCCCTGCCGGCCGCTCTCCTCCTCTTGTGCCTCCCCTCTGGCTGTAGCTTTAAATGGGAGGAGATTGGCCGGCTGTGTTTACTTGACCGGTCAAGCAAACAACAGTATTTAGAGGCATCGGTTTACAATGGACACAGTGTAAGAAGGATCCATGAAAAGGGGCTGCAAGTGATTTTTTTTTTAACTTTAGAATACACTGGCAAGACTGTCCCAGGAGACCGACGGTCTCCTGGGAATGCAGGGGGTGCTGAATAATGAAAGGGGCTGTGTAATGTAAAGGGGGGCCGTGTAATGTAAAGGAAGATGTGCCATTTAGTATTTACTGTTCTAAAAAAATACTGTTGTCTGCTGTGTTCAGACTTTGCTACATGCAGGGAGTGTTTATTTCAATTTTTTTTAAGAGCAGATAAAATAAAAAAAGGGAGTTCTTCTGACTGCTTGAAATTTTTTATGAAAACCATGGGCAGCATCGTGGAAGCCAATTGAATCAAATCTTTGACAGAATCGTGAGACCAGTGAAGATGTGCACCTCTATAAAGTTATACATATAGATAGATAGATAGATATAGATAGAGATAGATCTAGATAGATATAGATAGAGATAGATATAGATAGAGATAGATATAGATAGAGATAGATATAGATCTAGATAGATCTAGATCTAGATAGATCTAGATAGAGATAGATATAGATAGAGATAGATAGATAGATAGATCGATCTAGATAGAGATAGATCGATCTAGATAGAGATAGATCGATCTAGATAGAGATAGATCGATCTAGATAGAGATAGATCGATCTAGATAGAGATAGATCGATCTAGATAGAGATAGATCGATCTAGATAGAGATAGATAGATCTAGATAGAGATAGATAGATCTAGATAGAGATAGATAGATCTAGATAGAGATAGATCTAGATAGATAGATAGATAGATAGATAGATAGATAGATAGATAGATAGATAGATAGATAGATAGATAGATAGATAGATAGATAGATCTGCACGATTCTGGCTAAAATGAGAATCACAATTTTTTTGCTTAGAGGATAGATCACGATTCTCTCACGATTCTCGCGGCGTAACATCATCTTTCACATTAAAACAAAAAAAAATTGCGCTAACTTTACTGTTTCTTTTTTTTTATTTATTGAAGTGTATTTTTTCCCAAAAAATTGCATTTGAAAGACCGCTGGGCAAATACAGTGCGACATAAAATATTGCAGCAATTGCCATTTTATTCCATATTATAATATATATATATATATATATATATATATATATATATTTTATCTCTAATGTTTGGGGGTTCCAAGTAATTTTTTTTAGCAAAAAATATTGATTTTAACTTAAGAAAGAAGTGTCAGAAAAAGATTTAGACTTTAAGTGGTTAAACTTCCTGCATTTACAGGTTGTTTAAAGCTTGGCAGATTGCCCAGGTTATTTGTTTACACAGAGAAGTTTATCCCTTTGATCTAAGAAGGAAGTTAGATACAATGTTTCAAGTTCTAAACTTGGCAGAATGCCTGGATGTTTTCTTTTGACAGCTGAGTGAGCAGATAATCTCTCCACTTGTTTATATGAAAGAATCGTCAAACTCAGCAGGAGAGATCGTCAGGGGAGGTGAATCGAGATCACGATTTTTTACCGATTAATTGTGCAGCTCTAATAGATAGATAGATAGAGCTATAGATATAGCTATAGATAGATAGATATAGCTATAGCTATAGATAGATAGATACACACATATACACACACACACAATGTAAGTAACATTTTATACTTCCAAAATAGTGAAATCTCTTAAATGGTTGTGAAATGTGGCAGAGCTGTGTGAATCAAGAGTTTTTATACAATTACCCATGTTTTGTCAGAAAAAAAAAAATGGTCTTATATTGCTTTACCACAAATCACTGCCATTGAACAACAAATGCAAATTGTGTACGCTGCAAACTTTCCATCGCTGTTAACCGCTTCCCGACCAACCGCCGCAGTTACACTGCGGCAGGTTGGCTCCCCTGCGCGAGCCGTCGTAGCTATAGGTTGGCTCGCGGGGTCCAGATAGCAGGCGCACGCCCGCTGCACAGCGGGGGTGCCGGTGCTCGTGGCCGACGGTCGCAATGACCACCGGCCACGAGCAATCAGGAGCAGGAGAGACAGAACAGGGACGAGTACACACACTCCCCTGTTCTGTTCTGACAGGAGTGACAGATCGTGTCTTCCTATTTGCTAGGAACCACGATCCCTCACTTCCTCCAGTCAGTCCCCTCCCTCTTCAGTTAGAATCACCTCCCAGGGAACACAGTTAACCCCTCGATCGCCCCCTAGTGTTAACTCCTTCCCTGCCAGTGACATTTTTACAGTAATTAATGCAAATTTATAGCACCGATTGCTGTAATAATGCCAATGGTCCCAAAAATGTGTCAAAATTGTCCGATGTGTCCGCCATAATGATGCAGTCACGATAAAAATCGCAGATCACCATTACTAATAACAAAAATTAAAAATAAAAATGCCATAAAACTATTTTGTAGACGCTATAAATTTTGCGCAAATCAATATACACTTATTGTGAATTTTTTTTACCAAAAATATGTAGAATACATATCGGCCTAAACTGAGGAAAAAAATTGTTTATATATTTTTGGGGGATATTTATTATAGCAAAAAGTAAAAAATATTGCGTTTTTTTGCAAAATTGACGCTTTGTTTGTTTATAGTGCAGTCTCGATCAAATAGCACCAAAAGAAAGCTCTTTGTGGGAAAAAGAGGAAATTAATATTGTTTGGGTACAACGTCGCATGGCCGCGCAATTGTCAGTTAAAGCGACGCAGTGCCGAATCGCAAAAAGTGCTCTGGTCAGGAAGGGGGTAAAATCCTCCGGTGCTGAAGTGGTTAACGAACTGTAGCTCCCCAGTGCCAGCAGCACTCAGACCATGACACTCCCACCACCATGCTTGACTGTAGGCAAGACACTTGTCTTTGTACATCTGACCAAATGACCACCGGACATCATTGATTCCAGCAATCCGTGTCCTTAGTCTGCTTTTCTTCAGCACTGTTTACAGGCTTTTTTAAACATCATCTTTAGAAAAGGCTTCCTTCTGGGACAAAAGCCATGCAGATCCAAATTTGATGCAGTGTGCGGCGTATGGTCTGAGCACTGACAGGCTGACCCCGCACCCTTCAACCTCTGCAGCAATGCTGACAGCACTCGTGCGTCTATTTCCCAAAGACAACCTCTGGATATGATGCTGAGCACGTGCACTCAACTTCTTTGGTCGAAAATGGCGAGGCCTGCTCTGAGTGGAACCTGTCCTGTTAAAACTGCTGTATGGTCTTGGCCACCGTGCTGCAGCTCAGTTTCAGGGTCTTGGCAATCTTCTTATAGCCTAGACCATCTATATGTAGAGCAATAATCTTTTTTTTCAGATCTAGAGTTCTTTGCCATGAGGTACCATGTTGAACATCCAGTGACCAGTATGAGAGAGAGCGATAAGCCCAAATTTAACACACCTGCTCCCCATTCACACCTGAGACCTTGTAACACTTAACGACTCACATGACACCGGGGAGGGAAAATGGCTAAATGGGCCCAATTTGGAAATTTTCACTTAGGGGTGTACTTACTTTTGTTGCCAGTGGTTTAGATATTAATGGCTGTGTGTCAAGTTATTTTGAGGGGACAGCAAATTTACACTGTTAAAGAAGCTGTACAGTCACTAGTTTACATCGTAGTAAAGTGTAATTCTTTCAGTGTTGTCTTTACATATTTTACTAATATTAATATTTACACCCTTGTGACATTGCCACAGGTAAACCATGTCCAAACAAGAACCAAGGAAGCCAAGATTGACGGATGCAGGCAGCCAATAGGTGTGGGCTATTGTCCCAAACTTGGTTTAGGAGACAGCTTCTTCGTGATTGGAGGTCATTAAGGGTGAATTTGGACAGGACTCAGGATAGTTCTTGCAGCTTCTCAAACAAGTAAAAGACAAAGTTGGATTCCATGGAATAGGCAAGTTTTCTTAGGCACATAGGTTGGACTTGATGGTCTTAAACCAGATTAAATCCCCCAAAATGGCTGCAAAAGTTGGTCTAAAGGAGAGTGCAACAGACATTACTAGTGGTCAAATGATAAAGCAGAGATTAACTCCAAGCCACTGCCTCATAAATGATACTGGGAACAATGCCTAAAATGCAATGAATAGTGGATGTGCATGCTGGATAAAAGGAAGCTTGTTTGATCACCACAAATAAAATAATCAGAATAGATTCAACCAACCTCTCTTGTTTTGGCAAGCTCTGCAATCACGCCATTTCCTAACACAGATACCCAGTAAACATCACCCTCCACCCCTGCTTACTGCATTTGAAAACTTATGTTTGGAGACCGAGCCATTACAACATGTTCTCTCCCGCTCGTATCTACTCCTGTCACAACCTCCTAAAGATTTTACCCCGAGATTTCTTACTAAATGGGAAAACAATCTTAATGTTATGTTGACTGACAAACAGAAGGGCAGAATTCTCCAGGTGACGAATAATGCCGCGTACACACGACCGGACTTTCCGGCAGAAAAGGTCTGACGGAACAAATCTGTCAGACATTCTGATCATGTGTGGGCTTCATCGGACCTTTCCTGTCGAAAAATAAGACGGACCTTAGAAATAGAACGTTTCAAATATTTCCGACGGACTCGATTCTTATAGAAAAAAACGTTAGTCTGTATGCTAGTCCAACGGACCGAAAACAATGCAAGGGCAGCTATTGGCTACTGGCTATTGAACTTCCTTTTCTAGTCCGGTCGTACGTCATCACGTTCGAAACGATCGAACTTTAGTGGGATCGTGTGTAGGCAAGTCCGTTTGGTCGGAACTCCGTTGAAAAGTCCTTCGGAGTTCAGTCCGACGAGAAGTCCGCTGGTGTGTATGCGGCATAAGAGGCCTCTATATAGAGCTCCATTCAGGAATTGGGATACAAAATTCTCTCCCTCAGGTATAGTGTCCCTGTGACTTTATATAAGCTTTTTTTCACAATGATCTTTGACATGCTGAAGATGCCAGGGGGAAGAGGGCTCCATATTCTCCTTATTTTCTGGTCCTGTCCAAAACCCTTTTGGAATCAAGTCAAAGAAATGATCTTCAGACTAACAGGCAGATTCTGAAAGATCCAGTGGCTTTCTTGCTGCACTTGACCCCAATGTACAAACTCCCTGCTTGTCCACCTACTCAACGCAGCCAAAGCATGCCTTACATTGTGTTGGAAGCAAACCTCGACCCCATCTCTGGGTTTGCTAAGAAAAACGGATGGTGAAGCTGCTTGCCACTACAAACAATAGAGAGGAACAATGTTGAAAACAATGGTTCTATTGGACCGACTATACCTTCTCTAATTTACCAGGCCAAGCTAGCATCCGAGGGATGAGATGTGGACTATTCCATGTACCGATGCTGACTTATGCGTTTGGTTGAGAGCCATGCATGGTCTTCCTTCCCTCCCTTGACTTTTTTCTCTCTCTCTTTTGACCCTATACCTCCACTCATTTTTTTGCCCAATTAGGCACCTATAATATTTCTTGCAGTCATACCCTTGTGGACATAGTGTATTTTTTTTTTCCCATGCCTCCATCAGCAGGGAGTGGGGAACAAAACAGTACAAGCGAGTCATATTTTGAGTTATTTGGTCTCATGTCTTCTATTTGAGATTTTGTTCATGTACATTTGCTAATATGAGTTGTATCATCTGTTGTATGTCTGTAAAAATTTAAAGAATTAAAAAAAAAAAAAAAAAAAGAAATCAGACTCCCCTGTGTATTGCCAGTTAAATTTTTTAACTCTTTTTACATAGAGTGATCATATATCATATTCATCTAGTAAAGCAATAAAAGGGGTCAATTAACTAATGACAAGCTGAAAAACTCAGACCTGACCACCGCTAATAACCAAACTAAAAGAGAAAATGTTCAGCGAGTGATAACCATTTTCACGCAATTCTGGGATCACTGAATGCAATAATTCATTCCCAATTACAGATCTTAAAGTCATAGTACAGTAACCACACAATCTCATTTAAAATGACATGTGAATGAAGAACAGCAAAATTAAGAGTGTAATTATGATTTTTCCAAGGAAAAACAGAAGTACATTATAGTCAGCTGGGTGATCATCTATGGAAGCGAAGAGATGGTAGAAGATGGGCAGTGCACTGAATGGAAAAGCCTTTCCCTTTACACTGGTTTAAATGCTACATCTGTCCCCAAGCTGGCTTCCCTGCTGGAAGAGTGATTAAAATGTGCATAACTCATACAAGAGATGGAGCACGAGCAGAGAAATTTTACTCTACTGAATATGGTCATCAATGACATAGTCCTTATGCCCCATTGATTTGTTGTATAATGGAGTAGAAGTTTCAAACAAAGGGTGATTAGTATTTGATAAAGGAGATTAACAAGCAATGAGGACCAAAGATAACTGACAGGGCTACTGAATGGTCAACAGGTAACAAATTTGAAGTAGTTGTAAAGCCTGAAAGTTTTTTACCTTCATGTATTCTATGCATGAAGGTAAAAAAAACCTTCAGTATGCAGCTCCCCACTTAATATCTACCTGAGCCCGATCCCAATCCAGCGATGTGCATAAGAGCGGCTGATATCCAAGGTCTCTGCCTCTTCATTGGCTCAGAGGCTAAACGTAAACTCATCTCAGTTGTTTTAATGTATGACCATTCCTGCCAACTGAAAGCAAGAATTATAGTTTGGTGGCTCACTGTGCATGCTGGTGTAGTGCCTTGCAGCAGCTACAACATTGCATGTTAACTGGTCACTGTAATTTATCACATGTATGAAATGTCAATTCAACATTACATAAGTGCTAAGAAAAGTAGCAAGATAAAGGGTAGATAGCATGCAAGTGTTCTTTATCAGTTCATACATGTCCTCAAGTCAAAAGTATTTGTGCTGAGGGAAAGCAGAAGTTGTGTTTAAAGACTTCAAAATGCTTTTAGGAAAAGGATTTACATTTTTTTGGTGCAAATAATGGTAGCTGTAACATGATCCAAACAGCAGCAGTAATACTATAATAAAAACGTTGGTAAACACCAAGCCTGTAAGCCACAAAATTACACGATTTCCCCACCATATGCAGAGCAACACATGAAAGTAGAGGCAAGATATAGGTTCTGGTACTCAAAAGATCCACCTCTTGTGTCCCATCCCAGATGCTTGTATGCAACATTACATAAAAGAGCCAGGGCTGGATGCGAGATGTGGATTGGTGGGGACCATCGAGCCAAAACAGGTCTCTATATGTCTCGCTGCCCCTTCCCTGTGCTACTCTGCATATGGGGGCAAATCACACTGTGCTCTACATACATACTGGTGTGGAAGCGCACACAACCTACTAGCTGCATACTGGTGGCCAAAGTACGTACTGAGGGTGTCCTCAATACCCCCCCCTTTCTTCTGCCTTTCGCCAAGCTACCTCTTAGAGGATTTCCCATTTGACTAACATTGTGTTTTTGAGGAGTAGGATTACAATCCATGTTGGTTCGTTTCTCTTTTTAGTGGGTGGACACAGGGCTCTTTTGGGTCCTGCTACCCCTGCTTTTCCCATATTAACCAATTAAGCTTTTATAAGTGATTTGCCAAGTCTTATTTTCTGCATTGGACTTTACTGCTTTTTTGAGGGATCATCTGTGGCTTATCAACTTAAGGTAATTCTGTTTTTATCCCCCTTTTTCTCGTGTATGTATAACCCCTTCCCGCCGACCGAACGCATATATGCGGCCTCGGCTTTCCGGGGTTATACCGGGATGATGCCCGCAGCTGCAGGCATCATCCCGGTACCGTTGTTTTCAGCGGGCGATCGGCTACCCAAGTATAACAACCGATGCGGCTAAAAGCCGCTCGGCTGTTATACCGGAGGAGCGGGAGGGGACATCCCCCCCCCCCCCTCCCGCCGCTGTTACCGGGCCTCCCGTGCGATCGGGAGGCCCGGTGTCCGTTCCGCTGCCTTTGGCGGCTGGGGGCGGACTGGAACGAAGCTGCGAGCGGCTTCGTTCCAGCCTTCTTCTTGTAAAATGCGGAAGCGACGTCATGACGTCACTTCCCGTTTACTCGGCTGCCAATGGCGCCGAATTTAAAAAAGTACACAGTATTCAGAATCGCCGTTTTCGGCGATCTGAATACTTTGAAGTGTAAAGGAGGGATGGGGGGTCTTTTAGACCCCCCATCCCTCCATAAAGAGTACCTGTCACCACATATTACTGTCACAAGGGATGTTTACATTGCTTGTGACAGCAATAAAAGTAAAAAAAAAAAAAAAAAAAAAAATTTTAAACACAATTTATAAAGTACAAAAATAAATAAAAAAAAAAAAAAAAATTTTTTTAAAGTGCCCCTGTCCCCGCGAGCTCGCGCAGCGAAGAAAACGCATACGGAAGTCGCGCCCGCATATGTAAACGGTGTTCAAACCACACATGTGAGGTATCGCCGCGATCGTCAGAGCGAGAGCAATAATTCTAGCCCTAGACCTCCTCTGTAGCTCAAACCTGGTAACCGTAAAAATTTTTTAAAGCGTCGCCTATGGAAATTCAAAGGTACCGTAGTTCGTCGCCATTCCACGAGTGCGTGCAATTATAAAGGGTGACATGTTTGGTATCTATTTACTCGGCGTAACATCATCTTTCACATTATACAAAAAAATTGGGGTAACTTTACTGTTTGGATTTTTTAAAATTCATGAAAGTGTCACTTTTCCAAAAATTTGCGTTTAAAACACCGCTGCACAAATACCGTGTGATAAAAAATATTGCAACAATCGTCATTTTATTCTCTAGATTCTCTGCTAAAAAAATATATATAATGTTTGGGGGTTCTAAGTAATTTTCTAGCAAAAAATACGGATTTTAACTTGTAAACACCAAATTTCAAAAATAGGCTTAGTCATGAAAGGGATAATATCACCTAAAGCCACTCAAAAAATTATATACAATATTACCTTGGTGTATAGCAACAATTGTTACTTATGATGAACGTATAACACCCCGGTTACGCCGGGGAGGCTTTCTCCCCTAGGTATACATTTTTGGTATAATTTTATTTTTTTGCCCTTCTTTTTAACTGTTTATTGTTACAATTAAAGCTACAGGAGAGATTAAAGTGGCTTCCCTATGGGGGCAAATACCTTCAATTTTAAAATCTTACGAGACATAATTTTGTATTTGCCCAGTGAAAGCGCTATATAATAGTAAATTCCAGTGATGCATAATTCTTAGGAACCACCCTTTTGCACCTAATGCATTCTTTAACAAACATACATTTGTATACTATGTTTTTTGATCAACTATTTGGGAACTACTTGACAGAGGTGTGCCTAATCCCGCCTTCCCCAAGCACCCCACACATGGTTCCTTGCAAGCCAGCTATATTGGGCCCTCTTATGTGGATGGTCAGAACGTTTTAAGAAGGATCTTGAATACTATTACAACTCTCTGGTTCTAAACCCTGTCTTCCATCCTTTGGAGGTAATTGTACACTTTGCAGGTCCACACAGACTTACTGCTGTGATAATATGTTTGTATTTTCCTTAATGTCTAAATTATGTGTTTCTGAATATAGACAACTCAGTCCCCCTGAAGACCACGACTCATTTGGACAAAACGTGTTGGGGCATCTCCTAGGGCAGAAAGAAGGTAGAAAATACCGCGCCAATCAAAAACGTTGAATAGCAGCCAACACTCCAATAAGACCAAATTGTGCAAAATACATAAACATAAACAGTGTAGCGCTAAAGTACAAACCTCTATGTGAAAAAATTATTTTATAAGAGGAGAAAGCTATTCCACGGTTAAGTAAAGAATAATCTAATCTCGTCTCCAAATTACTTAAATTAGGAAAATGACTTTCAAATGTGTAGTCTAATGGCATACGAAACACTCATTCATCAGTGATAAGAGAGGCAAAAGAGAATATAAATGGTGAAGTATGATAATTGTGACAAATAACGTGGTAGCTTAAAGAGTCCACATTCCTAAAGGAATATAAATAACAAACTTAGTGATAATAATAGTAAAATGTCCACAATTTAAAGTAGGAGGTGTGGCCACCAAATAAGTCTGGAAATGATCTAGTCCCAATGATATATCATGCAGATAGAGCGAATTCCATACAATGCAGATGGTACATTAATATCTCCTCCGTAATAATCCGAATCAACATAAGGGTTAAGGTACTCTTACCGACTTTGGTGGACTCACAGGCCGTTGGCGGTGAGTCAAAAAGGCTTGCACTGTCTTAAGATGGAAGACAGTATAGGAGTGGACCATGTGCTGGTAAACCTCTTCCTTCAGATGGAGGGCCAGGATCCTGCCCGGATGTTCAAATGTTAATCAGTGTGGAGTGGGCCTTACTGCAGTCACGTGTTGGCTTCACCTGACTCCTCCAACAACCCAGTGCAAATCTGAACTTTCCGGAATGAACACCCAGCATTCCCCTGCTCGAACCACCCTTGCGGCTCCCCCCTGCCCATCTGACATTCTCTTTTGCCTCTCTTATCACTGATGAATGAGTGTTTCGTATGCCATTAGACTACACATTTGAAAGTCATTTTCCTAATTTAAGTAATTTGGAGACGAGATTAGATTATTCTTTACTTAACCGTGGAATAGCTTTCTCCTCTTATAAAATAATTTTTTCACATAGAGGTTTGTACTTTAGCGCTACACTGTTTATGTTTATATATCTCCTAGGGCAGGATCAATACTGTAATGATTACCCTGTATATACATATGCCTGCCTGTATTATTGCTGTCATGGCCGATGAGCTGAACTAAGGGCGTTTTGTAACCAGAGCTCACATTTAAAAAAAATCTGTGTGTGATTTTAATCATTTGTACAATAAAATATACCCTTTTATATTGACATTTTCTAGATATACTTTTTTTTGCTGCTAAAAAAAACCCTGGGGATCTTCAAATTATTCTTTGCTACATATGTACTGCTGACCCCTGAACTACATTCATATTACTTGACTCCTGCACTCAGCCACACATACTACTGACCCCTGCACTCTATCATACAAACTATTAAGCCCCGCTCTACTAAGTCCTGACATCCACATTACTTACTCCTGACCCCTGAACTTTGTGTGTTAATTCCAATACCACCACAATAATGTTTCCTCTCCCTAACAGCAGGGCATTTCTTTCCTCCCACTGACCAATAATGCCAGGAATTTTTCTACTACTGACCAATGTCGCCAGGCAGTTTTCTTCCACTGACATGGAGCATTTTTACCCACTGATCAATGCCACTGGGAGTTTTCCCTCAACATCCACAAACGGCAGCTCATTTTGCAACCGACGCCGGGAATTTTTTTCTCCCACTGACCACAAACAGCTGGACACTGTTTCTTTCTCCCACTGACCACTAATGCCAGGGCATTTTTCTATAGCAATGAAAGGGGTATGGGTACATAATTATAATCACTGCAATTTTTATGCTACATGTTACATTTATCTAGCCAATGTGTTGTTTAAACAATTGCCAATTACTAAGTAGCCTTGTATTAATATGACTGCGGGCAAATGTGTGCAATGTATAACGTAAATAAACTCAGACTCAAATTATACCCCTTTAAACCATAGCCAATATTCAGCCCTATGTGGCCATGACCACTTTTCTCTAAGGTGTGCGCCAAGTGCTGTGCTAGGTCCCTTACCCAGGGTGTGCCCATTCATGAAAGCCCAAATTTGGGAGCGATGTTATTACAGTTACTGACACCAATGCTGGGGGTGGTCTCATTTCAGAAACAAATTTACAGCACCACAATTTACTTACTAAATATTACTTTTTTTATATACAAGAGCTTTTTTTTTAATTTAAATTTATACAATTGCACAACGGAGGGGAGGAGGGTGGAGAGAAGGCAACATCGAATAAGGGTGAAGAGCCGCTTTAACAAGAGGGTCTCCTGTCCAATACACCCCTAAATTTAGTGACAAGGTGTAGTAGAATGGAAAGCGGCAGGGGTGCCTGCAGTTGGTCCAGATGCAGCAGGTGATCTAAAGACAGTCTACAAATTGCTAAGCTGTTTAGACCAGCGATGTCAAGCCAGGTCAAAAACTGACATGAACTCAGATGCAGGAAGCAGAAACATAGTCAGGTCAGCCAGAAGGCAGCAATAGCAATTCAGATAAGCTTGTACATCTAAAGATACAATACCCAAACACGAGAAAAGTAACTTGGCATATGCAGTGCAGCATAGTGAGAAAGGCAAAGACCCGTACATTGGGGAAGATGAGGCAACCTCTCAAAAAACAAAAGATGAACATTTATGAAGCATTGCTTAGACCAAGGATGCCATTATGTAAATCGTACACGGTGGTTCCACAATTTTCACACCTCCCATTCTGTCCTCAGACTACATCATCTGCCTTTCCTTGGTAGATGGATCAAGGTGTTGGTGCTGTTTGAGTACACTGTAAATGCTGGGGTATGTTCGATACTCTTTAGAACTGAAGTAATTTGGACAAGCTACCAAACATATTCAACATTACAGAACAAATCCAGTGAAATGTGACTACTACTACGACCTAGATAAATGGAAACATTCATAGAAAGTATATACACAAGTTAGCCTCTCATTAGATTCAGTACTCTAGAGCTTTAACAGCTCTTCAGTTCAACTACCACTTCAAATCCCCCTTAAATCTGCAGGACTTCCCACAGATGTTCAATACCATACAGACCTAGGGGGTATGTAGGCTATTCAATTTAAAATCGTAAACATTTTTCCAGATTTTGAGGATTGTTTTGAATTGCTGATTTGCTGAAATATGTAGCCTATTTTCTGTATTGGTTTCTTCACAATACAAGTTTATAAAGTTTGTAGATATTTACTTTAATCCCATATCACATTTCTAGACCCAATATTGTTTAGGACCACCACTCCACCTCCTTATGAATAAAAAGTTAGTTATTTTAGACCATCAATCATGGTCCATAGCCATCGAGTCTGTAGAAATAAATTTATTCTATTTACAAGTACTCCCTCCAGCTAAAGAAATATGGTTACCAAATTCAAGAATAATTCAAGTAAAATTAAAGAAAGGTATTTGTAGCTGCTGCCTTTTTTTTTTAAAGTCTAGGGTAAAGGTCCTCTAAGTTCTGACAATCTCAAAAACAATCCATGTATCTATTAATGAAGGTTATTAAAGCCTTTCCATAAATTTGTTTATGAAAATTATGTAATTTACATTTAGTGGCCCCTTAGATTCACTTATTTGGAGTACTGGAGAGATTATAGTATCTAGTAGGTAACAAACTGTAAGCATCTCTCCAAAGGCAAATATTTGTTTCAAAGGTTCTATGGCAAGCCATGCATATGCCAGCCAAGCCATTGAGAATGGGGCCTCTGCATCATGCATAGTAGAAGTCCATTATTCTTTATAGTTTAACCACTTCAGCCCCGGAAGATTTTACCCCCTTCCTGACCAGAGCACTTTTTGCGATTTGGCACTGCGTCACTTTGACAATTGCGTGGTCGTGCGACATTGTACCCAAACAAAATTGACGTCCTTTTTTTCCCCACAAATAGAGCTTTCCTTTGGTGGTATTTAATCACCTCTGAGTTTTTTCTTTTTTGCGCTATAAACAAAAAAAGTGCAACAATTTTGAAAAAAAACACAATATTTTTTACTATAATAAATATCCCCCAAAAATATATAAAAAAAACTATTTCTTTTCTCAGTTCGGGCCGATATGTATTCTTCCTACATATTTTTGTTTAAAAAAAAAATGCAATAAGCGTATATTGATTGGTTTGTGTAAAAGTTATAGCGTCTACAAAATAGGGGATAGTCTTATGGCATTTTTATTTATTTATTTATTTTTTTTTACTAGTAATTCGGCAATCTGCGATTTTTATCGGGACTGCAACATTATGTCGGACAATTTTGACACATTTTTGGGACCACTGGCATTTTTATAGCAATCAGTGCAATAAAAATGCATTGATTACTGTAAAAATGTCACTGGCAGTGAAGGGGTTAATCACTAGGGGGCGATCAAGGGGTTGTGTTCCCTATTGTGTGTTCTAACTGAAGGGGGAATGGGACTGTGCAGGGGAGATGACATATCGCTGTTCATACTCTGTATGAACAGACACTGTCTGTTCTCCCCTCAGAGAACACACAGATCCCGGTTTTCGGGGTGTCCCCCGAGCGATTGCAAGAGCCCAGCGGTGATCGCGACAGCCGGGCACTCGCATCAGCTCTGTGGGCGAGGGGGCATGCGCGCCCCCTAGTGACCGAATATGTTACAGACGTAACATGACGGCGATTCGCACAGCCGAGCCATGTTGCCACAGTATAACTGCAGCGGCTGGTCAGCAAGCGGTTAAGCAGCACCTACCAGAATATTACATGGTTTAAGCACCCTCAATCATGTCATGACTGAGAGTATCAGTTAATAATCTGAGATCCATATTAATACTTTTGGGGAAGAGTAAGGGGCAGGGGGTTAGAAAAGCAGATTTACTTTAAAATAAGAGTTAACTGTAGGCTAGTAGCTTTGAAAATGGCATTTTTACCAAATCAGACATTCCAAAATAATATGCAAACTTTCACAATTCTGCACACACAATTTATGCAACATCTTTATCCTAAAAAGGAAAAAAAAAATCTGTTTACTGTAACTGCTTATAAAGTGTCAGTTGGAAGTTGACTTCAATTTGTTAGTGTATTTAAATCTTCTACATTTAACCCTACCCTCCCCCGAGCCTGACAATGCTGCGGTCTGCTGTGCCCCTGTGCTCATTCATCCAGAGTAGAGCACTCTAATACAACATGTGTGAAAATAAAAATTGAGCCACCACATACATCTATCTAAAGGCTGATGCACTGCAATATATTTCATGTTTGGTTTTAAATAATTGTTGCAGCCAACTGTTTTCAAAAAGTCACACATTTAGTTAAAAGTAGATCACTAGGTGTGCAGTCAAGGGGTTAAAAGGGACTATAATATTAATATAAGTGTATCTGGAAGGTCCAATATCTGCCAAATCAGCTGTCTGGCAAAAACTACACCAAAAGACGCCGAGCAACTCAGCAACTAACCCTCCCCCCTCTGCAGCTTTGGGGGGGGGGGGGGGGCATTTTGGGGGATGCTAAAAATGTTGCTCAGCCTGGATGAGGTGGTAAGGGTGATGGCGTTGCCCAGTCTCCGCACTTCTCCCAATCAGAGAATGCTTTGCATTTCATTGCAAATCACTCTCAATGCTGAATGACTTACCTCCTGTGTTTTCAATGCAGCAGGTCAGCCATTCAGCAAGAGACGCAGACACTAATGGAAACCACTGGAGTAGTGGTGTCAACTACTATTATTTCCAGCTTCTGAAAGGTCCCAGCTGGAATGGTATATGAATAGTTACATTAGCCCAGGCTGTACAGTTGAGCTCAGTCTGGGAAGGAAAGAAGCAGCACAAGATACCAATCAGTTGCGCTGTAATGTCCATGTGCAAGGAAGAAAATTTTAAGAGAAAGAGCAGAGAGATGAGCTCATCAGTATGCAGATCCTCCTTTCACTGTCGAGTTGCAGGCTTAGGGAGGGACAAGACCTGTAAGTGTAAGCAAACTTCAGTAGAGGAAATTGGGTCTCCTCCCCTGACAAGCACAGGGCTGTGCTGTGTGGCAGGGCTGTGTAAATCTCAAAACTCGATGAATTTGGCAGGTAAAATCGTTCCTTAGTATATTTTTTATCTATAGGTATCTAGCAGTTTGCCTGGACATTTTAAAGAGTATATTTCTGTTTATTGGTGTAACCAAAATAAATCCAATTTGACAATAAAAACATCCAAGTGGGTTAATATTTTTCTAAACACTGTAGGTGTTCTATATTGATTTTGCTATACACTGTGCCCAAGGAGAGCAGCTGGATCTAGTAACTACTCAACTTAGCAGTTCTTTATCCAACCACTCAGCTGAGAAAGCCACAACAAGGAGAGGGGCGCCTCTGAGTATAAATCATAAATACATTTTATTAAAACAACAATATCCACTCACATGGAAGTTGGAGAAGTTGCATTAGGGTCGGTTGGCTGGGCTGGAGAGATGCGGTGGAACTACAGGTCACAGCGGTTCCTGCAGGGCATGCCAGGTCCAAAGAGGATTAGTTCTTGCAGCCAGGTTCAGTCTCTTGCAGCGAACAGTCCAACACAAATCCTGCTGGGTTGGGAGCCAGGTTATGTCCCAGATGCACAGATAGGGGTTCCAGGGAAGGAAGGGAGAGATGTGTAGGACGCCAGAGCATCCGTTCAGCCGTGCTGCTGCTCACTGATAGAATGGTGTGAAGCCTCTAGGAAGGGAAAAAGGCCGGCCGAGCCGAAGATCTCAAACGAGGCTTGGAGAGCAAGTACAGCGTGGCGCCCGGTGATGACGTCACACGCATGCGACGCGTTTCAGAATAGGCTTGCCATTGGTGGACGAATGGCCGCATTCCTTTGTCAAGATGCTTGATGCTTAATTTATGATTTATACTCAGAGGCGCCTCTCTCCTTGTTGTTGTTTTAGCTTGCTGGACCCTGCTTTTGGTTCCTTTGGTGGCCGCCCTGACTGACCTCCTGTATATACTCCCAGTATATATGCATGAACTTACACATGCATTTTTACAGTTTTCAGTTTCTGGACTAATCGGTTTTACTTTCAAGGTAACTGTGCTTTGCGCCTTTTTACTTGTATTAGCTGAGAAAGCCAGCGTGTGTTTGCAATTACTTATCTTATGGTTATCAACTGAGCTGTACTAATCGTTCTTAAAGTAGACTTGGCATAAAAAATATAATTTTATTTCAATATTATGTATTGTGCACATGCGCCAAGTAGCATGTAGGTGTAACACTTGCAGGTCTTTCTTACTTCTTTAGCTCCAGATGTATGGCACCATCTTTGATCAGACATCATCCAGCAACAGAATCTATTTCCGTGACGGAGATGCAGTATTGTAGATGATACACTCATGCACATCCTGCTGCCTCTCTTTATAGATGACTGACACACATCAGGCTCTGTTGCAGGCTCTCACTTTGAAACTTTCTGCAAAGTTAACTGAGCACTGGACGAAGGGAGACTGAGGAAAATCTTCCTCTTGTATGCAGAAGACTGATACTATCTCAGCCTAGGTAAACTTACTTGGATGATGCATAAGGACAATGTTAAAGTGGTTTTAAATCCTCAAGGTTTTTCACCTTAAAGTGGTTGTAAACCCTCTCTTATACCCAGTCAAGTGAACAGCCTCAGATGATACACAGAGATGAAAAATCATCCTACATAAGTTTTACTTGTATATCTGCTGTCTTCCCCTTTGTACACTCTTTGGAAAGTGCAGATCATGTTAGAAATCTTTCTTCCTCTTTCAGCAGTGGGTGGGAAATCTGCACTCACACCGTGAGAGCTGATTGAAGGGAAGGTACAGACTCCTACTCCACATAGGCAGAGGAACAAAGGAACAAGCAGAGCTGTATTATGAATAGGCAAGCTCCCTGCTAATCTACCTCTAAGGCGCCCTCCCCAACACAAATTTTCAGCTACTGTTACCTCATGTGTCGGAGAACTTGTCAGAAGTGACTCTGCTGACAACAAAGGAATGGAGCACCAGAGAGAAAAACGGCACTTAGAGCTTTGGAGAGAGACAAGTGAAAACTACAGATAGATGTGCTTAGGTCAAATTTCATGAATGGGGTTTACAACCACTTTACTGCCTTCTATTCATTAACCACTTAAGGACCAGCCGTGTTTTAGAATTTAGGTATTTTCTAGCAAAAAACCTGTTTTAAACATGTAAATTACTTAGAACCCCCAAACATTATATATATATTTTTTTTCGAACACCCTAGAGAATAAAATGGCGGTCATTGCAATACTTATTTTCACACCGTATTTGCGCAGCAGTCTTACAAGCGCACTTTTTATTCAAAAAAGTGAATTTTTTCTAAAAAAAATAAAAAATAAAACAGTAAATTTAGCCCAATTTTTTTTAATATTGTGAAAGATAATGTTACGCCTAATAAATTGATACCCAACATGTCACGCTTCAAAATTGCGCCCGCTCATGGAATGGCGTCAAACTTTTACCCTGAAAAATCTCCATAGGCGACGTTTAAAAAAATTCTACAGGTTGCATGTTTTGCTTTACAGAGGAGGTCTAGAATTATTGCTCTTGCTCTAACGATTGCGGTGAT
The DNA here is from genome assembly GCF_042186555.1 of Aquarana catesbeiana. NCBI lineage: Eukaryota > Metazoa > Chordata > Amphibia > Anura > Ranidae > Aquarana > Aquarana catesbeiana. Next base: position 274,640,980 of record NC_133325.1, read on the forward strand.
ACCTCACATGTGTGGTTTGACCACCGTTTTCATATGCGGGCGCTACTCACGTATGTGTTCGCTTCTGCGCGCAAGCTCGTCGGGACGGGGGGTTTTTAAACATTCTTTTTTTTAATTTTTATTTATTTATTTTACATGGTTTTATTTATTTTTACACTGTTTAAAAAAAAAAAAATGGTGTCACTTTTATTCCTATTACAAGGGATGTAAACATTTTATTCCTATTTTATTCCTATTACAAGGGATGTAAACATCCCTTGTAATAGAAAAAAGCAAGACAGGTCCTCTTAAATATGAGATCTGGGGTCAAAAAGACCTCAGATCTCATATTTACACTAAAATGCAATAATGGAAAAAAAAAAAAAAAAAAAAAAAAAAAAAAAAAAGTCAGTCATTTAAAAAGAATGACATTGAAAAAACGTGCCTTTAAGACGTATGGGCGGAAATGACATTTTGATGTCGCTTCCGCCCAGCAGTGTCATGGAGAGGAGTGGGCGCCATCTTAGCCTCACTCGTCACCAGGCACAGCAGGCAGACAGACGCGATCGCCTCCGCCGCTACCGACGGCTCCGGTAAGCGGCGGAGGGCACCGGATCGCTGGCGGGAGGGGGGGCCCTCTCCCACCACCGACAAAAGTGATCTTGCAGCGAATCCGCCACAGAGACCACTTTTATCTGAAAGCCGACCGCCGCATGAAAACGGGGATACCGAGGTTATGGCAGCTAGCTCCTGCCATAACAACGATATCCGCCGGCAAACTTTGGACGTACATCGGCGTGCGGCAGTCGGCAAGTGGTTAAAGTGAAAAATAGGATTTTTATAAAAGCTTACCTGTAAAATCCTTTTCTTTTGAGGTACATCACAGGACACAGAGTCTCAGTAATTACTGATGGGTTATATAGGGTATCACTATGTGATTAGACACTGGCACACCCTAGACAGGAAGTTCAACCCCCTATATAAGCCCTCCCCATACAGGGATACCTCAGTTTTGTAGCAAAGCAATATAAGTGTATTAGAATGGGGTGGGACCTCTGTGTCCCGTGATGTACCTCAAAAGAAAAGGATTTTACAGGTAAGCTGTTATAAAAATCCTATTTTCTTTCTCGTACATCACGGGTCTCAGTAATTACTGATGGGATGTCCCAGAGCAATACGATCTGAGGGGAGGGGAACCACACAAGTAGGGTGTAATCAGACCTGAGGATCTTGTACCGCTGCCTGTAGCACACTACGCCCAAAAGCGATATCCTCATGCCTTCTCACATCCACCTGATAAAATTTGGTGAATGTATGGACTGACAACCAGGTTGCAGCCTTGCAGATTTGAACCATGGAGGCCTGGTGATGCACTGCCCATGAAGCACTAATAGCCCTAGTGGAGTGCGCCTTGATCTGAAAAGGCGGAATTTTCTGCTTCAAACCATAAGCTTGAACAATTACTTGTCAAATCCATTTAGCAATGGTAGATTTTGACGCTGCCTGTCCTCTATTAGGACCTTCTGGCAACACAAACAAAACATCCGTTTTGCGAACCTGAGCAGTCGCTTCCAGATAGGCTTTGACTGCTCTCACTACATCCAAAGAATGTAGTGATTTCTCTTCTGTAGAACAGGGATCTGGAAAAAAGGAAGGCAGAATAATATCTTGGCTTAAATGAAATCCTGAAACCACCTTTGGTAGAAAGCTGAAAATCCTCCTGCCAGAGCCTTGAGAATTGCAGCAGTCTTCCACCACTCAAGCGAGCGGAGGCGCCCCTTCATAAGGAGGCTTTAGCGTTTTGTCTTGTAGACTTCTTCCCCCAGGACTTCTTTTGTCCCTGGGGTTGACTCTGAAATTTAGTTCTTGAGCCTGACGGAGGAGGCCGTCGCAACTGCCTGGACGCTGATGCTCCCGGCACTGGAGACAGAGCACGTTTAAAAGAGGGACGTTTACTCCTTTTCTTAACCGTCAAGAAGGTACTTTTCCCACTAGGGATCATTTGGATATAATGGTCCAAATCCTCTCTGAACAGCTTTACACCACGAAAGGGAAATCCAGCCAGAAGCTTCTTACATGGTGATTCGGCTGACCAATTTTTCAACCATAAGACTCTACACATATGCACCAACCCAAGCGTAAGGCGAGAGGTCTGCAGGATAGAATTTCTGATTGCATCAACTGCAAAACACAAAGCCACTGGTAGGCTGGCCAACCCCCGGGCTTGCTGTTCAGGTAAAACTTTGAGGACCTGTTTAACAAGGTCTTTCAGGTATTGACAAACACAGATTGCTGCCACTGCAGGTTGAGCCACTGAACCGGCCAAGGAGAAAACGTTTAACAGGAATTCCATTTTCTTATCAGTTGGATCCCTGAGAATTGTCAACAGGACAAGTCAGACTTTTATTTACGGAGGATATGGCGGCGTCAATTGCCGGTATACCCCACATCTTTGTAAATTTTTCCTACATAGGATAAAGTGTTGAAAACTTTTTAGAAGGGAAAAAATGTTTATGGCGATCCCACTCAGAATAAATAGGCATTTCCTGTAAACCATGAAGAAGGAAAGGCATGTGTAGTTTGAGGAGGTTTCAGTGAACCCAAGCAAGAGGAGGGTTCTTTAACTGACTCAGATACAGGTAACTTAAATGTGGAGCGGACCAAACCGGCAAGAATTTGCCCCAGTAACCTCTCTTCTTGAGAAGCTGAAGAGGGTCCTTCTCCACTTGATTCCTCAAAAGAGGAGTCATCAGTTTTATCCTGATCCTCTGAGGGGGATTCCTCTCCTTTTTCCCCCCAGAGTTCCTCTGTTTGAGGGTCCTGGGTGGCAGAGGGACCTAGTGAGTTTTCTAAAACTGAGTCAAGATGCGATTAAGGTCACTAGTCTTTCCTCTAACCCATTTAAGGTTGAGAAAAAAACCTCCTGAGTAACGTACACAGGGGCTGAAGTGCCAGAAGCAGTTGCAGCCCCTAACCCCAACGGCTCACCCTGGCCAGCTTCCCCAGGTCCTTCAGGGGAGGAAGGTGCTGCAGAGGGGGATCCTCAGAGCCTGAGGGAGATCCCTTAGAGCCCCTATTTTTCAGGGTACTTGTATCTCTTCTGCCCATAGTGCCAAGCAACAAGGCAGAGGTACTACCAGAATGCACTGACTGCTGAGCAACGTAGTTCAGCAACTGCCGCTGCTACCAAGTCTCAGTCTGGTGCTTAAGTAAATGTTGCCTTGGGAATGCCTGTGTCTCCCAGACTCGCATGCACCCGCCTGCTCTGTGTCCCTCCATAGGCCGTGTGCATCTGAAAAGAGTGCACTTTATGGCTTGTGTGTAGCCTGCGATGTGGGCGTCTAACCACGCCGACGTCGCATTAACGCTCTGCGCCCCCCCCTCCATCCACCCCTTCTGCCCCCCTCGTCTTTTCAAAAAAGACCAATTTCCCACACGAGCCGAAGCTCTGATCCCCGGGACAAGCCTGGAGAGGAGGCTGGGGTGGAGGCTGGGGTGGAGGAGGGAAGAGGGCCGGTGGATGGGAAGCCACCGTAATGGCAGTGGCAGCGAGCGGCAGCATACTACCGCTTCCCTGTGCACAACCTAAGCTGTGGGGGGAGAATCCCTGCAGGAGAAAAACCCCCCTACCCACATCCTACCTGAAACATGGCTTGGAGGAGCGTACAGCATGGACACCGAGACAGACTGAACAAGCATTAAAGGTATGTGCTCTTGACAGCCCCCGGTGGCGACTATAAGCATAGCATACATTTACTTAAAGGAGAAACCTATTAGAACTAGAAAAATTCTTAAGGAGTCTCCCTTATCTTATCCAGCTGCAGGGTTCTGTGCAACAGACCCAATCCTCACCTCTCACGGTGGGCTCCGTTTAGAGAAAAACCTTCAGAGACTGGGGCCCCCTATCTATAGTGGGATCCGCAGTTCTGGGCCTGTAAAGCACCCCACCAGGGATATGGCTGAAAAAAACAAATATTGGATCCGGGGTCCAGCTCTCTAAAAAGAGAATTGTTACAGTTAAAACCTAATTTCTTCAGACACGAGGCCCAGGTACCATCCAAAAGACACTTTGAATGGATCCGGTTGCATGGCTTGCCCCAGTATAGGATATTCCAGTGGAGCTCAGCACAGCACATCTTTACTCGTGATCAACACCTAAGACACTGGCGAAAAAACTGAGGTACTCCCAGTAAGGGGAGAGCTTATATAGGGGGTTGAACTTCCTGTCTAGGGTGTGCCAGTGTCCAATCACCTAGTGATACCCTATATAACCCATCAGTAATTACTGAGACTCTGTGTCCCGTGATGTACAAGAAAGAAAACCACCTGTGCTGCAGCTTCCCCCCAGACCCCCCCATTTTTCTTACCTGAGCCCGATCTGATCCATGGATGTGCATGAGCGCAGTGGCTCCAGCCACTGTCTCTCTCCTCAATGGACAGATTGATAGCAGCAGGAGCCATTGTTCCCACTGCTGGTAATGAAATCCTGTGACAGCAGCAGGACTCAGGAGTGAGCCTTCCCAGGTGCCCCCAGGGAAAGCGGCTTTCTGTGGGGCATCCGATGAAGAGGGCCTGCAGCGCCAGCAGGGGAACCCAGAAGAAGAGGATCGGGGCTGCTCTGTGTAAAACGATTGCAGAGAGCAGGTAAGTAGAAGCATGTTTTATTAAAAAAAAAAAAAAAAAAAAGAATGAATAAATCGGAGGTTTACAACCACCTCTTCTATTTGCACTTGTCGTGTACCTTCTCAGGCTGCAATTTCTCTCAACTTAGAAATTGACTGGAAAGTTGGAAATTAAACCTCTCATTTCAGCGAAAACACAACCCAAGATTAGATAGAGCAGGGTATTTAGAAATCTATTTAATTCTTATATCTAATCATGCACTTATCCCTTAAAAGGTAAACATTTTTTTTTAATATACAGTTTCTGTTTATTGCAAAATGTTATGTTAGGAGTTTAAAACAACTTTACAATTCTTTAAGTGGTTCTATAGGTTTAGGGATTTTAATCCTAATGCATTCTCTGCATTAAGGTAAAAATCCTTGTGTGCAGCAGGATACCCCCAGCCCAAACCCCCCCCCCCCAAACTTGCCTGAGAGCAACGGCTCCCTTTCCTCACAGGACAGATTGACAGCAGCCAGGCTCTTTTTCAAGGGAAATATTTCAGTTGTGCTCTTAATTTTTGCTTTCTGCACTTTTACAAGCTTAAAGTGATTGTAAAGTCTAGTTTAAAAAAAAAAAAACAACAAACATGTTAAACTTACCTGCTATGTTGCAGTGGTTTTGCACAGAGCAGCCCAGATCCTCCTCTTCTCGGGTCCCTCTTCACTGCTCCTGGCCTCTCCCTCCTGTCGAGTGCCCCCACAGCAAGGAGCTTGCTATGGGGGCACCCGAGCCAAGTCACAGCTCTGTGTGTCCATTCAGACACGGAGCCCCGACCCAGCCTCCTCTCTCTCCTTATTGGCTAACTGACTTTGATTGACAGCCACGGGAGCCAATAGCACCGCTGTTCTGTTTAGGCCAATCAGGAGGAGAGTCCCGGATGGCTAAGACACTCATGGACTTCGCTGGAGAGAGATGGGGCTCAGATAAGTAAGGTATCGCCATGACCGCCAGAGTGAGAGCAATAATTCTAGCAAAAGACCTTCTCTGCAACTCTAACCTGGTAACCGTTAAATTTTTTTAAAGCGTCGCCTATAGAGATTTTTAGGTACCATAGTTTGTGGCCATTCCCCGAGTGTGCGCAAATTCAAAGCACGACATGTTCGGTATCTATTTACTCTGTGTAACATCCTCTTTCACATTATAAAAAAATTGGGCTAACTTCATTGTTTCATTTTTATTTAATACACGAAAGTCTTTTTTCCAAAAAATTGCGTTTGAAAGACCACTGCGCAAATACCGTGTGACATAAAATATTGCAACGGTCACCATTCTATTCTCTAGGACCTCTGCTAAAAAAAAAAAACACTGTGCCTCTCTCCTAACCCAAACTAGCAAGTTAAATGAACAGATTTGCCTTCCAAGTCTTGTCCAAATATAAAGAAAATACATTTATTGTAAACAACTTCTATGCCAACAAAAGGTCACATCAATATATATTGCAAGCCAAAGAAAAAAGCCACATAGCAGTCAGACCATTTCCAACGATATCACTCTAGAGAAAAGGGATCTCACCATTAAGGATGCCAAACACCCCCCGGTTCGGTTCGAACCAGAACCTGCGAACGGACCGAAAATTTGCACGAACTTTAGAACCCCATTGAAGTCTTTGGGACTCGAACATTCAAAATCAAAAGTGCTAATTTTAAAGGCTAATTTGCATGGTATTGTCCTAAAAAGTGTTTGGGGACCCGGGTCCTGCCCCAGGGGACATGTATCAAAGTTTTAAAAACGGACATTTTTTCGGGAGCAGTGATTTTAATGATGCTTAAAGTGAAAAAAAAAAGTGAAATATTCCTTTAACTATCGTACCTGGGGGGTGTCTATAGTATGCCTGTAAAGTTGCGCGTGTTTCCCGTGCTTAGAACAGTCCCTGCACAAAATGACATTTTTAAAAGGAATAAAAGTCATTTAAAACTGCTTACGGCTTTAATGTAATGTCTGGTCCCGGTAATATGGATGAAAACCCGTTAGGCAAATGCCGCCCCCCCCCCCCCCCCCGTCCATACAAGACCCCTTTGGGTCTTGTATGGATATTAAGGGGAACCCCGCACCCAAATTAAAAAAAGGAAAGACGTGGGGCCCCAGGCCCTATATACTCTGAACAGCAGTATACAGGCGGTGCAAACAAGACAGGGACTGTAGGTTTGTTGTTAAGTAGAATCTGTTTGTAGTTTTGAACTGGTACATTTTTAAAGTGTAGCTCCAGCCAAAAAATCTATTTTTAAGCTTTTAAGGAAAACATAGGGAAGGGTTATCACCGCTGTGACATTTGTTCTGCTGTCTGTGCACATCTTCAGAAGATTTTACCTCACTTTCTGTCCCAATGACAAATGTTTTTTGACAATTTGGGGTTTTTAATGAAACAAGGATTGGTGATAAAGCATCAGTGGAAAGGAGACACGTTTTTCCCATATTAACTCTTACAGGAGAGAATTTCCCTTCTTGGGGTAGATTTCATCTCACTTCCTGTTGTCTCCTTCCGTTTTCAAATAGGAGTCGTTTGTAAGTTGGATGTTTGAAAGTAGGGGCCTGCCCTATATACGCTGCAGAAATTGGGGCCTTAGGTGTTGGTGTTGCCACAACACTAAGCCCTCACAGTTACTCTTGGTGAGCGCAGGAACGGGCTCTGCTGTGAAATATTAGATCAAGAATTGTAATTACATGCCCCTGTTGAACAGGGTCAGAAAAATTGGGCCTTTGGTGGTGGTGGTGCTGGTGCCACAACAATAAGTCCTCACAGTTACTCTTGGTGGGCGCAGAAACGGGCCTTGCTGTGAAATATTAGATCAAGAAATGTAATTACATGTCCCTGTTGAACAGGGGCAGAAAAATTGGGCCTTAGGCACTGGTGCCACAACACTGCAACCCCTCACAGATACTCTAGTTGGAGCGCAGGAACGAGCCCTGCTGTAAAGTATTGCATAAAAAATTGTAATTACAAGCCCCTGTTAAACGGAGGCTGAAAAATTGGGCCTTAGGCACTGGTGCCACAATACTGCAACCCCTCACAGATACTCTAGTTGGAGCGCAGGAATGAGCTCTCCTGTAAAATATTGCATCAAAAATTGTAATTACACTCCCCTGCTAAACAGGGGCTGAAAAATTGGGCCTTAGGCACTGGTGCTGGTACCACAACACTGCAACCCTCCACAAATACTCTAGTTGAGTGCAGCAATGAACCCTCCTTGCAAAATATTGCATCAAAAATTGGAGGCGCCCAGAACCAAAAATATTCTTACAAGCTATCAGCATGATCATTGAGGAGGAAGAGGATAGTCACTCAGCATCAGCATAGGCAGTCTTGAAGGGATCTGACATTTCAAAAAAAATTATTCGGTCACATCAGCATCAGGTGCTTGGTAGCTGGTGGTGATCCAAGACTGATTCCTTTTTATGAAGGTCAGTCGATTGACCGAGTCGGTGGACAGGCGCACCCTGCGATTGGTTACAAAACCTCCAGCAGCACTGAATGTGCGTTCCGAAAGAACACTGGATGCAGGACAGGCCAGTAGCTCAATTGCATACTGTGCAAGCTCCGGCCAGTGATCCATCCTCAAGACCCAGTAACCCAGAGGATTTTCGGTGGGAAAGGTGTCCAAGTCAGATCTTGCCCCTAGGTATTCCTGCACCATGTAAAACAGACGCTGGCGATGGTTGCTGGAACCAATCATACCTTGGGGCTGCGGACTAAAAATATCATCTGAACGCATCGGTCAGACGGCCACCTTCTCCACCGCTCCTTCTTTGACTGACCGAAGCCTCAGCAACACGCTGTCCAGGAACAGGAGTTTGTAACCTCCCAGTCTCTGGGAACGCATTGCACAGACCTTTCTGCAAGGCCTCCCGAAGAGGTTTCATCCTCTGCTCTCTCTGCGACGGCAATATAAGGTCCGCAACCTTACCCTTGTAACGTGGATCAAGGAGGGTTGCCAGCCAGTATTGATTCCTCCCTTTTTTACCACGAATACGAGTATCCTTCCGCAGGCTTTGCAGGATCAGGGAGGCCATGCAGCGTAGGTTTGCTGAGGCATTCGGCCTGGAGTCCTCTGGGTCACTAAGGACGACATGATCTGCAGCCACCTCCTCCCAGCCACGTACAAGTCCATGGGTTTCTTGGGACTGTAAATATCCCTTAAAGACTGCTGCTGATGCTAAGTGCCAGGCTCCCCCTCCATGCTGACACAATCCTCCTCTTCCTCTTCCTGTGTGATCGGCAGGCACGCAGGAACACGGTCTGGATAAAGGGGACCTTGAGAGCTAAGGAAGTCCTCCTCTTCCTGCCTCTGTTCTGCCTCAAGTGCCCTGTCCATTATTCCACGCAGCGTGTGCTCCAACAGGTGGACAAGGGGGACAGTGTCACAGATGCATGCACTGTCACTGCTCACCATCCTCGTGGCCTCCTCAAATGGTGACAGGACAGTGCATGCATCCCTGATCATGGCCCACTGGCGTGGGGAAAAAAACAAGCTCTCCTGACCCTGTCCTGGTGCCATAGTCGCATAGGTACTCATTGATGGCCCTCTGCTGCGTGTGCAGCCGGTGCAGCATGGCCAACGTTGAGTTCCACCTGGAGGGCTTGTCACAGATTAGGCGGTTCTTGGGCAGGTTAAATTCCTTTTGGAGGTCAGCCAGCCGAGCACTGGCATTATATGAACGGCGGAAATGCACACAGACTTTCCTGGCCTGCCTCAGGACATCCTGTAAGCCCGGGTACCTGCCCAAGAACCACTGCACCACCAAGTTCAGGACGTGAGCCAAACAGGGCACATGGATCATTTGTCCCTGTCGGAGGGCGGAGAGGAGGTTGGTGCCATTGTCGCAAACCACCATTCCTGCCTTAAGTTGGCGTGGCGTCAACCACCTCTGAACCTGCCCCTGCAGAGCTGACAGAACCTCTGCCCCAGTGTGGCTCCTGTCCCCCAAGTACACCAGCTCAAGCACCGCATGGCATCTTTTGGCCTGCGTAGTTGCGTAGCCCCTTGAACGCCTATGGAGCACCGCTGGTTCCGAGGACAAAGCACAGGAAGAGGCTATAGAGGAAGAAGAGGAGGGGGTGGAGGAGAGAGGTGTGTCAGAATCACCAGTAGTAGCATTTTGGAGGTGTGGTGGTGGAACAACCTCCAATACTACTGCACCTTGTCCTGCATCCTTCCCAGCTGCCAGCAGAGTCACCCAATGCCATGAAACTTAGGTAACGACCCTGTCCATGCCTGCTGGACCATGAGTCAGCGGTAATATGCACCTTACCACTGACCGCCCTGTCCAGCGAGGCATGGACATTGCCTTCCACATGCCGGTAGAGAGCCGGAATCGCCTTCCATGAGAAAAAGTGGCGTTTGGGTACCTGCCACTGAGGAACCGCACATTCCACAAAATCACGGAAGGGGGCAGAGTCTACCAACGTAAAAGGTAGCAGTTGAAGTGCTAGCAATTTTGCCAAGCTAGCATTCAACCGCTGGGCATGTGGATGGCTGGGAGCGAACTTCTTTCGGCGGTGCAGCAGCTGGGGCAGGGAAATTTGCCTAGTACAATCTGACGTTGGTGTACCGATAGCAGATTGCCCACAAGTACTTGGCTGTGACACAAATAATTCTACACCTTCATTCCTCTCAGTGCAGGTCTCAGAGGACTGAAGGTATAGTGGGGTTGGAGATCTCAGCTGATGAGGAGCAAGGAGAGGTCCTCTTTGTTCTTTGGTGTGGGTCTTTTAGGTACGCTTGCCAACGAACTGCATGGCAGGTCAACATATGTCTGGTCAAGCATGTGGTGCCCAAGCGTGAGATGTTTTGGCCACGTGAGATATGCTTGAGACATATGTTGCAAATAGCAGCGGTGCGATCTGATGCACTCGTCTCAAAAATGGCCCACACCAAAGATCTTTTGGAATAACACGCAGAGACAGCAGCGCCCTGCACATGCAGAGCTTTGCGGTGTGATGCAGTCAGTGTGCTGCCCTTAAGCTGGCCCCTGGAGGGCATCCTGCCTTGTTGGTGATGTGCCTCCTCCTCCTCCTCTCTCCTATGAGATACCCACGTGGAGTCAGTGACCTCATCATCCCCTCCCTCATCACTGGAGCAAACCTGGCAGTATGCTGCAGCAGGAGCAACATGACTGCCAGATTGCTGTCCTTCTTGAGCACCCCCTCTGTCTGGGCTCACGTTACTGCCTTCCTCTAGCTGAGTACCATCATCGGAGCCTTCAAAACGCTGGGCATCATTCTGGAGCATGTACCCAACACTGTGGTCAAACAGTTCGGGGGACTCCTCAGGACATGGTGGGGCTAAGGAAGGAGTGACTGATTCCATTGAGCGCGAAAGAAGAGGCCGGGTTGGCAGCTGCTTTGCCAGACAAAGTACCCTGAGCATGGGTGAGAGAGGATGAGGACGGCTTGGTCATCCACTCGACCAAGCCTTCCGCATGTTGCGGCTCAACACGGCCAGCTGCCAAAAAAAGGCCAAGCGTGTCCCACGGCCACGTGCTGATGAGGATGCACCGTGTCCACCACCAGCACTGTTGCCTCTAGACACAGAGCCTGCTTGCCCTCTTTTATTGGCTTGTGACTGTCTGCCTCTCCTTGTTGGCCTTCCAGACATACTAATGGCCTGCAGTGAGATGCAGCTGCACTAAGCTGGGATGTCTCTTTATACTGCAGCTAGCAAAATCAACTGCCTGCAGTATTATTAGTACGAGAACACCACCAACCTTCTACAGGTAGCTTTAGCTGAACACTGTGCAGAGGTCGCACTACACTAACTTGTAGCTTTAGCTGAACACTGTGCAGAGGTCACACTACACTAACTTGTAAATAATGTAGCTGCCTGCGGTAGTGATAGGATCAGAAAAACACCACCAATCTTCTACAGGTAGCTTTAGCTGAACACTGTGCAGAGAATGCACTACACTAACTGTAAATACTGTAGCTGCCTGACTGTGGCACTAATAGGATCAGAAGAACACCAGCAATTTTCTTCAGGTAGCTGTAAATACTGTAACACCATCTACCTGTCAGTAGGAAGAGAATAACAAGAACAGATCTAGCTAAACTGAATACAGTGTGTGTAAAATAAATAAAATATATATATATATATATATATATATATATATATATATATATATATATATATATATATATATATATATATATATATATATATATACATACACATACACACACATACATATATATATATATATATACATACACACCTGGGATGCATATATATACACAATACACTGTAAGTTCAGCTAACTGACTGACTAAAAAGTTAGAGACCGTGTTAAAAAATAAATAAAATAAAAAAAGAAGGTCAAGCGTCCCCTCCCCTAGTGCTTATGTGTAAACGCGAAGTCGTGCACACATATGTAACCGATTATCGCACCACACGTGAGGTATCGCCGCGAACGTCAGATTCTAACGCCAGACCTCCTGTGTAATTCTTAACTGGTAACCTGTAAAGTAGTTTGGCGTTGTTCTATGGGCGTCCGCAATTTTACCCACTTCCCGCCCAAGGCCGTCATATGACTTCCTGGACTTTGATTGGAGATATCTGAATGATGCCTGCAGCTACAGTCATCATTCAGATATCTTCTTTTTCATCCGCCGATTCCCTGCACTGTAAGAACAATCATAGTGGCTGTTCAGCCGCCTGATTGTTTTTATAGGCGGCGGGAGAGGACCCCCCCTCTCTCAGGTGCTTTGATCGGTGAGCCAGATTAGGTGTAACATCTTTCACATTATACAAAAAAACTGGGCCAACTTTAGTGGTTTTTTTTTTTTTTTTAATTTGTGAAACAGTTTTTTTCCCCAAAAAAAAGCTTTTGAAAAATTGCCGAGCAAATACCGTGGTGACATAAAAAGTTGCAATGATCACCATTTTATTACCTAGGGTCTCTGCTAAAAAAAAATGTATATAAATGTTTGGGGGTTCCAAGTGATTTTCTAGCAAAAAAATGATTTTTACATGTAGGAGAGGAGTGCCAGAATAGGCCCGGTATGGAAGTGGTTAAAGCAATTTGGATATTATGTAGTGTTTGTGTAAAAATAAAATATTTTTCCCCAAAGAAAATTTGAAAAAACACTGCACAAATCCTGTGTGACTAATTGCAACACCGACCATTTTATTCTCTAGGGCCTCTATATCTATATATAATGTTTGGGGGTTCTAATTAGTTGTCTGGCAAAAAAATACTGATTTTTACATGTAGCAGAGAAGTGTCAGAATTGGTCTGGGTGGGAACTGGTTAACAAAGAGGGAATAGCATTGCTTTATCTAGACAAGAGAGGGAGGGGGAGAGAGGGAAGGGGAGAGTGGAATAGAGAGGGGGGGAGGAGAGGCTCACACAGACTATGGAAGAGACAGGAAGAGACAGGAAGAGACAGGGAGATAAAGAGGGAGGGAAAGAGGGAGGGAAAGAGGGAGGGAAAGAGGGAGGGAAAGAGGGAGGGAAAGAGGGAGGGAAAGAGGGAGGGAAAGAGGGAGGGAAAGAGGGAGGGAAAGAGGGAGGGAAAGAGGGAGGGAAAGAGGGAGGAGTGAAGAAGAGATGCTGAAAAGATAGCTGGATGACAGAGGCACGTAATCTAGCCACGCTATCAGCAGCCACGATAACTGTGATCAGTTTACAGAGGGGAAGACAGGAACAGGCATGATCAACCAGGTATAGTTCAAAATAGATCATACAGGAATAACAGCTGTAGTTTTCAACAAATGTACAGTAAATTTCAACAGGCTTTAGCATGAAAATACACCTCTCTCCTATTCGTTAGATTCAGGTGCATATATTTTACCAAGCAACATCACAAAAGCCAGCTTTGGATTAGAATGTTTTTTGTTTTCTTTTTAAATGTCCATGGAGGTCATAAACCAATGACTTTTGACCAGTGATTTAAGTTGGCATAAATGTTCAAGTGCATAGAATGTGAAACTATAGTTTTTCCATGAAGACTGTCATACCATAATGTCAGCAACAGGGAGAAAAATGATTTCAGTTGCACAGGGGGAACAAGCACTTCCAAATGCTACTTCTATAGCTGTGGTGAAGTTAAGGTCCCATAAGCTGCACATTGAAGCAGATCCACTATGGTGTAGTGTATGGCAACCTCAGCCCGGGCTCCAACCAAGCCACACCCCCAACGTTTTTCGCTTCCCCCCTCGGAGCTTAATCATGATCCCCATATGACAATATAAAAGTTTATTGATATTATTGATTTAAATTTTACTCTGTAATCCAAAGACTTTTTTTTTTTTTTATTTTGAACATGTGACCAGCAGCAGAGGATTAGAAGCTCCTCCTGCTTATGTTTCCCCGCAGAAAGGCTAGAAAACAGCTGGGTCATGTGACAAGCTGTATATCGATCAGGAAAAAAGGGACTTAGATTTTCTTTTTTATTAAAATAATTACAGTGCCATCATCCATATACAGAAATAGGAGGGGACAATGTAACGTAACCAGTGTGTGTTTAGTAGCACTTTAATATTGCATGATTTTGATTGATGGAGCCAAGTGAGACTGCCTTGCCTTAACCGACCGGCGCACGCCGATGTACGTCGGCAGAATGGCACGGCTGGGCAAATGGGCGTACCTGCACGTCCATTTGAATTCCCTGCCGCGCCATTGCGTGCTCGCTGCCTCCTGGGAGCTCCGTGAGTCGGGTCGCAGGTCCCGCGGACTCGATCGCCGCGGGGATACCCGCGATCGCCTCAAGGAGAGGACAAACGGGGAGATGCTGATGTAAACAGCATCTCCCCATTCTGCCTAGTGACAAGTGTCACTGATCACAGCTCCCTGTCATCGGGAGCTGTGATCAGAGTAATGACACAGCTAGCCCATCCCCCTACAGTTAGAAATCACTCCCCTAGGACCAACTTAACCCCTCCCCGCCCCCTAGTGGTTAACCCCTTCACTGCCAGTGTCATTTACACAGTAATCAGTGCATTTTTAATCGCACTGATTGCTGTATAAATGACAATGGTCCCAAAAATGTGTCAAAAATGTCCGACATGTCCGCCATAACGTCGCAGTCACAATAAAAATCGCTGATCGCCACCATTACTAGTAAAAAAAAATTAATAAAAATGCTATAAAACTATCCCCTATTTAGTAAACGCTATAACTTTTGTGCAAACCAATCAATAAACGCTTATTGCGACTTTTTTTTTTACCAAAAATATGTAGAAGAATATGATCGGCCTAAACTGAGGAAAAAAAATTTTTTTATATATTTTTGGGGGATATTTATTATAGCAAAATGTAAAAAATAATGCGTTTTATTCAAAATTGTCGCTCTTATTTTGTTTATAGCGCAAAAAATAAAAATCGCAGAGCCGATCAAATACCACCAAAAGAAAGCTCTATTTGTGGGGAAAAAAAGGACGTCAATTTTGTTTGGGAGCCACGTCGCACGACTGCACAATTGTCAGTTAAAGCGACGCAGTTCCAAATCGCAAAAAACACTCTGGTCAGGAAGGGGGTAAAATCTTCCGGGGCTGAAGCGGTTAACATAGTAAATTCAACAAAAGTATTAATGGATGTTCTGATTTAGAACTACTCTCTTCACTTGCATCCATTAGCCTCCAAACAAAAACCAAGTTACTTCCCTTATTTTTTTTTTATTCATTTACAAATAAAAGTTAATATACCATCCTAAAATTATAGAAGCCTTTTAACCGCTTCCCGACCGCCTCCGTAAGCGTGAAAGCGGGTCCCGCAGACGCAATGTCCGCAGGGATACCAACGAACGTCTCACAGAGAGGAAGAACAGGGAAATGCTAATGTAAACAAGCATTTCCCCGTTCTGCCTAGTGACACAGACACTGATCACCGATCCGTAGTAATCGGGAGCGGTGATCAGTGTCGTATCACACACAGCCCCTCCCCCCCCCCCCCCCCGTTAGAATCACTCCCTAGGACACACTTAACCCCTACAGCGCCACCTAGTGGTTAAACCCCTTCATTGCCGGTGACATTTACACAGTAATCACTGCATTTTTAATTGCACTGATCGCTGTATAAATGTGAATGGTCCCAAAATCGCGCCAAAAGTGTCCGATCTGTGCGCCATAATGTCGATGTGACGATAAAAATCGCTGATCGCATTACTAATAAAAAAATTATTCATAAAAATGTCATAAAACTATCCCCTATTTTTAAGCGCTATAACTTTTGCGCAAACCAAACGCTTACTGTGTTTTTTTTACCAAAAATATGTAGAAGAATAAGTAACGGCCTAAACTGAGGGGAAAAAAAAAAAAAAAAAAAAAAAAAAAAGTTTTTACATATTTTTTTGGGGATATTTATAACAAAAAGTAAAAATAATGCGTTTTTCCAAAATTGTCGCTATTTTTTGTTTATATCGCAAAAAATAAAAACCGCAGAACCGATCAAATACCACCAAAAGAAAGCTCTATTTGTGGGGGGAAAAAAAGGATGTCAATTTTGTTTGGGAGCCATGTTGCAGGACCACGCAATTGTCAGTTAAACCGACGCAGTGCCAAATCGCAAAAAGTGCTCTGGTCTTTGGCCAGTCAAATGGTCCAGGGCTTAAGTGGTTAAGCTAAGTCCATGTTACTTGCCGCAAACTATAATTTCTTGCACTGCTAGATATCGGCATTGTGTAACAATTAATTTATCTTAGCTATGCTTGGATTTGAAACTCCAGTGGAGGATGCCTATCACTGTAATGCATATAAATGTATAGATTTTAACTAAACTATTGAATAAAATATCCCATACACAATTAAGATGATGTGCATCATTATTATGTCTTTCTATGTTTGCAGCACAGGGAGTGAGAGACACTACTCAGTATACTCCCCATCTCCCTCTGAAGTGAAGGGTTATGGAAAGGCCTGACCTGGCCCTCACTGAGAGATTCCTTTGTCTACGCTTTTAAAGTAAATAGCAATTCCAGCATGTAACAAGTATATGAATGCAATGTTTGAGAGGCTATTGCATTATAGACTGTCAAATTTTTGCAGTTTGATGCAATGTTATGCGCCAATAGGATGGATAGTTGGAAGGTGTGTTGTGTTAGACAGGTGTCACATTTTGCTTTGCTTAATTTTTTTTTTTAGTTCCTGTCACCAGTTCACTACTTTGCATCTTGGGGGAGAGTGCCACGGCATTTTCCGCTGGGTTTGAGAGGCTGCAATGGAAGCCACACCATACCTCCTAATACATCATCTACCAACAGTTATAACATCATTCTATATACATATTTTCTTGAACATCTTTGTACTTGGGTGCTGCGTCATTCACCTCATATCGGTAGGTTGTCCTTGAATTGGGATGTACCCTGTTCATTATGCTATGCCAATGTATGTCTTGCATTATGCTATGCCAAAGTATGTCTTGCATTATAAACGATTTTGCCCTACTTTTGTTATCTATTAGAATACAAATTATCCTATATTAATAGCCCCTGATGAAAGGGCTTTGAACCTGAAAATGCGTCACGTACCGAAGAGTCTCTCGGATACTGGAGAGTAACTACTTGACACATAACATTTTCTTGCAGTAGAATATTGGTATATTTGTCTATTGTTTGTGTGCTTTAACAATCAATCATCTTGGTAGATCCAGCCTGCCCATTAACGGTTCGAATCTCGGCCAGTTTCTCCTGAACTGGCAGAGATTTGAACCATGTATGGCTCGCCTTACTGTGAAGTAGATAAAACCAAATCATTAAAGTGGTTGTAAACCCTCCCTAGTGACTTAACTATAGGTAAGCCTATAGGTAAGCCTAGAATAAGGCTTACCTATAGGTAGTGGAAATGTCTCCTAAACGTGGTTAACCTTCCAGCAAGACAACGGCCCTAAACATACAGCCAGAGCTGGTTTAGATTAGGGTCAAAACAACTAATCAATTAATCAGCAACTAATCAATTATGAAATTAATCGATTACTATTTTCATAATCGATTACTCGGCCAGTAACATAATGGGGTTAAAAAAACAAAAAAATAGCCCTTTATAGTACAAAAAGAGCAAATAATCACTACCATAAATATTACTTTCACTGTTCCACAGTTAAAAAAAAAAATGAACCCCTTACAGTAGCAATTTGCTCTTTTTGTACCATAAAGGGTTAATTTTAGTTTTTTTAACCCCATTATTTTACTAAACATCTTAGGCCTGATTTAGACCTTTTGGTGCTTTTTGCAGAAACACACTACAGTTCATTTAACATGGTTTCCTATGAGACACGTTCACGTCTATGCTTTTTTTCAGCGGCTGTGAAAAAAGTCCTTGACCCTTTACAAACAAACGCAAAACTGGGCTTTTTTTGGTTCAACATACTTTGATGGAGAAGCTGCAGAAAAGCATGTAGTGTGTTTTTGCAGCAATTTGTTTTTTTTTTTTGTTTTTTTTTTATCTGCCCAACAAATTGGCCAAAAAAAAAGCATTAAAAAAAAATGCAAAAACGCAAATCGCAGCAAAATCACGATCGCAAAAATCAAAACGCACAGCAAAAAGCACTGCAGAAACAGATCAAAAGCAAACTGCATATGTGTACCGAGCCTTATGCTGGCCACACAGTTCAATTTTCAGACGAGAATATTCATGCGAAAAATCTTTGTACATTCGCTGAAAGAAAAATTACTAGTAAAAAAAAATAATAATAATAATAATAATAATAATAATAATAATAATAATAATACAAAAGCTATAAATCTATCCCCTATTTTGTAGACGCTATAACTTTTGCGCAAACCAATCAATATACGCTTATTGCGATTTTTTTACCAAAAATATGTAGAAGAATACATATCGGCCTAAACTGAGAAAAAAAAATTTAATAATGGGGATATTTATTATAGCAAAAAGTATAAAACATTGTTTTTTTTTTCAAAACTGTTGCTCTTTTTTTGTTTATAGTGCAAAAAATATAGCGCAATAAGCGTATATTGATTGGTTTGCGCAAAAGTTATAGTGTCTACAAAATAGGGGATAGATTTATAGCATTTTTATTATTTTTTTTTTTTACTAGTAATGGCAGCGATCTGCAATTTTTATCGTGACTGCGACTTTATGGCGGACACATCGGACAATTTTGACACATTTTTGGGACCATTGGCATGAATACAATAATGTTTTAAAAACGCATTGATTACTGTAAAAATGTCACTGGCAGTGGAGGGGATAACACTAGGGGGCGATCTAGGGGTTAACTGTGTTCCCTGGGAGGTGATTCTAACTGAAGGGGGAGGTGACTGACTAGAGGAAGCGACGGATCGTGGTTCCTAGCTAATAGGAACACACGATCTATCACTCCTATCAGAACAGAACAGGGAAGTGTGTGTTTACACGCACTCGTCCCTGTTCTGCATCTCCTGCTCACGATCGCTCGTGGCCGGTGGTCTTCGCGACCGACATTGAATCAGTATGACTTGATTACAGGAGGCGGGACATCGTTACTGCGACCCGGGCAATACAAATGCAGCTCCGTGACACACGGAGATCGCCGCTCTGATTCGGGATCTGGCAGGCTGCATGACGGGTACTGGCAGGCCACATGACGGGCACAGGTGAGTCTGCATCTCATAGGCACAGGCAGGCTGCATCTTATGGGCACATGTGGGCTGCATCTGAGGGGCAAACGCAGGCTGCATTGATCTATTATATCATGTCCGCAGGCTGCATTGATCTATTATATCATGTCCCCAGTCTCTGACCATCTCCTGTACCATGTCCCCAGTCTCTGACCATCTCCTGTACCATGTCCCCAGTCTCTGACCATCTCCTGTACCATGTCCCCAGTCTCTGACCATCTCCTGTATAAAAATATTTTTTTTAAAAACAGTCACTTTCGGTATCGGTGCTGTTTCGGTATCGGTTTTCGGGATCAAGGAAGATTTATTTTTGGTATCGGTTTCGGCACCAAAAAACCCATTCGGTGTAGCCCTATAAAATTACTTTAATGTGTTTGGTTGTAACATGACAAAATGTGGAAAATTTCAAGTGGTATGAATACTTTTTCAAGGCACTGCAATAGCGCAATGGTTTATCAAGTGCAAAATTTCAGTAAAAATACACTAAAGTAAGTTAACAGTGATTCTAAAAGTTTGTATTTTTTTTTTTTAAACAAACATGTTATACTTATCAGCTCTCTGAAATGCTTTTACATAAAGCATCCCAAATCCTCCTTTTTTTGGAGTCCCCACCCCCCCCCCCCAGCGGTCCTGGCTCCTTCTCCTCCCTGTCGAGTGTCCCCAATAGCAAGCCTCTTGCTATGGGGTACTCTAACAGGCTCGCTCCTGAGAGACGCTCCTGTGAATGGACATTATTTACACATACACACACAGCGAGGCTCAGCCCTGCTCCCCACTCTCTCAAAAACCTGTGTGCAGCTCCCTCTCCAGCCCCCCTTACACTTATCTAAGCCCCATCGATTCAGCATGAGACAAGCAGCTCTCCTGGGTCTCTCTCTTCTTATCGGTTCACTCGGCAGAGGGAGCAATTGGCTTTTACTGCTGTCAATCACAGCCAGTGAGCCAATGAGGAGTGAGACCCAGGAGTTTTTTTTTTGTTTTTCACTCAATCACCTAATAGTGTGGACTATTATGTACATTGTATTTATTTATGAAGTTTAATTTATGTCAAGATTTTTTCATCATCATTTTTGTGACCAATTTTCATTCACTAAGTTTTTAGAAATATTTTACACAGGTGATTTTTAGTTACGGTTTATCCAGACCAACCACTAGTATTTAAACACTTGAGATTTGTTTAGTTACTTCCTCCACATGAGAAGGTTGGAGTGTGCACTGCAGCATATCATTTATGTGAATATAACAGACATATTGGCTATACTTACTCCCTCGTAGTATGTATGTGTTGCTGTATCACCTATAGGCAACATATATTTGTTATGATAAGGTAGTACTCAGTTTTTTCTGGCTACTTTGCAATTGATTTATCATTGTGAATGGTACATTTAGATGAGCGCCACATACTTTCACCATTAAGACATTGTACATTAGGGTGGGTGAGGACACCCCTTATGTTGGCAGCTGTTCTAATTTTGCTACCATTGTCCATTAAGCTGTGGAATTGTGGTTTTGCGCACTTGTTCTTTGCTATTTGAGGAGTGAGACCCAGGAGAGCTGCAGCTCTCATGCACATCACTTAACTGAGATGGGGCTTAGGCAAATGTCAGGGGGTAAGAGGAGGGAGGTGCACACAGAAGGTTTTTTACCTTCATGCATTGAATGCAAGGTAAAAAACCTTTTGCCTTTAGAACCACTTTAATATATAAACTAGGAGGTTGTGATGAGTAGATACTCAACATGCCAAGCTTTAAAATTGCGTGTGCCTGTGAAACAGCAACAAAACAACCCTAAATTGTTTATAGGCAATGAACTAAATGTCCCCTGTGTTTTTTTGTGACGGGTTCTGTGATTAGACATCAGGGGTCTAATTAGTCTCAACAGCCCCCCTAACGGGGCCTCCTCCTTTTCTGAAGCCTCAAAGCAGCCCTATGTCTATTGCTATGCCATTGTGTATGAGAACTGAGCAGGGTGAATCAAAGTCGATGAAAAAAAAAAAAAAAATCGGATTTGATTTAAATCCGATTTTTTTTTATTTAAATCCGATTTTTTTTTATTTAAATCCGATTTTTTTTGATTTTTATCAATTTTTTTTTTTTTTTTTTTTTTTTTTATTCTTTATCAAAATTTTATCATATACAAAAAGAAGAGAACAAAACATCCTTAACCCCTAACTTCATAGCCGGGGGTAATAACAATATAAATTAATAAACAGTGCTAAACTTCCTCTTCCCGCCCAATTCATCCCCTACTTGACCCTACTTTGTCTCCCCTCCCACCCAAGACCACTCCCCCCCCCCCCCCCCATCCCTACAACCTTCTCACCTCACTATGTTCCTTGGTTCATTTGAACATTTTCCACTTTTCCCATCTTTTGTTGAATCCCTCTCTTCCACCATCTTCAGAAAATCTTAATCCTTCCATACTATGTATTTCGTCTATTTTATCGAACCATTCTCTTATTTTTGGGCTATCTACTTCCTTCCATTTTTTCGGGATCATGCTTTTTGCAGCATTAATCACATGTATCAACATTGAGTTTCTGTATTCTTTCAATTAGGTATCAACCCCATGGAATAGACATATCCAGGGGTCCTCGGGCAGCTCTATACTGGCAATCTCTTTTATGTACCATAATACTTCCTTCCAATATGCCTTGATCTTGGGGCAGCTCCACCAAATATGGGCCATAGATCCTGTTTGTTTACATCCCCTCCAGCATTCCATTGTTTGCCCCGCTTGATATTTTCCTACTATGTCAGGGGTCCTATACCACCTAGTTAAACATTTGTAATTCATTTCCATCATACCAATGTTTACTGATGATCCGTGAACCAGTCTCAAAAATTTTCCCTACTTCTTGATTCTTCCCCATTGCCCTATTTCCTTCTCCCACTTTTTTTATATATGACGGGACCTCCAGCTCATTTCCCTCTGCAAGAATTTTATATATCCGCTAGATACTACCCCGCGCTATTTCCATGTCACATAGTCGCTCCATTGCTGTCAACTCCTCCCCTCCTCTCACCGGTTGTAGCAATGCCATTATTAAGTGCTTGAGCTGGAAGTACCGCCATTCATTTATTTCAAACAAATCTTTTTTCATTTTTAATTCTTGCAGTGAGCAAATTTTCCCCATACGTGTCTCAATTGTGCATTATTTTTCTTAATCCAATTTCCCCCTAACAAACTTTTACCAGGTGCGAAATAATTATTCTCTTTTAGTGCCATTAGTATAGAGTTATATTCCCATTTATTCTGCAGCAAGTCCCATACCCCCATAACATTTTGAGTCAATGAAAGTGTATTTACCCCTAGTGCCCTATGTTGTGGTGGTGTCCATATGTCCCTCCCTAAATTTGTGTCTGCTGTTGTGTACTCTATTTTTGCCCATCTCTTCTCGCTCTTTAACTTAACCCATTCAACCACACGTGTTAAGACCACCGCTTCATAGTACTTTTTAAGATCTGGTACACTTAATCCACCCTGTCCTTTCTCCTCTCTGTAGAATCGCCAGGGCTATTCTGGGTTTCTTATTTTGCCATATTAATTTTAATATTAAAGTTTTAATCACTCTAAAATACGGTGGGGGTAAATAGATTGGTAGCATCTGAAATTTATACAATATTTTGGGTAAGATTAGGGCTGCAACTAACGATTATTTTCATAAAATCGATTAGTTGGCCGATTATGGTTTCGATTAATCAATTATTCGGTTAATAACCTTAAAAAAAGTGTGGTGTATAATTTAGTTAATGTGTACAGTTTTAAAAAAAAGGTAATTTATTCTTAAATATCTCTATGCAGTGGTAAATATAAATAACCAACTATATGGTTAGGGATCAAAATATCGAATCCACTCTGAGCATAACAGACAGAAGACATATACAGTGGGGATCGAAAGTTTGGGCACCCCAGGTAAAAATGTGTATTAATGTGCATAACGAAGCCAAGGAAAGATGGAAAAATCTCCAAATGGCATCAAATTACACATTAGACATTCTTATAATATGTAAAAAAAAAAAAAAGTTAGATTTTATTTCCATCATTTACACTTTCAAAATTACAGAAAACAAAAAAATGGCGTCTGCAAAAGTTTGGGCACCCTGCAGAATTTATAGCATGCACTGCCCCCTTTGCAAAGCTGAGACATGCCAGTGTCATGGATTGTTCTCAATCATCGTCTGGGAAGACCAGGTGATGTCAATCTCAAAGGTTTTAAATGGCCAGACTTATCTGACCTTGCCCCAACAATCAGCACCATGGGTTCTTCTAAGCAGTTGTCTAGAAAACTGAAACTGAAAATAGTTGACGCTCACAAAGCTGGAGAAGGCTATAAGAAGTTAGCAAAGTGTTTTCAGATGTCAATATCCTCTGTTCGGAGTGTAATTAAGAAATGGCAGTCATCAGGAACAGTGGAAGTTAAAGCAAGATCTGGAAGACCAAGAAAAATATCAGACAGAACAACTCGCAGGATTGTGAGAAAAGCAATTCAAAACCCACGTTTGACTGCACGATCCCTCTAGAAAGATCTGGCAGACACTGGAGTTGTGGTACACTATTCCACTATAAAGAGATACTTGTACAAATATGGTCTTCATGGAAGAGTCATCAGAAGAAAACCTCTTCTACGTCCTCACCACAAAAATCAGCGTTTGAACTTTGCAAATGAACATATAGACAAGCCTGAGGCATTTTGGAAACAAGTTCTGTGGACCGATGAGGTTAAAATAGAACTTTTTGGCCGGAATGAGCAAAGGTACGTTTGGAGAAGAAAGGGCACAGAATTTAATGAAAAGAACCTCTGTCCAACAGTTAAGCATGGGGGTGGATCAATGCTTGGGGTTGTATTGCAGCCAGTGGCGCAGGGAACATTTCACGAGTATTAGGAAAAAATGGATTCAATAAAATTTCAGCAAATTTTGGATAACTTGAGGTCATCTGTGAAAAAGCTGAAGTTAAAGAGAGGATGGCTTCTACAAATGGATAATGATCCTAAACACACCTCAAAATCCATGGGAGATTACATCAAGAGGCGTAAACTGAAGGTTTTGCCATGGCCTTCACAATCTCCTGACCTCAACATTATTGAAAATCTATGGATAGACCTTAAAAGAGCAGTGCATGACAGACAGCCCAGAAATCTCAAAGAACTGGAAGACTTTTGTAAGGAAGAATGGGCAAAGATACCTCAAACAAGAATTGAAAGACTCTTGGCTGGCTACAAAAAGCGTTTACAAGCTGTGATACATGCCAAAGGGGGCAGTACAAGATATTAACTGTGCAGGGTGCCCAAACTTTTGCAGATGCCATTTTTTTGTTTTCTGTAATTTTGAAAGTGTAAATGATGGAAATAAAATCTAACTTTTTTTGACATATTATAAGAATGTCTAATGTGTAATTTGATGCCATTTGGAGATTTTTCCATCTTTCCTTGGCTTCGTTATGCACATTAATAAACATTTTTACCTGGGGTGCCCAAACTTTCGATCCCCACTTTACTGTATATACTATTAGAGGAGATATACTGTATATACTATTAGAGATATACTGTATAAACTATTAGAGGAGATATACTGTATATACTATTCGAGGAGATATACTGTATAAACTATTAGAGGAGATATACTGTATAAACTATTAAAAGGGTGAATCTGGTAAATATCAGACTCAGTGATCAAATTTTTTTATTAAAAACAAAAACAATGTCTTCCTTCAAAAAAAATGTCATTTTAAGAACGTTTGTTCTTTCATTCAGCAAATGTACAAAGATTTTTTTGTCTGAATATTCTCATCCGAAAATTGATCCGTGTGGCCAGCATAAGGCTCAGTACACACCTATGCAGTTTGCTTTTCATCTGTTTCTGCAGTGCTTTTTGCTGTGCGTTTTGATTTTTGTGCATGTGATTTTGCTGCGATTTGCGGTTTTGCATTTTTTTTGGCCAACTCGTTGGGCAGATTAAAAAACACATATTGCTGCAAAAATGCATTACATGCTTTTCTGCAGCTTCTCTATTGAAGTATATTGAACCAAAAAAATCACCGTTTTGCGTGAATGTGTCCCATAGGAAACCGTGTGAATGAATTGTAGTGCGTTTCTGCAAAAAGCACCAAAAAACACATAGATGTGAACCAGGTCTAAGACGTTTAGTAACATAATGGGGCGAAAAAAACTAAAATTAGCCCTTTATAGTACAAAAAAAAGCTGATACCGGTAATCACTACTGTAAGGGGTTAATTTTTTTTTTTTTTTGTGTAGAACTGTGAAAGTAATATTTGCAGTAGCGATTATTTGCTCTTTTTGTACTATAAAGGGCTCATTTTCGGGTTTTTTCAACCCTATTATGTTACTGGCCGATTAATCGATTATGAAAATAGTAATCGATTAATTTCATAATCGATTAGTTGTCGATTAATCGATTAGTTGTTTCAGCCCTAGGTAAGATAATCATTTTTAGGGCATTTATCCAACCAATCCAAGATAAGGGTCGTGTTACTATCCTCCTTGTTTCTATTTTCATATTTCATATTCCTCCAGTAAGGGTATGTAATTTGCCTGGTAAATTTTCCCCAAGTACTTTATTTCCGTATTCCTCCAGGGAAACTGAAATTCCTGCTGGAGGCTATGTTCTTCTTTTAAGTTAATATTTATGTTTATTATCTCTGATTTACTTGGAGGGATCTTAAAATTGGATAGATCCCCATACTCCTTTTAGGCTTTCAATAGGTTAGGCAGAGAAATGCAGGGATTCGAGATATAAAATTAAATATCGTCTGCAAATGCAGCTAATTTGTGTCTCCTCTTTCACAATTACGCCCCCTATGTCCGCGTTTCCCCTCACCGTCGCCAAAAATGGTTCCAACGCCAACACAAATAATAATGGTGACAGAGGACAATCTTGTCTCGTCCCATTATACATCCTAAATGAGATTGATAATGTTCCATTTACCTTTATGGCCGCAGTGGGGCTCTTGTAAAGTGCTTGTATCCAGTCCATCATCCTTGGGCCTATTCCTATACCTTCCAAGGCTCCCATCATGAATCCCCAGTCTACCCTGTCAAAAGCTTTCTCAGCATCAATCGACAGGAGTAGACTGGGGGTTCCCCCCTCTCTTACTTTCTGGAGCAGCAAAAGCATTCTCACTCCATTATCCTTACCCTCCCTTCCTGGCACAAAACCAACCTGGTCGGGGTGGACTAGTTCCGACATTAACTCTTATCCTTGATGCGAGTACCTTTGCAAACACCTTGGTATCAGTATTCAATAATGATATAGGTCTATAGCTTGAGCACAATGTGCTCTCTTTACCCTCTTTCAGGATAGTTGTTATTGTGGCCATTGAAACTTCTTTACTCATCCCATACCTTTCTCCCAGACTATTAAAATATGTGCAAAGCCTTGGGGATAATATTTCTCGGAATTTCTTTAGGTACTCCATCGTGAAGCCATCCGGCCCAGGACTTTTCCCAGCTAGTGACTCTTTTAGCACTTGATTTATCTCCTCTATTGTTGTTGGGCTCTCTAGTGCCTGTGCTATTTCCTCTGACAGCCGGGGCATATTTTCTTTTTGCACATATTCTTTAATTTTTTCTTTTTTACAGGCCTCCAGTTGTCCTTGTCCCCTCTTCTGCTTGACTGAATACAACTGCTCATAGAAGTCTCGGAACACATTCGCAATGTCTTTTGAATCGTGTACCATCTCTTTGTTTTGTATTTTCCCCATGAAATTTATTGATCTTTTTTTCCTCAGCAACCTTGCTAAACATTTATTGTTTTTATTCCCCCATTGATATCTTTCTTTAGCAATTCTGTTGAAGGTTTTCCTCACTTAATTCTTTAACCCAGGGCAGTATAGCCACCGGTTTATGCTCTTTTATCCACATGTATTACATTTTTGTACCACAACAAACACTTTTTTGATTATCATATTTTGGATTGCCTTTTTTCTGAGCCCCACTTTTTCTTGGTCCCCCTTCTGTTTGGGACAATTGTTGTATTTCCTCACTTCCAGCTCTAATAGTTCTTTTAGTTCATCTCTTTTCAGGACCAAGTCATGCTGCAAACCAAATTCTTGCCTTTTATTATTGTTCTTTTTTTTGGCCTTGTTCTGGTATAAATATTTCCTCTATTAGCTCCTCCCTTTTCTTACTCCTCTCCTTTTTCCTGCACCCATTGATATCAAGATCCCCCTAATATAAGCTTTGTGCGCCTCCCACAAGGTATTTTCTGCGATCTCACTTGTTTCATTAAAGAAAAAAAATAGCTTTAACTCTTTTTACTGTTTCCTCCCCCTGTTTATCCAAGAGATCTTTATTAAGCTTCCATAAGTATAGTTGTTTCTGTACTTCTGGGATTTTAATTTTCATAATCATAGGGGCATGGTCTGATAATTATGTTATTTCTATACTTGTAGATATCACCAAATCTAGCATCCTATGCTCCATCAACCAATAGTCGATCCTCATGTACGTCCCATAGAACATATAATCCCGTGACTTAGGGTGTTGAATTTTCCACACGTCAACCAACTGAAGTTCGTGCAGTTGGTGCTTTATCGCTTTTAATTGAATATTCCTTATACCCTGTGCATGGGACGTACTATCTTGTTCAGGATCCATACAAAAATTAAAAACTCCTGCAATAACAACCCTGCCTTTTTTAAATTCCCATAGTTTTCTCAGTGTTTCGCCCAGGAATATTGTTGGGCCTCTATTTGGACAGTATATATTAGCCAAAGTACACTCCAATCCCCACAACTTCCCTTTGCGAAAGAGGAACCTTCCCTCTGGGTCACATAATCTATCCCCCAGAGAGAAACAGACCCCTCTATCAATTCCGATAGCAACCCCCTTAAATTTATTTGTCATTGAGTCACCATAGTACCACTCAGGGCACTGTGGGGAGTACAGTTTGACTTTTGTTTCATGTGACAGGTGTGCCTCCTGGAGAAAAGCCACCCCTGCCCCATAGTGCTCTCTTTCTTTCAGAATTTTATGTCTCTTAGTTGGCGTGTTTAACCACTTGCTGCCCGCCCACCGTCATACGACGGCAGGATGGTGCAGCTGTTATCCTTCCAGGTCCCCCAGGTGGCGTGCGCCGTGTCACTCGGGTTCCGATGCGCGTGCCCGGCAGCCGCGATGTCCGCCGGGCACCCGCGATTGCCCGGTAACCGAGCAGGACCGTGGATCTGTGTGTGTAAACACACAGATCCACGTCCTGTCAGATGGGAGGAGACCGATGGTGTGTTCCCTGTACAGGGGAACACCGGTCTCCTCCCCTTGTGAGTCCCCTCCCCCCCAATTAGAATCACTCCCTAGCAACATGATTAACCCTACAGCGCCCCCTCCTGGTTAACCCCTTCATTGCCAGTCACATTTATACAGTAATCAATGCATTTTTATAGCACGGATCGCTGTATAAATGTGAATGGTCCCAAAAATGTTTCTAAAGTGTCCGATATGTCCGCCACAATATCGCAGTCATGATAAAAAAATCATAGATCGCCACCATTACTAGTAAAAAAAAAAAATAATAATAAAAATGCTATAAATCTATCCCCTTATTTTGTAGACGCTATAACTTTTGGGCAAACCAATAAATATACGCTTATTGTGATATTTTTTTTACCAAAAATATGTAGAAGAATACGAATCGGCCTAAACTGAAGAAAAAATGTGTTTTAAAAAAAAAAAAAAAAAAATTAATATTTATTATAGCAAAAAGTAAAAAATATTGTGTTTTTTTCAAACTTGTCACTCTTTTTTTGTTTATAGCACAAGAAATAAAAACCGCAGAAGTGATCAAATACCACCAAAAGAAAACTCTATTAGTGGGGAAAAAAATGATAAAAATTTCATATGTGTACAGTGTTGTATGACCGCGCAATTGTTATTCAAAGTGCAACAGCACTGAAAGCTGAAAATTGGCCTGGGCAGGAAGGGGGTGAAAATG
Source organism: Aquarana catesbeiana (assembly GCF_042186555.1). Lineage (NCBI taxonomy): Eukaryota > Metazoa > Chordata > Amphibia > Anura > Ranidae > Aquarana > Aquarana catesbeiana. Next base: position 274,670,122 of record NC_133325.1, read on the forward strand.
CCCTGTAGGCAAGTGGTTAATCCTCTGACATTGTAAGTCAAAAAATTAACTGTTGTCATTTTAGGTTAAGGAGTACCACCTATTTTGCTAAATGAGGGTGCAAGGTTCATATTTTGAGGCTGTATTCTGTAAGGTCTAGGTTGTATCCTCCCTCCCACTTCCCTAAAATGCCCTACCCCTCGCTCCCTCCGCACCCCTCCCCCTCAGCCCCCCTCCCGTCCCACTGTTCGGCCTCAGTATCGCAGTCTGGGACCCGTTCTAAACCCATCCTACAAACTTTGCTTCTTAGGGTGTAACTCCAACCGCGGCCTCCCGTGTCCACAGCCCTCCCTCCCCCGTTCACTCCGAGGGGAAGGAGAGGCGGGAGCACAGAGAAGGCCCCCATCCCTCCATGAATTTCAAGCTTCCCCACTTCATCTGATCATGTTTAAAATTTGAAACCCTCTGGAGTTCGGCCTCTCATATTTCACTCTTAGCATTTTCTTTCACCCCAGGTTAGTCTCCCCTGATATGAACCCCCCAGTAGATATATTACTTTGCCCAGGCTCCTATTGAGGGGAAATACTCTTTAAAACACGGTCCTTATCCCCTCTCCTCCCCACTTTTGGATTTTCAAAAAAATCTGCCTCTACTATGCGACCACCTGCATCACCATGCAATCACAGAGTCCACTATTAATATGGAGACCAAGGGGAAAGACCCGTAGAGGTATGTCTGATCAGCAGTGGTACCCAAAATACAGTCCTTCGGGCTCTTTACCATATCCTCTAGGCAGTAGTAGTTTCGTATAACCCAGGAATAAAGGAACAGGAAAGAAAGAAGATTCTGGCACTTTATCCTCTTTAGGTTGTTCAATAAATAGTTCAAAAATGTGCCGCTCAGCCTCTCGATGCCTTCCTTATTTTATTTGCAAAAACGTATAAGGTTTGTGTCCCCTAGCCTGAGCATTAACCAAACGACAGTTCAAAAAGGCATTTACCTGGGGGGGGGAGATTATTCTTCAATACACCATCCAGTCAGTTATTGCCAGTCCTCTGGAGGAACTCTCACTTCTACTCCGGATGCTTCTGATTCCTATGTGTGGCTCCAGGAGCGTCCTGATCGCCTCATTAAACAGTCCCCACACTTCTCAAACAGCTACCGCTGTACTTCTATCTCTCCCCCAGTCTTATACCTTGCGAGTGTTTCCAAGGGAGATGAAGAGGGAGGGGGAGAATTGGGCTCAAGCCGGTCCCGGCGGGCTTGCCGTACACTCCACCGTTCGGTTCTAGTATGCCGCTCTTCCCACCAGCCCGCCCCGGTCCGCCGCTCCTGATCAGTGGGCTTTAGAGACTTTCATCTGCTGGGGCATGGTGGTCTCTCACCCCGCTCTGCTCCCACTGGTTCACTTGAGCCTCCCTCATACACTCACAGGCACCACCATCAGGCTCCTCCCCTGTTTTGTGCAGATCACGTCATCCTCCTCCAATCATCGGCAGGTCTGATCAAATTTATTTTAATAACAGCTTTTGGAGTAAAAATCTATCTAAAGATAGCTTTCTATTTAAGATACAATAATTGAGTTTATTCAGCATGAAATGGAGCTTAGTTATGTAGCATGAGGCTGTATATTCTGCAATATTTAAATTTTTTGGTAAACTCATTCAATGAATCCAAGCTCTACAAGCTGAGATAACATGCACTGCATTGATGCATTCACACAATTTCACACTACCACCAGCAAGAATGAGTCCTTACATTTAAAAGGGCACCTGTCATTTCAGATCCATCATGGCAGCGCCTGTTAGCGGGAATCCTCTCACCTGCTGCCGTCACATCCTTCACCTTGTTGAGTCACTGCCGCATCACCAGCCATCCCAATAAAGTGAATGGTACTGTCAGTGAGTCAACAGCAGGTCAAAGGAGGAGCCGCTGCAGGACAGAGATGACAGTTGCGCTTTAACCACTTAAGGACTGGGCCTCTTTTTCAGATTTGCTGTGTACAAGTTAAAAACAGTTTTTTTTGCTAAAAAATTACTTAGAACCCCCAAAACATTATACTTTTTTTTTCTAACACCCTAGAGAATAAAATGGCGGCCGCTGTAATGCTTTCTGTCACATCGTATTTGCGCAGCAGTCTTACAAGCGCACTTTTTTTTTTTTTTTAAATACACTTTTTGGAATTATAAAAAAACACAACAGTAAAGTTAGCCCAATTTTTTTTTTATATTGTGAAAGATAACGTTACGCCCGAGTAAATTGATACCAAACATGTGACGCTTCAAAATTGCGCCCGGCCGTGGAATGGCGACACACTTTTACTCTTAAAAATCTCCATAGACGAAATGTAAAAAATTCTACAGGTTGCATGTTTTGCGTTACAGAGGAGCTCTAGGGCTACAATTATTGCTCTCGCTCTACCGATTGTGGAGATACCTCACATGTGTGGTTTGAACACCGCTTTCGTATACGGGCCCTACTCACGTATGCATTCGCTTCTGCGCGCGAACTCGGCGGGACGGGCCGCGTTTAAATTTTTTTTTATTATTATTTATTTTACCTTTTATTTTTACACGGTTTTCAAAACAAAACACAAAAAAAAAAAAAAACAAAATACAAAATTGTGTCACTTTTATTTCTATTACAAGGAATATAAACATCCCTTGTAATAGAAAAAAGCATGACAGGACCTCTTAAATATGAGATCTGGGGTCAAAAAGACCTCAGATCTCATATTTACACTAAAATGCAAGAAAGAAAAATAGAAAAATTTTTGTCATTTAAAAAAAAAGAAAAAAAAAAAAAAGGCCCTTTAAAAGCTATAGGAGGAAGTGACCTTTTGATATCGCTTCCGCCCTGCAATGTCATGGAGACAAGTGGAGGCCATCTTCCCCTCACTCGTCTCTATGCACAGCCTCGGGAAGGATCCGATTGCCTCCGCCGCTGCCGGCAGCTCCGGTAAGCAGCGGAGGGCACCGGATTGTGGCGGGAGGGGGGGGCTCTCTTCTGCTGTCAATAAAAGTGATCTCGCTGCGAATCCGGCGTTCAGCGGTCCGAAAGTGGTTAAAAATTATGATTTAAATTGAGTTGATTTAGATCAAGCCTTTTTACTCACAATTTAAATCAAATCCCCCCTGGAACTGAGAATTTTAAACAGACATACTGCAACATGCAGCCATGTAAAATCAGCGAATAGTAAAGCTGTGATTTAATTGTTGTATGTCATGGTAATGGAAAATATAGTCAGTATGCTAACGACGTTGACCAAGGAAAAAGTGTCTCACACAATCATCCTCATAGCTCAAGAACAACAAGTAATGTTAAACTGTCTTGTTGTTGAGTGTGCACCTGTAGTTACTGACTTACAACATACAGTAGTTTTCCTATGCATAAAAAGTTAAAGGTAACCTATATTTTAATGAAATAGGGAGCTGCTAGTTCTGACCTCCTCCTGAAAACCTTAGATGCCTGTCCGTCTCTGACCTCAATACTTTCTAAATTGCTCACCTGCAACAAGCACGTTGAAAACAAAAGTCAGAACTCCAGGTTACTGACTCAATGTATTGAAGTTGTTGGACCAAACATGACAGCCAGGCAACTAATGGTTTCAAAATAACTTGGCAATGACAGGCTCAACAATCTATTAGTACAGGATTCCACTGATATCAGTGGAGAGGAGCATTCCCAATATACAGTCATAGATAATTAATCATTTATTTCTCATCCAGCATTTTGAAGCTTCGACCATTAAAAGCTACAAAAGCGCGGAGGTGTAAATGGGGCCTAAGAGAAAGGTACCACATCCCCCGCCTCCCCCCCTCTCTAACAAAGCTGCTAGCAGTGACCAGCACTGTCATCGGTAAAAACAGATCACACAGCCAGCTACGCCGTGTGTCCATCAGGGCTGCTTTTACACATCCATAGAACAGCAAACTGGATGGATGATAGAAATCGGCAGCTCTGTGTGAGCTTTCAGTTTTATGAATGAGCAATCCACAATGTTGGGCTGTGTTATATATATCAGCTCGACATCACTGATAGTGCATTTATAAGGCCGGGTTCACACTGGTATGACGCAACATTCGTACGACTGTGGATCCGACTTTGCCCTGCGACTTCATGTTCGACTTCAATGAACGGGAACTGACTTTAATACCCAAAATACCATGTTCTTTGAGTCTGGTATGAATCTTGAGGGGAAACCCCCATGTCAAAATAAAATTTAAAAAACGTATAGGGTCCCCCCTCTCCAAAATCTATCCCAGACCCTTATCCAAGCTCGCAGCTCAGGAGGGGGGGGGGGAGGTGGTGACGACATGCGAGCACTCCCCCCCCCCCCGACCATACCAGGCCACTTGCCTTGAACAAGAATGATAAACCTCCTGCCCAAGGTTGTGGGGAAGAGGCCCTTGTTCCCATAAGCATAGAGACAAGGTGCTCTGGGGTGGGGGGCGCAGAGCCCCACCACCTTCCCATGGTGAGGGCATGTGGCCTGGTATGGTCCAGGAGGGAGGGGGCGCTCGTTCGCCCATTTCCTGACCTGCCGGGCTGTGTGCTCAGATAAGGGTCTGGTGTGGATTTTGAGGGGGATCCCATGTCGTTTTTTTGAGGTTTGAGGGTTTCCCCTTAAGTTTCTCAGAGCACAAGTCGCATGCCAAAATCAGATCAGTAAAGATGATGATCCGACTTAAATGATATTCAATGGGCTGAAGTAGGACCAAAGTAGTGCAGGAACCTTTTTCAAAGTTAGACCGACTTGCCAGACCAGTTAAGACGGCTCTCATAGGGAACCATTGAATTATACACATCGTGCAACATGTGCACCCAAAGTCAGAACGTATGTCGTACCAGTGTGGACCCGACCTAAACAGCGAAAGCTCACACATCACTGCAGCACTCAGCGGTCAGCCAGCCAAGCGTCTTCATAATAGTAAAAGATCAATTTGGGCCCTTTCACACTGATGAGGTGCCTCCGCGGGTGTAGCGCAGTATACCTGCAGGTTTGGTGCAAGTTAGCGGTGCCTTTCCATTGAGTTCTATTATCTCCCATGGTTTTGTACACTTTCAGAAAGTGCACCACAATACCTGCATGCAGGACTTTTGGTGCGCTTTCAGAAAGTGCTCCAAAACCGCAGAACTCAAAGGGAATGCACAGCTAAAGGTACGCTGCATTACACCCACGGTGAGGAGAAAACTGCACCACATCAGTGTGAAAAGGGGCCTAAGACTTGCAGCTTTGTGTATTGGATCTGTGGCTGCATGTACACACACAGGGCAGATACTTTAAACAGAGTCAAAGCACTAAATTATCTTTTACAATTATGAATGAGCACACAGCACTGATTTTTCACTCACAATAGTGACAGATCATCAGCTTATTGAAGGGCAGGGATCTGTGCTAGTTGTACCATTGCCAAATGAATGTCCCTAAGTTGGGCTTCAAAAGTGGGTGGAGCTATTGCCAGAATATAGAGGCATTTCTAAGGGACAACAGGGCCAACCAAAAAACAAGACCAAATGATATATGCACTTGGTCCTCTGGGGACTAACAGTTCTTCTTTAATTCTTAAATTAGATGGCAGTATTAAGATTTATTGCTTTGATTTTTTTTTCAGTTGTCTAGCATAATAGTTAAATTGGAAAGCAGGAGAAGTACTGCGGTCCATATCCAAGTCTCATAGTAAAGTTGGTTCACTAGCTCCAAGAAGGGGATCCCTCCTAAAATACAGAAATAAAGCTAGAAGATGAAGTAAGATTGGAGATGAGGGTCTGTGAGGTGTAGACAATACCAGCACACTACAGTGACAGGCTTGAGGAAAAGGAGCATCTGCTGGTGCATCAGATTCATGGAAGTAATTTTGATACATCCCCATTCTGTCAAGGGAGTACAGTGAGATTGTCTGTTCCTAGTGATAGTAACAGCGATCTTTCTGTACTCCCAGGCAGTCCACTCCCCCCCCCCCCCCCCCAAGTTAGAAAGAACCTCCCTAGGACACACTTAACCCTTTGATCGTACCTACCATTAACCCCTTCCCTGCCAGTGTCATTTATACAGTAATCAGTGCATTTTTAGAGCACTGATCGCTGTATAAATGTCACTGGTCCCAAAAAAAAAAAAAAAGTGTCAAAAGTGTTCGATCTGTCTGCCGCAATGTCGCAGTCCCACTAAAAATCACTGATTACCGCCATTCTTGGTAAAAAAAAAATAAATAATGAATAAAAATGCCATAAATCGAGGGGGGCAGGAGGCGGAGCCTAGCAGAGCAGACATGCATGGTTAGAGCTCCACACCGCTGAGGAGAGAAGAGAAGGACAAAGCGGAGCCTGCAGGCTCAAAAGGTATCCATTTGAACCTTTTTGCCCCAGGGAACAAACTGTGAAAGTTTGGGCAGGAAATATGGTACTGGGAGGAAACCGTGGCAGAAATAAAAATCACCTCACAAAGAGCTCACAGGCACTCACTGCAGCTGAAGCAGCTCCAGTCACCTCACAATATACAGCACCAGGGCGCTCTCACAGACAGAAAATGTCACAGCAAGACTCTCCATTTGAGTCAGATACAGAACAAATCCTCTCACAAACTTCTCCACAAGCCTCCTCAGCATCCCCAGTAATATTATTACAATTTGAAAAGATGCTTCATAAGGCTTTAAAACAAACCTCAGACCAAATAACAAAAAGCCTAACCAAAGAAATAAGAGAGCTGGGAAACCGCACCGCAGCCTTAGAAATAAAAATGGATGAAATTGAAATTACAACCCAAGAAAATATAACAGAATTGGAACAATTAAAAAAAGAGAATTTAATACTTCAAACTAAGCTCGAAGATTACGAAAATAGAGCCAGACGTTCAAACTTGCGCATAAGGGGAATACCTGAAACTGTGACAGACCTGCAATCTACTATTACTGCTCTATTACAAGAACTAAAGCCAGATATCCCTATTGAACGTTTAGAACTGGACAGAGTACACAGAGCCCTCACAGCCAAAAAGAAAGATGGACCCCCACGTGATATAATCACAAAATTTCATTATTACAGAACGAAAGAACAAATACTAATTGCTGCAAGAGAAAAAAAGGAACTTAATTTTCAAGGACACAATTATCAAATTTTTGCTGACCTATCCCAACTTACTATTACTAAAAGACGATCCATGAAACCCCAACTAATGGAACTGCAACGCCACAACATTATGTATCAATGGGGCTTCCCCTTTTCAGTCAGATTTAACTACCAAGGTACAATTTACAGAAGCAGATCAGCAGATTAACTACAACAAACCCTTTTAAAATTAAATCTGACAGAACCCACAAGCAGCAACACTCCCACACGCAGAAGAATGGCATCATCTTCACCTTCAGGCAGCACCCAGAAAATTTCAGAACAAAATGGGAATCATCATTCTCACAAAAGAGGCCGTTATGCCACATCATCCATGGACCAAGAAGATTCAATGGACTGACATCCTAATTCCTGATATCTCTTCATTTATTATACTAAGAGATGGTTCTCTATAAAAAACCTATATTTATAACTGAATGTAACTGCATTCTGATAGTCACACACTGTGTGGGATCATGTTACATTCCAGTTATATTTCTTATTACTTCTGATTCATATAGCCTTAGAATATATAAGTGAAATAAGGAAATTCTTGTTCAGTTATATATTATCAGGTAATAATAATAGATTTATTACTTTTTAGGACAAATATGTTCAATAATCCAGAAGTAATGGAAGCTTTTTCTTTTCTTAAAACAAATATATTATTACCTAACTAGTTCCTAGAATTATGTTTTTGTTTATTCTAATCTGAAGCAATACAACCTCAATTTTATGAGTTAACATATCTAAACAGTTACATATGAATAAAATATGTAATTGTTTACTCTAAAAGTTTTAAAATCCCAAAATAATTCAAACTATCTTCATCAATACCAAAGTTATTAACAGTACCTTTCTAACTGAATTATTTAGCCTAGGGCAAGACTAACCATATACAACCACCCTGGAATAAATAATTTCAACAAAAACTATATTCTGCACTCCAATTAATGAATCATCATTTTGATGTCTTTTGACATAGCACTTCTCTCCTGTAAGCAGAAGATCCGTGTACCCCCATTAGCCCTCCTCATTCTCCCAACCATATTATGTGGGAGTGTGACGAAGGCACTTATTCCCCTGAGAGAGATATTTATTCTCTTTCACGGGTAAATTGTGATTACTTGCAAAAAATAATTTATACAATGTATCACCTAATCTCATATGTTTTTTGTTTACTCTTTACTCCAGAATTCACTGGTTTCTTTTCTATCTATTCATCTCTTCAGTCCACACAGGTTGATCTGCGCAGTCAGCTCTGCATAACAAAAAGTAAGTCAAAACTATTTGATCTATTGCCATGGCACCACTGAATATACTTTCCCTGAATGTTCAAGGAATAAATGTCCCTCAAAAAAGGACCAAAGCCTTCCGTACTTTCCATAACAAGAAGGCTCACATAGTATGCCTCCAAGAAACACACTTCACCAAAGATTCTACTCCAAAATATATTTCTCCTTTTTATCAACAAATTTACACGGCTTCTGCCTGTACCAAGCAAAGGGGAACTCTAATTGCATTTCACCGATCCACACCATTCACCTGATCATCAGAAATTAAAGACCCAGAAGGTAGATACCTGATACTCATGGGTTATATAATGGATACAGCAATCACGGTGATTTCCTACTACGCTCCTAACAAACAACCTACACCATTCCTCTCACATATATTACAAGTGATTAATACACACAAAATAGGAACAGTGATAATGTGTGGGGATTCGAACCAGGTCCTCCTCCCATTTCTAGATAAATCACCTTTTACACCATCCAAAATAACCTCTAGATTACCTTTTTCTCAACTTCTTTCCAAATACAATCTGGTAGATTCGTGGAGAGAAAGTAACCCAATGAAAAAGAAATTCACTTATTTCTCGCACCCTCATCAAACCTTCACCAGAATAGATCATATTTTTCTAACAATAGGAATGATACCAGAAATTATTGCATCAGATATAATTCCGATTCCGTGGTCTGACCATAATGCAGTATACACTACTATAGCCTCAGCCATACCAAAAGCGCATGACCCAACGTGGTACTTACCGGACATAATGCTCAAACACCCACTACATCAGATGGCCATTGAACAAGCTTTAAAGGAATACATATCAATTAATAATACAACAGACATCTCCCCAATAACACTGTGGGAAGCTCATAAGCCTGTCTTGCGTGGTACAATACAAAGACAAATGGCACTATTTAAAGGGGAACGCAAAAATCTAGCAAAAAAACTAGAACTCAATTTTAATGCAGCCTACATATCATTTCAAGATAATCCATCTCAGAGTACAAAATCTCATCTGGAAAAATCTAGATTGGAATACGATCTATTTCTCACTGAGTCAGTTGATAAATCCCTCAAATGCTCCAAACACAATTTCTACATGAATACAAACAAACCAGGTACATATTTGGCTCGGGCATTAAATTCAACTAACAAATCTTTCAAACCAATACGTTTGAAATTATCAAAAAATGTTTACACTTGTAATCCAGTTAAAATAGTCCATAAATTTCACTCACATCTCGCAACTTTATACAAGACAAACAATGAATTTAATCCTACAGAGGCTGAATCCTTCTTCTCAAAAATAACCTTACCTGAGTTATCTCAGAATCAAAAAAGCAGTTTGGATGAGCCTATAACTATAGATGAAGTTGCTAACGCCATAAAAGACCTAAAACTTAACAAAAGACCAGGCCCAGACGGCTACTCGGCTTTATACTATAAAACATTCTCAAATACTCTCTCCCATTCTCACTGAAACTTAACAAACTTCTAGATGGACATTCTTTTCGGCAAGAAACACTAATGGCAATTGTTTGTATGATCCCAAAACCCCTTTCTGATGATACTTCCTGTGTGAATTATCGGCCTATCTCTCTGTTAAACCTCGATATTAAATTATTAGCAAAAATAATAGCAAAACGCCTCAATAGCATTATAGGAAAATTAATACATAGAGATCAAGTAGGCTTCATGCCAAATAGACAGGCAGGCGATAATATACGCAGGGCAGTGTTATTGGCACATATTGCTAAAAAACGGAAAATCCCTTTATGTTTTCTATCTCTCGATATTAAGAGGGCATTTGACACAGTATCCTGGCAATATATGCAATATTCATTACAAAAATGGGGTTTTGGACCCCACTTTTTAACATGGATCAAAGCATTATATAATAAACCCAAAGCCTATATAAAATATGCTGGATACAAATCTGAAGCCTTTAATATCGAAAGAGGTACCCGACAGGGTTGCCCATTATCTCCCTTATTATTTGCCCTTATACTCGAACCCATGGCCCAATACATCAGAACAAACCAAACTGTAACTGGCATTGAAGTAGGAGGTATTACACACAAATTATGTATATTTGCAGACGATATATTACTTTTTCTATCATCACCACAGGTCTCTGGTCCTAACTTAATACCAGCTCTTGATGGATTTGCAGCCCTATCCGGCCTTATGATTAATCCTAAGAAATGCCTAGTGCTTAATATTTCACTCACAAACATGGAATTGATCCCGGCTAGGGCTGCACTCCCATTCACATGGGCAGAAAAATCAATCCCATATCTTGGAATTCATTTAACAGCATCTCATTCTGACTTATTCTCAACCAATTATCCTCCTGTATTAAGACAGATCACAAATCTAATAAAACAATGGTCGCAACTTCCTTTATCCTGGATAGGGAAGATTAATGCAATCAAAATGACTATTCTACCCAAATTGCTTTATCTATTCAGAGTCCTCCCTATTCCAATTCCTTCCTATTTTTTGAGAATAGTACAAAAAAGAGCAACTTCGTTTATATGGGGCTCTTCTAAACCACGTATACCTATACACACACTACATCTTCCCAAAAATAAAGGAGGCCTGGGATACCCTAATTTTACTAACTACTACAGAGCAGCACATTGGGCCAGTCTGTCCAAATACCATGCAAAACAGGAAATCCCATTATGGGTATTTATAGAGGCTTCAGAAAATGACCCTCTATTAATATCAAATTTATTATGGCTTGATCCTAAAGACCGCTTTAAAATTCATAATCCCATAACTAAACACTTCTTATCTCTCTGGGATAAACTAAAAACCAAATATCAGTTACAATCTCCACACAATCCTCTCCTTTCTTTTATCAGAAATCCGGCCTTTTATCCGGCATGGATCTACCCAAATTCTTTTAAAGCTTGGACAACATCAGGCATTCAGACACTAAATGACTTCATAGCATCTAAATCATTCCTTTCATTCCCATCGCTTAGAGAAAAATATGATCTACCAAACTCTGAGATATTTAGATATCTCCAAATCAAAAATTTCTATACACCATTCCTAAAGGGGGATACACCATTATCCCAATTATCCATTTTTGAATCAATCTGTATAAAAGATCCATTTGCTAAAGGTACAATTTCATCACTTTATAATCAATTATATGGAGTAGCAAATCTTAATAGACCCTCTTACGTTCAGAGGTGGGAGGAGGACCTGGGACGAACTTTAGAAGACACGGACTGGTCTAACATATGGCTCACATCTAAGTCATCTTCACCCAACATCTTAGCACTGGAGACAAATTATAAAGTCCTAACTCGCTGGTTCCTTGTACCCGCTAGAGTGGCCAAATATTCACCTAATACCTCAGCTCTTTGTTTTCGAGGATGCCCAGAAATAGGCACATATTTACACATATGGTGGACGTGCCCAGTAATCCAAACCTTCTGGAAGGAAGTCTTCGTGATTGCATCTAAAATATTTAAAAAAATAATACAACCAGATCCATATTTAACTTTACTTAATCTAAAACCGGAAAGGTTAACACTCTCTCAATTCAAACTTATGATCCAACTAATAACGGCTGCAAAACAAACAGTGGCCAAGGCATGGAAATCTCCTACATTGGTACTAGCAGAAACAATTCACAGAATGAATAATACAATGTCCCATGCTAAGATGGTAGCCATCGATCAAAATCAAATTCCAAAATTTGAAAAACTTTGGCATCCTTGGATAAAACAACAGTTCCTGTCAAACTTCAATGACTCTGTCCTGTTGCCATGGTAACAGATTAAATGACTTACAGAGACACCCATTCTAAGGCTTCAAAGAGAACTAAAAAGAATAATAAACTGACGAGCGGGACAACCTTGTGGACCATACCTCTACCTTTCAACCCTTTTTCTTCTTTCTCTTTCCTTTTCTCCACCTTACGATTAAAGCTCATTATCAGAATTTATTTGACCTATATACACTCTACTTGTAAACAATATGTATAGTAGGTATAAATCATTTAAATACCTACAAAAGTAACTAAGGAAATGATATATATCTTTAATTTAGGTTTACGTGAACCCAATGTTTAATATTTGAAATTTCATGATATTTACCTATATAAACCCTACTGTAAAACAATGAGCTTACTTTATAGATCCTTGTAAACTTACTTTATGTATCTTTATAACATTGTATACTCAAACTTCTTTTGACAAGGAAAAATGCCATAAATCTATCCCCTATTTTGTAGACGCTATAACTTTTGCGCAAACCAATCAATATACGCTTATTGTGATTTTTTTTTACCAAATTTTACTAAAATGAGGAAATTAGTTTTTCTACAATTTTTTGGGGATATTTATTATAGCAAAAAGTAAAAAAAATATTTAAGAATGGTCGGTCTTTTTTAGTTTATGGTGCAAAAAATAAAAACCACAGGTGTGATCAAATACCACCAAAAAAAGAAAAAAAAAAAAAAAAAAAGGAGTACATCAATTTTGTTTGGGTACATCGAACAACTGAGCAATTGTCAGTAAAAGCAACAGTGCTGTATCGCAAAAAATGGCCTGGTCATTAAGGGTGTCAATCCTTCCAGGGCTGAAGTGGTTAATATAACTTGGATAACAAAATCTTCAGTTTTACTCAAATTATTTGATACAAAAATGAATACACCCGACAACAAATACATCATCTAGTATTTTGTATGAGCTGCATGATTTGTAAGGACAGCACCAAGTCTTCTAGGCATGGAATGAACAAGTTGGAGACATATTGAAACATTGATCGATTTCCATTCTTCAAGAATGACCTCTTTTAGAGCCTAGATGCTGGATGGAGAGTGATGCTGAACTTGTCTCTTCAGAATTCCCCGAATTCCCCATAGGTGTTCGATTGGGTTCATATCAGGAGACATACTTGGCCACTTTATCACTTTCACCCTGTTCTTCAGAATTGCAACAGTGGCCTTAGATAATTGACAATGTGTTTTGGATCATTGTCATGTTGGAAAAGTGCACAACGACCAAGGGCACGGAGTGATGGTATCATCTTCCCTTTTAATATAGAGCAGTACATCTGAGAATTCATAATACCATCAATGAAATTCAGCTCCCCGACACCAGCAGCACTCATGCAGCCCCACAGGAGGACACTGCCACCGCCATGTTTTACTGTAGGCACCATGCATTGTCCTTTGTACTCCTCACCTTTGCGACCCCATACAGTTTTGAAGCCATCAGTTCCAAAAACTATTCATCTTGGTCTCATCACTCCAGAGTACAGAGTCCCATTAGTCTTCTTTTTTCAGCATGGGCCCTGGCAAATTCTAGGCGGGCTTTTTTGTGCATGGGCTTTAGGAGAGGCTTCGTGGATGACACCTATGCATGTCATTCCTCTGCAGTGTACGCCATATTGTGTCACAGAAAACAATCACCCAATTTGACTTTCTACTTCTTTAGCTAACTGCAGTGAACTTGCATGGCAATTTTCTTCAGCCCTTCTCATCAGACGCTCCTATTGAGGTGTTAACCTCCATGGACAGCCTGGACGTCTCTGTGAGATGGTTGCAGTTCCATCCTTGTTAAATTTTTGTATCACTTTTGCTACAGTATTCTGACTGATAAGTAAATCTTTGCTGATCTTGTAGCCTTCACCTTTCTTGTATAAAATGAATTATTTTCTTTCCCAGGCTTTCTGACATTTCTCTTTCATGTGGTGCCATTGCTGACAGAATGAAATGGGAAGGGGTTTTCTTTGTTAATTAGACTTATATGTAGTTGGATTCTTGGTAATTAGGATTTTGTTGTCTAAAATTTAGTGTAGCAAAAACCCCCGAAGGAGCTGCTGATTTAAATTGGTCTTGTTGCCGTCACCCCTTACCTGTAGTATCACCACATCAGGAACTTGGAGTTTATATTAGGCCTTGCATCCACCAATGTATGCACCAGTCACTTTATTCTGTTTCTAATGCTTTATTGCAAAACTTGAAAGGAAGTAGCAGTGAAGAGGTAGAAAGAGAGTTCCAGGAGAGTTCAAATACCTTTTGCAGATCACTGATGAATTTAAGATCTTAGAGACGAACACACCTTCAGTCCAAAGATCTTTGCCCACCCGGATAGGTCTCTCTCACTGACCTAGCAGCCGGAATGGCGCACAAACAAAAAGTCTCTGCCACAGACTTTAGAACAAAATGGCTGTACGATCCTCTGCCATAGGACGTAGAAATGGTTGTAAAATCCTCTGCCACAGAATTGTAGTTTTAGATGAACAGCAACAGTACCAGAACCTTTAAGCCGACCGGGCAGTACTGTGCGGTAGGTTAGGTTACATCCTCCAATTGAGTCACCAGGCCCTTCTTGAGATACCAGCATTCCGCTTGGTCCTCTCGGATCTTTCAATTGCTTAGCTTCTTCCCGCAGGACAGACAGCACAGTATTACCTCTGAACCAACAGGCCCCATATGACCTCTGGGCCTACTTGTAGTAACATAGCCTCGGGCCAGCATGGTCCCGAGACAGTAAAAAAACTGTCACATACCTTAAGGCCAGGAGGGCCAGGCGGTAAAAAAAAAAAAAAAAAAAAAAAAGTCAAAAAATGTCATCTTCCCCTTAAGTACCCTTTCCCAGAATAGACAGCGGTGGACCACCCCCACTGGGTTACTTCTGAGAAAGAAGAGCACTCAATACACTTCAGCCTGTTACTCTTCCAACACTGGCCTGTGGTGAAGACACCTACAGACAACAGTGTGGAACTACACGCAACACAGCCAATGCTGGAACAGAAGCTAATTTAGCCATAGATTAAATCTGAACTATGTACAGAACAGATAACCGCCTAAATTTACATAAACACCTAAACACCTGATCAACAGGAGCAGGGCGCTACATTAGCTTTGGTTATTTTTTCCTTTATAAAAAAGGTAGTGAGTGAGGTATAATAAATATATAATATACCTCACGTGAAAAAAAAAAAAAAAAAAAGTTATTGCAGAGTGGTCCCTTACTTCTTTTTGGGAGTCCTTTGCTCGCATTGTCCACTCCTACTTCCTCTGGGTGCCTCCTCAGCAAGTCGGCTGCTGAGGGGGCTCTAATGCTACCATATTCCTGAGCCAGATTTTGTGCATCCATAGACACAGCACGCCGGTAAGCCATACCCCTGCTCCCTCCTAACAGGAATTTGACTGACTGCAGCAGGAGCCTGTGGCTCCCACTGCTCTGTCTCCGGTAAGACCAGAAAGTGAAAGGAACGGTGCTGCAGCCAGGACAGTGCTGAAAAAGTGAGAGGAGCCAGGTAAGGTGTATGGGGCAGGGGCGGAGTACAGTGCAAAACAAATAGTGGGGTATATTTTACCTTAATGCAGGTAATGCATTATGGTAAAAAGTGTTTTGACGTTCCAACCACTTTAATTGAAATGAGTGATATGAATGGTAAAAGTTTTCTGTAAGGCTCTTCATATATGTTACAATCTGACTGCACAAGCTATGTAGAGTTTGCTTTTGACTTCCCAAAACTACGTAATATATGAGGATCAACGTAAACTACTGATTTAGCTTGTATCCAGTTAAGCAAGGGGTTGCACTACACAGTTGCTGGTAAATCTAAAGGAGAATGTAAGTTAGATTTTAAGGCCCCTTTCACACGGACGGATAGAATTGTGCTTTTAGCTGCGGATTTTCTAGTTTTCTACCGCAGCTAAAAGCACACAATGCTTTCCTATGGCCCCATTCACACACTGCGTTTAGCTACGATTTAGTTACATGCGGTTTGGTGCAGATAGAAAAAATAGAATTGACTGCGTCCAGGAGCGATTTAGCGCAGCTATCTGCACATAACTGCAGGTAATCTCAGTGCACTATTTCTCCTGCGGTAGCAGCGGCAACAAGGAAAAAAGCAACAGGAAGCACATCAGAAATGGCAAGAATGTTCCAAACGCAGCTAAACGCAGCTGCATGTAAACACAGGTAATCTCACTGTACAAATGCAGCTGATCGCAGTGCCTGGAGTCTTGAATTTCACAGAACATATTATATGCTTTTAACTGAGGCAGAACAGCCGTCCGTGTGAAAGGCGCCTAAGGGGTGTGTTAAGCTTGTGACTGAAGGTGTGTAAGTATGTACAGTTAAAAAAAAAAAAAAAAAAAAAAAAAAACACAACATCAAGATGTCAACTCATTGACTGCCTTCTTTGATAGTAAGTCCTCATGCACACGGACGTTTTTACAGCTGCTTTTTTGAGCTTTTTTTGCAGCTTAAAAAGGCCTGTCTATGTTAGTCTATGGCTTCATGCCCACCTAGGCGTTTTTGAGCTGCAAGTGGCATAGGCGTTTTTAAGCTGTAAAAAAAACCCAGGACCAGTGGGTTCTGAAAGACGTTTTTCAGCTGTAAAAACGCTCTAACGCTGAAAAACGCTGAAAAACGCTCAAAAAAGTAATTCAACGTTTTTTAGCGTTTTTGATCCATTGAAAAAAAAAATAAATAATTTGAAAAAAAAAAGAAACGCTCAAAAACGCTAACGCGGAAAAACGCTCAAAAACGCCAAAAACCGCTAAAAACCGCTATTGCAAAAACGCTGAAAAAAGTTTAAAAAAATCACTGCAAAGATACTGGCGTTTTCATAACGTTTTTTTAACAGCCTGTGTGCATGAGGGCTAAAAATCAAAAAACATATAAAATGTGACATCCAAAACTATAATTATAAGAGACATAAGCACAACGAAGTGAAGTCTGGGTTTTAGCCCCAGACAGATGCACATTAGAAATATATCCTGCTCCATTACCAGCTCTCTATTATTCTGATGGCAGTTTTTATGGCAAGACAGCCTTGCTCAATGTCTTTTAAATCTTGACATAAAAACATTAAGTGCTCATGCACCTAGGCTTTTGAAAATAAGCAGCATTTTTTGCTGACAAAATAAAAACCCCTAATGTTACACTATATATGCACATTGATGCACATATTTACACATGTATGGCATTTGAGTGTAGATGCATTCTACTGGCCAGAATATTAATTTATTCTGCCCAGGGAAATGCATTAGCACATTTACACTAAGAACATGCCTTTGGTGCTTTTTTTTTTAGCCTGTAAACACTCCTCTTCAAATACATTTGTAAATGCCTATGTGTGCGGTCCCAAAAAAAGTGTCAAAAGTGTCCAATCTGTCCGCCGCAATGTCGCAATCACGATAAAAATCGCTGATCACCACCATTACTAGTAAAAAAAAAAATAATAATAAAAATGCCATAAATCTATCCCCTATTTTGTAGATGTTATAACTTTTGCGCAAACCAATCAATATACGCTTATTGTGATTTTTTTTTACCAAAAATATGTGGAAGAATAGATATCGACCTAAACTGAGGAAGAAATGTGTTTTTTTTAAATTGTGGGGATATTAATTATAGCATCAGTACAAAATACTGTTTTTTTCAAAACTGTCTTTTTGGCGCAAAAAAAAAAAAAACGCAGAGGTGATCAAATACCACCAAAAGAAAGCTCAATTTGAGGGGGGGGAAAAAAAAAAGGTACATCAATTTTGTTTGGGTACAGCGCACAACTGAGCAATTGTCAGTAAAAGCAACAGTGCCGTATTGCAAAAAATGGCCTGGTCATTAAGGGGGTAAATCCTTCAGGTTAATATAACTTAGATAACAAAATATTCAATTTTACTCAAATTAAATGATACAAAAATGAACACACCCCCCAACAAAAACAACACACAACACATCTAGTATTTTGTATGAGCTCCATGATTTGTAAGGACAGCACAAAGTCTTTTAGGCATGGAATGAACAAGTTCAAGTTGGTGACATATTGCAACATCTATCGGTTTCCATTCTTCAAGAATGACCTCTTTTAGAGCCTAGATGCTGGATGGAGAGTGATGCTCAACTTGTCCCTTCAGAATTCCCCATAGGTGTTCAATTGGGTTCAGCTCAGGAGACATACTTGGGCACTGAATCACTTTCACCCGGTTCTTCCTCTATTTGTGTGGAAAAAAAGGACATCAATTTTGTTTGGGTACAATGTCTCACGACTGCGCAATTGTCAGTTAAAGCGACGCAGTGCCGTATCGCAAAAAATTACCTGGTCAGGAAGGGGGTAAATTCTTCACGGGCTGAAGTAGTTAAAGCAGAGTTTCAACCATAATTTAACCACTTCCATACCGGGCCTATTCTGGCACTTCTCTCCTATATGTAAAAATCATTTTTTTTTGTTAGAAAATTACTCAGAAACCCCAAACATTATATATGTTTTTTTAGCAGATACCCTAGGGAATAAAATGGCGGTCATTGCAACTTTTTGTCTCGCACGGTATTTGCGCAATAATTTTTCAAAAGCATTGTTTTTGGAAATTAAAAAACGGTTTCATGAATTAAAAAATAACAAAACAGTAAAGTTAGCCCAATTTTTTTGTATAATGTGAAAGATGATGTTACGCAGAGTAAATAGGTACCTAACATGTCACGCTTTAAAATTGCGCACACTCATGGAATGGCGCCAAACTTTGGTACTTAAAAATCTCAGAAAATTTTACAGGTTACCAGTTTAGAGTTACAGAGGAGGTCTAGTGCTAGAATTGTTGCACACGCCCTAACGCACGCGGCGATACCTCACATGTGTGGTTTAAATGGCGTTTACATATGTGGGTGGGACTTGCGTGTGCGTTCGCTTCTGAGCACAAGCTACCTGGGACAGGGGTGTTTTAATTTTTATGTTACTTAATTTTTTATACTTTTACACTTTTTTTTTTATCACTTTTATTCCTATTACAAGGAATGTAAACATCCCTTGTAAAAGGAATCTATTATGACAGGTCCTCTTTATGGAGAGATGCGGGGTCAATAATACCCCACATCTCTCCTCCAGGCTGGAAAGCATGAGATTGAGAAAAAAAAAAAAAAAAAAATCACGATCTCATGCTGACAGCCGCGATCGTGGCTTTGTTGACATCCGGGAACCCCGGCGTGATGTCATAACATCGCTTCCAGGCCTCTGACGGTCATAGAGATGACTGGTGACCATCTGGTCACTGGAAATCTCTATCGTCGTCATCCGGAGCCGGCCGATTCTTTCTCCGGGCCCCCAATGGCATGGCAGAGCCGGGAGGAGCTGCGGATGGCGGCGTCCCCTCCCGTCACCTATAAAAATGATCAAGCGGTGGAACTGCCGCTATGATCATTCTTATCATGCAGAGAATCGCCGGCTGGAAAGAAAGATATCTGAATGATGCCTGTAGCTGCAGGCATCATTCAGATATCCCCTCACAAAGTCAAGGACGTCATTTGGCTATGTGCAGTAGGGAAGTGGTTAATTTTTGTCTCAATGGGTACAGTCCTGCAAGTTGAACAACATTTGGATATAGGGTTTTTTTTTTCCTTGCTCTGTGTAGCTTTTTGCTAGGGTGTCTTGTGTATTCTTCCTCCTTCGGAGCCACGGTGATGTACGTCATTTCCTGCAGTGCCTCTGCTCCTGGGAGATTCGTGTAATCGTTCCCAGGAGTCTGTGGGCCGCCGATTATGATGGCAACCGGAGACAAACCCCATGCTGTGCCCTGTGTATAATGCAGATGCGCAACATTGAGAGGTTGATGCTGGGTAAGCCAGCAGCACCATAATCTGGAAAAGAGCACTAGTGGGCTTCACATGCCCACAATCAAGATGGAACCGTGCAGCACGGAGAAGACAAAGGTTAGACAAAATAAAACATGTAATACAATGGCGGATTTAGTAAGAACATCTAGCAGAGAATTTGATTAATACCAGTAGGACGGGAGCCTTTAAAAAAAAAAATTAATATATATATATATATATATATATATATATATATATATATATATATATATATATATATATATATATATATATAGCTTTAGGGTGAATTACACTGCAATATACATGACACTCCAGCACAGTCGTTTGCTTCTGTTTACTTCCTGCATAGGTCCTTCTTCCCGCATCCACAGAATTGCCTGCACAGGCAATTACCATTGGCTGCCCACTGGGGAGGTTCTCTCAGGATCCACAGGATCCAGAAGAAGACTAAAGGGCAGTGAAGAGAACCCAGCAGTTTCAGGCGCATCTGTGGCCCTGAATTTGCAGCCCCCACAGCCAGAAACAGCATCAGTGAGGGACCTGGATGGAAGGGACTTGCTTCACTAGGTAAGAAGAATAAAACACACTATGATTTAGAGAGGGTGGGAGGGGGATCATATTTTGCACCGAGTTGGCCTTTAATATGAAATAAAAGAAGCAGCAAATTACATTGGAATGAGACATCCCAACTCTGATAGATGCGGACTAGGAGGAGGGAATCCAGAAGTAAAATTCCCCTGGTACTTTCGGCTAAGGACAGATATTTTCACCTCAAATTCCTACACAGGGTGCATTATACTCCACGGCACCTCTGTGGCTTATCCAACAAAGGATGCACATTGCCCCAAGTGTACACAGAAGAGGGGTAAGTTTCTGTATGTTGTCTGGTCCTGCCCCTACATTCAGAGATTCAGAAGGGAGGTCATGGTGGATATCAACGCAGTGGGAGGTCTGACAGTAGACCTATTGGTGCTCCTACTAGGGATCTGTGGCATGGTGGCCACCACTACCCATAAAAAAATATTTTTGTATTCTATGCTGCTTTTTATGCCAGAAAGACGATTGTCTCTAAATGGAAACTACCCGAACCCCCTAGTGTTTCTCAGTGGAAATCTACTATAAATCCGGACCTACACCTGTATAAGCTCATGTATATGGGCAGGAAATTCCCCCAAGAAATTTATAAAGTCTCAGCTGCTTGAGGTGGAGGCTAGAGATCTAACATTCTGATGCTTTTAAACAGAGTTATTAGTTTATTCTATTGGTGGAGTAATGTTTACCCATTTATGTTGGAGTGGCGGGCAAGAGTCTGGGTTCTTATCTGTGCCCCGATCTATTGTCCCACTTGTGATGATCCTGAGATTCCTAATTTTGGTCTTACATAATTACCCCCCCCCCCCTTTGCCTCACCCCCTACTGCAATGACAACTCTGTTGTGCACATGGTGTTTCTACTGTGTAAGCCTTATTGACATGTACTGTGGAATGCTCTCTGCTATCTATGTACAAATGTATGCATATCCTGTTATGTACCAGCAAACTATGTGCCACAAATGTTAATGACCTCTGTTTTTTGCTTATATATATATATATATATATATTTATATTATATATATATAAATAAATAAATGGAAAATTGTTAACCATACTTACCGTAATTTTTCTTTCCTGGCTCTGCCTCAGGACAGCACAACCTCGGGTCAACCCTGTCCCTTGACCCCTGTATAGGACATCCCTGCATAGATAGGTAAAAGACAGGCAGTACCTGGTGCAGATGTTCTTGTAAATAGCTTGCAGCGGTTCCAGGGAGGGGGTGTACTGTCCTGAGACAGAGCCAGAAAAGGAAAATTTGGGTGAATATCAATAGTCCATTTTCCTGGCTCAGTCTCATGCCAGCACAACCTCGGGACCTAACTAGCACACACAAAGGGAGGGAAAATGAAAACCCAGACACCAGGTGCTGCTAAAAGGTAGGTTTATTAACATCTAGACAGAGCAGAGGACAATACAGAAGTTCCCATGAGACCTAATTGGGAAGATGCCACGTCTAGCTTGTAATGCTTGATGAAAGTTTTAGGAGAACTCAAGCTTGGCGCCTTACAGACCACTTCCGCTGATACCTTGCACCAGGACGACGAGACTGCTCTGGTCGAATGTGCACAATCCTCCTGGGGAGTGGAGAGGCCTTCTAGTCAATATGCTGTCTGAATTGTTTTCACCACCCATGACGAAATGACCCTTGGGGAGGCAGGCATTCCCCACCTGGGGTCATTTGAATGTATAAAGAGAGCCTCAGTTTTTCGGAACAGCTCTGTTCTCTCCAAATAAGTCTGCAACAAGGTCTTCAGGTCCAACTTGTGCAATTCTGACCCCTTCGGGTCCATAGGTGAAAAGGCTGGAAGTACTGACTGCCAATTAAAGTTTTGGCAGGAAATTTGGAGGAGGACGTAGCACAACTCTCTCTGGGAAAAACTTGCAATACGGCTCCTTACAGGAAAATGCTGCAATATCTGAAAATCGCCTAGCCAAAACCACTGCTGTCAGAAATGCCATATTCAAAGTTAGAAAATATATTGAGCTGGTCAAATCCGTTGGAACAAAGAAACTTCTTGGAGAACTCTGGAACTGAAGCCGAAGGTCATTCCGAACTACTTCAAAGACCCAGGAATCTATTATCCCCTCTGCCCAGGCACCACTGTAGCTGGTCAGTCTTGCCCCTACTGGCGGTCCTTGGGCGGGCTGCCATTCCAAAGGACTTATCTGTGGATTTTGGAGCTTGAGGGGCTTTAGACTTGGAGTTATCTGCAAAAGGTTCTGCGAGATCGCCATGAAAAGCGTGAAAACTCTACCTGGTAGATAGGACCTGGCCTCCTTGAACTGATTGGGGCCTTTTATTCGTCCAAAACTACTGCGGACGACGCTACTGGGGGAGAAGACCAAACTTCCCTCCAGTCACCCGGCAAATTGCCTCTTCTAGCTTTTTACCAAAAAGTGCTCCCTGAGAAGGAAACGGAACATAAAGCCTGTTTTGAGGCAGAATCTGCGGACCACTGTTTGAGCCAAAGAGCCCCCCTGGCCGTGACTGAGTGGGCCATGATGCGGGAGGTGAACCTGACCAAGTCCACCGCTGCCTCTGCCATGAACTCAGCCGACAATTTCAATCCTTGATTTGATGAGAACAGTTCTTCCTGCGCCTGGGAACCTAACGCCGACTCCACATTTGCAGCCCAGACCATAACGGCCTTGGCAATTGAGGTCAGAGCCACCGCCGGCCTACAGCCAGCACCCAGTTGTGAAGATCTTCTTCAGTTCTGAGTCAGCCTTCCGCTCCAACAAACCTTTAAAGGACACTGTTTCTTCCAGCGGTAGGGTGCTATGCCCTGCAAGGCGCTGTAAAGACACATCCACTTTAGGAGGGATATCCCATGGCTCGACATCCGAAGTACAACAGGAATGTCCAGAGCAAGGACAGCATAAGAACATCTGCACAGTGGGGACGGAAAGTATTAAGACCCCCTTAAATTTTTCACTCTGTTATATTGCAGCCATTTGCTAAAATCATTTAAGTTCATTTTTTTCCCTCATTAACGTACACACAGCACCCCATATTGACAGAAAAACACAGAATTGTTGACATTTTTGCAGATTTATTAAAAAAGAAAAACTGAAATATCACATGGTCCTAAGTATTCAGACCCTTTGCAGTGACACTCATATATTTAACTCAGGTGCTGTCTAAGGATGAGCTCTGGCGTGTTCGCAAGCTGCACGTGCCGAGCCCGCCGGGTCCAATCAGTATAATCAAACACAGCTGGACTCAAATGAAGGTGTAGAACCATCTCAAGGATGATCAGAAGAAATGGACAACACTAAGGATTAGCTCTGGCGTGTTCGCAAGCTGCACGTGCCGAGCCCGCCAGGAAGACGGCACTGCGCTGTGCTAATCACAGGCAGTGAGACATTTCCCGATCTCTGCAGCCGCACATCGGGAAATGTCTCACTGCTTGTGATTAGCGCTGTGCAGTGCAGACTTCCTGGCGGGCTCGGCACGTGCAGTTTGCAAACACGCCAGAGCTCATCCTTAGTGCTGTCCATTTCTTCTGATCATCCTTGAGATGGTTCTACACCTTCATTTGAGTCCAGCTGTGTTTCATTATACTGATTGGACTTGATCAGAAAAGCCACACACCTGTCTATATAAGACCTTACAGCTCACAGCGCATGTCAGAGCAAATGAGAATCATGAGGTCAAAAAGGAACTGCCTGAAGAGTTCAGAGACAGAAGAGGCAGAGACAGAGGCATGGCACAGATCTGGCCAAGGTTACAAAAACATTTCTTCTGCACTTAAGGTTCTCAAGAGCACAGTGGCCTCCATAATCCTTAAATGAAGACGTTTGGGACGACCAGAACCCTTCCTAGAGCTGGCTGTCCGGCCAAACTGAGCTATCGGGGGAGAAGAGCCTTGGTGAGAGAGGTAAAGAAGAACCCAAAATTCACTGTAGCCGAGCTCCAGAGATGCAGTCAGGAGATGGGAGAAAGTTGTAGAAAGTCAACCATCACTGCAGCCCTCCACCAGTCGGGGCTTTATGGCAGAGTGGCCAGACGGAAGCCTCTCCTCAGTGCAAGACACATGAAAGCCCGCATGGAGTTTGCTAAAAAAAAAAAAAAAACACCTGAAGGACTCCAAGATGGTGAGAAATAAGATTCTCTGGTCTGATGAGACCAAGATAGGCCTTAATTCTAAGCGGTATGTGTGGAGAAAACCAGGCACTGCTCATCACCTGTCCAATACAGTCCCAACAGTGAAGCATGGTGGTGGCAGCATCATGCTGTGGGGGTGTTTTTCAGCTGCAGGGACAGGACGACTGGTTGCAATCGAGGGAAAGATGAATGTGGCCAAGTACAGGGATATCCTGGACGAAAACCTGCTCCAGAGTGCTCAGGACCTCAGACTGGGCCGAAGGTTTACCTTCCAACAAGACAATGACCCTAAGCACACAGCTAAAATAACGAAGGAGTGGCTTCACAACAACTCCATGACTGTTCTTGAATGGCCCAGCCAGAGCCCTGACTTAAACCTAATTGAGCAACTCTGGAGAGACCTAAAAATGGCTGTCCACCGTTTACCATCCAACCTGACAGAACTGGAGAGGATCTGCAAGGAGGAATGGCAGAGGATCCCCAAATCCAGGTGTGAAAAACGTGTTGCATCTTTCCCAAAAAGACTCATGGCTGTATTAGATCAAAAGGGTTCTTCTACTAAATAATGAGCAAAGGGTCTGAATACTTAGGACCACGTGATATTTCAGTTTTTCTTTTTTAACCACTTGCCGACCGCCGCCACGCCGATGTAGGTCCCATTTTTGAGGACGGATATCGTTGTTATGGCAACAGCTAGCTGCCATAACCCTGGTATCCCCGTTTTCGGTCAGCGGTCGGCTACAAGATAAAAGTGGTCTCTGCGGCGGATTCACCGCAAGATCACTTTTATCAGTGGCGGGAGAGGGCCCCCCTCCTCCCGCCGCAATCCGGTGCCCTCCGCCGCTTACCAGAGCCGTCGGCAGCGGCGGAGGCGATCGTGTCCATTCCCCAGCTGTGCATGGAGACGAGTGAGGGGAAGATGGCACCCATCCGTCTCCATGACACTGCAGGGCAGAAGCGACGTTAAAACGTCACTACCGCCCATACGTCTTAAAGCCACATTTTTTCAATGTAATTTTTTCAAATTACATTTTTTTTTTTTTTAATTGCATTTAAGTCCAAATATGAGATCTGAGGACTTTTTGACCCCAGATCTCATATTTAGGAGGACCTGTCATGCTTTTTTCTATGTTTACATTCCTTGTAATAGGAATAAATGTGACTCAATCATTTTTTTTTAAAAAAAGTGTAAAAATAATAAAATCAAATAAAATAAATAAGAAAAAAAAAAAATTTAAAACGCCCCGTCCCAACGAGCTCACGCGCAGAAGCGAACGCATACGTGAGTAGCGCCCGCATATGAAAATGGTGATCAAACCACACATGTAAGGTATCGCCGCGATTGTTAGAACAAGAGCAATAATTCTAGCCCTAGACCTCCTCTGTAACGTAAAACATGCAACCTGTAGAATTTTTTAAAACGTCGCCAATGGAGATTTTGGAGGGTAAAAGTTTGACACCATTCCACGAGCGGGCGCAATTTTGAAGCGTGACATGTTTGGTATCAATTTACTTGGCGTAACATTATCTTTCACAATATAAAAAAAGAATTGGGCTAACATTACTGTTCTCTTATTTTTTTATTCAAAAAAGTGATTTTTTTCCAAAAAAAGTGCGCTTGCAAGACCGCTGCGCAAATACGGTGTGAAAAAAAGTATTGCAATGACCGCCATTTTATTTTCTAGGGTGTTAGAAAAAAAAATATATAATGTTTGGGGGTTCCAAGTAATTTTCTAGCAAAAAAACTGTTTTAAACATGTAAACACCTAAATTCCAAAACGAGGCTGGTCTTTAAGTGGTTAATAAATCTGCAAAAATGTCAGATTCCAAATGCAAATAGAGCACTTGAAATGAACTCTGGACCTTTTATCTGCTCCTTGTAAATGGGATAATGAGGGACTAACACACCTGGCCATGGAACAGCTGAGCAGTCAATTGTCCCATTACTTTTGGTCCCTTAAAAAGTGGGAGGCACGTATACAAACTGCTGTAATTCCTACACCGTTCACCTGATTTGGATGTAAATACCCTCATATTAAAGCTGAAAGTCTGCAGTTAAAGCACATCTTGTTTTTTTCATTTCAAATCCATTGTGGTGGTGTATAGAGCCAAAAAGATTAGAATTGTGTCGATGTCCCAATATTTATGGACCTTACTATAATATATACATACACATACATATACACACACACTTTGATTTTTGATTTTTTTTTGCCTATTTGTCACACTTAAATGACTCAGATCAAACAGTTTTATTATTACACAAAGATAACCCGAGTAAATACAAAATGCAGTTTTTAAATGATGGTTTCATTTATTAAGGCAAAAAAACTGTCCAAACCTGCCTGGCTTTATGTGAAAAAGTAATTGCCCCCTAAACCAAATAACTGGTTGTGCCACCCTTGCAATCAAGCATTTGCGATAACTGGCAATGAGTCTTTCACATTGTTGTGGAGCAATTTTGGCCCACTCTTTGCAGAATTGTTTTAATTCAGCCACATTGGAGAGTTTTCCAGCATGAATAGCCTGTGTAAGCTCATGATACAGCATCTCAATTGAATTTAAGTCTGGGCTTTGACTAGGCCACTCCAAAACCTACATTTTGCTTTGTTTGAACCATTTGGAGGTGGACTTGCTGTTGTGTTTCGGATCATTGTCCTGCTGCATAACCCAAGTACACTTGAGCTTGAGGTCACGAACTGATGGCCTGACATTCTCCTTTAGGATTTTCTAGTAGAGCTCCGCCGGAGGCTCTTTACCAAGATCGGTGTAGCGGTGTGTCAGGCTGACAGGGGGCGCGCAAGGCGGCATGTTATCCTGCTGGATGTCATATGACGCCCAGTCAGGATAACGGAACCACTTCCCGGGCGTCAATCCGCTATAGGGCAGGGGGGAAGTGGTTAAAAAAGAAAAACTGAACTATCACATGGTCCTAAGTATTCAGACCCTTTGCTCAGTATTTAGTAGAAGCACCCATTTGATCTAATACAGCCATGAGTCTTTTTGGGAAAGAGCCAACAAGTTTTTCACACCTGGATTTGGGGATCCTCTGCCATTCCTCCTTGCAGATCCTCTCCAGTTCTGTCAGGTTGGATGGTAAACGTTGGTGGACAACCATTTTTAGGTCTCTCCAGAGATGGTCAATTGGGTTTAAGTCAGGGCTCTGACTGGGCTATTCAAGAATAGTCACGCAGTTGTTGTGAAGCCACTCCTTCGTTATTTTAGCTGTGTGCTTAGGGTCATTGTCTTGTTGGAAGATAAACCTTCGGCCCAGTCTGAGGTCCTGAGCACTCTGGAGAAGGTTTTCGTCCAGGATACCCCTGTACTTGGCCACATTTATCTTTCCCTCGATTGAAACCAGTCGTCCTGTCCCTGCAGCTGAAAAACACCCCCACAGCATGATGCTGCCACCACCATGCTTCACTGTTGGGGCTGTATTGGACAGGTGATGAGCAGTGCCTGGTTTTCTCCACACATACCGTTTAGAATTAAGGCCAAAAATTTCTATCTTGGCATCAGACCAAAGAATCTTATTTCTCACCATCTTGGAGTCCTTTCAGGTGTTTTTTTAGCAAACTCCACCTGGGCTTTCACATGTCTTGCACTGAGGAAAGGCTTCCGTGGGGCCACTCTGCCATGAAGCCCCGACTGGTGGAGGGCTGCAGTGATGGTTGACTTTCTACAACTGTCTCCCATCTCCCGACTGCATCTTTGTGTCCTTTACCTCTCTCACCAAGGCTCTTCTCCCCCAATAGCTCAGTTTGGCCAGACGGCCAGCTCTAGAAAGGGTTCTGGTCGTCCCAAACGTCTTCCATTTATTGGTTATAGAGACCACTGTGCTCTTAGGAGCCTTAAATGCAGCAGAAATTTTTTTGTAACCTTGGCCAGATCTGTGCCTTGCCACAATTCTGTCTCTGAACTCTTCAGGCACTTCCTTTGACCTCATTATTCTCATTTGCTCTGACATGCACTGTGAGTTGTAAGGTCTTATATAGACAGGTGTGTGGCTTTCCTAAAAAATTCCAATCAGTATAATAAAACACAGCTGGACTCAAATGAAGGTGTAGAACCATCTCAACAAATCAGAAGAAATGGACAGCACCTGAGTTAAATATACGAGTGTCACAGCAAAGGGTCTGAATACTTAGAACCATGTGATATTTCCATTTTTCTTTTTAAATAAATCTGCAAAAATGTCAACAATTCTGTGTTTTTCTGTCAATATGGGGTGCTGTGTGTACATTAATGAGGAAAAAAATGAACTTAAATGATTTTAGCAAATGGCTGCAATATAACAGAGTGAAAAATTTAAGGGGGGTCTGAATACTTTCCATACACACATTTTATTATATAATATCATATACATACGCTATAAGCATATATTATGCTATGGCACAAGCATGCGAGTATACCTCTAGGTTTGTTTTAAAAACCCTTGCCAGTGGCACAGTTTTGTTGTTACAAAAGTGAATACAAACTGATTAAATGGCTTTGGGATAAAATCTGTTATAACAAAATTAGGTATTCAATAATGCTTTAAAGGGCATAGCTGCTAAATTATTCTCCTCACCCGAGAAAGGTGGAATCTGTACTGTATTCGTTTATGACTAAGGCCTTATAGGCTGAAACAAATCAACTGACTTATTCTGCATTTGTTCACTGTGGCTATTCAATAAAATGAACAAATTTTAAGAACTGGAGTGCGGATCATTTTTTTCTACATTACTCAGACAGCGACTGTGGATCGAGCACCTGGGAGCTCTGCTATGTGTTGTATGGGTAGTAGCACTGACTTTTCTGTTTATACTTTGGAATCTGTACTGTGCCAATCTGATAGGAAAGTGCTAAAACCCAATTCAGACTAGGATTAAAACTTTTCTGGCTATATTAGATGATGGTCACCAGATACCTGTGAGAGTCAAAACTCAAATTACTCATTCCGCCAATTAAATTTGACTTCCTTGCTTGTTCCCTGAAGAAAAGAAAAAATAAGAGACCTTTCACACTGCTCCATTGAAAAAATGCATTAAAAACGCACATGCGGTTTTAACACATTTTCTGGACTCCCGATTCCAATCATGCAACTGTGAAACCTGGGCAGGTAACTTAAAAAATGCATCAAAAACACACCCCGGTTAGGTTTGGGATGCATTTTCTATGGAAATCAATGGGAAATGCGTTTTTTGTGCGCTTTTGAAAATCACACAAAAGATGCAGCATGCAGGACTTTTAAAAGCACCACACCCACAGCGCACTGGTATAAAGAGTTCTATTGGAATTAAAGGGATATATTTTTCATGCATTTTTTCTTCTGCTTTTTTACCCCAAAAACACATCAACGGATCGGTGTGAAAAGGCTCTTAATCAGGGGTCTCAAACTGGCAGCCCTCCAGCATTGCAAGGCTAACAGTTACAAGCATGACTCCCACAGGCAGAGGCATGATGGGATTTGTAGTTTTGCAACAGCTGGAGGGCCGTCAATTTGAGACCTGCGCTTAATCATGGATACATGCATTTCAGTATTAGATTAATTTATTTTTAATGGGAATTGAATATTAGCTTTTGTGCTATGGTACATAAACTATACAGCCACCTTGCAAACGAATCGTATGGCTGCCACTGCCTTAATATAATAATTTTCAGTCAAATGCAGCCATCAAATAACCAATATTGATAGGTCTATCTTTAGAACACATGCACTGCATACACAACAAATTGGTTTGTAAAAGTACTCTATAATGCTGCATTAAAAAAGTAAAATAGAAAAGCAACCAAAATATACAGTATTAGATTTAGAAAAAAATAATTGGTTTAGAAGTTAAATCAAATACATTTTTGGCAATGCAAACCTTAAAATTCTTTTTAACATTAAAACTGTTCTACATGATGTGTCTATATATATATATATATATATATATATATATATATATATATATATATATATATATATATATATATATATATACACACACACACAGCAGTTCTGTAGATCTGAACTGACTAGATAGCTCAGAACAAGGACAGCTTACACCAATCAGCAAGCTAAATTGCAAATACAGGTTCAAATTTTTCTTTCTTCATCAGTGACCATGTGCGACCCAGAGACCATTCACTTTACCCCCCAATGTCTCCGTTTATACAACTGTAATAGCCTGTTAACCCTACAAGGCAGACATTATTTTGGGTAATTTCCTATTCGTAGTTTTCAGATCAAGAACCACTTAAGAAATCTTGTCAAAATCCATTAGGACTCTGAACTACCTCTTGAAATAAATATGTAATTTTGGTTGCGGCATCTCAGATTAATGCAGTTCTGCTTTCTGAAAAGCCACTAGCTAGTCACAGAAAATGGGAGAGCCCCGTGGGAACATTAAAAAAATAAAATTATTATCACACATGCAATAAATCATAAGAAAAATGCCAAAGTATTTATTTGTTTTAAAAAATTGTTACTTTTAAACGGCTATATGCATTTGTGTAAAGTTAACTACAGGCAATTAAAAAAAATATTTGTAATCTGTCAATCTTCAATAGTGATACTACTTATTATATTCATTAAATAAAAATCTTACATTTTACCATTCAGTTTTACAAGGCCTGTGCATGTGGCCAAGACATTAAAAATATTAACACATAAAATGACCATATGCAGTACAATTTAAAAAAACCTTTTCAAAAAACAAATGCGCTATGGTAATGACCTCATGCCAATTTGGATGTTCATTAATAGACAATATACAGTAATGAGTCCAGGTTAAGGTACAAATGGGCCTTAAAAACAGTGCTCTTAGCCACAGACATAATCAGACACCTTTCTCTGCTGAATAAAGTCACTACAGCTTCCCATTCTGCCGCTTATTTTAAAGATTCATTAGCCACCACAAAGCCAGTAGTAGACTTACCAGACGACGGGCAAATTCTTTGTTTTCAGAAAGAAACCCATATCCTGGGTGGACCTTGAAAATAAACAGAGGGTGTAATCATAATAAGCATTCGGTCAATGGTGTGATTAGATATTTAACACTACCATTGCTGGTGAGACACAAATAAACATATAGAATGGAAATTATGAATCATTACTAAAACCTAGTCACTTTACAGAATTAAAATTGTAAAGGAAGAACTATATATAATCAAAGAGAAAAAATATTTAATTCATTTTTGTAGTAAGAAATATCTAAAATGCTCATCTTGATTCCTGTCAGCACACCCGTATAATTTTATGTGAAATTAAGAAAGCATGACAGTGCAAAAATAGTTTTAGTGCATTTTTTTCCTTTTATTTTCCCACAAAAGAAAAAGGAATTAGTGCAGCTGAAAGGGTTAAAACTAATTGGGATTTTTTTCCTCCCCCAGCATATTTGGGAATGAACTGAAGCTGCTCCCTGGTGTGATTTCTGAATCCAGCAGCCACCTGCAGGAACTGCCACCAGCCTTGCCAGATGCTTCAAAAGCCTTTGATTTCCAGTAGAGATTTCGGCCACATTTAACTCATGTGACATGAACCAAACAAGAACGGAATATTCAGTCCTTTTTTGTCATTTTTTTTTTTTTTAAATACAAATTCTGTCTATTCTGCCTTCTAGATCTGAAACAGCTGCAGCAGATAGACCCATTCAAACTCACAGCTTGGGCCCCAGTTTTTCTAATGGCTTCCATGATGGCATCCATGTTGAGGTAGCTTTTGCTTGTGGGAGCAGGGCCAACACAGACTGCTTCGTCCGCCATTTTCACATGAACCTGAGGAGACAAATATTCTGTGTTGACAGATGCTCACACCAAAAGTAATTACCATCAGCTTGAAATGAGAGCAGAAAATTAGCACATATATCATTCAGCAATACAAGAAAAACATTTTTTTTTATATTCTACAGCATTATCCTAGAAATGAAGTACAACTATGTAAAGTTCAAGTAATGATTTAATGCTTATTACATTTTTTTTTAATACAGGAAAAAGGCTTAATAATAATATGGAATAATAATAATGGAAAAGGCTTAATTTCTTTTTGACTTGTCACTTTATCCATTCACAACAAAACAGAAACGGAATATAAAAAAAAAAATAAATAAATAAATAAATAGCCATCCTAAAATCTGAAATGAATACAATAACAAATTACAAAAATGTTCTGACCAATATGTACCCAAGCATAATATTTTGCTGCATTACCATTACAGGAAAGCAACACCAACCATTTCAAGCTATGTGACAGTGCTGCAAAGTAAAAGTGGGGAAAAAAATTTCTTGAAAAGTAGCCAAGTCTTCCAGTACTTGACTGACTGCGTACATATAGGCAAATGGACAACATTTTTTTTTTTTTTTTTTTTTTTTTTTTTTTTAAATACCAGCTCCAAACCTATATCCAAGTAAATATTATTTTTCTAAAGTAAAAATATGTTTGCAGGTGAAATGTGGATGAAAACTTGTATTTTGATGCTGACATGTGCAGATTTAAAAGCAGTATTAACCCCCTCAACCTCAAACACTTTCCCCCTCTTCCTGACTGGGCCAATTTTTAGATTTCTGCACGGTCTTACTTTGAAACTCACTTACTCAGTCACGCGACAGTGTGCCCAATATGAAATTTTTATCATTGAGAAAATTGATCACTCCTGATGTGCCAACTGACTCATTTCTTGAGACCCTAAAATGCCAGGACAGTACAAACACCCCATTGAATGACCCTTTTTGGAAAGTAGACATTCTAAGTTATTTAGTAAGAGGCATGGGGTTTATTAAAGTTGTAGTCTTCTGTGACAATTTTTTAGAGAATTAAAAAAATTTAAAAAATGTTTCCCACAAAGTTGCCATTTTAACAAGGTTAATTCTAAACATAGAATAGGCATACTTAAAATTACCCAAAATTACACCCCAAAACACATTCTGCTATGCCTCCTGAGTATGGGGATAAAACATGCAAGACTTTTTTTTACCACCTAGATGCACAGAGGGGTCCAAAATCTAAGGAGCATCTTTAGGCTTTCACGGAGCATAAATTACACCTTAATTATGCATCTCATTTCCTGGCCACCTAGCACATTTTTGGAGGCTCTGGAGCACCAGGACAGTGGAAACACCCACAGAATGACCTCATTTTGGAAAGCAAATACTCCAAGGAATTTTCTGAAAGAGATAGCGAGTCTTTTGAAAGAAAATGTTTTTTTTATTTTTTTACACAAAGTTGTCAATAAGATTTTTCTAACACACAGCATAGGCATACTTAGAATTACACCCCAAAACACATTTTGCTACTCTTCCCGAGTATGGTCATATCACATGAGACTTCCACAGCCTAATCATATACAGGAGTCCAAAATTCAAGTAAGCACCTTCAGGCGTTCCAGTGGCATAAATTGTGCATCTAATTTCCTGACATAGGACACTAGAAACACCTACAAAATTACCACATTTGAAGGCGTATACACCCAAAGACATAAACAACAAAGTGATTTTGAGCAAAACAGTGCTAACATCAACACGTCACAATGAATAACATGAAAAATAACATGTGAAACAATGAAGTTACAGTGCTAGATTGCTACGTGAAAAATTCTAAGCTGGGAATCAATGTGATCCCATGGGGATAATGATAATAAGAACGTGTAGATGATGATAAAAATGACGTGTAAAAAATGGTGAGTGTAAAATTAAAAAACCGTAAAATGAAAAAACATCAATTAAAAAAATAAAAAATAATGAGAAGAAGCGTGATGGGGTAAATCCATCAACAAATGGTCCACAAAGTACACAAAAATGATGAATACTGTTCATGGATCTTCTCAATAGGTGAAATAAATAATGTGGGCAAAAGTGGATGGCATCTGTATAAGGATGTGCTCACAGAGCCCTTACCTCAAAAGGCATGGATAAGTGCCTTAGTAGTCAATGTTGCTAGATGGCAGTAAGGACCATTGATTGCCTCTGGTAGGTAGATGTCGGTTGTAGGGCCGAGTCAGGCTTGCATCAAGATCCGGATATCCATACAAAAAGGGAAAGAAGAAAAAAAGGGGGCCTCCAATCGTGTAGTAGTTAAGTCCAAATTTATTTAATAAAAAGCGCTGTACAGAGCATTGCAAGGAGCATAGCACAGTACAAAACGGCGTAGCGCCGTCACCTAATACGAAACTTCCGGTCCGCAACAAAATCAACCGGGTCACAGGGCAATATCTTCCGGTTGCGTCGGCTAACGTGAATCCTACGCGTTACGTCACATATCCTCGTGACTTCCTCTAAGGAAGTCATGAGGATACGTGACGTATCAGGTGACGGCACTACGCCGTTTTGTACTGTGCTATGCTCCTTGCAATGCCCTGTACAGCGCTTTTTACTGAATAAATTTGGACTCAACTACTACATGGCCCTACAACTGACATCTACCTACCGGAGGCAATCAATGGTCCTTACTGCCATCTAGCAACATTGACTACTAAGGCACTTATCCATGCCTTTTGAGGCAAGGGCTCTGTGAGCACATCCTTATACAGATGCCATCCACTTTTGCCCACATTATTTCACCTATTGAGAAGATCCATGAACAGTATTCGTCATTTTTATGGACTTATTGATTTATTGATGGATTTACCCCATCACGCTTCTTCTCATTTTTTCATTTTTAATGTTTTTTCATTTTACACCCATCATTTTTACACGTCATTTTTATCATCATCTACACGTTCTTATTATCATTATTCCCACGGGATCACATGGATTCTCAGCTTATAATTTTTCATGTAGCAATCTAGCACTGTAACTTCATTGTTTCACATGTTATTTTTCATGTTATTCATTGTGACGCGTTGCTGTTAGCACTGTTTTGCGCGAAATCACTTTGTTGTTTATCTATTTTTCAATGGTTGATTTGTGAACATCAGATTTTGCAGCACTACACATATTTGCACCTTTTAGTAGCGCAGAGGTCCTCACGTTGTTTTACACCCAAAGACATGAGTCTTTTTGAAGACTTCACTTTAGGGCTTCAACTAACGATTATTTTCATAATCGATTAGTTGGCCGATTATTGTTTCGATTAATCGGTTAATAACCTTAAAAAAAAAGTGTGGTGTATAATTTAGTTAATATGTAAAGTTTAAAAAAAAAGGCAATTCATTCTTAAATATCTCTATGCAGTGGTAAATATAAACAACCAACTATATGGTTAGGGAGCAAAATATTGAATCCACTCTGAGAATAACAGACAGAAGAGATATACTGTATATTCACTATTAGAGGAGATATACTGTATACACTATTAGAAGAGAAATACTGTTTTTTGGCCAATTTGTTGTTGGGCAGATTAAAAAATACAAATTGCTGCAAAAACGCATTACATGCTTTTCTGCAGCTTCTCCATTGAAGTATATTGAACCTAAAAAGCACCATTTTGCATTAAGAAAAAAAAAGTCCTTGACCCTTTCCAAATACGCAGCGGCTGAAAAAAAGCATAGATGTGAACGTGTCCCATAGGAAACCATGTTAAATTAACTGTAGTGTGTTTCTGCAAAAAGCACCAAAAAACACATAGATGTGAACCAGGTCTAAGACGTTTAGTAACATAATGGGGTTAAAAGAAACTAAAATGAGCCCTTTATAGTACAAAAAAAGCAAATAATCGCAACTGTAAGGGGTTCATTTTTTTTTACTGTAGAATGGTGAAAGTAATATTTACAGTAGCGATTTGCTCTTTTTGTACTATAAAGGGCTCATTTTATTTTTTTAACCCCACTATTTTACTGGCCGATTAATCGATTATGAAAATAGTAATCGATTAATTTCATAATCGATTAGTTGTCGATTAATCGATTAGTTGTTTCAGCCCTACTTCACTTTATTGCCAAAAGTTTTCAATAAACGTGGAAAGAATATTAAATACATTTTTTCCTTGTCAAAAGAAGTTTATTGAGTATACAATGTTATAAAGATACATAAAGTAAGTTTACAAGGATCTATAAAGTAAGCTCATTGTTTTACAGTAGGGTTTATATAGGTAAATATCATGAAATTTCAAATATTAAACATTGGGTTCACGTAAACCTAAATTAAAGATATATATATATAATTTCCTTAGTTACTTTTGTAGGTATTTAAATGATTTATACCTACTATACATATTGTTTACAAGTAGAGTGTATATAGGTCAAATAAATTCTGATGATGAGCTTTAATCGTAAGGTGGAGAAAAGGAAAGAGAAAGAAGAAAAAGGGTTGAAAGGTAGAGGTATGGTCCACAAGGTTGTCCTGCTCGTCAGTTTATTATTCTTTTTAGTTCTCTTTGAAGCCTTAGAATGGGTGTCTCTGTAAGTCATTTAATCTGTTACCATGGCAACATGACAGGATAATTGTGTCCATGAAAATTAAAGCGGTTGTAAAGGTAATTTTTTTTTTTTAAAAAAATAACAAACATATCATACTTACCTTCACTGTGCAGCTCGTTCTGCACAGAGTGGCCCCGAACCTAGTCTTCTGGGGTCCCTCGGCAGCTGTTTCAGCTCCTCCCCGCAAGCATTCACCACCTTAATGCGAGCTCCCTCGCATGGTGGTGAGTGCTTGCGGGCGCGCTCCCGTGATACAGCCGGCGGCTATAGCCGCTCGCTGTATCACTCGGCCCCGCCCCCCGGCGCGCCGCGTCATCGGATGTGATTGACAGTAGCGCGAGCCAATGGCTGCGCTGCTTTCAATCCATCCACTGCAGCCAATCAGCGACCAGGCTGAGCTGCAGCGAAGATGACAAGAACGTGCAGCGAAGATTCGAGGCGTCAGATAAGTAAAACGGGGGGGCTGGGGGCGGCGGTACTGTCAAAAGTTTTTTCACCTTAATGCATAGAATGCATTAAGGTGAAAAAATTTTTACCTTTACAACCCCTTTAAGTTCCTTTTTTTCTCTTGCAGCAATTAGTATTTGTTCTTTCGTTCTGTAATAATGAAATTTTGTGATTATATCACGTGGGGGTCCATCTTTCTTTTTGGCTGTGAGGGCTCTGTGTACTCTGTCCAGTTCTAAACGTTCAATAGGGATATCTGGCTTTAGTTCTTGTAATAGAGCAGTAATAGTAGATTGCAGGTCTGTCACAGATTCAGGTATTCCCCTTATGCGCAAGTTTGAACGTCTGGCTCTATTTTCGTAATCTTTGAGCTTAGTTTGAAGTATTAAATTCTCTTTTTTTAATTGTTCCAATTCTGTTATATTTTCTTGGGTAGTAATTTCAATTTCATCCATTTTTATTTCTAGGGCTGCGGTGCGGTTTCCCAGCTCTCTTATTTCTTTGGTTAAGCTTTTTGTTATTTGGTCTGAGGTTTGTTTTAAAGCCTTATGAAGCATCTTTTCAAATTGTAATAATATTACTGGGGATACTGAGGAGGCTTGTGGAGAAGTTTGTGAGAGGATTTGTTCTGTATCTGACTCAAATGGAGAGTCTTGCTGTGACATTTTCTGTCTGTGAGAGCGCCCTGATGCTGTATCTTGTGAGGTGACTGGAGCTGCTTCAGCTGCAGTGAGTGCCTGTGAGCTCTTTGTGAGGTGATTTTTATTTCTGCCACGGTTTCCTCCCAGTACCATATTTCCTGCCAAAACTTTCACAGTTTGTTCCCAGGGGCAAAAAGGTTCAAATGGATACCTTTTGAGTCTGCAGGCTCCGCTTTGTCCTTCTCTTCTCTCCTCAGCGGTGTGGAGCTCTAACAATGCATGTCTGCTCCGCCTCCTGCTCCCCATTAAATACATTTAGATGCAAAGTTGGCAATGTAATAAGAGATTTCTCGCACGCAGCATAGACATACTTAGAATTACACCACAAAACATTCTGCCACTTCTCCCAAGTATGGCAATACCACATGGGGCTTTAACTGTCTGGATGGATGGATGGATGGATTATGTACCGGACAATGTATTAGGGGGGGTCGACCGATTATCGAAGCGGCCGATTATCAGGGCCGATATTTGCAACTTTTCAAATAATCGGTATCAGTCAGAAACGTACCGATATTAGGTCAGTGTGAAGTTTATAGGTATTTATGCAATTTTTCTATGTTTTGAGAAGCCATTTAATTACTTTGCTTACAGGGCACTTACACCCCCCTTCCTGCCCAGGCCATTTTTCAGCTTTCAGCGCTGTCGCACTTTGAATGACAACTGCGCGGTCATGCTACACTGTACCCAGTTGAAATTTTTATCATTTTCTTCACACAAATAGAGCTTTCTTTTGGTGGTATTTAATCACTGCTGGGTTTTTTTTTTTTAGTAAAAAAATAAGACCAAAAAATGTGGAAGAAAATTTTTTTTTTTTTACTTCGTTTGTCAGTAAATTTTGTAATTAAAGTGGCGTTCCGCAAAAAAAAATAAATAAATAAATAAATAAATAATTAAAAGCCATCTGCTACATATACTGCATCTGCTGGCTTTTAACAATAGGACACTTACCTGTCCTAGAGTCCAGCGATGTCAGCACCGCAGCTGATGTTTCCATCAGCTGTCGGGTGCTGCCGCCGCCATTGCAGGTACAGGTACCCGGCAGTGTAGACTTACGGCTTCACGACGGGAACCCTACTGTGCATGCGCGAGGCTCTGCTCCTCTCTCCTACTGACCCGGTGACAGGGAGAGGAGGAGGGAGCCCCGCTGTGATGTCACGGGCCGCGGCCCAGACACCTGGAAGTCAAAGACAGGTATCCTGTCACCCTTCCCCCCGAAAGGTGGCAATGGAGGGGGAGAGAAGACAAAGGAGTGGAAGTTCCACTTTTGGGTGGAACTCCGCTTTAAGTAATTTTTTTCCTTCACTGATGTGCGCTGATGAGGGGGCACTGATGTGTACCAATAGGCTGAACTGGTGGGCATTGATGAGGTGGCGCTTATGACGGTGTGACGGTGATCAGGGACAATTTGACTGGTAAAGTAGTGATCATGGACACTAACTGGAGTGGCAGTGATCATGGCTGGCGGAACTGACATACAGTGATATCAGAGCATCCAGCCATTGTAGATTATCACTGCTACAGCGGTAAAACAATGGCAACACTTCACTGCAAATGGCAACACTTGACTGCACTAAAATAAAATATATATTAAATATAACTATAAATATATATAATTTTTTTTTTTTTTTACATATTGTCATCAGTGCAGTGTCACTGTACAACTCGAGGAGGGTTATCAGAGATGCTAAACAAGCAATCAGTAACACTGTTCAAAGGTTTCAGTCCTGAAACCTTTGTTTACTACTGTGATGCTGCGATTGGTCACAGCTATCACATGGTTCAGGACCACTGTGATTGGCCCTAGTACCATGTGGTCGCTGTGACCAAATCAGGGAGATTAAACAGTAGTAAGCAAGGCATCGTGAATGACAGCCTTGTTTACTACTGTAACTGTAATCGATCGGATAAAGAGGATCACCGGGCTGCTGTAAGTGGCCCTGGTACCATGTGATCACTGTGACCAATCAGATCGATCACAGCTACAGTAGTAAACAAGGCTGTCATTCACGATGCCTTGCTTACTACAGTTTAATCTCTCTATTTTGGTCACAGTGATCACATGGTACCAGGGCCGCTTACAGCAGCCCGGTGAGCCTCTTTATCTGACCGGATACACTATCGCACATCACGCCGCTACACAAACCAGGGGGTGCATGAGGTGTGCACTTCTGGGAGAACATACGGGTACATCCTCACGGAACTAGAGAGCATCTGTATGGTTATTTATCTACATTGGCCAGGCAAAAAGTGGTTAAACCCAAAACCAAAAATGTAATATATTACAGCTTAGTTTTCTTTTCTTGGGCTTTCCTTCCTCTATTTTCAGCAAGACAGGAGGCGCGAAGAGTGACAGCGAGAGTGGAGGCTTCAGGCAGCCTATTAACAAGTGAGCACCCCTGTCCACCCCTCTGTCCACCCCCCGTCCCCCCCACTGTCCACCCCCCGTCCCCCCCCACTGTCCCCCCCACTGTCCCCCCTGTCCACCCCCCTCTGTCCCCCCTGTCCCCCCCCTCTGTCCCCCCTGTCCACCCCCCTCTGTCCTCCCGTCCACCCCCCTCTGTCCTCCCGTCCACCCCCCTCTGTCCTCCCGTCCACCCCCCTCTGTCCTCCCGTCCACCCCCCTCTGTCCTCCCGTCCACCCCCCTCTGTCCCCCTGTCCACCCCCCTCTGTCCCCCTCGTCCACCCCCCTCTGTCCCCCTGTCCTCCCGTCCACCCCACTGTCCTCCCGTCCACCCCTCCGTCCCCCCACTGCCCCCCTGTCCACCCCACTGCCCCCCTGTCCACCCCACTGCCCCCCTGTCCACCCCCCTCTGTCCCCCTCGTCCACCCCCCTCTGTCCCCCTGTCCACCCCCTTCTGTCCTCCCGTCCACCCCCCTCTGTCCCCCTCGTCCACCCCCCTCTGTCCCCCTCGTCCACCCCCCTCTGTCCCCCTCGTCCACCCCCCTCTGTCCCCCTCGTCCACCCCCCTCTGTCCCCCTCGTCCACCCCCCTCTGTCCCCCTCGTCCACCCCCCTCTGTCCCCCTGTCCTCCCGTCCACCCCCCTCTGTCCCCCTGTCCTCCCATCCACCCCACTGTCCTCCCGTCCACCCCTCCGTCCCCCCACTGCCCCCCTGTCCACCCCACTGCCCCCCTGTCCACCCCACTGCCCCCTGTCCACCCCCCTCTGTCCCCCTGTCCACCCCCCTCTGTCCCCCTGTCCACCCCCCTCTGTCCTCCCGTCCACCCCCCTCTGTCCTCCCGTCCACCCCCCTCTGTCCCCCCGTCCACCCCCCTCTGTCCCCCTCGTCCACCCCCCTCTGTCCCCCCGTCCTCCCGTCCACCCCCCTCTGTCCCCCCGTCCTCCTGTCCACCCCTCTGTCCACCCCACTGCCCCCCTGTCCACCCCACTGCCCCCCTGTCCACCCCACTGCCCCCCTGTCCACCCCACTGCCCCCCTGTCCACCCCACTGCCCCCCTGTCCACCCCACTGCCCCCCTGTCCACCCCACTGCCCCCCTGTCCACCCCACTGCCCCCCTGTCCACCCCACTGCCCCCCTGTCCACCCCTCTGTCTACCCCTCTGTCTATCCCACTGTCCCCCTGTCCATCCCCTATATATATTATTATTTATTATTCATTCTTTTATTCTTTTGCACTACAAAAAAGATGTGTGCATGGGAATTTAGGAATTAGTTCATATTTTTTTTAAACTATAGTGCGGCCCCCCAACAGTCTGAGGGACCGTGAACTGGCCCCCTGTCTAAAAAGTTTGAGTACCCCTGCCCTAGATGAAGGAGCAACAGAGACACCTGTGGACAGCAGCACTGTCAGTCTAGGGGGAAGAGGAATGTTAGATGTACTAGCAGATCTAAATACAAATAAATCGCTAACACTTTGTAAGCAGTTGCAACAAACAGTTTTGTTTGCTTTGGGATTAAGGTTTTAGTCAAATAAAAACTGAACATTGTATGCACCCCTGTCAGTGTTAAATGGCTGGTCTCATCTGCAGGACAGCTTGTTTTGTTGAAAATCAATAAACTTACTGGCAGGATCACCCAGTGGGAAAAAAAGAGAAAGCCTAAAAAAGAAAGCTAATGCAGCCACCACAATCAAAGAATTGGCAAGCTGTAATATAACAAATATGCGCTTTTGGGTTTAAACCGCTTTAAAACAAGCTGGTATTAGGGAAAAATGTAGTGATAGCTACATAGCAAGAGTTGTCTAAATTATAGAGCTGGTCCATGCTCTGAAAAGACACCTGACCTTATGGTTGGGATCCACCCAGAAGCCTGGACCACCACCTGGCCCAGCCTTTCAGCAATCCGCTGAGAGCCTGAGCCACCCCTTTCTCCAGTGAGCACTGGAGGTGCAGAGCAGGAAACTGGAGACTGACCTGGCTCTCTGATCACAGAATGCTGAGAACTGAGCGATTAGAACTGACAGGGGATCGATGCTGCATCCACCTAGGCGAGTATAAATGTGTTTTTTTTCTCGAAATACCATACGTCTCTTTGAGGACTGCATTGCATGATCCAGAGTGAACTGCATTAACAACCCAGATCCAATGAGGGGGCTAGGTTTTAATCAGTATTCAAATATGATAATCATGAACAGCCTTATATGTCCCTTAAATCACAGAAATGCACTTTAATTCCCTGCTGAAAAAAAAGCAGAACATTCCTCGATTAGTCCTGTAGGGTATCAATGCCAATACAGTAATGTAAGATAGGTGCAACACATTTTAGCTCAAAAAAGTAAACATGGCACACAGACATTGTAAAAGAATACCATAGTGTTTGCCTTTAAATGCTTGTTACGGTAATAGAGAAAGCCTGCAAACGTGTGGTACAATATTCTGGTGCCTCATACATTTCAATGCCCAAGTAGCTGATAAAGCCAGATCATCATTTGCTTTCATTTACCTGAAAAAATATCAGTCAGCAAATAATGCTACATTGATTTCTGACCCGATTCCTGGATTAAGCCAAGGTAGATTAGGAGTCTCCTCAAAAATACAGATGCAGTAGTCATGAAAAACACACTCGCTCTGATATATGGGTTAATGCCCAGAAAACTAAAAAATGGTATAAAATCAGGGTCACCAGTTTATCCAACAGCTCCCAAGGAGTGGCAAATAGTCCAGATCCAATTATTAGGTAAGCAGAAAATGTTACTGTATTGGCTGTCACCCTAAGTATTGCTGCAGCTCAGAAAAGTGATGATCTGTGAGACATCTGGGTTTACAAAAAGGCACTAAAGAGGAGCACTGCACCTGTGACACATATTCACTGCACTAGGACAACTTTATCAAACAGGATGCAGGGGCAAGGGAAAATGGCGGTCGGTGGTGATTTATTGTGTATCCCTGGGCCTAGTTGTGGCAGCAATCCTCGTGCGTTCCTGGCGCAAGATGGTGATGTCATTCCATCAACAGAAAAAAAAAAAAAAAAAAAAAAAAACATCCTCACCTGCAAATAAGGTTTGTTAGGTTTGTATGCCCGTTTTTCTTTTGTAGGTACTTTTGTATTACTTGTTTTTGAAGATCTATGCACAATAATTTATATAAAGGATTTACCAAAAATATTTAAAAACAAATAAAATGAATTTTGCAAAAAGGGATAAATTTAAATAAAATAAACATAAAACAGTACTGAAGATAAAAAATTCTCAAAAGTGCAGAAACTTCAGAAACTCTCATTTAAACAAAATGTTAAAATATTTCCACAAAATATTTGGAAAAATTAGTTATTCAAAATAATAGACTTCATTATGGAAAAATAAAAAGATTGATAAACATATGGCCCCGTTTCTTAAAGCGGCAGTAAACCGCTGCAATAAAAAGAAAAAAAAAAAAAATCGGAGTTACTTACCGGTAACGTCCTTTTCCAGGAGTCTTTCAGGACAGCACCATAGAGAGACCTTGGCTCCTCCCCTTCTGAGGAAACACCGCCTTCAACTTAAAGCTTTAAACCTCACCGCTCTCCCCCGGCCCCTCAGTTCTTCAAGAGGACCTCCGGTTAGCTGGGGAGACACAAGAACACGTCATAATAACTTTGATCTTACCTGACGTTCTTCTGCGATGAACTCCTTCACGAATATCCCTACAGTAGGGTGGGTAACTGTGCTGTCCTGAAAGACTCCTGGAAAAGGACGTTACCGGTAAGTAACTCCGATTTTCCCATTTCCGTCTTTCAGGACAGCA
The DNA here is from genome assembly GCF_042186555.1 of Aquarana catesbeiana. Classification (NCBI taxonomy): domain Eukaryota; kingdom Metazoa; phylum Chordata; class Amphibia; order Anura; family Ranidae; genus Aquarana; species Aquarana catesbeiana. The sequence continues at coordinate 274,714,447 of NC_133325.1, forward strand.
CCATAGAGAGGATGAGCGAGCACCTTACCTTAGGGTGGGACTACTGCCTGCAGAACCTTACGCCCAAAAGCCTGGTCTTTTGCTGACAGAAGGTCCAATCTGTAGTGTTTCACGAACGTGTCGAATCTAGACCACGTTGCCGCTCTACAGATCTGCTCCGGAGACGCACCAGCCCACTCGGCCTGAGAGGTCGCCACTGCCCTTGTGGAGTGTGCCCTGATACCCTTAGGGGCTTCTAACCCGCTAATTATATAAGCCTGACTGATAGCTAACCTTAGCCACCTAGCTAAAGTGCGCCTCGAGGCTTTGCCTCCCTTCCTGGTTCCTGAAAATAACACAAAAAAGGAATCAGATTTTCTAAATGGTTTTGTATCCTCCAAGTATTGCAGGACACACCTTCTTACATCTAGTTTATGAAACCTATGTTCCCGTTCCCTCACAGGATTCAAACAAAAGGTGGGCAAAACAATTTCCTGGCCTCTATGAAAAACCGAGGCTACTTTCGGTAAGAAGGCCGGATCGGCCTTAAAAATTACCCTGTCCGGGAATACCTGAAAAAAGGGGGCCCTAATGGAGAGGGCCTCGAGTTCACTTACTCTTCTTGCCGTAGTGATTGCCACCAAAAACACCGTTTTGAGGCTAATCCATTTTAGTGTACACGTCTCCAATGGCTCAAAGGGTTCCCCTGTAAGTGCTTGTAGGACCAAGGAAAGATCCCACATTGGGAAGGGGGGGACCTTCAGAGGTCTCTGCCTACTCAATGCTTTAAAAAATCTAATGACCCAAGGATCGGAGGCTAGTTGTTTCTCCAGAAACACACTCAAAGCAGAAACCTGTCCTTTCAGGGTGCCAAGGGCTAACCCCTTGTCCGCCCCTGCCTGCAGGAACTCTAAGACCGCTATAGAGCTGTGAATATCAAAAGAAGTTTCTGTACACCAGCTATTAAAACGCCTCCACGTTTTTTGGTAGATGACCTGGGTTTCTTTTTTCCTGCAGTTAAGGAGGGTCTTTACCAAGCTATCTGAGAAACCTCTGTTCTTCAACAGTTCTTCCTCAGTAGCCAAGCCGCGAGGCTCCATCTCCCCACCTGGGGACAACAGATTGGCCCCTGGGAAAGGAGATTCTCCTGAACTGGCAAAAGCCAGGGGGGTTCCGCTGCCAGACTTCTCAGGATGGAGAACCAAGGCCTCCTGGGCCAATGTGGCGCAATAAGAATGAGAGTTGTGTTTTCCAGTTGGAATTTTCTTAGGACGGCTGGGATTAGTACAGGTGGGGGGAAGGCATAACACCTGTCGAAAGCCCAACTCTGAGCCAGTGCGTCTATCCCTAGAGCTCCATCCCACCTGTTTAGGGAGAAGAAGAGATGCACCTTCCTGTTTTCTCTCGAGGCAAAGAGGTCTATGCATGGCCTTCCCCATTTCTGGGATATTGCTTCGAAAACCCCCTGATTCAGAACCCAGTCGCCTTCCCTCAGCCGTTTCCTGCTGAGGTAATCCGCCACCAGATTTTGATCTCCCTTCAGATGCACTGCCGAGAGGGATAGGACGTTTAATTCGGCCCATCTGAGAATGCTTTCTACCAGGGTCCACAGAGGTCTGCTCCTGGTACCCCCCTGCCTGTTTATGTAGGCTACAGCTGAGGAGTTGTCCGACCGGACTCTCACATGCTGTCCCTGAAGTTCCTTTTGAAAAGTTTTGAGTGCCAAGGCTACTGCCTTCAGCTCCCTCCAGTTGGAGGATCTTCCTGCGTCCTCCTTCCGCCAGCCTCCCTGAGCCACCCGGTCCTCCATATGCGCCCCCCAACCCATGCCACTCGCATCGGTCGTGACGCATCTGGACACCGGCAGAACCCATTCCAGACCCTGAGAGAGATTGGCTTCTTTCCGCCACCACCATAGGGATCTCTTGACCTGGTCCGGTACAGTTATCAGGGAATCCAAAGATTCCTGACTGTGGTCCCAAATGCTCAGGATAAATAGTTGCAAGGGGCGAAAGTGTAATCCTGCCCACTGGACTGCTGGAAGTGCTGCCGTCAGTAACCCCAAGGCTGACATAGCCTTTCTTACTGATATTTGTTGGCTGCCCTGGAGTAACAACATTGCCCTGTCTACCTTCTGGATTTTCTCCATAGGCAGGAAGACCTTTTGTTTTGTTGAGTCCAACAGGTAACCTAAAAAGATTACCTTTTGCGAAGGAGTCAGATTGGACTTCTCCAGATTTAAGAGCCAACCTAGACCCTCTAAGATGTTCCTTGTCAACTGCAGGTCCTGCGACAGTTGTTCCGCGGAAGGGGCAAAAAGTAGTAGATCGTCTAAATAAGCGATCACTGAAATGCCCCTGATCCGTAGGAAAGCCAAGACTTCTACCATGACTTTGGTGAAGATGCGGGGGGAAGAGGATAGCCCGAAGGGAAGGGCCCTGAACTGCCAGTGAAAGGTCCCTTCTCTGGTATTTATTGCCAGCCTGAGGAACCTTTGACACTGATCTGCAATGGGAATGTGCAGGTAGGCATCCCTCAAGTCTATCGATGCCATAAAGCAGTTTGGAGGAAGAAGTGTCTTTACCGAATAGATTGAGTCCATTCGGAACCTCCTGTAGGTGAGAGAGACGTTCAGAGGCTTCAGGTTCAGGATGAGCCTGAACTTCCCCGAGGGTTTGCGCACCACAAAAATGTGGGAGTAAAAGCCTCTGCCCGTCTCTCCTTCTGGCACTCGAACTACCACCTCCTGTTCCTCCAACTCCTGGAGGGAGGAAAGGAGAGCCGCTGACCTCTCTGCACATTTCGGAAGCGTGGTTACGAGGAGTCTGCATGGTGGAGGTTCTGCAAACTCCAACCTGTACCCTCTTCTTATGACTTCCAAAATAAAATTGTTGGAGGTGATCATCTCCCACTGTGGAAGGAAGGCCCCCAGTCTTCCTCCCACCGTTATTCTGTCACTTTGTCTTTTTGGGCTGTTCAGGAGGGCGAAAAATAGCCCCCCCACGCCCCTTCCCTTTTTGCCCCCACCCCTTTTTCTGTTGATCAGATTTTGGGGGGTCCAACTTCTTCCACGGCCGAGACTTTCTTTTAGTCTCTGCCGGTTTTCTTTTAAAAGGAAATGCCTTTTTTCTGTCAGCCGTTCTATCCAATACAGCTTCCAGACCTGGCCCGAAAAGCAAGTCCCCCGTGAGAGGAATGCCGCAGAGTTTAACCTTGGATGCGGTATCTCCCTGCCATGTTTTAAGCCATAGGGCTCTTCTTGCCGAATTGGACAATGCGGCTGATCTTGCAGACATACGCACCGATTCAGCTGACGCATCTGCCAGGTAAGCTATTCCTTTAAGGAGCATGGGAAAAGACGAAAGGATTGTTTCCTTAGGCGTACCCGCCTCTATATGCGCCTTAATTTGCGTTAGCCAATACTCCATGTTTCGTGCCACCACCGTGGACGCCATGGCAGGTTTGAGGTTCCCTATGGAAGAGTCCCAGGATTTTTTCAGGAGGGAATCTATCCTTTTATCCATGGGATCTGGGAGTGCCCCCATGTCCTCAAAGGCCAAGTCAGTGTGTCTGGAGACCTGCGAAAAGGCTGCGTCTAGCTTAGGCGATTTGTTCCATACCAGCGCCTCCTCTTCTGCAAAGGGGAACCTACGCTTAAGTGCCTTTGAAAGGAAAGGCTTCCTTTCGGGGTCTTGCCACTCCTTTTTGATGGCGTCGACTAAGACCTCATGGACCGGGAACACCTTCCTTTTATGTTCCCCTAGTCCCTTGTACATCTGGTCATGGAGTGAAAGTTTTTTCCTTTCCTCCTGGATTCCTAGGGTGGTATGAATGGCTCCTAGGAGCTCCTCCACCTCCTCCAGGGAAAGCTTGTAGCGAGAGGATCTTGTGGATTCCCCTTCCACCTCCTCTCCCTCTGATTCCCCCTGGGGATCTGAGGACCCGCTATCAGGCTCTTCCTCAACCTCGAATCTGGCACCTCCTGGATTCTCTCCACTTCCCGAGGGAGCATCCATTAAGGATTGAGGAACACTCTGCTGTGCTGGTGGAGAAACAACCTGCGGCTGTGGCAACTGAAGACTGGCAAATAATGTTTTAAAAGTCTGCACCGTATTGGAAAGTTCTTTCACGGATGCTGCTAAATCTGAAGACTGTTCTCCAGATTGCTCCCTTACTAGCCCCTCTATACAATCCCTGCAGAGGGGTTTAGACCAAGATTCCCCCATTGTGATTTTACATGAGGGGCATTTCTTCTTGGCACTGTGGGGCGACTTGCTTTTCTCTGTAGCTTTGCCCTGGAAAACAAGTTAAAAGTAGGGAGCAATCAGCAAACTTTCACCAGCACTACCACGGAGGGCCACCAGGGGTGCACTTCCCGGGACCAACCATCACCAGGGACCCAGTCACAACCCTTTCCCCCCCTTCACCACCAGGGGGAGTTCTACACCTGTGGAGCTTTACAGGAAGCGGTAAGGGAACACCACCCCAGGGTTCCTCTTACCTTAGAGTGGCTGGTGCAGGATTCTCCTGGAGCGGTTCTTGAAGCCTCTGCTTCCGACATCTCCTTAGAGTGCAGTGGTGATCCAAGCCCCTGTGTGCTGTCCCCACAGCAGGTCAGAGGCAGCACCAGCCGAACGCGCGGTCCGTTTTCAACACCGCGACCGGAACCGGAAGTCACGGGTCAGACGGAAACACCGACCTCCGCCGGAAATGACGTCACCCGTCCTCCGACCCAGCGCTCAGAGCTCCCACGCTGGCTGCAAGTGCAGGGCGGTCTTCTGTGCCTCCGCCTATGCCACTGCTAGGCAAGAAAGAAAACGGACCCCCCCAGCTTACAACTTCACTAAGAGAAGCTGGGGGAGCGTGATGTGCAGTCTTCTAAAAGGTACTCAGCCACCCTAGCCCCTTAGACTGCAGCTTTCTTAGAAAAAAAGAGCAGGAGAGAGCCAGAGAGAGAGCGCCCCCTTTGGTCAGCCTGCAATTAGCCTCAGCCTCCCTAGCTGTGCGGCCCTGGTTCCTTGCGATGTCTCCCCACCGGAGGAAACACCAGAACTGAGGGGCCGGGGGAGAGCGGTGAGGTTTAAAGCTTTAAGTTGAAGGCGGTGTTTCCTCAGAAGGGGAGGAGCCAAGGTCTCTCTATGGTGCTGTCCTGAAAGACGGAAATGGGAAAAAAACAGACTTTTCCCCTGCAAAATAATATTCTAGTATGCATCGCATACAATACTATATGGTATATGTTTTGCCTCTCCAATCCATGAACACAACTCTTACTAAAGTGTGGATGGGTTGGCTGTATTTTGTTCATAATAATGATCTTAATAAAGTTTTCTACTGTTATGGGGTGTGTGCGCGCAATGTCTGAATGGTGTCGCTGTTGTAGATCAAGCATGTACAAGGGACAACGTCACCTTCATGTCTAGGGATACAAATAAAAATGCCAACAGCCACCATTTTTCCCAGCTGCTGCAGTTTAAAGTGGTTTCAGACCCTCACAAGTACCTACTGAAGTGACTAGCATTAGGTGATACACAGATATTAAACAAATCCTCCTGCATAAATTGTACCTGTGTATCTTCAGCCATTTCTTCTTTAGGTTGTTCTGAAAACACACAGGAAAGGATTTCCCCTTAGTTCTATGGGGGTGGGGATCTGAACTCTTCACACAGCCAAGAGCTCTTAGCCCTGATTGGAGGGAAGGGAAAAAGGGGAAGGGGGGGGGGAGAAGGGAAAAAGGGGAAGGGGGGGGGGAGAAGGGAAAAAGGGGAAGAAGAAGGGGAAAAGGGGAAGAAGAAGGGGAAAAGGGGAAGGGGGGGGAGAAGGGGAAAAGGGAAGGGGGGGGGGAGAAGGGGAAAAGGGAAAGGGGGGGGGGAGAAGGGGAAAAGGGGAAAAGGGAAAGGGGGGGGGGAGAAGGGAAAAAGGGGAAGAAGAAGGGGAAAAGGGGAAGAAGAAGGGGAAAAGGGGAAGGGGGGGGAGAAGGGGAAAAGGGAAGGGGGGGGGAGAAGGGGAAAAGGGAAAGGGGGGGGGAGAAGGGGAAAAGGGGAAAAGGGAAAGGGGGGGGGGGGGAGAAGGGGAAAAGGGAAAGGGGGGGGGAGAAGGGGAAAAGGGAAAGGGGGGGGGGAGAGAAGGGGAAAAGGGAAAGGGGGGGGGGGGAGAGAAGGGGAAAAGGGAAAGGGGGGGGGAGAAGGGGAAAAGGGAAAGGGGGGGGAGAGAAGGGGAAAAGGGGAAAGGGGGGGGAGAAGGGGAAAAGGGAAAGGGGGGGGAGAAGGGGAAAAGGGAAAGGGGGGGGAGAAGGGGAAAAGGGAAAGGGGGGGGAGAAGGGGAAAAGGGAAAGGGGGGGGGGAGGGGAAAAGGGAAAGGGAAAAGGGGAGAAGGGGAGAAGGGAAGGGGAGAAGGGAAGGGGAGAAGGGAAGGGGAGAAGGGAAGGGGAGAAGGGAAGGGGAGAAGGGGAAGGGGAGAAGGGAAGGGGAGAAGGGAAGGGGAGAAGGGAAGGGGAGAAGGGGAAGGGGAGGGGGAGAAGGGGAGAAGGGGAGAAGGGAAGGGGAGAAGGGGAGAAGGGAAGAAGGGAAGGGGAGAAGGGAAGAAGGGAAGGGGAGAAGGGGAGAAGGGGAGAAGGGAAGAAGGGAAGGGGAGAAGGGGAGAAGGGAAGAAGGGAAGAAGGGAAGAAGGGAAGAAGGGGAGAAGGGAAGACGGGGAGAAGGGAAGGGGAGAAGGGAAGGGGAGAAGGGAAGGGGAGAAGGGAAGGGGAGAAGGGAAGGGGAGAAGGGAAGGGGAGAAGGGAAGGGGAGAAGGGGAGAAGGGGAAGGGGAGGGGGAGAAGGGGAGAAGGGAAGGGGAGAAGGGAAGGGGAGAAGGGAAGAAGGGAAGGGGAGAAGGGGAGAAGGGGAGAAGGGAAGAAGGGGAGAAGGGAAGACGGGGAGAAGGGAAGAAGGGGAGAAGGGGAGAAGGGAAGGGGACATCCCCCCTTCACACAGCTGTGACTAACAGTCATAGTCTGCAGCTCCCTCCTCTGTCACCATTTTAACTCTTGGTGTCAGGAAAAGCTGCCACAACTGACTCATGCTGATAACAGAATAACCAGGCAGTAGAGAGAAAGGACACTCAGAGCTCTGGAGAGGTATACATTATAGCAGGATGAGCTTTTTAACCACGTTAAGTTGCCATAACGCTGCAAAACACGTTATAGGCATGGGGCTCCCTTCTGGTTTCACTATGTCACTCAATGTTCCTCACAGATCTCCGCTAATCTACAACGGAACAATAACCACATACCTTGTAAATGATGACAATCCATGCAGTGATATTTGCTGCTTACCCGATGTTTGAATGTAGACTTATATAGCATCCCTGATGTTGATCAGGTGAAGTAAAATGGCATTTGTTTACACAGTATCTCACAAAAGTGAGTACACCCCCTCACATTTTTGTAAATCTTAATATATCTTTTCATGTGACATCACTGAAGAAATGACACTTTGCTACAATGTAAAGTAGTGAGTGTACAGCTTGCATAACAGTGTAAATTTGCTGTCCCCTCAAAATAACACACAGCCATTAATGTCTAAACCGCTGGAAAAAAAAGTGAGCACACCCCTAAGTGAAAATGTCCAAATTGGGCCCAATCAGCCATTTTCCCTCCCCGTTGTCATGTGACTCAGTGTTACAAGGTCTCAGGTATGAATGGGGAGCAGGGGTGTTAAATTTGGCATTATCGCTCTCACTTTCTCATACTGGTCACTGGAAGTTCAACATGGCACCTCATGGCAAAGAACTCTGAGGATCCGGAAAAAAAAAAAAAAAAAAGAGAATTGTTGCTCCACATAAAGATGGCCTAGGCCAGTGATGGCGAACCTTGGCACACCAGATGTTTTGGAACAACATTTCCCATGATGCTCATGCACGCTGTGGTGTACTAGAGCACCATGGGAAATGTAGTTCCAAAACATCTGGGGTGCCAGGTTCGCCATCACTGGCCTAGGATATAAGAAGATTGCAAAGACCCTGAAACTGAGCTGCAGCACAGTGGCCAAGAGCATACAGCGGTTTAACAGGACAAGTTCCACTCAGAACAGGCCTCGCTGCACATGCTAAGCATTATATCCAAAGGTTGTCTTTAGGAATGTGTACCGCCTGCACTGCTGTAGAGGTTAAAGGGGTGGGGGGTCAGCCTGTCAGTGCTCAGACCATATGCCGCACACGGAACCATGTCCTGTGGTCTGATGAGACCAAGATAAACTTATTTGGTTCAGATGGTGTCAAGCGCGTGTGGTGGCAAACAGGTGAGGATCACAAAGACAAGTGTGTCTTGCCTACAGTCAAGCATGGTGGTGGAAGTGTCATGTCTGGGTGCTGGCAGCACTGGGGAGCTACAGTTCATTGAGGGAACCATGAATGCCAATATGTACTGTGACATACTGAAGCAGAGCATAATCCCCTCCCTTCAGAGACTGGGCCACAGGGCAGTATTCCAACATGATAATGACCCCAAACATCCAAGATGAACAATGCCTTGCTAAAGAAGCTGAGTGTAAAGGTGATGGACTGGCCAAGCATGTCTCCAAACCTAAACCCTATTGAGCATATGTGGGGTATCCTCAAATGGAAGGCGGAGGAGCGCATAGTCTCCAACACCCACTATCTCTGTGATGTCATCATGGAGGCGTGGAAGAGGGCTCCAGGGGCAACCTGTGAAGCTCTGGGGAACTTCATGCCCAAGAGGGTTAAGACAGTGCTGGAAAATAATGGTGGCCACACAAAATATTGACACTTTGGGCCCAATTAGGACATTTTCACTGTATTCAGTTTTGTTGCCAGCGGTTTAGACATTAATGGCCGTGTTGAGTTATTTTGAAAAACAGCAAAATTACAATGTTATACCAGCTATACACTCACTACTAGAGGTTGACCGATATTGGTTTTTCTCTGGCCGATGCTAATATTTAGAAATCGCAGCGACCGATGGCCGATATATGATAGGCCGATATGTTAAGCCGATTTTTTTTTTTTTTTTCTTTCCCTTCATCTCATAGAATCTAACAGTTAGACCCCTTTCACAATGAGGCATTTTTCAGGCGCTTTTGGGCTAAAAAATAGTGCCTGTAAAGTGCCTGCAAAACGGCTCCCCTGCAGTCTCAGTGTGAAAGCCTGAGTGCTTTCACACTAAGGCGATGCGCTGGCAGGATGTTAAAAAAGTCCTGCAAGCAGCATCTTTGGAGCGTGTATACCGCTCCTCCACCATTCCTGCCCATTGAAATCAATGTGCACCGCTGCCGAAGCACCTGCAAAGCGATTTGGCAGCGGCGCTTCGCAGGGCATTTAACCCTTTCCTCGGGGGCTAGCTGGGTTATAATCACCACGCTGGCAGCCGTATAGCACCGCTAAAATGATGGCAAAGCGCCACTAAAACTAGCAGCGTTTTACCGTCAACGCCTGCACGCTCCAGTGTGGAAGCAACCTTAATAAGTGATACAGAAAATTTCTTACATTTAAACATTTATTAAACAAAACAAACCTCCAATCAGTTCACTTGTACGTATAATTTAGATTTAAAAAAAAAAAAAAAACTATATCTTAAAATATTAAATACACAAAAACAGGTAATCAAAACTTTTGGACGAAAAAAATGGGCTAACTTTACTGCTTAGTTTTTGTTTTTTTAATTCATTAGTGTATTTTTTCCAAAAAAAAAATGCATTTGAGAGACGGTTGCGCAAATACAGTGTGACATAAAATATTGCAGCAACCGCTATTTTATTCCCTAGGGTCTCTGCTAAAAAAATATATATATAATTTTTGGGGGATCTAAGTAATTTTCTAGCAGAAAATACAGGATTTTTTACTTGTAAGCAACAAATGTAAGAAAAGATTTAGTCTTTAAAATGGTTAAATCGAGAACTCCTACGCACTGTTCAGTTCATTGATAAGTAGAAACATTGCATCTTTTTGGCTTTTTATCAGACTTGGCATTCTGCCCAGAGAGGAGAGAAGTCACTCCCCGAAGACTTCAGGCAACTTGCATTGACTTCTATTACAGAAGTCATTTGCAAATTGCGCTGAAGTTATAATCTGCCTTTTTTATCAGCACATTTGGCCGATGCCGATACTCACTACTTTACATTGTAGCAAGGTGTCATTTCTTCGGGCTTGTCACATGAAAAGATATAATAAAATATTGAGTAAAATGTGAGGGTGTACTCACTTTTGTGAGAAACTGTATGTGCCACCTCTTGAGGGCTGTTGGACAAACTGTTGACCATGATTTATTTATAGTTTTCTGGAAGCTAACTCCATATCTTTATGAAGGGTGGTGTTAATTTTACAAGTCATCTGATGAGTAAAATAGTGACCAACTACATCAGTGCTTTTGGTGAGGATCCTAATCTACTTCAACTGATCCTGGGGTCAGAAATCAATGTAATTTGCTGACTGATAATATTTCAGGCATTTGAAAGCAAAGTCCTTGTTCTGGCTTGTCTGGTTATTTGGGGAATGTGTTAATCACAAAGATTTAAAGTCTAACACCAAAGCCTGGTACACACCAACCGTTTTTTTTTTTTGCATTAAAAAAAAATTACCAGTTACACTTACCGGTAATGGGTATTCTAGGAAATCTGCTAGGACAGCACACCTGAGATGAGGGGTCTTACCTGACAGGAAACACAATCAACAACAGAGTTTAAAAGGCCCCACCCTTCCCTTTGTCCCTCATTAATGACAAAGTATAAGCCCACCTCGGTGTCATTCTGTGAGAATTGAAACATCACCAACATTTAAGGGTAGGGAAGTAGGCCTGTCATCCTGGAAGATTTCCTAGAAAACCCGTTACCGGTAAGTGTAACTGGTAATTTTCTCCAGTCATCTTCCAAGACGGCACACCTGAGATGATGAGCAAGAATTTCAGGCCTACCTTAGGGTGGGACCACCGCCTGTAGGACCTTCCTGCTGAATGCCAAGTCCTGAGGGGACAACAGCTCCACTCTGTAGTGCCTCAGGAAGGTATTTTGGCTCGTCCATGTTGCTGCCCTGTAGCATCTGCCCTCTCTGCCCAGGAGGTTGCCAGTGATCTAGTTGAATGAGCTTTAAGGTGAGCTGGGATAAGTCTACCTGAGTGCTCGTAGACCATCGAGATAGCCAGGTGGATTAAACAAGCTATCGACGGCTTGGAGGCCTAAAGACCCTTTCTCTGGCCACAAAAACTAACCAATAGGTGGTTTGATCTTCTAAAACATTTCACTCTCTCCAGATAGACCAGTAGACAACGTCTAACGTCAAATAAATGAAATTTTTCCTCTATCATTCATTCTTGGGATTCTGACAAAATGAGGGAAGTATAATTTCCTGTGACCTGTGGAAATCTGAGGTCACTTTCAGCAAATATAAAGGATCCTGACTGAGAACTACCCTATCCTCTAGGAGCAACAGAAAAGGCCCTTTAATTGTCAGAGCCTGTAGGTCGCCAACCCTTCTGGCAGTTGTGATCACTAGAAGGAAGGCCATTTTAAGGGAAAGAAATTGAACTGAAACCTGAGCCAACCGCTCAAAGGGCCCTTTAGTTAGGGCATTTAATACCAGGGATATGTCCCACGGTGGGAATTTGTTTTCACCAGGGTTACCCTCTCCCTGGCTGACAAGAATCTTTTTGAGGGGGTTCAAGGTGAGTCGATTATCAAAGAATACAGATAAGACTGCGGCCTGTACTCTGAGGGTATTGACTGCTAGACCCTGGTCAACTCCCTCCTGGAGGAAGTCCAGGATCGTAGGGACTGTTTGGAGAGTGCTCTCCCTTTGCTGAGCCCAGCGAGAGAAGACTTTTCAAACTTTTGTATAGATCCGTCTAGTAAATGGTTTTCTACTTAGCAAAAGTGTATCAATCACTTTCTCCGAACATCCCCTACTCCTGAGGATCTCCCTCTCAAACACCAGCCCATCAGGGAAAGGAACCCCGGGTCGGGATGTAAAACTGGTCCCTGGCTGAGGAGATTGCGTCGGGATGGGAGATGCAACGGAGGAACGACCGACCACCTCTTCAGGGTGGGGAACCAAGCCCGCTACGGCCACCAGGGTGCAATTAGAATAAGGCACCCGATTGACTGGGACAGTTTCTGTAACACACGGGGAATGAGCACCGGGGAGGGAATGCTTAAGCCAAGCCGAAATCCCAGCTCTGGGCCAAGGCATCTACCCCCTGGGAGCTCTGCTCCCTGGTGAGAGAAAAGAACTTCTGAACTTTTCTGTTCTTCTGGCAGGCAAAAAAAAGTCTCTTTCTGGTTTGCCAAAGTGTTGGCTTACCAGACAGAAAACTTCGCTGTTCAGCTCCCACTCTCCCTGATGAATGGGCCGCCTTGCTGAGGAAGTCCGCCTGAATACTGAGGGACCCTCTTATATGGACTGCTAATACAGAGGGGATTATCTTCTCTGCTTCTCCCAGGATTTCCTGGGTCAGCCTCATTAGCTTGTGGGGTCTTGTCCCTCCCTGGTGGTTTAGGTAGAACACAGCCACTGCATTGTCCGTGAAGATCTGCACTTCCCTCCCCCGGACCTGGTCCTTGAAAAAGTCTAGCACCTTTTAGACCGACAGGAGCTCCCTGAAATTGGAGGAGGCCCTGCTTTGCTCCTGATCCGAGTGTCCCTGGGCGTAGAGGTCCCCCAAGTGAGCTCCCCAGCCCCAGGCACTTGCGTCCGTTGTCACACTCAACGGATCTAGCTGGGTCCAGGCCCGACCCCCCGACAGGTGCTCAGACTGAGCCACCAGCCTAGGGAACTTCTTACCTCTCTTGAGAGAGATACTCTTATGTCCAGGGATTTCCTTCTTCCGTCCCAGGAGAGAAGGAAACCCTGGAGCCCCCAAGAGTGGAACTGGAACCAAGGTCCTGCTGGAATGCATGATGTCATGAGGCCCAGCATTCTCATAATGGTCCTCAGAGAGGTCCCCTCGACTGTGTGGAGAGCAGACATAGCCCTCCGCACCTCTGTGATCTTTTCCTGGGGAAGGAAAACTTTGGGCCAGAGTCTACCAGGTAACCTAGGTACACCTTGGACAGTGAGGGATCCAGTGAGGACTTCTCCCGACTGACCATCCAACCTAGAGTTTTTAGAGTGGACAGCACTTTGTCTCGGTCTGACCAAAGCTGTTCTAGGGCCGGACTGGACTGTAGATTAGCATGGCGTCCAAATATGGGATCAAGGCTACCCCCTGGAGTTGTAGAAAACACACTTACCCTGTCTGAACTGCGAATCGCAAGGAACTTTTGATGTTTCGGGGCAATGGTAACATGCAGATAAGCATATTTTAAGTGTAACGTGATCATGAAGATACCCCCTTGGAGGTGTCTTCTGACCGTGTAGATACTTACTATACAAGAAGTTTTGTATGGAAAGTATCTGTTTAGCTTCTGTAAGTTTATGATCAGTCGGAATTTGCCCGAGGGTTTCAGAGCCACAAAGATGTGGGAATAAAAACCCTAGCCGATCAGACCTCTGGGAACAGGGACAATGACCTCCTGTTGTGCCAACGTCCTGACACTCTCCAAAAGGCCTACTGCCTTCTGTGGATCCTTGGGAGTTAGGCAAGGATAAAATTTAGAGGGGGGGTGGCCAGGAATTCCAAGCTGTAACCCTCTCTTATGACCTTTATAATATAAG